>NC_054475.1:141943055-143144617 GCF_017639515.1 Carcharodon carcharias | reverse complement strand
AGGGGTGAAAAGCTCTGGAGCACTTGGTGGCACTTTCATGCCTCTACGTTGCTTGAGTGGGCAGATAAGCTAGAGGCCCACACATGTCAATGTAGCTGCATCTGAACTGTCTCAGCTGCAAAGGAATGGTCACTTTATACAATGTTTCCCTAACATGTGGCTGCTTCCCTCCATGTGCACCACCATCAACCGCAGTGCAGCCTTGCACCCCCCAACTTGCCTCAACCACAGGGCAGTCAATGCACCCCCCAACTTGCCTCAACCACGGTGCAGCCTTTGCCTCCCCCCAACTCACCTCAACTGTATTGCAGCCCTTGCCACCCCCCCCCTCACAACTCGCCTCAACTGCAGGTCAGCCCTTGACCCCCCCACCAACGCGCCTCAACCTTGAAGTCCAATGGGCGACCCTCACGAGCTCTGTGCAGTGTTACTGTGCATTCACCTCCAGTTGCCCTTGAAGTGAAGCCCACCAGGTGCACACCTTACATATGCTGTTGTGAAACACATTGGCGTGCAATTATGTTGACGTGCTCGGCCGATTCTGGTGGGATGGGCTTATAACGATATGCAGATGTACCACAATGAGGGTCCTGACGTCTGATGGCAGGAAACATGGCCCACCATTGATGGGCTGAGCGGACGATCGGAAACTGTTTTCATGACATCGTGAAGCCGAATTTTTTCCTCTCGCCGTATTATCCACTCACACCACCGAACACGCCAGACGCCAGCGGGCACGGAAAGTTCTGCCCATAGCTTTTTCAGTATGAAGTACCAGAATGGTCAATGTCAAAGGATGTAGTAGACCAGTTGCGTAGTCACTCTGTGCACAGTAAAGATATTTCTGTCCACAGGGTTGAACAGCTGGAAGAGTCTGTCCGGTAATGAGATGCAGGATGTGACATAGCTGACATATGATAGTGACAAGTTCAAAAGCTGTTTTTGTGGAAATATTTTTCTCCCTTTTGTTTTCCAATGATTTCCTACATTAAAACAATGACTATACCTCAGAACTATTTTACTGGATGCAGTGCATTTTGGGATATCCTGAGGCCATGAAAGGTGTTATGTAAATGCAAGTCTTTCTTTCTTTTCATGGTTCCCTTTCTTATCTGAAGTTGCAGACTCATGCTGGGCTAAAGTTCCAGCAGCCTTTTGGACCATGCCTAACTGCTCATTCTTCCTGTAGAGCATAGACTTATGGCTGGATTTTACAGCCACCCACATAGTGGGGTTGGCAGGCAGGGAGGCCTGTAAAATGCCATGGGTGTCGTGCCTGCCACCTACCTGTCTATTCCAACACCCCCTGCAATTTTACTAGGGGTGAGGGAGCCACAGGATACCAGCCTGTCCGTGGGCCAATTGAGATCCTTACGTGGCCAACTAAGGGTCACTTAAGGGCCTTATTCTGCCATGGCTGGGATTTAACCAGGAGCGGCCAATACCAAATGTCCAACCTCTCAGCTTTCACTCCTTGGCATGTGGCCAGCAATGGTGGGGGAGGGGGGTATGTAGGTGCTTCATTAATGAGTGGGCACCTTGGCCTATTGGAAGCCATCCAATGTCCTCTGCCACCTCCCCCACCCCCCGCGTTCCTCCTTCCCCGCCCCCACCTTGTCAACTCTGGCTCTGCCCCTCCGTTCACAACTCCTTTGGCGGGTCTGCCAGCCTTGCTTGGTCGGAATCTTCAACCCCCTGCCCACACTTACCTTTGCATCTGGCTCTATGACTCCTGGATGCAGTCTGAGCAGTGGCCACTGCTCCCAATGGCGCTACTGGGTCCAGAGAGCTGCCAGATGGGGGCAGAATTCCCACCTTAGACCAATTAATGGTCCGATGGTTGTTGGATCTCTGCAGGCAATCCAGTGGAATAGGGGAGGGCTCACCACTGACATTTTCAGTGGGGGTTTGTGGGAACTCCGGCGCATCAAAAAATCAAGCCCGTAGGCCAGGATTTCCCAGTTGGCGAGCGGGGGCGGGGCTCGCTCGCTCGCGGACGCGTAATGACGTCGGGCGGAAGTCCCGATGTCACCCCGCCCCATTTCAATTTTCAGGTTGGCGGGGGCTCAGCCGAATCAGCTGTGCACCCACTAACTTGTCAATGGACTATTGAGGCCATTGACAAAGTAATTCAAGTAATTAGTGGACCTGCCCATCCAACCTTAAAGCTGGCAGGCAGGCCGGGAACCCTGGCGGGCTTCAGAGAAAGCATGAAACCTCATCCACGGGCGGGGAGAGGTTTCATGTAGGTTTTTAAAAATTTAATAAAAGTGTATTTAAAAGTGATGGACATGTCCCAACTCATGTGATAGAGTCACATGAGGGGACATGTCAGGGAATTTTGTTTTTTCCTGTTTTTAAGATTTTTTTATTGTGGAGCCAATCTCCTTGAGGCAGCACTTAGCCTCAGGGAGATCAGTGTGCTCAGGGAATCCTCCCGCCCCGCCCGCACAGGGAGCGCTCAGTGCTTCCTTGCAGACATTATGCTGGGCGGGCCTTAATTGGGCGGCGCGCCCCTGTTTGGAGGCACCGATCGGAGGTGTGCCCGCTCCTGAATGTCCCCCGCGATGGGGGGAATATTCTGCTGATAGAGTTTGTAGCTATTCAATATTGCCTTACAGGTTAAGCTAATCTGACATATGCATGCATGTACCTTCCAACAGTAATTTCTGAAAGTTTCAGATCATTTGATTCCAGGAAAAGGATAGGAATTCTGGCTATGGTTCCTGAGTTGCTTCCTCATTATACATTTACATTTATAGATATTTAAGCACCTAATGTTTTTTGATTTGCCAAATATCGCACTTTTTTCTTGTTTTTTTCTCAAGTTTCATTTGTTGCTTTGCAGATGTCATCTAAATTCTCAATTAATTCAGTCTTGAGATAGGGTCTGTTGAGTATTCCGCCTAGAACAGAATTGTTGCATTTCCTCCTTCTTGGGCCCTCTGAATATTGACGCGAATAATGGCTAATCCTAGTCAGGGGTTATGGAAACCAGCTGTAGTCCTCCACTGCCACATTGACAGAGATTTGCGCCAAGGATTGAAGTTGAGCAGCTCCTGTTGTACAAGGTGGATCTTCGGATGCTCTTCTTGTGAGGTGGAAATGGTGTGCAACAAGCCATTGACTTGACTGCTTCAAAAGCTCTTCCCACTGTTACTTCCACATTCAGCCTTTAATATGTAAATTCAAAATTCCACATGCAGCAAACATGAAGCAACTATTTAAAGGTCTGCAGGAATCAAAGCTAAGCCTATGATAGCAGATTTCCTATTGTAATGCTAAGTATCTGTACCTGGATTTATAGTTCCTTGGATAATGACAGATGCGGGCAGTCTCCTTCCCTGGTGAAAATGAATCTGGCATTTCTTCCTTGGTTTACTTCCAACAAGGAGATGCCCATCTTGAAAGAATATCCAATACCTTGAACTGCAGCAACCATAAATGGAGCAGAACAGCTTAAAATAGGCTATATCCGAAAAGCTCCATCTTCTGATTGACCTTTATTGCAGATTGGGAATGGGTACCTTGAGCATATTCTGCACACTCCGCATACAAATTAGATTTTGTGCTTGGCTCTGCCATATACCTATTTACATAGGTTAATCATGTAAATTAAGTTCTGGCACATTATGTAGACAGAATCAGATTTAGAATTCCAAGCACTTGTTCATTCACTTTGCACCAACCGGACCATTTGTCCACATCAGAATTTTTAGCTGGAATATGACCTGTTTTGCATTCTCCAACTGTACAAACCAGCTTAACCCCAATGAAAATAAATATTTAAAATATTAAAATATCTATTGAATTATTTTAGTTGTAGAAGGCAGAGGGTGATGACAGAAGGATGCTTTAGTGACTGGAAGCCAGTGTCCAGAGACGTACCACAGGGATCTGTGCTCGGTCCCCTATTATTTGTCATTTATATAAATGACATAGATGACTATGTGGGTGGTAGGATTTGTAAGTTTGCAGATGACACAAAGTATGGCCAGGTAGTTAACAGCGAGGTTGTGTGTCTTGGGCTGCAGGAAGAAATAGACGGGATGGTCAAATGGACAGATAAGTGGCAGATGGCATTTAACCCTGAAAAGTGTGAGGTGATACACTTTGGAAGGAGTAATTTGACAAGGAAGTATTCAATGAATGGCATGACACTAGGAAGTTCTGAGGAACAAAGGGGCCTTGGCATGTGTGTCCATAGATCTCTGAAGGCGGAGGGGCATGTTAGTGGGGTGGTGAAAAAAGCATATGGGACACTTGCCTTTATCAATTGAGGCATAGACTACAAAAGTAGGGAGGTTATGTTGGAGTTGGTGAGGCCACAGTTAGAGTACTGTGTGCAGTTCTGGTCGTCACATTATAGGAAGGATGTCATTGCACTGGAGGAGGTGCAGAGGAGATTCACCAGGATGTTGCCTGGGATGAAACATTTAAGTTATGAAGAGACGTTGGATAGACTTGGATTGTTTTTGTTGGGAGCAGAGAAGACCGAGGGGTGACCTGATCAAGGTGTACAAGATTATGAGGGGCATGGACAGGGTGGATAGGGAGCAGCTGTTCCCCTTAGTTGAAGGATCAGTCACGAGAGGGCATAAGTTCAAGGTGAGGGGCAGGAGGTTAGGGGGGATGTGAGGAAAAACCTTTTTACCCAGAGGGTGGTGATGGCCTGAAATGCGCTGCCTGGGAGAGTGGTGGAGGCGGGTTGCTTCACATCCTTTAAAAAGTACCTGGATGAGCACTTAGCACGTCGTAACATCCAAGGCTATGGGCCAAGTGCTGGTAAGTGGCATTAGGTAGGTAGGTCAGGTGTTTCCTATGTGTTGGTGCAGACTCGATGGGCCAAAGGACCTCTTCTGTACTATGATTCTTTGTGTTTTTTGTTTGTTTGATAGATGTCTGATTGAAGTTGTTCTGGAAAGAAACAGAAATCCTTTTCCAGCCTGTTCAGTATTATTATTATAAATGTGGAATTTTTATTCATTACAGATTTATTTTACGTGAAAAATGAGAATATTATGATATTGATTGCACATTGCAGGAAAAACTGTCTTTTCAGGTTGATCCTTTGAGCTACTTTCATTTTAATGTTGTGGACTAAGATACATCTTGCTTCACTTGTTCTTTTTCCTTTTCAGCCTTCCATTTACAATATTGTATCCCAGACAAGTTTTTCTCTCTGCCATGATGCCACCTGACCTGTTTGTTTTCTTATAGTTTCATGAATAGTTCATTCAGTTTTTTAGCTGCGCCCCCCCCCCCCACCCCCCCACCCAAAATTTTGCCATTCTAGGCAACTGCCTAGTTTGCCTAATGGTTGCACGGGCCCTGCACACTTGCCAACCTGGAAATGATCAGGAGGGGGCTGAGCTGACATTAGACCAATTAGATGACCTTTTGGAGCCACCCAGCCTCCAATTGGTTGATTTTATCATTCATTTCTGATTCGTTGGTCAGCAAGTGTCTCAGAAACAAACAGATCATCCCTTGGCTGGGCCGTGCAGTGTTGCAAATGGTGTGAGGCAGTGAGCTTTTGAAATGCCAGGCCTAAGGCTGGTACCAGAATGAGCACCGATGCAGTGTCTGGTACAAAACTGGACATCTGGCCACCCTACCTGGTGCTGAAGGCCTACCCACCTGACAGCCGGCCCAGTGTTAAATTAACAGGAGCTGAGAAAAATCCGTTCTTCCAGCTATCCCAACTTCAAAATAATCTCTATGCTTCCTACCTGCCTCCAATTGAATATCCAGCCCAGAGCAATCCAAGATATTTTAACTTCAGCCTGTAAGCAATGCAAAGAGGAGGGATAGCAGTATTGATTAAGGAGAGCATTGCAGTGCTGGAGAGAGAGGATGTCCCAGGGAGGTCAGGGACAGAATCTATTTGGATAGAGCTAAGGAGCAAGAAAAGTGCAATTACACTGCTCAATATAATCTGTAGCCACTAATTAATGGGAAAAATGTAAAGGAACAAATTTGGAAGGAATTACAGATAAGTGCAAGAATTACAGCGTAGTTATAAAGGGGAACTTTAATTATCTGAATATAGATTTGGGATAGTAGCGGTGTAAAGGGCAGAGAGGGGAAAGAGTTCCTAAAGTGTGTTCAGGAAAATTTACTACAGCACTATGTTTCCAGTCCAACAAGAAAGGAAGTACTGCTAGACCTGGTTCTTGGGAAGGAGGTGGGCTAAGTGGATCAAGTGTCAGCAGAGGAACATTAAGGGGACAGTGATCATGGTATAAGATTTATGTTGGCTATGGAAAAGGACAAGAAATAATCAGAATAAGAATAATTAACTGGGGGAAAGCCAACTTCAATGGCATAAGAACGGATCTGGCCCAGGTGAATTGGAATCAAATTGGAATCAGGTAAAGCTGTGACTGAATAATGGGCTGCCTTTAAAGAAAAGATAATTCAAGTATATTCAAGGGTATATTCCCTTGAATGGAAAAGGCAGGACAAACAAATCCAGGACTTCCTGGATGATGGAAGAGATAGAGATTAAGATGTAGCAGAAAAAGTGTGCCTATGACAAATGTCAGGTGGATAATAAAATTGAGAACCAGGTCGAATATAAATGGTACAGAGGGGAATTGAAAAAACAAATAGAAGAAGCAAAGACAGAGTATGGCAGCTAACATAAAAAGGAATCCAAAATTCTTTTATAGAAATATGAATAGTAAAAAGGTGATAGGAGGAGTGAGCTCTGTTTGGGCCAACAAAAGAGATTTATGCAGGGAGGCAGGGGCACATCTAAGGTATTAAATACTTTGCATCTGTATTTATGAAGAAAGAAGATATTAGCCAGGTCTTGGTAAAAGAAGGGGTAGTTCAGACACTTTGAGGGATTAAAATTGATAAGGAGGATGTATTGGATAGGCTGTCTGTACTTAAATTTGATAAGGCACCACCAGCAGATGAGATGCAGCTAAGGATAATGAAGGAATTGAGAGTAGAAATTGTGGAGGCACTGTCTTCCTTAGACTCAGGGGTGATACCAGAGTACTGGAGAGTTGCAAATGTTATACTGATATTGATATACTGATATATTGATCAAAAAAGGGTATAAAGATACGCCCAGCAACAACAGGCCAGTGAGTTTAACCTGTGTGGTGGGGAAGCTTTTTGAAAAGATAATTTGGGACAAAATTAATAATCACTTGGGCAAATATGGGTTAATTAAGGAAAGCTAGCATGGATTCATTTATCCTTTAACAACTGCTTTTCTGACTTGCATCGCCGTTTTTGCTTTTATGTGAGTTTCACCCTGGCCCTGCTAACCCGGTACTGCACTCTAGGCCAGTCATTGCCATGTTCTGATGCCAGAACTGCCCCCACTGTTGTAGGGAGAGGCTATGGCTGTGTGGAGAGAACAAGGCCTGCGATCCTGGTCCCTGCCACTTGGAGAGGTGCCATGGTGGCTCCTGACAGGAAGCTGCCTATCCGGTGTGGAAGTGTGAGTAATCCAAGGGTGGCGGGAGGGAGAGGGTTTCCTGGCTCAATCCGAGATGAAGCTGTAGTTCTCCCTGGCTCAGTCTGTGTCCCCCTACCCCCCAGTTCAATCAGCAGCCCGGGACAAGGCTCATTACGTCGAATGCCTAGAGTTTCTCTTTACCAGTAACGACATCATGGGGGAGGACAAGAAGAGGGCTATTCTTTTGTCCACATGCAGGAGCGAAATGTATAAGCTGATCCGTAGCTTCACGTCACCTAATGCCCCCGATATGAAGACTTTCGCCAAGTTAGTAAACATTGTGAAAAAACCACCTGAAGCCAAAGCCCTCAGTCACTATGCAGCGTTTTAAATTCAATTCGAGGAATAGGCTTCCAGGAGAGACAATCGCTGGCTATATAGCTGCTTTAAAGGAACTAACGGAATATTGTGAGTTCAGAACTTCAATTAGTGACATGTTGAGAGACCGATTGATATATGGGGCAAAATTTTTACCTCGGTGGGCGGGTGATGTGCATTGACGTCGGGCGAATGTCCAGACTCCAATGCATAGTTGTGCGATATTTCAGTCAGCAGGCATGTACAGGAATCGGCAGCACGCCCGCTGACAATTAAAAGGCCTGTTAAGGCCATTAAAGCCTTAATTAACTTACATTTTTCACTGCCTGTCCAACTTTACGGTTGGCGGGCAGGTGAAAAAGCAAAGTGGCCTTTGCACTTTTTAGGAAACCTCATCCACGTGTGGGATGAGGTTTCCAAAAGCAAATAAAAATAAAATAAAAATTTTAAAATTTAATTAATAACATGTCCCTGCTCATGTGACAGAGTCACATGAGGGGACATGTTTTATAACATTTTAGGAGCCTTTATTTATTTTTCTGAAAACTCTTCATCTCCCTGAGGCGGCTCTGCCTCAGGGCGATTTGCCAGTGTGCACTCCCACGCATGCACGAGGTTCAAGCTCGCGCTCCCCACCCCCACCTGCTCCGGCAGCGGTGAGCGCTGCCACTTGCATTTCACGCTAGGCAGGCCTTAATTAGCCCGGCTTCCCGACCGCCCCTCCCCACTCCTGCCGAGCCCGCCGGACAGGGCTAAATCCTGCCCATGGAATCGGGGACGATGCTATTCAAAAATGATTGCTATCTGAAACTAATCTAGACTTCAGTAAGGCATTAGAATTGACAATAGCCATGGAGAGCACAGTTAGAGCCTCGGAGGCAATAAAAGATACACAAAATGCCGCCGTCCATCATCTAGGATGGGAAGGACCAATAACAAAAGGCCCAAAAACGTCGGACTCCACAGAAAGGCAGCTCCATTGCGCCCCTGGGAATGGCCGGGGCAGCCATGGGTGCGCCTCCACGTCAACTACGTGAGGTCATTCTTGGGCACGATGTTCCTTTTACTAAGAGACGCCCACTCCAAGTGGATGGATGTCTAAGATGTCCGGTCACCCATGTCTGCTGCCACATAGACTGTTTGTCACAGAGTTTTGCAGTGTGCGGGTTACCAGAGGTACTCGTGTCAGCCAACGGGACTGCAGTTCCCAGTGGGGAGTTTCACAGGCTTACAACCTTCAACGAATAACTCACATCAAAACTTTGCCTTACCACCCCACCTCTAATGGTTTGGCTGAGCGGGCGGTCCAAACTTTTAAGTCTGGGATGAAAAAGCTGGACGGGGGTTCCATGACCAGATTGTCATGGTTCCTGTTCGCATACTGGACGACGCCACACGTGACTGCTGGTATTGCCCTCGCTGAATTACTAATGAAGAGACATCTCCACACCCGTCTAACTCTTATCAGGCCAAATTTAGTGGGGAGGGTGGAGAGAAGCCAAGAGCCCCAGAAGGCTAGACATCATGGCCATAATCATGAAAGAAATTTCATGGTGAGAGACACAGTTCTTGTGAAGAACTTTGGAGATGGGCCCTTTTGGCTATTAGGCGAAGTAAGGGCCGTGACAGGACTTCTCCCCTATAATGCATCAGTAAACAGCCGAATAATTAGATGACATGTGGATCAACTCTGGAGAAGAAAGACAGTCCCACAAGAAGGAATGCAGTCATCTTTTGCGCTTGAGTCTGCACCGCACGTGGAAGAAATGTCACACGATTTGGAAGTACCGGTGGGGCCTGTTGGACCTGAGAGGGTTGAAGACACAAACTTGCCCACTTCTACCGAAGAGCCTGGTGGACAGTTGACCCTTGAGAAGGGAGTCTCAGAAAAACCAGCCGAGGTCATTGAGCTACGATGCTTGATACGTCCGAGGAAGCCTCCTGAGAGACTTGACTTGTAAATAGTTATGTAAATAATTGGGATGTTGTGAAGCTTGTCAATTGTACTTTTAAGTAAAGGGGGATGGTTGTGGTAAAGTGGACTACTGTCTCACTTTAAGAGAATGTAGTTAATTGACCATGTGACTATATTGACCAATTGTTATACAGCGGGGGCTACTTTGGTAACTAAGTCCAGAGCTGAAGGTGATTGAAGATGCACACATGGTGTTAGTGCTCTGTTCTTAGTTCCAGTAAACCACCAGTGTTTGTTCAGTTAATCGGTCTCTCTGCCTATATTGTTTCAAGCACCAACTAATATGTTAATATCAAGGGCGCAGCTAGTGTTCGCCGGACAAAGCAAACCTGATAACCAAAAACATAACACTTTCAAAACAAAATTGGATAATTATCAGAAAAGGAAAAAAATGCAGGGCCGCAGGGAAAAGGCTAGGTAGTGGCACTAAGAGAATTGCTCCTTCAGAGGGCCAGCAGAGAGACAATAGACTTTATGGCCTCCTTCTTTTCTGTAACTATTCTAAGATTCTATGAAATTTACATGGCCCAGAGGCTGCCTATAGTGCATATGATTGTCTGCTAGGCTATTTGGCTCAGGTTCCCAAAATTGGTGCTGGCGTGTTCGCAGCAGGGCTGGCCTAAGATTTCCATGAGCGGCTTGAAGGCGGACTCCTGCTTAACTTTCTGGGTCTTTTCTGGCCCCAATCCACTTCCATTTGCTGCACTAAGCCTACTAACAAAAATTGGCATCAGGTCCTGATGATGTAATTGGGATCTAAAATGGATATGTTAAAAAGGACTTTACTGGGTGGATGAGCTGGATGCATGCTCAGGACAGCAGGCTAAAATACAAACTGCCTGCAGCTCCAATGTAGCTAAATTACTTTCCACCCACCCAGTTTCCTCTGGCAGGTAGGGTTAAAATGTCCCCTCTATTTGAGTTTGCTGTAACCAACCATGATATCTAGATGTATCTAAGACAATGATATAAACAACTTTTCTGTTAATAGCTTTAGATACTCAAAAGTACAGTTAAAAAACAGGATTTGTGTTTCGTAGAAGTAACAATACGTTGTTGAGCATTTTGATTGCCTCCCAACGCAGCCATGTCTAATGGCTTGTGCACAAGAAGCTTCTTAGTAGCTTAGCAGTGTGAACATGATCATCAGAGCTGCTATGCGCTGATTTGCTGACTTATCCATTTTGTGAAGTGACTAAACCCAAATGAAACTGCTGATTTAATTGACTGGAACTTCTCAAACAAAACAGACAAACGTCTTTCCCTTTTTCTAAAGGAAAAAATTATGCTCCATAGACAGTTGTCAATGGGAGGAAGTTACCAGGCTAAATAGCACCCTTAAAGGATGGAGTGAAAACTAGAAGGGAATAGTCTCTGAGAGAGGTCTAATGTCATGTACTCTCTATGACTTGTTACGGAATCATAATAACAGAGTCTGTGGTAAATTTGCTGTCAGCTGTCTGGGTCAGCAATGATGCGTAGTACAGATCATGCATAACCTATAAAAATGCAGAATATGAAAGCTCAGTATGATGTTGCCTGAGGGGCACATTTCAAGATCTGTATGCATGCACACCATGCAATAAATTCAACTGTAAAGAAACCCTGAGAAGCAATCGTTGCTCCTTCCTGAAACATCACACACCTTTGCTCCAGCATATCAATCTATTATGTGGCTAAACTCCAAACAAACCGATATGCACAATTTAAAGGGAAAAAAATTATATGAACCTAAGTGTTGTAGCACATTCTCAATAACCTCAGGACTGTCCTCGATCAAAACGAAAGACTAAATGCATCAGTTCCTCAATCTCAGCTGGGAGCTTTTCTCAAAGGAAGTGTGGGTATGACCGAAGGCTAAAGCATTATAATGCTAGTTTTCTAACCTGCATACCTTCTTCCAAGGGAATCTCATGTTGGGAATATAGAACTGGTTAATTTACCCTAAGCTATTTTCCTGTCCAATTTCTTTCTTTTTCAATAAAGTTACTTCAGCATATTACTGATGTGAGATTTAGAATTTCTCGGATCTTGGGGATTGAAAGAAAGAAAGACTTGTTTTTATATCGTACCTTTCATGAGCTCAGTATGTTCCAAAGTGTTTTACAGCCAATTAAGTACTTCAGACATACCTGAATCTTACACTCATCAGGCTGCGTCAAGAAAAGTGAGGATGCGAGTGGGTGCTTCTAGTGATCTCCCTGAAGGCAGACAGCTACTGCAGAGCTTCCTCAGGGAGTTGCAGACCTGTACAGATTAAACAACAAGAAAAAAATGCAGCAAACTGCCTATGCAGCATATTCAAGCACCTGACAGCAGAACTCAAAATACATCAGTCCTCAGGTATCCTTTTTTATTATATTTCATCCCGCCCTGGATCAAGGTTTTCAGTGAAAATGTGAAGGCCGATTGGCCCATCCACCAACTGTAAAAGTAGATGGGGCCACATAAAATTGATTACAATTGCCTCCTTGGCTTGATTGCCCGCTTAATTGTCAGCAGGCACGCTTCTGACTTCTGCGCGCATCCGCTGAGCGAAATATCGTGCAAGTGCGCGATGATGTTGGGACGTGCACCCGACGTCTTCTCGCACGATTTCACGCACTGTCGGGTTGGGCGCGAGCCAGCGCAACCAATGTAAAATTCAGGCCATAGTTTCTATGGTAATGTAGGAAGCCCAGCAACAGTCAATTTGTGTACAGTGATGTCCCACAAGCAGCAATGTTATAATGGCCAGATGGTAATGTTGGTTGAGAAATAAATTTTGGCTGTGATACCAGGGAGAGCTCCGCTGTTCTTCTTCAAAATAGTGTCATGAGGTCTTTAGGTCCACCTGAGAGGACATACAGGGCATTGGTTTGACATCTCATCCAAAAGACAATATGGTACCTCCAACAGTGCAGCACTCCTCAGTGCTTAGTGGACTGTCAGTCTAGATTTTGGACTCATCCTTGGAGTAGGACTTAAGTGTTTAAGAAATGATATCAGGGTTCACATCTGCCACAGGAAAATCAAATGATTACAGAATATCAGAACCATGTGTAGGCACTGTAAAGATTTGCCAAAGATGCGCAATAGACAGCAAGAGGTTTTGGGTGCAGTGTCATTTGTTATGGTGCTATCAGAGAGGATTTCTCTTCAATGATGCAATTGGCAGATCCGAAACATCAGCACATATTCCACAGGGCACAGAGACTTCCTGATCCATAACCTCACAAATATATTGAAGAATAATCTTTTGAGGCTATACACCTTGCTGGCTGTGTATCTGTAGGTGGGGCTGTATTGGTGCTTCTGCCTTATAAGGCTGGTTTCCAAGCTTGTCCTTGTCTTCTAACATGCAACTGATAACATTTTGCAGCATCCCTCTTAATTTTAGGGCAAGTTCCCAAAAAGAAATACTCTTGAAGAAGACGTCCAAATGAATCTAGGCATCTCAACATAACGAGCAAAAGAATTTTTACAAAGGACCAATCCAAAGTAATGAGCCTTTATCCATCACCACAAGAAAACACAATTTAAGGTTACAGTATCAGCTTTCCTCAACTGCTAGTCACCAATAACCTGCTCATTGTTGCTCAGTTTGGGTTCCGCCAGGACCACCTCTGCCACAGATCTCTTTACAACTAAACGTGGACTAAAGAGTTGAAGTCCAGAGGTGAGGTAAGAATGAATTGACTGGGTGTGGCATTAAAGAATCCTAATTAAAGTGAAATCTATCAGAAACAGGGGAAAATGTTCCATTGGCTGGAGTCATACCTGGAACAAAGGCTGTGGTTGTCATAGGCCAATCATCTCAGCCCCAGAATATCAGCGCAGGAGTTCCTCAGGGTAGTACCTTCGCCCAATCATTTTGAGCTGCTTCATAAATGACCTTCCTTCCATTGTAAGGTCAGAAGTTGGGATGTTTATTGAAGATTGCACAATGTTCAGTTCCATTCTCAACTCCTCTGATAATGAAGCTGTCCACATCTGCATGCAGCAAGATCTGGACAACATCCAGGCTTGGGCTGATAAGTGGCAAGTAACATTTGCACAACACATGCCAGGCAATTACCATCTTCAACAAGAGAGAATGTAACCATTTCTCCTTAACATTCAATGGCATTACTATCACTGAATCCCCCACCATCAATATCCTGGGGATCACCATGAATCAGAAACTGAACTAGACTAGCCATATAAATGCAGTGGCCAGAAGAGCAGGTCAGAGGCTGAGAATTCTTCAATGTGTATCTCAGCTTTTGACTACCCCCAAAGCCTGTCTGCATTTACAAGACACAACTCAGGAATGTGACAGAGTACTGCTTACCTCTATGGGTGTGTACAGCTTCAACAACATTCGAGAAACTTGACACCATCGAAGCCAAAGTAACCCAATTGATTGGTACCCCATTCCACCACATTAAACATTCACTCCCCCCACTACTGGTGCACTGTGGTAGCAGTGGGTACCATCTATAAGATGCACTGCAGCATCTCACCAATACTCCTGTGACAGCAACTTTCAAACCTGTGACCTCTACCATCCAGAAGGACAAGGGCATCAGATGCATGGGAGCACCACCACCTGCAAGTTCCCCTCCAAGTTACACACCATCCTGACTTTGAACGATATCACCTTCATAATTCCTGGGACAAAATCCTGGAACTTCCTCCATTACAGCGCAGTGTGGGTGTACCTAAACCCCAAAGACTGCAGCGATTTAAGAAGGCTGCCCCACCACATTCTCAAGGGCAATTATGGGTGGGCAATAAATGCTAGCCTTGCCCATTATCCCAAGAATGAAAATAACTTACAGGTGGTGTAAAATTGGTGTATTCTATCTTACTTCCAAATTCCAACCAAATCCATCTTTCAGTTACATCTACTACATCTACATCCTTCCAAACCATATCCCACTGACTATTTATTAGCAGGTAATTTGATTGTGGAACACAATCTGATGCAGTCTACTGCTGCACTGTCCTCACCTGGTGTCCTCACATGCTCACTTTCCAGAAAGAGCAATTGGATGTTTAGAACTATGAATCATACTTGTTTGCCCCTTTCTAGTCCAGCACCCAGGCCAGTTGCAGCAGTTCTTACTGCCCTGGCCTTGAATGTTGCCAAAACAAAACTCATATCAACCCACACCTGGTCAGCCAAATATCCCATCTCCCATCTATGTTGAAGGAGAGACTTTTGAATATGTAGTGCATTTCCCATACCTCTCTCAATGATGGGAATATCCAAGACTGGATCAGCCGCACAAGCTCAGCTTTCCACAAACTGCAGCAGCGAGTATTTGACAACAAAGACCTCTGCAAGTCAACAAAGGTCTTAGTGCACAGAACGGTTGCTGTTTCACACTCCTGTGCTGCAGTAAGACCTGGACTGTGTACCAGTGACACATAAGATCGCTTAAGAAATTCAATCAGCAATGCCTCCGCCACATCCTATGGATTCAATGGGAGGACTGTCAAACAAACACTAGTGTCCTTGAATCCACAAGCATTCAGGCAAAACTCCTAAAAAAATCAATTTCGATGAACTGGACATTTTGTCTGGACGGCCGAAAACCATCTCCCCTACCAGGTTTTGTTTTCTCAACTCTCAAATGGCCAACATTACAGGGAGGACAAAGAAAATGCTTCAAAGACACTCTGAAGCTCTCCTTGAAGTGCAGTGGCATTAATGACTGACAGGAGCTTGCTACCAATCTTTCAGAATGGCGACAACCTGTCCATCAAGCTGCATCACTCTTTGAGTCACAATGTTTTAACGATGAGGCAGAGCAGTGGCAAAGAAGGAAAGAAAAGGAAACAAATCCTGTCTCTGGATCTCACTACCCCATGGGAATGTCCTGCCCCATTTGTGCAAAGATCTGTGAGCTAAAGAATCAGCCGGATCAGTCTCACATAGACCCATGGCAGAAAATCGCGACCAAGATTAGATGTCATCCTCGGATCGAAGGACAGCCAATGACTGCCAGACTAATATCAATTAACTCAGCACATTCTGGGGACTGAAACTTAGACCCTGTTTCATTTGGTTTGTACTGCATTGGGTTGTGTGTTTACCAAATCATCCATCAGGAATTTTACACAGTGATTAGGGTAAATCTGTGGCAAATATTTGAAAGCTATAATGGTTTAACTTCAACTTCCCGTTCATCGCCAAGCTCTCAAAACTCTGATTTTGTATTTTTCAAATTGGGCTCTCTGAAAGTTAGGAACTACATTCTCACTTCCTAGATTTTCAGTATAGTTCTTGAATTAAATTGCGGCATATAAGTCAACCCAGACAACCCCAGTTTTGAGTCCCAAAAATCATGTTTTTGCATATACTTTGTATATAAGTTGATCCACCCCTCTTTTCAACCATGACACGCTATACTTACATTAGTAGTCAGCCTCAATTATTCACCTCACAAATGCATGTTGTATTTACCTGTACTTTACTCCAACAGGAGGGATCAAGCAAGCGATATGGCTATGTTATGAAGATGCATGGGAATCTAAGACACACCCACTCTTTGCACCAGATACTGATGACGTTTCAAAATGGTGACCACCCTCACCCATGCTGGCTGTTCACTTTGGAGTATAAATCAAGCCCCCTTTTTGGAGGGATTTTTTTTGAGGCATCAAAGGGTGATTTATATGCCAGTATCTTAGGTAATTCAATTTCCTTTGCATCTCCACCTTGCAGGTGAAGGCTGGTGATCTGTGCTGTATGGTGGGTCCTCTCAGAGGTAACCATAACAAGTCAGAAACCTTCACGGCACTGCAGGCAGGGCTAGCTGCTGTCTTAAAATGACACCAGCACCTGTGCTGCCGTCAATGCATAATGAATCACAGTCATTTCTCAAAAGCGCTGTAATCACATAATTTATCTTTTCTTCAAAAAAAATGAAAGTGAATTATTTGCAATATATGGTTTGTTGAAACAAGAGTATTTTGATACAATATTTTATCTATGTGAGTGCTGTAAAGCTTCCACATTAAATACAGAATGCATGATCAAACTGGATTCTAAGGTTTTAGTTTGGTTAATATATTGGTGCGGTTTCTTATAAATTTTGGATACATAGCATTTGAATGTGCCAACTGACACGGGGGCAAAATTGCATGTTGATGGCGGGGGATCTGGCAGCAGACCTGTAAGTGGTGGCATTGCCATTTGGGATAGAAGCAGCTGGCCGAATGTAATCATGTGGTAGCTAACCAATTAATGAGGTAGAGGCACGAGGCTTATCCAATTAGGTGCCTTATATGGACAAGAAGGTGCGCCAGGTGACGGCAGCACAGGTGCTGGTGTCACTTTAAGACAGCAGCTAGCCCTGCCTGCAGTGCTGTGAAGGGTTCTGACTGGTTATGGCTACCTCTGAGATGACCCACCGTACAGCACAGATCACCAGCCTTCACCTGCAAGGCAGACAGCATTCATCAGCAGGACAGGGATTCCTCATTGGCCCCACCAGCATCTTACACCTCCAGTGCCTGCAGCATTCAATGCAGGAAGGGGAACAAGAACTATCACCTGGGAATGGGACAGGACAGCAGAGGTTGGCTTCATGGTTCAGCGATGCCTCTCTGCAGGTTCTCCTCCAGGTTGCCATTTTGAAATGTTCACAGGAACTGCGGGAGGTCTTGGCCCCAAATGAGGCAAGAGGAAATCCTCCCACCTGACCATAACCCTTGAAACCTGGATGGAGGTAACAGCGGAGGTTGTCAGCTGTGGGCCCAGCAGTGCAACTGGATTCAATGTCAGAAGCGAGTCAATGGTTTCCTCTGCACTGTCAGGGTGAGTCTGAGTGAATGATTAGTGGCTGTCGGGTGGGTAAATTGAGATGGTTCTCAATGTGCAGAGGGATTGACCGGACAAACGAAAGAATGGTATGCCCCATCAACAGCTGCTTCAGGAGGAATAGCTGGATGTGGGTGACAGGCATCTAATTCTTGATGTCAATGTCCTCCAATTCCCACGAAAGTAGATATGTGAACGAGACATCCGGGAGAACCCAGCACAGCACTGGGAGATGCCAGCTGAGGAGGAGACCAGTTTATCATTGTCTGGGGACACGATTTTCCTTTCTGCCTAATGGAGAAAAGGGCCTATGGTGTGAAAGAGAGGACAAAGGTGAATGGAGATGCACTAAACTTACAAACCCTGACAGCCGGTGAGGTGGAAGCTCTCACAGGGACATAGGACCATAGCACTTGGGAGCAGGATTAGGCCATTTGGCCCTTCAAACCTGCTCCACCATTTAATAAGATCTTGGCTGATCTGACTGTGGTCTAAATTACACTTTCCTGTTTGCCCCCCAATGCTCATGACTCCCTCATCTATCAAAAATCTGTCTAACTCTGTCTTGAATAAATTCAATGACTTATCCTCCACTGGTCTCTGGGGAAGAGAATTCAACATACTAACAACCCCCTGAGAGAAAAAAAAATCTCCCCATCTCAGCCTTAAAAGGGAGACCCCTTATTCTTAAACTGTGTCCCCTAGTTCCAGTTTCTCCCACTAGTGGAAACATCCTCCTGGTATCTAACCTATCAAGTTCCCTCAGGATCTGAAATGTCTCAATAAGATCATCTCTCATTCTTCTACACTCCAATGGATATAGGCCCAAACTGTTCTATCTTTCTTCACCCCAGGAATGAGTCGAGTGAACCTTCTCTGAACTGCTTCTAATGCAATTATATATTTGTTCAAATAAGGAGACCAAAACTGTACATAATATTCCAGATGTGGTTTTACTAATGCAGTAAAAATTCCCTACTTTTATATTCCATTCCCATTGCAATAAATGCTAACATTCCTTTTGCCTTCCTAATCACTTGCTGTACCTGCATACTAATTTTTTGTGATTCATGCAGCAGGACACTCAGATCCCTCTGTACCACCGAGTTCTGCAATCTCTTCCAATATAAATAGTGTACTGCTTTTCTATTCTTCCTGCCAAAGTGGACAAGTTCACATCTTCTCACATTATATGCCATCTACCAAATTTTTGCCTGCTCATTTAACCTGTCTACATGCCTTTGCAGGCTCTCTACCTCCTCTTGGCAACTTACTTTCCTACCTATCTTGTTGTCAATTTAGCTAATACATTTAGTCCCTTCATCCAAACCATTGACGTAGATTGTAAATAGTTGAGGCCTCAGCACTGATTTCTGTAGCACTCCACTGGTTACAGCTTGCCAACGTGAAAAAACTCAATTTACCCCTGCTCTCTGCTTCCTGTTAGCCAACCAATCCTTTATCCATGCCAATATGTTACCCCGTATACCATGTTCTCTTATCTTGTGTAGTAACCTCTGATGTAGCTCCACCACGTCCACAGGTTCCCCTCCATCTACCATGCTTGTTACCTCTTATAAAAACTCTAATAAGTTAAACATGATTTCCCTTTCACAAAGTCATGTTGACTCTACCTGATCACATTATGATTTTCTAAGTATCCTGCTATAACCTGATTAATAATGGATTCCAGCAATTTCCCTGTGACAGATATTAGGCTAACTGGCCTGTAGTTTCCTGCTTTCTGTCTCCCTTTCTTAAATAAAGGTGTTGTATTAGCTATTATCCAATCCATGGGGTCCCTTCCAGAACCTAAGGAATTTTGGAAGATTATAACTGACACATCAATATCTCTGCAACCAAGACCCTAGGGTATAGGCCATCTGGTCCTCGGGACTTGTCAGCCTTAGGTCTAATAGTTCTCCCAGCACCTTTTCCCTTGTGATGATGATTGGTTTAAGTTCACCTTTTGATTTTCAATTTTCTCGAGCTGCCTGGAGAGCAGGGCAGCTGGACCATTACTGGGGAGATCAGAGTGATGGATGCTAGAACATAATATTCACCTCTGGTGGCAGAAAGGAAGAGCATGGCAGGCATGGATTGGAGGAGTGAATGGGAAGGACTAAGTTTTAATTGTGTTCTCCCATGTAGGTATTTGCACTCAGGTGGGATGGGTTGCTGCCTTGACATAGGCCCTGCAGTCCACCTCTGAGGGGCAGGGTGTCCAGGCCTCTGAGAATGCAGCGATACATCATTCCCAGGCACCCTCCACCAGCACAGATACGTTCACCTCGATGCGTATGTGGTCACAAATCGATTCGGAGTCACAAGCTAGTGAGCACCTCACAGACACGCAGGAGCAACAGACAAAGGCTGACAGTTAAAGGACTGTCGGAGGCCAGGCCAATGCTGAGCCCCAGGTTGATGATGGGCATCTGCAGGAGTTGCAGTGAAGAAGGGAACATCTGGTGGAGTCACCAGAGGCTATGTGCAGGCATATGTGGACCATGGAAGAGTCCATCCTAGCCAGGATTTTTTGCCATGTTAGGTGTGTAAGTGCATGGCTTCCTCCATGGAGCGGTTGACGACTCTCATGGGAAGCCAGATCCAGCAGACAACTCAGTGGCTGCAGCATATGTGCACAAACCTGCATACCATCGCTCTGGCCATAAGCTCTAGGCTACAGTGTCCAGCTGAGATGGAGCTGGGGAACCTAGAGACTCCTCCAGTTGCTGCTCCATTTCTGGCAGACATGGAGGTGCTATTATGCGCCAAGAGAGAGGAGGTGCTGCAGCTTGCCACATCTGGGATCCCCTTTCAAGTCACTCCAAAGAAGGACAGGCAATCCACAGCCCCTCTACCAGCGCTGTTCAGTTCCTCAGAGCTTCCCTTCTCCTTTACAAGTTCCCTGGTCTCCTCTCCCCTTTCTTATAAAGTTTACACTTATCTGGGAGGCAGCTCCAGAAAGGCTGATCTTCCTCTAAGATTCTGAGATCTCGCCTGTAAAACACCACCTTTGAATGTTGAAGGATCTGATGCTTGTGATCCCCAAGTGCAGCACATTAAATTTCAGAAAGCACATTTAATTCCAGTCAGAGATGTGACCGTTTTAACATCCTTGATTACTTTCTTGCCGCTTCCATGTGCCATTGACGGCTCATTGTCTCCCTATCTGCCTCTTGTGTAATTTGGCCATTAGTTTCCTGCAACAGGCCTACAACATGTGGCCTCTGCGTGACTCTATGGGCTCCCCCCACCCTGGTTCCTGCTCCAGCAGCCTGCATTAAATTCTCCCCACGTTGTGGGACTGGTCAAAAGCCCGTGTGAGAATAGCAAAATGCTGTTGTAAGAATGTAAGTTCAAAACAAGGACCAAGGAAATTTAAGTGCTAGAACAATGAGACCTGAGGTACCCTTGATACTTGGCCTCAGAACCTCATAGTAATGGAACCGGTGCGGTGCAGCAGCCAGCTGCCAAGAGTGAGGGAAAGTAGCGAAAAACTGCAGCAGACCTCAGCTAAGTGCATCCAGGGTTGCAAGTGTGATGGGAAGGGGGGTGAGACAGGACAGAGTCAGGGGTCAGGACTAGGGGTCGGGACCAGGTCAGTTGGATATGGAATGGCAACGCTGGAGTTTGCCGATGTCCAGAGATTTGGGGAGAGGGAGATCGAAGACCAGGAACCAAGATTGATAAAGCTTATGAGGGAGGTTTGGATAGGGATGGCGCAGGAAGGATCAGGGCCAGGCCAGAGGTGATTGGAAGGGGCTTAAATGTCAGTTTGGCTGAGCACTCCTGCTTATGCTTCGGCATATGGCTGAGATCATAAAGCTCAGAATTGATTAGGAATCAAAGCTGAGAGCTACCTGTTTTGTCAAAAGAGATTAAATACTTTCAATCACATAGCACTTTATCACATCAAAACATCTTGAAATACTTTACAGAAGCAATTACTTTTAGAACTCAGCCATTATCTCCATGGTTCAATCCCACATTCTCAGTTGTTGAGCAGCCACACATTAAAGAATTGATAGACTCTATCTTTGCCTTGTTTCTGAATGCTCCATGGGAATTACTACATAATGTTTTTATGAAACTGTTTTAAATGATGATGGAACTATAGAACTGTAGAAAAGTTACAGCACAGAAAGAGGCCATTCAGCCCGTCATGTCTGCGCCGGCCAAAAAGAGAAAAAATAAGAAAACTAGCTGCCCATTTTAACCCTACCTTTCAGCACCTGGTCCGCAGCCTTGCAGGTTACAGCACTGTAAATGAGTAGATGGTTTCTGCCTCCACCACCAAACCAGGCTGTGAATTCCAAACACCCACCACCCTCTGGGTGAAGATGTTTTCCCTCAAGTCTGCTCTAATCCTTCTACCAATCACCTTAAATCTGTGCCCCTTGGTAATTGGCCTCTCTGCCAGGGGAAGCAAGGCATCCCTGTCTTCTCTATCTCAGCCCCTCATAAACTTGTACACCTCAATCAGGTCACCCCTCAGCCTCCTCATTTCCAAGGAGAACAACCCGAGCCTATCCAATCATTCCTCATAGCTGCATTTTTCAAGCCCTGGCAACATTCTTGTAAATCTCCTCTGTACCCTCTCTAGAGCAATTATGTCTTCCTGTGGCAACCAAACTGTACACAAAATTCCAGTTGTGGCCTAACCGGCGTATTATACAGTTCTATCATTACATCCCTGCTTTGTATTCTATACCTTGTCCAATAAAGGAAAGCATTCCATATGCTTTCTTTACCACCTTATCCACCTGTCCTGCCACCTTCAGGGACATGTGGACATGGACTCCAAGTTCTCTCACTTCTTCTTCCCCTCCCAATTATTGTGCATTCCCTAGCTTTCGTTGCCCTCCCCAAATACATTACCTCACACTTCTCTGGATGGAATAAGATGTTTGGGTTTTGAAATGAATAGATTATTTAAAATGAAAGGTTTATTTCTTAAAATATTGCTATTTATTCAGCAGTTATTCACCCTCAGATATACCTTTGTTACCTCTAGAACTGGTTATTCCAATGCACTCCTGGCTGGCCTCCCACATTTTACCCTCTGTAAACTTGAGGCCATCCAGAACTCTGCTGCCATGTGCTTACACATGTCAAGTTCTGTTCACCCATCACCCTTGTGCTTGTTGACCTATATTGGTTCCCAGTTAAGCAACACCTTGATTTTCAAATTCCCACCCTTGTTTACAAGTTCTTTCACGCTCATCTCGATCTCTGTAGTCTCTTCCAGTCCCACAGCCCTCCGCGGTACCTATACTTCTGTAATTCTAGCCTCTTGAGAATATCATGTTTTAATTGTTCCACCATTAGCGGCCCTCCCTACAGCTGCCTAAACCCTAAACTCTGGAATTCCTTCCTAAACTTCATTGTACTTCATTGGCTGTAGTTTTGAGACATCTGATGGCCTTGAAAGGCGGTATATAAATACAAGTCATTCTTTCTTTCTTTCTTTCTTTCTAAATCTCTCCACCTCTCTAGCTTTCTTCCCCCCTTTAAAATGCTGCTTAAAACCCATCTCTTTGACTATGCCTTTGGACATCTGTTCTCATATTGCCTTATGCAGTTCAGTGCCATTGCTTGGTAACATTCCTATGTGGTGCCTTTGGACACTTTATTACACTAAAGACATTACATAAACACAACGTCTTGGCAGAATTTTATGTCTCGTGGGTGGGTGTGCGTCCAACCTGATCAGGCATAAAAAAGCGCGAGAAGACTTGGGCGAGTGTTCCGACGTCATCCTGCAAACGTGCAATCTTCAGGTCGGTGGGCATGAGCAAGTGTTGGAGCCGTGCCCGCCATCAATTACAAGGCCACTTAAGGCCATTAAAAAGCCAATTGATCCAGATTTTGCGCTGCCCATACAATTTCATGCTTGTTGCACAGGCAAAACAGACAGGCGGGCAGCCCACATTTTGCAAAGCCTCATCCAAGGATGTGATAAAAATGGTCAGCAGTATTGCCAGTGTGAGTAGTGAGAAGTTTAGGAGATAGTTTGCTTCTGTTTGCTTATTTGAACTTGACAGCTTCATCTCTGTTCTGAGCTTCATTCTTAACATTTCTAGGCTTCATTTCAGGACTCATTGGTGTCTCCAAGGCCTTGGGAGGATTTTGACCTTGTGGACTCTTCTAGGTACCGGGAAGCCTTCTGCAACCCTGGGGATTGTGCTCTCCACTGGAGGCACCATCTCTGAGGAGGAAGAGAGGGGCAGAGGAGAGAGGAGGCCAGGTGTCCCATTGCAGCTTCCAGGGGAGGGTCCTGGGGAGGAGAGGCGCAGGCACAAGGGGCGCAGAGCCAGCAGATAGTCCAAGGCGGAAGGGGCCACAGAAAACACCATTATCCTGCTGCGAAGGTTTACAGGCAGCTACCTCAATATGTCCAAGGTGCAATGCCAAAGGAGGCTCCGCCTCTCCAGGGAGACTGTGACCTCCATTTGTCAGATGTTTGGACTGAGATCCCCTCCAACTGTGTGGGTGGAAACCCCATGCCAGTGCCTCTGAAGGTCAGGGTGGTCGTCAACTCTTATGCCTCAGCCTCTTTCCAGGGGTCAGTGGGGGATCTTTGTGCAGTATCCCAATCAGCTGTCTACAGTTGCGTCAAGTTGGTGGCAGAAGCTGTGTTCAGGCGGGTAATGACACTTATTCATTTCAGTATGGACGAGGCCAGCCAGGCCGAGTGAGCCAGAGGGTTTGCAGTGATTGCTGGGTTCCCCCGCATCCAGGGTGCAAACAACTGCACACATGTGGCCATCAAGACACCAGCGGTTCAGCCAGGTGTCGGGCAATATACGGAAGTCTTGTGCTCCAGAACTTGCCGCACCCCTAGCCAAGCTGTTCCAGTGCAGCTACAACACTGGCATCTACCTGGCTATGTGGAAAATTGCCAGGTATGTCCTGTACATAAAAAGTAGGACAAATCCAACCCGGCCAATTCCCACCCCATCAGTCTACTCTCAATCGTCAGTAAAGCAATGGGAGGGGTCATCAACAGTACTATCAAGTGGCACTTGCTGAGCAATAACCTACTCACTGACGCCCAGTTTGGGGTCCACCAGGACCACTCAGTTTCTGACCTCATTACAGCCTTCGTTCAAACAGGAACAAAAGAGCTGACCTCTTGAGGTGAGGTAAGAGTGACTGCCTTGACATCAAAGCAGCATTTGACCAAGTGTGGCATCAAGGAGCCCTAGCAAAACCGGAGTCAATGGGAATCAGGGAGAAAACTCTCCACTGGTTGAAGTCATACCTAGCACAAAGGAAGATGGTTGTGGTTGTTGGAAGTCAATCATCTCAGTTCCAGGACATCACTGCAGGAGTTCCTCAGGATAGTGTCCTCAGCCCAACCATCTTCAGCTGCTTCATCAATGACCTTCCTTTCATCATAAAGTCAGAAATGGGGATGTTCATTGATGATTGCACAATGTTCAGCACCATTCATGATTTCTCAGATACTGAAGCAGTCCATGTCCAAATGCAGCAAGACCTGGACAATACCCAGGCTTGTGTTGACAAGTGGCAAGTAACATTCGTGCCACACAAGTGTCAGGCAATGACCATCTCCAACAAGAGAGAATCCAACCATTGGCCCTTGATGTTCAATGGCATGACCATCACTGAATCCCCCACTATCAACGTCCTGGGAGTTACCATTGACCAGAAACTGAACTGGACTAGCCATATAAATACTGTAGCTACAAGAGCAGGTCAGAGGCTAGGAATTCTGCGACGAGTAACTCACCTCATGTCTCCCCAAAGCCTGTCCACCATCAACAAGGCATGAGTCAGGAGCGTGGTGGAATACTCTGGTTGCCTAGATGAGTGCAACGCCCACAACACTGAAGAAACTTGACACCATCCAGGACAAAGCAGCCTGCTTGGTTGGCACCACATCCTCAAAAATTCACTCCCTCCACCACCGATGCACAATAGCAGCAGTCTGTACCATTTACAAGGCATACCGCAGGAATTCACCAAGACTCCTTCGACAGCACCTTCCAAACTCACGACCACTACCATCTAGAAGCACAAGGGCAGCAGAAAGATGGGAACACCATCACCTTGAAGATCCCGTCCAAGTCACTCACCATTCTGACTTGGAAATATATTGCCGTTCCTTCACTGTTGCTAGGTCAAAATACTGGAACACTTTCCTAACAACACTGTTGGGTGTACCTACACCACATGGACTGTAGTGGTTCAAGACAGCAGCTCACCACTATCTTCTCAAGGGCAGCTAGGGATGGGCAATAAATGCTGGCCCAGCCAGCAAAGCCCACATCCCGTGAATCAAAAAAAAGGCAGGTGAGTATTTTCCATGGTGATAAAAAGCAGATGGGTTTGGCATCATTCTCAGTGTTATGCTGCATGCAGTCTACAGTTGCCCCAGACCAGTGATAAGTGTTGGAAAATTATTTTTTACTATCAGAACCAGATCCATGCTGGTTAATCTTGTCGATCTTTTGGATAAGGTTTAGGTTGACACAGACTTTCTTGCTCGGGACAGAAAATTCTTGGCTGTGGAACACATATACTGTCTCTCATATTTGTTTGTTTTTATAATGGAGCATTAATTCCAACGTACCTTTGACCTGGAGCTTGATGCCTCCTGGTCCATATAACTGTGTTGTAGGTGGCTTCAGACTGTTTCACTAGGCATGGTTCCTTATTCGACAGGACCATCACATTGGCTCCTGTTTCTAACTTGAAACTCGTGACCATTTATAGATATGTCAGTATTCCAAAATATGTGTCTGGGATCCTTAATTTCTCCCAAGAAGCGTTGTTGGACTTCTTCTTGAAGTCTATCTCATGGATTCATTTGGGATCCTTTACACATCACGAGGTTTTGGACTTACACACCTTTCCACACCTTTAAGCACTGTATAGTGCTTGCTGGACACTGCTGCCTCCTGTGAAGTCTTTTGGGTGCCACAGTGCTGACATGATCTGTCACCATCTTGTGTTTTGCTTAGGTATTGCTTTCCTTGCCCTGGAGTCTTATTGCCCTTTTGTTGCTTTATGACCTGGACTGTTGGGGTTGCTCTGTACCGTGGTTTAACTTCGCCACACAAAATGGGTCGGTTTTGCTGGCGGACTTCCGAAGACTGTCTGACGTTTTGGACGGCTTTTTCCTAAGTCAGATATTCTTTAGATTGGAATACATCTGAAAGAGTATCATTGGCCACTCTCACTACTATTTGGTTTCTTATGAGCTCCCAATTAAGGTCACCATAGCCACAGCCTTCAGCCAACTCATTACGAAAGAGCCTATGGATTCCCTGGGCTTTTGGACCCCTGTTAAATTTTGCTCCCTCCAAAATTTTATTGCTTCTTAGGTTAATGTACGTGTCAAAGGACTTCATGACCTCTTCCAAGTTATCGGAAGATTCATTTATTCCTTGTCTGGCAATGTCGTTGGGTATTGTATTTACTGAATATAATAGTGTATCCACTTGTTCAGCCTGTTTTCTTATATCTTAAAAACCTTCTTCTCCATGATGCCCAATCTTACACCTGGTTTGGCCCTTCCATCTGCCTTAATTGGTCTATCAGTGTTGACTTACCAGCCATGGCTGTTTTCAGCACAGGGGAGCACAGCTTTAATTATTTTTTTTCTCTTTCCCCCCATGCTTGTTAGGGTTTGGTGGGCTCCTGTTTTAGTTATGGAGCCATCAGTGATTCTGCAGAAGATCTTTTGAGTGAATTGTTTTGGCCTGTTAGTTGTTTTCCTGTGCTTGGAGAATTAAATTGACGCTAATTTTATGCTCTGACTGGTCTTTAAAATTTTTTTTTTCATTCGTATGTGGTCACCACTTGTTATGGCGCCAACCCTGGATCTGGGCTGCAGTGTTCTTCAAGCTGCACTCATTAAGTCAGTCGGTCTGCCAGTGCTGCCTGATGATTGCACTAAATTAAAAAGCTTATTTCAGCTTTTTTGTGGAGTTTGTTCACTGTTTTGCAATCTGGCTAGGTCCTTTGAATTTGCTTTCAATCGGGTCTCACAACAGATCTCCACGTGCCCTGGTGGAGTCATTTTATGCTATGTAATGGATCTTTCTTCTGCCCTTCAGCCTCCACGACTGTACTGGAGCTTCTTAGGTGATGCATTTGAGGCCTTCAAGTTAGGTGCACTTCTCTCAGGTCAGACTGCAGTTCTGTACTTCTTTATTCTTCGGGATCCTTCACCTGCTGCAGCCATGTTGTAAAGTTGTATGTTGTCTTATGAAGAGATCTAGAGGCCTGTATGGTTGAACAATAACAGTTTATTAATAACACATAAGTATATACATGTATATAGGATATAGTCCTGACTGGGTGCTATCTCCACGCTAAACTCTACTACTCCCATGTGAGTCATCAGGTTGGTTGGAACTGTGACAAATGGAGTTCAATCCAGAGAAATGTGAGGTAATGCACTTGGGGAAGGCTGAGGGAATATACAATAGATGGTGGAATAATGAGGTGCAAAGGAACAGAGGGACCTTGCAGTGCATGTCCACAAACCCCTGAAGGTAGTTAGACACGTCAATAAAGCTTTATTGGCTGAGGCATAGAATATAAGAGCTGGGGGGTTATACTGGACCTGAAAAGTTAACTCTGTTTCTCTCCATAGATGTTGCCTGACCTGCTGAATATTTCCAGCATTTTTTGTTTTATTTCAGATTTCCAACATCCGCAGTACTTTGCTTTTGTAATAGGAAAGAAGGGATCACACTAGAGAAGATACAGAGGAGATTGACAAGGATGTTGCCTGGACTGGAGAACTTTAGTTATGAGGAAAGATTGGATAGGCTAGGATTGTTTTCATTGGAACAGAGGAGGCTGAGGGGATACAGAACTGAAGTCTATAAAATTATGAAGGGTCTATACAGAGTGGATGGGAAGGCTCTTTTCCCTTGATGGAGGGATTCATAACCAGGTTGCATAGATTTAGGTTATCTAACACACTGCCTGAAAAAGTGTAGAGGTAGAAACTCTCATAACATTTAAAAAGTGCTTGGATATACACTTGAAGTGCCATAATCTACAAGGCTAAGGACCACAGTCTGATAAGTGGGATAAGGCTGGATGGCTACTTGTCAGCAAGTGCTGATACGATGGACCAAACAGCCTCCATCCATGCTGTAAATTTTTATGATTTCTATTTTTTTTTATGGCCTGAATTTTTCAGGTGGCGGGATTTCACTTCCAGCCATCTGAAGAGTTGGTGAGGAAGTGGCTGCAGGCGGGACTTCTGCCCCTCACTCAGGAGGAAGTCCCGTCTTAGGGAGTTGCCAGCCAATCTGATTGTCCAGCAGCTCTCCAGTCCCTACAGCAACAAGAGCTGCAGTAGACTGGTGAGGAAATGCAGGAGGACGTCTGAAACTAAGCCTGGGTACTGAAGGCCCAGATAAATTTAAACGGTCCCAGGGTGAGGAGGGTAGGGAAAGTCTGGGAGGGCATGAAGGGGGTGATTAGGGTCTTACAGTAGAGGCCAGGCAGGGGAAGGGCAGTCCGGAGGCTACCAGATCTTGAGAGGGCGTTGCCCGACTTCAGAAGCGGGCTTCTGATGGAGATGCCCACCACACCCCCACCACAATCCTCGCCTGCGATCTAACTCCATTGATTTTCGGGCTTCTACCACACAACTTCAATCCTCCCACTGACCTAAAAATTGAGGCTGGGCAAGAATCGGCCCTTAAGTGGCCAATTATTGGCCCCTTAAGGGCCTCAACTGGGGCAAGGGCTGGCTTCCCTTCCGAGGCCTTGCCTGCCCCAACGTAAAAAATTGCTTTGTGGTCAGGGCAGGTGGGAACCTGGGGGGAATTCCACCCTTTCAATTTCACACTCCCCACCCACTCCCCACTGCCTAAAAATCCACTGGTGGGGGAGCATAAAATTCTGACCTATGAAAATGCCTCAGAATCAAGATATTTGAGAGAGAAAGAGAAGCAGGGAGTGGAGGGAGTAAATGATAGATAAAATAGGAAGAACGATTAGTTGCAAGGACACTATGCATTTTATAGTTAGATTCTCGCAGCTCACAGATTTTAATGAAATAAAAATAAAATCTTACCATAAAGCAATTAAGGCTATTGATGTAAGATGTTTATTGTGTTAAATTTGTGCTGTGTTGCTAGAATCGCAGATCCAATATTCTATGAACAAGCACTTCCTTGGATGCCAAATCTGTGTGTTTTCCTCTCCACCCCCAAATTGAGAAAAAAATCCTCCATTAATGATTCTCGCTATATTCCAATCTCTTCACAAAATGGCACCAAACAGAAGTTCTCCAATTGCTTCACTCTTCAATCAATAAGCTGTGGAAGTGTGAGTGACAAAATGATAAAATCTGGAGAAGTTTTCCCTGTTGCCAACAGCAACATGATTATCTTCAAAGAAGCTTCCACCTGAAGACAATACTGTTCAAAATCTTTAAAAAAAACCCTTTAAAAGAAGTAAACAGCTGCTCACAGCTCTCTGCCAGGCAGAATACTGATGAGAAACTAATTTGTTTTGTTCAGGCACTGCATGCTTGCAAATGAGACATTCTAAACAATGCTACCTTTTTAAATGATCACTGATTAACTGATGTCAGTAATCACTAATCAGAATCAAGCAGAGCTGGGCAGATAATATTGGTGGCATATATGATTATTTTAAATTGTAAGAACAAAATGAGGTCTTAATATAGGTAGGCTTCCTCTTGTTGCAATTATCTGACAAAATGGTTGAGCATTGGTAGGGGGAAGCAATGTCTTGGTGGTATTGTCACTAGATTAGTAACCCAGAAACCCAGGGTAATGCTCTGGGTACCTGGGTTTGAATCGATGGTGAAATTTGAATTAAATAAAATATCTAGAATTAAGAGTCTAATGATGACCATGAAACTGTGTCAATTGTAAAACTCATCTGGTTCACTAATGTCCTTTAGGGAAGGAAATCTGCTGTCCTGACGTGGTCTGGCCTACATGTGACCTCAAACCCACAACAATGTGGTTGACTCTTCAAATGCCCTCTGAAATGACCTTGCAAGCCACTCAGTTGCATCAAACTGCTAAAATCAAGTCAATAAGGAATGAAACTGGGCGGATTGCCAAGCATTGACCTAGGCACCGGAAACAACAACGGCAAACTCAGGCCTGTTGACCATGCAAAGTCCTCCTTACTAATATCTGAGGGCTTCTGCCAAAATTGGGAGAGCTGTCTCACAGACTAGGCATGCAACAGCCTGACATAGACATAGACCTACTCATGGAATCATACCTTGGAGTCAATGTCCCAGATACCACCATTGCCATCCCTGCGTATGTCCTGTCACACTGGCAGAACAGAACCAGCAGAAATGGTGGCACAGTGGTATACAGTTGGGAGGGAGTTGTCCTGGGAGACCTCAACACCGACTCCAGACCCCATGAAGTCTCATGGCACCAGGTTAAACATGGTCAAAGAAATCTTCTGCTGATTACCATGTACTGCCCTCCTTCAGCTGATGAATCAATTCTCCTCCATGTTGAACACCACTTGGAGGAAGCACTATGGTGGCAAGGGCACAGAATGTACTCTGGGTGGGGGACTTCAATGTCCATCACCAAGAGCTGCTCAGTAGCACCACTACTGACCGTGCTGGCCGAGTCCTAAGGGACATAGCTGTTAGATTTGCAGAAGGTGGTGAGGGAACCAACTAGAGGGAAAAACATACTTGACCTCATCCTCACCAACCTGCCTGCCGCAGATTCATCTGTCCATGACGGTATCATTAGGAGTGACCACCGCACAGTCCTTATGGAGACAAAGCCCCATCTTCACATTGAGGATGCCTTCCACCGGTTTGTGTGGCACTACCACAGAGCTAAATGGGATAGATTTCGAACAGATCTAGCAACTCAAGACTGGGCATCCATAAGGCACTGTGGGCCATCAGTATTGCAATCGATCACAATCTGTAACCTCATGGCCCGGCATATATCCCACGCTACCATCACCATCAAGCCAGGGGATCAACACTGGTTCAGTGCAGGAGGGCATGCCAGGAGCAGCACCAGGCTTACCTAAAAATGAGATGTCAACCTGGTAAGGCTACAACAAAGGGCTACTTGCATGCCAAACAGTCCTGTACACAAAAAGCAAGACAAATCCAACCCGGCCAATTACCACCACATCAGTCTACTCTCGATCATCAATAAAGTGATGGAAAGCGTTGTCAACAGTGCTATCAAGTGGCATTTGTTTAGCAATAACCTGTTCGCTGACGCCCAGTTTAGGTTCCAGCAGGGTCACTCAGCTCCTGACCTCATCAAAGCCTTCGTTCAAACATAGACAAAAGAGCTGAACTCCAGAGGTGAGGTGAGAGAGTGACTGGCCTTGACATCAAGGCAGCATTTGACATGGCAGCATTTGATGTGATATCAAGGAGTCCTAGCAAAACTGGAGTCAATGGGGCAAAACTATCCTCTGGTTGGAGTCCTACCTAGCTCAAAGGAAGATAGTTGCGGTTGATGGAGGTCAATCATTTCAGCTCAAAGACATCACTGTAGGAGTTCCTCAGGGTAGCATCATAGGCCTAACCCTCTTCAGCTGCTTCATCACTGAACTTCTTTCCATCACAAGGACAGAAGTGGGGATATTCGTTGATACTTTCATAATGTTCAACACCATTCATGACTGCTCAGATACTGAAGCAGTCCATGTCCAAATACAGCAAGATCTGGACAATATCCAGGCTTGTGCTGACAAGTGGCAAGTAACATTGGCACCACACAAGTGTTAGGGAGTGACCATATCCAACAAGAGAGAATCCAACCATCGGCCCTTGATGTTCAATGGCATTACCATCACTGAATCCCCCACTACCAACATTCTGGAGGTTACCATTGACCAGAAACTGAACTGGACTAGCCATATAAATACTATGGCTATGAGAGCAGGTCAGAGGCTAGGAATCCCGCGACGAGTAACTCACCTCATGACTCCCCAAAGCCTGTCCACCATCTACAAGGCACAAGTCCAGAGTCTGATGGAATACTCTCTGGTTGCCTGGATGAGGGCAACTCCCACAACACTCAAGAAGCTTGACACCATCCAGGACAAAGCAGCCTGCTTGATTGGCATCCCATCCACAAACAATCACTACCTCCACCTCTGATGCACAGTGGCAGCAGTTTGTACCTTCTATGAGATGCACTGCATGAACTCATCAAGACTCCATAGACAGCCTTACAAACCCACGACCACTATCATCTAGTAGGACAAGGGCAGCAGAGAGATGGGAGCATCCCCATCTGGAAGTTCCCCTCCAAGCCACTCACCATTCTGACTTGGAAATGTATCACTGTTCCTTCACTGTCGCTGGTACAAAATCCTGGAAGTCCCTCCCTAATAGCACTGTGGGTGTACCTATACCACATGGACTGCAGTGGTTCAAGAAGGCAGCTCATCACCACTTTCTCAAGGCAGTTAGGGATATGCAATAAATGCTCACCTAGCCAGCGATGCCCATATCCCATGAATGAATAAAAAAAAATTCCAAATATTTTTAGGTAAATAGAAGTGGAAAAAGATAACTCTTGGGTGAAGAAACTAAAACGAAAGGAATTGCAGTTTGGTTGGTTATAGTTTTGGCATCTAGTTCATCCATGTCTCTCCAATTGTGTTTCCACATTTGATATGATTATCTTTCAGCTGTTTACACAATTGTATCATCATTTCACTGCGTTTTATAAAATTAAAAAAGTACTTTGCCTTGAAAGAATTATGCTGATTGTAAAATACATTATTTTGCCCTTCATGTTCCTTTCCTTATGTAGATAGATTGTAATTCAGAAAGAAAATAAATGCTACTTAAGCAAACCTATAATTTGAGTGCTGGTTTGATGGGACAGCAATACCAATTTTAGCAAAAATGTATAATATCCGCATCAGTGTTTAATGCAGCCCCTTAGCTATAGCGGTAAAGATAAAAGGAAAAGCTACAAATGTTGTAAATTTGAAGTAAAAATAGAAAATGCTGGAACTCAAGTCCACCTGCAATGATAAGCTCACTTTCTACTGTACTTCCACATGTACCACTAAGGAACATGCAACAACTATTTCCCATATCTCACTCATACAACACTGCATGTGGTTGTTGTGTGTATTATTTACAGCATGCAATGCAGCAGCTCACAAAGACTTCTTCAGTAGCACCTCATCCCTGGTGTCATCCTGGTAAACCTCTTCTGTACCCTCTCCAAGGCCTTTGCATACTTTCTAAAGTATGGTGCCCAGAATTAGACATAATACTTTAGCTGAGGCCCTAACGAATATTTTATAAACGTTTAGCACGACTTCCTTGGCTTTGTAAATTGGGGCATTAAAAACAAGTATCCCATATGGTTTCTTAACTTCCTTATCAACTTGTCCTGTCACCTTCAAAGATTCATGAATATGCACCATCAGGTCCTTCTATTGGCCCTCCTCAAAATAGTACCAATTTGATTATACTGCTTTTATGTCTGTTCTTCACATCTGTGATTAGCACATTGACTGGTAATGCAGTAGGTTCCTATTCTGGAATGGAAAGAGGCAGGGGCCATAAAATTGAGAAACTTTACCTGATACAGAAAATGTTGTCTCTATGGTACAAGTTGCTCCATGTTCACTACATCAAAGAATTACAGAGAATTCAATCTATTGTGCCTGGGCTGGCACTTTGGAAATGCTGTCCAATTAGTTTCGCTCCCCATAGCCCTTGACTCTTTTCCTTTTCGAAAGTTACCAATCATAACCCTTGGAGTCATTGGTGAAGATCACAAGACTGTTAATTTCCAGATCTTTAGGGCCTTTCTGGTGCTCTGAGTGCTTAGTTGCCCTTTGGCAGAACCACTGAGATTTTGAGGTGGATCAAGTTGGGCTTTCTCTTTTTGAAGGAAACCCTGCCAGTAGCTTGATGTGCATTAAAATTGACCTGGGGAAATGGGTCCCAGTTGGGGCAGATTCTGAGGGATGGTTGTAGGCCCAGCCATGATGAAGTCTGTGCCGAAGAGGAGAACCAAGCCCCATTTCCCTATGACATTGATTCTAACAATGATTCTGCTGCTTTTTTCATTAAATAAACATCCTCTGCTGGTCTGATCTTTAAAGCACTCAAGAAATAAATTCAGTTCTGTCGAAGGGTCATGAGGACTCGAAACGTCAACTCTTTTCTTCTCCGCCGATGCTGCCAGACCTGCTGAGTTTTTCCAGGTAATTCTGTTCTTGTTTTTGTTTTGAAATAAATTGAACATTAGTTGTAAAGTATATGTTAATATTCTAACATTAGCTGAAGTGTAAATAAATTATTATGTTAATGGAAAAAACATTAGCTCAAAAATGTATACTTAAAAAGCATTAGTTGAAAAATAACAAATGTCCTAAACATCAGCTGTGTAAGTTTGAGTCTTTAAAAAATTGCAAACATTGTTCCTTTCCCTTTTAATTAAACCTTGAAACTATTGTTTCAAGAGCAGAAATGTCAGCTTCTACTATATGCCCTTGTTAGCATATTGGAGGCATCAACAATTGGCGAACATTCAGATTTATACAGGCATTCCACTCAAACAGAAATAACCGTGGGGCACATTTTATTGGGGACTGAAAGAAATTGATATCTTGCTATTTTCTGGTACGCATTTACTCGTATTTCACCAGTAGTATTGAGTGATCTGCTGGTTGGAAAAGCGGCATTATGAACATTGAATTAGAAAAATTTCAAATTCAATACACAAGTTGCGTTGAACTAACTCACCCTTGCCAGAATGGAACATAAGAACATAGGAGCAGGAGTAGGCCATTCAGCCCAGCTCCACCATACAATACGGTCATGGCTGATCATCCACTTCAATGTCTTTTTCCCACACTATCCTGACATCTCTTTTATGTCATGCGTATTTCTAAATCTGTCAATCTCTGCTTTAAACATACTCAATGACTGTGCTTCCACGGCCCTCTGGGGTTAAGAATTCCAAAGATTCACAACTCTCTGACTACAAAAATTTCTCCTCATCTTGGTCCTAAGTGGCTTCCCCCTTATCTGGAAATTGTGTCCCCTACTTATAGAGTCCCCAACCAGGGGAAACATCTTACCTGCATCTACCTTCTCCATCCCTTTAAGTATTTTGTAGGTTTCAATGAGATCATCTCTCATTGTTCAAAACCTTAGAGCATATAGGCCCTGTTTCCTCAATCTTCCTTCATAGGACAGTCCCATCTTCCTGGGAACAATTCTGATGAACATTTGTTGCACTCTCTCTGTGTCAATAATACCCTTCCTAATGGTAAGTTGATCAAAACTGCTCACAATACTCCAGGTGCGGTCTAAGCAAGGTTCCATACAATTGAAGCAAGACTTCACTACTACTCAAACCCTCTTGTGAGAAAGGCTAATATACCATTAGCCTTCCTAATTGCTTGCTGCACCTGCATGTTAGCTTTCAGTGACCAAGGTCGCTTTGTACATCTACACTGTCTAGTCTCTTACCATTTAAGAAATACCCTGCACATCTGTTCCTCCTACCATAACCTCACATTTTTCCACATTATATTCAATCTGCCATGTTCTTGCCCACTCACTAAGTCTGTCCAAATCCTCTTGAAGATGCTTTGCATCTTCCTCACAATATACATTCCCACCTGGCTTTTTGTTATCCATGAACTTGGAAATATTACATTTGGCCTCCACATATATACTGTGAATAGCTGGGACCCAAGTACTGATCCTTGTAGTATCCAACTAGTTACAGCCTGTCAATGTGAGAATGACCCATTTATTCCTACTGTCTTTTTTCTGCCTGTTAGCCAATCCTTAATCCATGCCAGTATATTGCCTCCTATCCCACGTGCTCTAATTTTACAAACAAACCTCCTGTGGGGGACTTTATCAAAAGCTTTCTGAAAATCCCTTTATCAATTCTGTTAGTAGCATCCTAAAACATGATTTCCCATTCATAAATGTTGACTATGCCATCATTATTATCCAAGTGTCCATTTATCAATCCTTTAGAATGTATTCTAGCATTTTCCCTACAGCTTCCACAATTCTCACAGGGCCACTTGTCCCTGGGCTTGAAAAAGGGAAACTTGCTAGCATTCTTACACCTACACACTGTTCAATTACACATTGTGGAAACACATGCATGTAAACATCAGGGTGAGGACAGGATTAGGCTCATCTGTGAAGTTCTGTACAAATGAGCAGCACACTTGTACTTAATGTTAAAGCAAACACATGAATAATGGACTCTTGAGCAAAGTACCAGACAGTAGCTGCTGTTTCTGGAACACACCCAGAAGAGCAGTGAATGCCTTCATGAGGTAAAGAACAAAAATTGGAAGAAAAAGTTGTATAGGAAAAATAATTGGAATTAAGATGTTGTAAGTAGATTTGCAATATACATATATATTATATTATATGTATATAATATATATTATATATGTATATAAATAAAAGCTATATGTAAAATATATTTAAATATTTAGTGATGGATTACCAGCTCACCACTTTTTTATAAAACATATGTACTCAATGCTATTTCTAAATTTTAAAACTGGACCTTGGCTGAACACAACCCTTAAAATGTGGAACCTATGTCTGCCTGTGACCTCAGAACAAAAGAAGCCACTTTGCAGTTTTGAGAAAACTCACACCTCATTATCTCTGAGGAGCTACTAACGATCACCTCTGAACTGCACAGCCTAACCTCAAAGGGAGCTATGTAAAGGCCATTTGCATTTGATAATCCAGGCTTGCCATCAGGAGACAGAGGGTTTGCTAAGACAAAAGGCTCCTCAAGCATTCCTTTCAATTCATAATGGCTGGGACGTTTAGCAATCTTTGAGACTCAGCCGAATTCCAGATGATGGATACGCATCCTCTGTTGAAGACCTGGTGGAGAAGTGGGGGTCTTGTGACCTCAGCCACTAACTTGCGGAACAAGTAATGTGCTAGTTATATGCTAGTATGTTGCATGGACCTCTATGCTAAGCCAGATTCTTAGCAAATATCTGTTCATTGCCAGGTATGGATGCTAGGGAAACTGAAATAGTAGCTGGAGTTTGGCAGGTAAAGACATTGGCTACTCATTACCCCAGCATGACTTCTTATCACCTAAAGGATGACCAACTGTATTTGGATTTCTTGAAAAACTATACAATATAGAGATTAGGTTTGTAATCACATATTACACTGACACTGTCTGGTGTCTGCTGATACAGATGGTTAAATGAAATAGTGGCATAGTGGTAATATCACTGGCCTAGTAATCCACAGATCCAGGCTAATGCTTTGGGAAATTTCACTATGACTGCTGGTTGAATTCAAGTTCAATTGAAAAAGAAGCCTTATGTTTGCCCTCAATGTAATTACACTTTTCTCTGCAGATGTGGGTTACAGAGTGGGGCCATAAAAAATCTTTCGTCAAGCCTAATATGCCTGACATCCCTCTACAAGCCTTCCTCTGTTTCTGCTCATGATTGGAGTGAAAGCCAACTTTGATGGGGTACAAAGTGTGTGGCAGCAGATTGGTCACTCGTTATACATCCCATGTGACTTTTCCACACACTGAGGGGAAGAAAAGTAATTAATAGCAACTGACAAAAAACTAATTAAAGACTAAGCACCAACAGAAAATAGAGCTGAATAAAAATAACACAGAAATCAACTAAGGAACTTATTTTTAAAATCCGTGACCATTAAATGATGTCCTACCTGAAAGGTCCACCCCACCAATAGATTTCCTGGACATGCATTGCATGTGGTATCCGGTGTACCAAGTGGGTAGAAAATTCAGCATGGGTTATCTATACCCCTTTTATATACTGAAGTAGAGCTCTTACCTGCTCTGGTTAGGAGCTTCCAACATTTGTATCAATCCCAACTAGAAATTTGAAACACGGTTGAAAATGGTTAGAAATCATAAGTTGAATGGATTTAGAACTAAATAAAAATACACAGGGCAGAATTTTAAGTCCCATGGACAGACGCGTGCCCGACCTGATCAGGTGTAAAATCGAATGAGATGACATTGGGCGAGTGTCCCGACGTCATCATACATTTGCACAATATTTCACTCAGCAGGCACATGCAAAAGTCGGAAGCACAACTGTCGACAATTAAGAGGGCAATTAAGCTCAATAACGGCGCAATTGTGTCCAATTTTTCGTGGCCCGGCCAACTTTATGGTTGGCGGATGGGCAAATCGGCCAGGTGGCCTTTACATTTTCCATCAAAACTCATCCAAGGGCGGGATGAAATCTAGGTTATGAAATAAAATAAAAATAAATATCTGTAGACAGCATTTTTATGAAGTATATTTTCAGGTGCTTGATTGTGATGCATGGACATTTTTTGCAGCTTTTTAAATCTTTTTTTGATCAGTTGAAGTCCTGCAGTTCACTGAGGCAGCTGTCTGCCTTCAGGGAGCTGTCTCACACCCTGGCAGTGTTGAGCTTTTCAGTGTGTGTTTCATGCTGGCTGGTCACTAATTGGCCAGCCAGCGTGAAATCGCTGTGGGGTGCCGACCTGTTTCCCGACTGGTCCCGGGCCCGGGTCTGCCCATCCAGTGTGCCTGCCAAGTGTAAAATTCGGGCCGTAGAAGTTACAGCATGGAAACAGGTCATCAGTACCTCAAAATGTACATAGACGAAGGTACCCCTACGTTTACAGTGTACCCTAGAAGTCATATTTCACAAATGAATCCATCAATATATATTATGCTACATGATGGAAAACTTCCACCAAAGGTCTGCATTTCATCCACTTTTCCAAATGCAACATTAAAGGCAGCCCAAATGGTCATCCTCTTAATAATTGCGGTGCGGTCTCACTTCTCTGTTGAGGTGGTCTTGTAATATTTCTATTTTATAGGAAAAATGGATGAGTTGACACGGAGAGATTCACAAACCATACACTGTCATAGATACCTAAACTGGCAGCTTTTAACCTGCCCATACAATACAGACATGTAATTCACATTGAGGTAAATGGGAACCTTATAGCAAAAACTGTACAGTTACTTTTCCCCACTGTGCACTATAGGTGCAGCAGCCTTATTCTTAAATATTAGGAAATCAAAATGATGATGGAAACTAAATTTGAGTGTGTTGAAGATCTGTGCACAGCTATGACTGACAGCTCAGTGAGCTACTTAGAAGCAGTAAATTGATGACAATTCCTCATAGGCTGCTGACAAGGCAGACGTGAAACCTGGCAGCTGATTTATGAACTCATGCTTCCAGTAGGAAGTCTTGCTCAGCTGCTGCACAAATTGAAAAATTGAAGGTGTGCTGCCCTCAACTTTCATGAATGGAAAATTGATTTTTGCAATGCACAGCTACCAGGAGAAGTTCCCTGTCAGTAATGCGCATTTATAAAACCAGGCCTCCTCTTAACTTCTTCAGAAACAGTCCTTTTAGCTACTTTGCAGATTTATTCTTAGTTTGGCTTGTAAAGACTTACTGGAAAAATTCTTTACTCTAGGTATGATAAATTATTAAAATGACCTACCAGGTAATTTTCAGGGTCAAAGAAATTAAGGGAGTTCATGATGTAGCTTGCATTTGATAGGATGAGTGGCCTTTTTTTGTTCTTGACTTTTGTTTTGACAACCCGATCAAATACCATCAGACCTCCTCAGGGCAAAGCTTTCCTCCTTCTATTTCAATAAGACATGTTTTCATTTCTCATATCAGCTATCCTGCAGCTTTCTGAGTAAGACGGCCAATGTAGTGCTGTGGCTGAGGCCAAACTCATTTCACATAGCATTCTAACAGACTGAGTGAGGGTCCAAAGGCAAATGGTCATTGTCCAACTTTTGCATCATCCCCTGTTTTTAAGATGCAGCACTAATATTTTTATTTGATCTCTGATTATTGTGAAGCACTTATCAACATTAAATTAAATAATACCAAATACAAAATTAAATAAAACATGACAGATTCTATTTGTAACATTACGAAAAAAGTTTAACTTTTTGTTTCTCACAACTTAATGGCTGCTTAAATTTGCAATATATTTTTGAAAAACAATGAACGTATGAATCAAAGTAGAGCATCCATTGTCTATTATAAAATAGGACATTTCCATGTTGAATAAAAGAAATTGATGGATAATTGAGTCCTCAAGTGTTTTTCTTACACATGTGGTACAACAATACCCCAGCAGGGAAATAAAGACAAATACTGTATAAACAATGTGAATTGAAATCTTTCATTGCAAAGTGGATTTATATCAGAAAGGAAGAGATCAATGTTAGAAGACTGTGCAATGAGAGAACATCTTGCATAAGACTCTGTCCCACAAAATTTCTGTAGAATAAAGTGTGCATATTGGAGACTCAACTATAATAAATTTGTAATTATTTTAATTCCAGATAATTTAATACAAAGTGCTATATAGCATAAGTTTATCACTATAAAGTCATACAAGATAAATTATTGTTTTTATTTCACTTGTATTTTTCCATATAAATTGTAAAGATGAAACTACAGTGCACATATAACATTTCAATTTTATCTTGTATTCCTGTAATTTGTTGACAACCCATTGATAATATTATAGAATGAAAATAATGAAATCTGGAGAAAGACTAGAAGGATTAGTAACTGCAACTGAAGTGCAAACCTTCCAGCTACAATGCCTAAAGAGTGGCTTAGACATGTAATCTCTTCAGGAATTAAATTATTAATAGAACAATGCAAAGAAGAAATAACAGTCTAAACTTGCTTGGTGATTATTAGGATACAACAAAAATACTGCCTTTGATGCAATTGACTTAACTAAAGTGAAAATGGAATTCAGTTTGACAATTAAGAGGAGATTAAAAGCTTGGAAAATGAAAATAATCTTAAACTGTTCAATAAATCAAAAAGAAATTTCAGAGATATTTTGGAAAATGAAATAAATATAAAATTCTGACAAATTAACAAAGTATATTAACGTGAAGACATTTATAATATGTTACACAACAAAAACAGAATTGCCTGGAAAAACTCAGCAGGTCTGGCAGCATCGGCGGAGAAGAAAAGAGTTGACGTTTTGAGTCCTCATGACCCTTCAACAGAACAGATCTTTCTTTACAAGTAGAGGGAAATATAAGCTGGTTTGGCCAGCTTATATTTCCCTCTCCTTGTAAGGAAAGATCAGTTCTGTTGAAGGGTCATGAGGACTCAAAACGTCAACTCTTTTCTTCTCCGCCGATGCTGCCAGACCTGCTGAGTTTTTCCAGGTAATTCTGTTTTTGTTTTGGATTTCCAGCATCCACAGTTTTTTGTTTTTATCATTATAATATGTTAATTCACTTAGCATTCCACAAAAGAAGCAAACTAGTTTTGGACGCTCCAGAGACTCAACTGAGACAACTTGACTGATTTGAAACATAAGAACTAAGAACATAAGAAATAAGGGCAGGAGTAGGCCCTTCAGCTTCTCCAGCCTGCTCTGCAATTCAATATGATCATGGTTGACCTTACAATTCCAACTTCTCACACTTTCCCCATATCCCTTTACTATCCAAAAAATCATCTTGTCTTGAATATATTTAAGAACTTAGAAAAATCGATTGGAAAGCAAACAAGTAAACATCCTATGAGACAAATCAAATTCTTCAAAGTGCCAGTCATAGGATGAACTTCAGACACTCAGGAAAGTAATTAAGGACTCTACAGCTAAGGATTGCTGCCTACAGAGCTTGGATTTGCCTTTTGATTATTTCTTCAGCTGGCTCATTTATTACTTCGAGTTAAAGTAAACAGAGCCTAAGAGCAGAACCCAGCAGCTCATCACAACAATTAGTCAATCTGAATTAATTAAGCTGAGTGTTATGCTTGATAAGGCAGTCTTATAGCCAACGAATCTGATTAGAGATAAAAACAAAAAAACTGCGGATGCTGGAAATCCAAAACAAAAACAGAATTACCTGGAAAAACTCAGCAGGTCTGGCAGCATCGGCGGAGAAGAAAAGAGTTGACGTTTCGAGTCCTCATGACCCTTCAACAGAACTTGAGTTCGAGTCCAAGAAAGAGTTGAAATATAAGCTGGTTTAAGGTGTGTGTGTGGGGGGCAGAGAGATAGAGAGAGAGAGAGAGGTGTGGGGGGGGGCGGTGGTGTGGTTGTAGGGACAAACAAGCAGTGATAGAAGCAGATCATCAAAAGATGTCAACGACAATAGTACAATAGAACACGTAGGTGTTAAAGTTAAAGTTGGTGATATTATCTAAACGAATGTGCTAATTAAGAATGGATGGTAGGGCACTCAAGGTATAGCTCTAGTGGGGGATTTTTTTTTAAATAATGGAAATAGGTGGGAAAAGGAAAATCTTTATAATTTATTGGAAAAAAAAGGAAGGGGGAAACAGAAAGGGGGTGGGGATGGGGGAGGGAGCTCACGACCTAAAGTTGTTGAATTCAATATTCAGTCCGGAAGGCTGTAAAGTGCCTAGTCGGAAGATGAGGTGTTGTTCCTCCAGTTTGCGTTGGGCTTCACTGGAACAATGCAGCAAGCCATGCCACCACCAAACACATCTTCCCTTCACCCCACTTATCGGCATTCCGTAGGGATCGCTCCCTCCGAGACACCCTGGTCCACTCCTCCATCACCCCCTACTCCTCAACCCCCTCCTATGGCTCCACCCCATGCCCACGCAAAAGATGCAACACCTGTCCCTTCACTTCCTCTCTCCTCACCGTCCAAGGACCCAAACACTCCTTTCAAGTGAAGCAGCATTTCACTTGCATTTCCCCAACTTAGTCTACTGCATTCGTTGCTCCCAATGTGGTCTCCTCTACATTGGAGAGACCAAACATAAACTGGGCGACCGCTTTGCAGAACACCTGCAGTCTGTCCGCAAGAATGACCCAAACCTCCCTGTCGCTTGCCATTTTAACATTCCACCCTGCTCTCTTGCCCACATGTCTGTCCTTGGCTTGCTGCATTGTTCCAGTGAAGCCCAACGCAAACTGGAGGAACAGCACCTCATCTTCCGACTAGGCACTTTACAGCCTTCCGGACTGAATACTGAATTCAACAACTTTAGGTCGTGAGCTCCCTCCCCCATCCACACCCCCTTTCTGTTTCCCCCTTCCTTTTTTTTCCAATAAATTATAAAGATTTTCCTTTTCCCACCTATTTCCATTATTTAAAAAAAAAACCCCACTAGAGCTATACCTTGAGTGCCCTACCATCCATTCTTAATTAGCACATTCGTTTAGATAATATCACCAACTTTAACTTTAACACCTATGTGTTCTATTGTACTATTGTCGTTGACATCTTTTGATGATCTGCTTCTATCATTGCTTGTTTGTCCCTACAACCACACCCCCCCCCACCTCTCTCTCTCTCTCTCCGCCCCCCACACACACACCTTAAACCAGCTTATATTTCAACTCTTTCTCGGACTCGAACTCAAGTTCTGTCGAAGGGTCATGAGTACTCGAAACATCAACTCTTTTCTGCTCCGCCGATGCTGCCAGACCTGCTGAGTTTTTCCAGGTAATTCTATTTTTGAATCTGAGTAGAGCCCGCTAGTCCTACCTTATCAAGTCAACTATGAGGGGGCATAGATTTAAGGTGATTGGTAGAAGGATTACGGGGGACATGAGGAAAACCTTTTCACCTGGATGTAGTGGACATTTGGAAATTACTGCCTAAGTTGATGGTTGAGGCTGAAACGCTCAACTCAAATAAAAGGTACCTGGATCTGCATCTGAAGTGCTGTAACCTACAAGGCTACAGGCCAGGTGCTGGAAAGTGGGATTAAAATGAATGGCTAGTTTCTTTTTTCTCTTATTTGGCTGGCGCAGACAAGGTGGGCTGAATGGCCTCTTTCTGCACCGTAACTTTTTTATGGTTTTATGGCACTATTGATTACTTCCTCCAATACACTACATCACTAGACACCAAGTAAATGAAAAACTAATGGAACTAAAAAGTTGCCAAGTCCCCTGGGCCTGATGGCCAGCCTCCTAGGATCTTAAAGTAAGTGGCTGCAGAAATAGTGAATGCATTGGTTATTACCTTCCAAAATTCCTCAATTCTGGACAAGCCCCAGTGGATTGGAAAACTGCAAATGTAACACTGCTATTCAAGAAAGAAGGGAGACCAAAAGAACAAAACTATAGACCAGTTAGTTTAATATCGGTCATTGGGAAAATACTAGAATCCATTATTAAGGAGGTAGTAACAAGACACGCAGAAAATCATAATGCAACCAGGAAGAATCAATATGGTTTTGTGAAAGGGAAGTTGTGTTTGACAAATTTATTAGAGTTATTTGAGGATGTAACAAGCAGGGTGGATAAAGGGGAAGCAGTAGATGTAGTGTATTTGGATTTCCAAAAGGCAATCAATAAGGTGCCACACAAAAAGTTACTGTACAAGATAAGGGCATATGGCACGGGGATAATATATCAGCATGGTTAGAGGATTGGCAAATCAACAGGAAACAGAGACTTGGGACGAGGGAGTAATTTTCAGATTGGCAAACTGTAAATAGTGGAGTGCCATAGGGATCATACTGGGCCCTCAACAATTTACAATCTATATTAATGGCTAGAATTTTTCGCTGAGAGAGTGGGCGCGCACCTGACCCACTCAAGCATAAAATGGCGCATGATGACATAGGGCGAGTGTCGCGATGTCATCGTGCACTCGGGTGATATATCAGTTGGCGGGCATGCTTCCAAGTTTAGCGCTCATTAACGGGGCAATCAATGGGGATTTTTCGCTGCCCGCCCAACATTACGGTTGGCAGGTGGGTGAATCGGCCAGGCGGCCTTTGCATTTTTCAGGAAACCTCATCCAAGGCGGGATGAGGTTTCCATTAATAAATAAAAAAATAAAAATCTATGCACAGAATTTTTATGATGTTCATGCTCAGATGACTGCTTGTGTTGCTTGGACATTTTTTTCCGGATTTAAGAATCTTTATTTGGTATTTTTTAAGTCTTCAGCTCCCTGAGGCAGCTCTCTGCCTTCAGGGAGCTTTCTGTGTCCATTACCATGCACCCGCGCTGACCTCATCGCTTGCCCTCCTCCAACCCCCAACCCGGGCAACACTGATCATATCAGCCGTTAATTGGCCAGCCAGCATGAAATTGTGGTTGGGGTGGATCGCATGTGGCAATGTATCCCCCAGCTCCTGGGCCCGCCAATTGCGCCCGCCTGCCAACCTAAAAATCCTGCCCAATGAGTTGGTTGAAGGGTCAGACTGTATTGTAGCCAAATTTGCTGATGATACAAAGACAGGTAAGAAAGCAAATTGTGAAAGAGGATGCAAAGAGTCTGCAAAGGGATATAGATAGGTTAAGTGCGTGAGCAAAAAACTGACAAATGGAGGATAATGTGGGAAAATGTGAGGTTGTTCAGTTTGACAGGAAGCATAGAAAAGCAGAATATTATTTAAGCAGAGAGGGACTGCGGAATGCTGCAGCACAGAGGGATCTGGGTGTCCACATGAATCACAAAAAGTTAGCATGCAGGTACAGCAAGTAATTAGGAAGGCAAATGGACCGTTGGCCTTTACTGAAGTGGGATGGAGTATAAAAGTAGGAAAGTCTTGGTACAGCTAAATAGGGCATTGGTGCATAAGATGGCATCTGGAGTACTGTGTACAGTTTTGGTCTCCTTACTTAATACAGGATATACTTACATTGGAAGCAGCTCAGAGAAGGTTCACTAGACTGATTCCTAGGATGAAGGGATTGTCTTATGAGGAAAGATTGAGCAATTTGGGCCTATACTCATTGGAGTTTAGAAGAATGAGAGGTGATCTTTTTGAAACATATAAGATTCTGAGGGGGCTTCACAGAAGATAGAAGCAAAATACTGTGGATGCTGGAAATCTGAAACAAACACAGAAAATGCTAGAAAAACTCAGCAGGTCTGACAGCATCTGTGGAGACAGAAACAGAGTTGACATTTCGAGTCCATATGACCCTTCTTCAGAGCTACAGAGAAGCAGAAATGTGATGAAATTTATACTGTTTAAGATAGGTGGAGCAAGTGAAGCTGGATAGAAGGCCAGCGATAGGTGGGGGCAAAGGACAGATTGACAAAGATGTCATGTCCACATTTGGGTCCTTGGCCTGCTGCAATGTTCCAGTAAAGCCCAACGCAAACTGAAGGAACAGCACCTCATCTTCCGATTAGGCACTTTAAAGCCTTCTGGACTTAACATTGAGTTCAACAACTTCACACCATGAACTCTGTCCTCTGTCTTCAACCCTTTTTTATCCATTTTTTCAAAATTAATCTTTAATTTTTATCCACTTATTTTTATTCATTTATTAATTGTTTATCCCATTTTCAATCTTTTCTTTTCCCCAAACACCCCCACAAGGGCCATCTGTTACTTGTTCAAGTTGTTCTTTTCAGAGTGCTTACCCTTGTTCTGCCATTATCACATCCTGCTTTCTTCCTTTGCCACTATCAGCACCTTTTTTTTAGCCCTTACCATTACACACCCTTTATCCTTTTGTTCATGACATCTTTGTCAATCTCTCCTTTGTTCCCACATATTGCTTTCCTTTTAACCAGCTTCACCTGCTCCAACCACCTTAAACAGTATAAATTTCATCACACTTCTGCTTCTCTGTAGCTCTGAAGAAGGGTCATATAGACTTGAAACGTCAACTCTGATTATCCCTCCACAGATGCTGTCAGACCTGCTGAGCTTTTCCAGGGTTTTCTGTGTTTGACAGGGTAGACGTTTCCTCTTATTGAGGAATCTAGAATTAGGGGGAAAAGTTTAAAAATAAGAGGTCTCCCATTTAAGATGGAGGTGAGGAGTAATGCCTTTTCTCAAAGGGTTGTAAATCTTTGGAATTATCCTCCACAGAGAGCACTGGAGGCTGAGTCATTGAATATATTCAAAGCTGAGTTAGGTAGAGTCAAGGGTTATGGGGAAAGGCAGGAAAGTGGAATTAAGGCCAAAATCAGATCAACCATGACCCTATTGAATGGCAGAACAGGCTTGATTGGCCCATGGCCTACTTCTGCTCCTGCTTCTTATGATCTTATGATTACAGATGATTGTGACGAAACTGAAAAGATAGCAACTAGACAGGTTAGATTTATCCACTTTTGGTACCTAGAACATGTTTGGACAATCCACCACATTTTAAGGGAAATATCACTATTATCACTACTTGGAGAATGGCTAGCACTAGTGCACGGATTTTCAACACCTTTGGTGGGATTTTCCGCACCCACCCGTTGCCACTATCTTCTGGTCCCACTGCAAGTCAATAGACATCTGGCTGGGGCGCTGCCTCGCCCATGGCGGGTACCGCCCATGATGGGGCCGGAAAATCCCGGCCCTTAGCTGGGACATTGTCAGGGCCTAAACACATTGTTGTGTCTAGTGCACTCAGCTGCTATTAATGTCATGTGGAATGAATCAAATTGGCTGGATCCTAGTGCCTATGATGGTGGAATCTGTGAAAGCTTATCAAGCTTAACCCTCCATTCAGTGCTTTGGACTGAAGACGTTAGCAACCACTTCTGCCTTCTCTCTTGTACTCACGTACTGATACCCGAGACTAAGATTTACTGGGCAGCTGTGATCCCCGTGCTTCTATGTGCTTTGGAGACTTGGGGAAACCTATAGCCGGCACCTCAAAGCACTGGAGAAGTATCGCCAGTGGTGCCTTCACCAGATCCCCCAAATCTGATGGCGAGAAAGGTGGTCCAACAGCAGTATCTTCTGCCAAGCCAATGTGACCAGGATTGAGGTGCTAATTATTCAAAACCAGCTTGGTTGGGCAGGACATGTCATTCATATACCTGACATCAGACTCCTGAAGCAATTGCTCTACTCAGAACTTGGTGGTGGCAGGAGACTCCCAGGAGGACAGCAGAAATGCTTTAAGGATGTCCTCAAAGCAACCCTGAAGAAGCTAAACATCCCCGCCAACTAATGGGAGGTTCTGCTTAGTGACCAACCAAAATGGAGGAGTCTCATTTAAAAGACACTGAACACATCGAGTGACTTCGTTGGGAAGGAGAAGTCAAGACATCGGAGGGAGCTCAAAACTACCCATTACCCAACCTTTCAAGCACCATCTGCCCCACATGTGACAGAAACTTACAGAACCTGAACAATTAGTAGAAGGTGATGAGGTGTCCTGTACATCAGATACTTGTATGTTTGACAACTGCTCAAAGTTGGTACTAGGGCAATGTGCATATGAGATTGGTCCAGTGAATGCAGTGATATGACCAATGTAGGGAGAGTAAGAAAAGCTACCAGCTAATTCAAACATTAGCTAAATTTCCAAGCTGATGGACGAGAGGTTAAGTTCTATGGACTGGCAAAATGAGATAAAACTGAGGGGAGCTAGAACTCGTTGTGTGAGTTCCCTTTATGGATCTGGAAGTGGCTCTGGTCCTAGGAAAAGATCACATAGAGGCAACATGATCATGGGCAGGAGAGGTCATGTAACAGCAGTCCATATATTCTTGGGAATGTAGGTCAATCGATATAAAAGCCGCATTTTTACAGGGTGAAAAATTTCAAAGAGAAGTGTTTTTGAAAGTACCTTAAGAAGCAAGTGATGAAGGAGAGAAGCTGTGGAAATTAAACAATTGTGTTTATGAATTGAATGACGCATTGAGGCTATGGTATTTCTTGGTTAGGTCTGTCTTGCTGAAAGTAGATTGTATTCAGCTGAAAGCAGACCTAGTAATGTTCTACTGGTATTACAAATAGAAACATGCAGGCATCTTTACATTGCATATCCATGATTTTCTATGGGTAGGTTCTGTGGAATTTGAGCAATTTGATACAGGTAAGATAGAAGGGGAATCTAAGATTTGAAGTTAGGCTTTGGGGTCTTTAAATATATAGGGTTAGACATTAAACAGAATAGGTTGGGGGTAACCTTAAATCAACAATCACACTTAGAATGTATTAGTTGTATCCAAATAAATTGGGGCAGGTACTCACAGAAAGATGATCTTGCATCCGAAGAAGAAACAGAGCAGTTAAGAGGCTTGATTGGACAATTAAACTGGCTATCCAATCAGACAGTTGCCAGCTATGATGTGAAATAAAAACAGAAAATGCTGGAAAAATTCAGCAGGTCTGGCAGAATCTGTGGAAAGAGAAACAGAGTTATCGTTTTGAGTCCAATATGACTCTTCTTCAGGACTGAAGTTATGATGTATTGGAAATTAGTGTTATAATGAAAGATTACAGTTGAGGAGGTTCTGAGGGCTAATAAAACATTAAAGAAATTAAACTCAGAGAAATGCACGCTCAAGATAAACCCAGAAGATAGTCCTTTTTAGTGATGCATCCCATTCCAATCTTCCAGATGAGATTCGAATACAGCTGGGTTTATCATATTCTTGGTGGGTGAAAATGGAAAATGACCTGGGAAATAAAAAGGGTGGTTGAAGTGATAGATATGGGATTACACTTATCTAACATTCTGAAAGAAATCCTATACAAGTGGCATTCTGAGAAAAGTTTGCCTGTTGAATTTTTTTAAACTCACTCATGGTGGGCATTGCTAGGTCAGCATTTATTGCCCATGTTAGAAGTTAGCCACATTGATGTGGTGTCTAGGTCATATGTAGGCCAAACCAGGACATTAGCGAACCAGATGTATTTTTACAGCAAAAACAAAAATAGTTGGAAAAATCAGCAGGTCTGACAGCATCTGCAGAGAGGAATACAGTTAACGTTTCGAGTCCATATGATTCTTCATCAGAACTAAGGAAATAGAGAAATGAGGTGAAACATAAGCTGGTTGAGGGGGTTGGGACAGGTAGAGCTGGATAGAGGGCCAGTGATAGGTGGAGGCAAAGAGGAGATTGCCAAAGATGTCATAGACAAAAGGGCAAAGGGGTGTTGATGGTGGTGATATTATCTAAGGAATGTGCTAATGGTGACATTAAGGGTAGAAAGGAGGACAAGCTAGTGGCAGATGGCCCTAGTGGGGGTGGGGTGGAGGAAAGGGATCGAAATGGGCCAAAAGGTATAAAACGATAGATTGAAATAAATTTAAAAATAGGTGGGAAAAGAAAAATATTTTAAAAAAATTATAGATTATTGGAAAAAGGGGGATCGGAAAGGGGGTGGGGATGGAAGAGAGAATTCATGATCTGAAGTTGTTGAACTCAATGTTAAGTCCAGAAGGCTGTAAAGTGCTAGTTGGAAAATGAGATGCTGTTCCTCCAGCTTGCATTGAGTTTCACTGGAACATTGCAGCAGGCCAAGGATGGACATGTGGGCATGAGAGCAAGATGGTGTGTTGAAATGGCAAGCGATAGGAAGGTCTGGGTCATGCTTGTGGACAGACTGAAGGTGTTCCACAAAGCAGTCACCCAGTCTGCTTTTGGTCTCTCCAAAGTAGAGGAGACCACATTGGGAGCAGCGAATGCTGTAGACTAAATGGAGGGAAGTGCAAGTGAAGTGCTGCTTTACTTGAAAGGAGTGTTTGGGCTCTTGGACGGTGAGGAGGAGGGACGTAAAGCAGCAGGTGTTGCACCTTCTGTGGTTGTATGAGAAGGTGCCATGGGAGGGGGCTGAGATGTAGGGGGTGATGGAGGAGTGGACCAGGGTGTCCCGGAGGGAAAAATCCCTGCGGAAAGCCGCCGGGGGTGAAGGGAAGATGTGTTTGGTGGTGGCATCATGCTGGAGTTGGCGGAAATGGCGGAGGATGATCCTTTGCACAAGGAGGTTGGTGGAGTGATAAGTTAGGACAAGGGGGACCCTATTATTGTCCCCCTGGAAGGGAGAGGAAGGTGCGAGGGCGGATGCGTGGGAGATGGGCTGGACAGGTTGAGGGTCCTGTCAACCACCATGGGTGGAAAACCTTGGTTAAGGAAGAAGGAAGACATGTCAGAGGAGCTGTTTTGGAAAATGGCATCATCAGAACAGATGTGACTGAGGCAAAGGATCTGAGAGAATGGGATGGAGTCCTTACAGGAAGCTGGGTGTGAGGAGCTGTAGTTGAGGTAGCTGTGGGAGTCGGTAGGCTTGTAATGGATATTGGTGGACAGTCTATCACCAGAAATTGAGACTGAAAGGTCAAGGAAGGGAAGGGAAGTGTCAGAGATGGACCACATGAAAATGATGGAGGGGTGGAAATTGGAAACAAAATTAATAAATTTTTCCAGGTCCAGACGAAAGTATGAAGCAGCACCGAAGCAATCATCAATGTACCGGAGAAAGAGTTGTGGGAGGGGGCCTGAGTAGGACTGGAACAAGGAATGTTCCAATTACCCCATAAAGAGACAGGCATAGCTGGGGCCCATGTGGGTACCCATAGCCACACCTTTTATTTGGAGGAAGTGAGACAAATTTAAGGAGAAATTGTTCAATGTGAGAACAAGTTCAGCCAGACGGAGGAGAGTAGTGGTGGATGGGGATTGTTTGGGCCTCTGTTCGAGGAAGAAGCGGAGAGCCCTCAGACCATCCCGGTGGGGTATGGAGTTGTAGAGGGATTGGACGTCCATGGTGAAGAGGACGTGGTTGGGGCCAGGGAACTGGAAATTGTTGATATGATGTTGGGCATGAGAGGAATCGCGGATGTAGGTGAGTAGAGACTGGACAAGGGGAGAGAGAATGGAGTCAAGATAGCAAGAAATGAGTTCTGTGGGGCAGGAACAGGCTGACATGATCGGTCTGCCGGGACAGTCCTGTTTGTGTATTTTGGGTAGGAAGTAGAAGCAGGCTGTCCGAGGTTGGGATCTATGAGGTTGGAAGCGGTGGAGGGAAGATCTCCAGAGGAGATGAGGTCAGTGACAGTCCTGGAAACAATGGCTTGATGTTCAGTGGTGGGGTCATAGTCCAGGGGAGGTAGGAGGAAGTGTCTGCGAGTTGACGCTCAGCCTCTGCGAGGTAGAGGTCAGTGCGTCAGACAACAACAGCACCACCCTTGTCAGCAGGTTTATTGACAAAATCAGGGTTGGACATGAAATGTTAACTGCACTCCTCTCTGCAGATGCTGTCAGACCTGTTGAGTTTTTCCCCAGCTATTTTTGTTTCAGATTTCCAGCATCTGCAGTATTTTGCTTTCATCTTTGTGTTTTTAGAGCAATGGCTTCATGACCATCATTAGACTTCTTAATCCCAGATTTTTTTTTGGTGGGATTTGAACCCAGGTCCTCTGGATTACCACTCCAGTGACAATACCACTACACCACTGCACCCCCCTATATTGATAATCATTCTCTTTAGGATAATGTTCATTTGAGTATTACTGACTCCCCGGTACTCACAACCTCTCCACCGAGGCTTTTTTAAGGACTTACAAAACACCACAGCATCACACAAAAATAGCTGGGGTTGCTGGGTGGGCCAAGTTCAAATTTCCTATAGGCCTGAAAATAGTGGCCCCAACCTCAGAAGAGGTATGTGCAGGGTTGCAACCCAAAGCCTTCCCGACTCTGAAAAGGTTGCTCAACCATATCGCAGTGTTCGGAGAGGACAGGAAATCCACTTTTGCAGTGAAAAACTTCAAGTTTTCAGCTTTCCTGACTCCATTCACATTTCCGTCAGGAGACAAAAATATGGCACAATAGTTGAATGCTAAAGGGGAGATGCCAGGGGAAAAATTTGACATCAAGGTAGCAGTAGACTGAGTAAACACCAAGTAGCCTTGACAAAACTGAGATCTGTGAGGACTGGTGGCTGCAGGGTCATACTTAATGTCAAGGATGATGTTTGTGTCAGTTAGAGGCCGATCATCAGAACCCCAGGACATTGCTGCAGGAGCTCCTCAGGAAAGTGTTCTTGTCCCAACCATATTCAATTGTTTCATCAATAGACCTGCTTCCATAATAAGGGAAGGAGTAGGGCTAAAATAAAACCAAAAAATGCTGTAAAATACTCATCAGGTCAAGCAGCATCAGTGGAAAGAGAAACAAAGTTAATGTTCTGTTTCATCTGACCTATTGGCTAATGCCTTCACAGTGTTCTGGTCCATTCATAAGCCCTTAGATAATGATGATGCCCACACCAGCCTAGAGCAGGACCTGGATGACATCTAGGCTTGGGCTGACAAGCATCAGGTAACAACATTTGCACCACATAATTGCCAGATAACGGACATTGTGAACCAGAGAAAGCCCAGCCATCTCACCATGACCTATAAAAGTATCACCATTGCTGAGGCCCAACATCAAAACTTTGGAGGTCACCATAAATTGGAGGTTTAACCAAATCATTACTTCAGCTACAAGGGCAGAGTAAAGCTTCTGTGCTTTGCATTTGATGCTGCACAATCAAAGTCTTTCCACTAACAATCCTTCAGAGAGTAATATAACTGAATTCTCACCTGTTTGGGCACAGGTATGCCAAAACTCAGGAAATGTGACAATATGCAGGATGGGGAAGTTTGTTGGATTGGTTTGACTGCCATTGATCTCAGTACACAAATTCCCCATTACTGATACACTGTAGATGAAATATGTACTATTAACAAGATTTACTATGCACTATTGACATGCAAGAGCACCTCTCCTCTATGTGAACTCTACCATTGACAAACAGCAATTTTGTAGGAACATTCCCCTTCAAAATAAAGTATCCCGATGTGGGCATATATTGCTGTTCCTTGATTATCATCAAGTCAATGTCATGGGATTCCCTACCTAGTCTAATTATGGAACATAAGCATCACAGGAATGTTAAGCATTCTCAGGCTGACTATGAATGGAAAATATATGCAACTTGGCAGCATCAACTTATTCTGAAAACAAATTTTAGAAATTAAACACTTTCCAATGTTCACACGCAGCATCAGCATTAAGCATTCCTAGGACATATAAAACCTGGGGTGGATTGTTATAAAAACTTAGTTCTTGGTTCATAATAATATTTTAGAGGTAATTTTTCATTCTGGGAAGGTTAATGTTTAACTGTAGAAAATGGGACAAATGCAACTAAAGCAGCTTGGAGTCTATTACACTTAACAAGTTGGGCCCATGTTGACTTAAGACGTTAACAGCTCTAAAGATAAGATCATAAAATAGCAGGTTGGTTTACTTAGCTGGAGAATTGGAGACAAGTGTCTACACTGCTTGCAAAGAAATGCAGCCCAGAGAGTTGTTTTGCTTTGGGAGTTAAAGCTACAATTAATTTAAAAGCATTCACTGAGCCCTGGAAGACTATATCATCATGGAGATTAATGGAGCTTAAGAAAGTTCTGGGGCTTCAATTTATCTAAATATTCGCTGTTGGGGGAGTGAGTGTTCTGCAGCCGGGGAAAAGGCCACACTGAAAAGGTGCTCCTTTAAGCAAGGTCTAGGCAGCAAAAGCGTTCTGTGTAGTTGGGGCTCAGGAGAGGTCTTGAGGAACTGAATAGGTGGCTGAAGGTCACTGGCTCTGGGCTCTGGGCTGGAAAGGGCTAGGGCTCAGAAGAAGCCCTGGGAGCCATTTATACCTTGGTGAGCTGGGGAAATTGGAGTTGGTGAATTCCAGAATCAGTGTCAGCCCAGTGAAGCTAACCAGCTATTAAGGAGCTGAAATTGTGCCAGTAAGTAAAGGTTGGAGTGAAGACTCAGAAATTCAGTGCAACAGAGTCTCAGGAGATGAGATTGAGACTCTGGGAGTGCGCAGTCATTGAGGCAGTTTACGTTGGAGTGGCTTTTGAGGGAATTCAGAGGCTTGATCTTCAAAAGTGAAAAGTTTGAAGTCCCTCATGAGGGAGACAGAGTTTCGCTGAGATTGGTTGACTCACAGGGCTGAATTTTCCATTCGCTGGATGGGCACACCTGTCCCAATCGTGGTGGGCACAGAGCCAATTGCCGCCAGTGATCGGGGTTGCACCGCCATTTTACAATGGCGAGCAAATTAAGGCCCGCCCAGTGTGACGTCTGCCGGGAAGCGCTATGCACTCCCTGTGCGGGCGGGGGGGGGGGTGGGGTGGGACTCCCTAAAATCAAGATTGCGCTCTTTTGCGCATACGCACGAAAAAGCACACTCATCTCCCTGAGGCTAAGTGCAGCCTCAGGAAGATTGCCTCGACTTTTAAAAATATTGAAAATATACAGAAGAAAAATCCCTTACATGTCCCCTCATGTGACAATGTCACATGAGTTGGGTCATGTTCATAATTTCCATAACAACTTTATTACAATTTTTAAAACCCTGCATGAAACCTCATCCTGCCGCTGGATGAGGTTTCATGTTTTTTCTAGTTGCCACTCCTGGCTGACCCGCCAACCTTAAGGTGGATGGGCAGGTCCTATAATTGCTAAATTGATGCTGTCAATGGCCTCAAGTGGCCATTGACAGGTTGGTGGGCCCGCAGCCGATTTTGTTGCGACTTCGCCTTCCTGAAAATTTAAATAGGGTGGGGTGACGACGGGGATTCCGCCCGACGTCATCCCGCGGCATTTTATGCATCAGCGATCGGCTCGCCGACGGTAAACTCCTGCCCACAGTGTTTACTGATGTCTGAGTGGGTTGCTGAGTAATCCATGGGATCTGTCTTGGTTGCATTTGTTATTTATTGTACAGCGTGTTGTGTTCAACCACAGTTTGCCTGTTAAATCTAATGTACCTATTGTTAACTTCGAATATTAGAGTATAAGATGTATATTGTAAATTGTTTTACCTTTTGACATTGTATAGTAAAGTTTATTTTTGTTTTTCAAAACCCATGTAATCTTGTGGCTTTATTCTCTTAGTCAGTGTCTTAAATATCAAACTTTGTCTATTTTAAACAAAATATTATTGGTTCCTAAAACATATACTTTTGGGTCTAGTTTGGGATCATAACAGGATGCATTTTAATTCTCTGCACAACGTCCCAGTGTTGTTCCCATTCATAAAAATACATCCTGCCCTCAGTAAGGTGACTTTTCTTTTTCCGTGCCGGTTTCCATGAATAATATTGATAATCCAGTTCTGATTTGTGAACAATTGTCCATTATGAACTCTGATGCATTGGGAGCTGCATTGATGTTGCTACACTTAATTTACTTGGAAGCTTCACAAACAGCAGCTAGTACTTTCATTTGTCACTACCAACCTACAATCACCCACCTGAATTTCTGTTTCATATTCTCATGGCACATATTGGCATAGTTACTATGGTAACCCCTGCACAGATCTTCTCATCAAATATGAATTTTCCACCACCTGTTAACATATACAATAGTGAACATCTCCGAAAATTATTTTTTGTAAAAATCTATTAATTATCTACTAATTAAAAAGAGGTGGGAAATAGTAAAATTTTAGACATTGGTATATGTCATGAGATGAATAAGGGTGTTGTATTCTTACAATGCATGATTGTAATACCTTTCCTCCATCATATGGCCAGAAGTGGAGATGTTTGCTAATGACTATTGGGAGATGGTGGCATAGTGGTAATGTCAGTGGATTAATAATCTAGCAGCCCAGTCTAATGCTCTGGGAGTGAAGGTTCAAATCCCACCATGGCAGCTGGTGAAATTTAATTACATTAAAAGCCAGTCCCTGTTGCTGATTATAGTAAGAACCCATTTGGCCCACTAAAGCCTTTTCGGGAAGGGAAATCTATCATCCTTACTTGGCCTGGCTTACATGTGAATCCAGATCATAGTGGTCGACTATCACCTGGTCTCTGAAATGTCCTAGCAAGCAGCTCAATTCAAGGGCAATTAGGGATGGGCAACAAATGCTGGCCTTGCTGGCAGTCTGTGCCTGCATACAGCAAGATCTGGACAACATTCAGGCTTGGACTGGTAAGTTGCATGTAACATTCATGCCATGTAAGTGCCAGACAATTACTATCTTCAACAAGAGAGAATCTAATCACCTACCCTTGATATTCAACAGCATCCTGGGGTTACCATTGATCAGAAACAGAACTGAAGCAGCCATTTCAATAATGTGGCTACAAGAGGAGGTCAGAGGCTGGAGATTCTGCTGTAGTAACTCACCACCTAATTTCCTAAAGTCTGTCCACCATCTACAAGGCACAAGTCAGGCATGTGATTGAATACTCTCAATTTGCCTGGATGTGTGCAACTTCAACAACACTCAAGAAGCTTGACTCAATCCAGCCTGCTTGATTGGCACCCCAACCAGCATCTTAAATATTTGCTTTCGCCATGACTGGCACGCATTGATACCAGTATGTACTGTCTACAAGATGCACTGCAGCAACTCACTAAGCCCCCTTCATCAGTACCTACCAAACACATGACCTCTACCACCTGGATGGAAAAGGGCACCAGATGCATGGGAACACCACCAGCTGCAAGTTCCCCTTCAAGCCACACACCATTCTGACTTGGAACTATATAGTAATTTATCTGCTGTCTCTAGTTAAAAACATTGAGCTCCCTTCCTAACAGCTCTGTGGGTGTACCGACGTAAAGGAACTACAGCAGTTCAAGAAGGCAGCTGAGCAAAACTTCTTCAAGGGCAATTTAGGATGGGCAACAAATGCTGGCTTTACCAGTGATATTCACAACTTGTGAATGAATAAGAATGTTTTTTACATAAAGGCAACATGTTTTCTTCTGGTTAAGGTAAACGGTATCAAGTTCTGTATTATAGATGCATGCTGAAAAACTATAGGTAAAAAAAGAGTTGAGACTAAACAGTACATACATTCTAAAGTGTAATGAAGGAAACAAAAGAGACGTTGGGGTAACATTGTCCAGTTGAGTATTTAGTGAAAACATCAGTGTTAGTACAATTTGGGGTTTTTTGCACTCATGCCAATTTTGCAGGACAACCATCAACAGGAGGAATTTTATTGCTTTTGCCTTTTGAGTACTGCAAGATATAATCAGCCAGCAGAATATGTACCATGTTTCTATGTTTTACATGCTGAATGGAGTTGTTTTATTCATTCATGGGATGCGAGCATTGCTGGCTAAGCCAGCATTTATTACCCATCCCTAACTGCCCTTGAGAAGGTGGTGGTGAGCTGCCTTCTTGAACTGCTGCAGTCAATGTGGTATAGGTATACCCACAGTGCTGTTAGGGAGGGAGTTCAAGGTCTTTGCCCCAGCAAGAGTTAAGGTACAGTGATATATTTCCAAGTCAGGATGGTGAGTGGCTTGGAGGGGAACTTCCAAATGGTGGTGTTACCATGTGTCTCCTGCCCTTGTCCTTCTAGGTGGTAATGGTCATGGGTTTGGAAGCTGCTGTCTAAGGGGCCTTGGTAAGTTCCTGCAGTGCATCTTGTAGATGGTGCACACTGCTGCCATTGTGTGTCGGTGGTGGGGGGAGTGAATGTTTATGGATAGGGTGCCAGTCAGCAGGCTGCTTTGTCCTGGATGGTGTTGAGCTTCTTGAGCTTCTTGTTGGAGCTGCACTCATCCAGGCAAGTGCAGAGTATTCCATCACACTCCTTACCTGTGCCCTGTAGATAGTGGACCAGCTTTGGGGAGTCAGGAGGTGAGTTACTTGCTGCAGGATTCCTAGCCTCTGACCTGCTCTTGTAGCCATTGTATTTATATGGCTAGTCCAGTTCAGTTTCTGATCAATGGTCAACCCCAGGATGTTGATAGCGCAACAAACAAGTGTTGTCAAATAAAATGATTAAAAATGAAAATTCAAAGGTGATATCATAATTCATAACACTGATAGAGTAAACTAAACATTGCAATCTTGTTACATTTTAATCTTAATGTGAAACTGTCACTGGAGTCTTTGTAATATGAGCACTTGGCTTGTGGTTGATAAAAAACAGGTGGATAACAAACTAAGGTATGTATGGTAACACGGGGAAATATAACTAAATAACATGAGATGTGATATCACAGGGTGAAATGGGCAAAGTCGTGCTTAACATTATTGCAGCCATGCATTCAAGGAATTAAGTCTGTTCTCTCTAATCATTGGTCGAACTAAATGTTATTGATACTATTTTATTTATTCTTCTTCTACTAAAAACAAACAAAAACCTTGCAAATTGAAGATGCAGTTGTTTGCAAACTGCCAGGATTTCCGAGCGGAGAGGTGCATTGCCCTTTTAAGCCTGCCAGAGAGTGGGTGGTGGTCCCAGGCTGTGAGCCGCATGCGCGCTGCCCATTGCGGGCAGCGAGCTGGTTCTCGCCGGCAGCCAGATGCGGCAGCGACAAGTTCGCTACCCCGGCCAGCACCCTCAGAAAAGATGAAGATGCCAGGAGGAAAAAGCATCCTCATCCAGGTACTGGGACTTTAACCCACCCCCCATATCTCTATCAGATCAATGAAGCATCAGTAAATGCATCAGGTAAAAGAGGGAGAGAGAGGGGAAAAAAAACATCCGACTGTTGTCAGCTTAAACACTGATCACAATGGCTGCAACTATCTGCGCCAAGGCTGGGAGAATTAATAAAATCAAATCCCACCATTGCGACTCTTTCCGAATTAAGGCATGAAAAAGGTAGCAATTGGTGAGCAAGAAAGAAGCGATTTGACGCAGAGAAGCTGAGGAGAGCGCCTCGTTGCGTGCAATGAAACCAAAAGGCAGATCATGATCAAAACTGGTATCCATAGGTTGGTACTTGATATTTATTTGATTCCAACAAGAGTGGAGTCAGAATTTGCACTGCACAGCTCAAGGTTCAGGTTAGCAACAGAATACCTCAGCGGTCACAGTGAGTTATTAGGTCCTGCACTTTGCTAACTTTGAAGCTTTTTTTTAAAACCATCTGAATTCTGGTTTCTATACTGTCCATAGCCGTAACAGTTCACATGAAGATGTTTCAACAATTTTTTTTTGTTTCTCACAATTTGAGTCGTACCTAATTTATAAATTTAAGCTGGCGGGGTGGGGGAATGAGGTGTGCAATAGATTTATGATTAAAAATCAACATTCTTAAAACCCTGTGATCTGTTCATATTTTCCTCAGTGATCCTGGTGAATGCTCTCCAAGGTTGTGTTAGTCTAAACCAATTTAGGGTATGTCAGGGGTGACTCAATATGATGTACTACAAGCATTGCCATGGGTTTGTTTGGCTTTGACCCAGACGGTCTGTTTTTTGGACACTAGTTCTGGAAATTACTAAGATCAATGCCAAGCACCAGAAACCTGTTAACATTGTACATTGAAAAGTTAATTCTTGCTTATTGTTGTACCTCTTGGCCTGGAAACGTAAGTTATTAAGGTTTTCATTTGTTTTCAATCCGAGTTGTGATCCCATTCTTTGCACGGATCCTATTTTATTCCATTGCCTATTTGCGACTTGGCAAAATATGGTTATGCTGTTCAGTACCTGTGATACATAGAGGAACAGAACATGCCAAATCTCTCCCCTGGCCCTGAAGGAAAGAAACAGTATAAAGTTCTTGTATCTCAAACTTTTTCATTTTGATTACTGAAGTGCAGGAGTGCACTGAATGATAACTGAACATTTATAATGTGAATTAGTGCAATCTTACGCCTTATCTGTTTAAAACAATTAAATGTTTTTGGCAGAAAATTCACTGCTCTATGAATTACATTGGTTTTAAATACACCTTTTATTTTCTTTAGTCTTCTAAAGGCTTATTTTACAGAAACTATTATTCTCAAGCTTCCTCAATTTTTGCTTTGCATTTTTTTTAGGATAGTGCACCATCAGATTAATACTTCAGCATCACACTGGAAGAGGTGCAGTGAATTACGGTAGTAGGCTTACTGGTGCAATCCCCATACATGCTGGTCAAATTGTAGAGCAATACTCCAGTAAAAGGGCTCAGGTGTTACAAGTTGTCGAGTGTAACAACTCAAGTAGTTTTTGTTCATCAGCTGAACTCCTCATCTCTCACCATCTCTGTGATTGAATAATGCTCCTTATTTCATTGGCACTTGTATTTATTAATATTAAGTAATCGATTCTTGTCAATTTAAATGGATACTGCTGACAGTAGTCAGTTTTGATTTTGTAAATGCAGTAGCATGTAATGCTAGGTCTCACAAATGTGACTTTTATATCATAGAAACTCACTCCTCAATCATACCTTGGTTATGTCTAGACTTGACTATTCTAAAACACTCCTGTCTAGTCTCCCACTTTCCATCCTCCATAAATTTCATATCATCCAAAACTCTGCTAACCTTGTCTTAACTTGAAGCAAGCCCCTTTCCCCTAACACCCCTATGCTTGCCTACCTGCATTGGTCAAGCAATGTTTTGATTTTAAAGTTCTAATCCTTGTTTTCAAATCCCTTCCATGGTCTTAACCCTCCCTATCTCTGTAATCTCCTCCAGTCCTGCAACCCTCCAAAATATCTGCACTTCTTTAATTCTGGCCTCTTGTGCATCCCCAGTTTTAATTGCTGCACCACTGGAGACTGTGCTCTCAATTGTCTAGGCCCTAAGCTCTGGAATACCTTCCTACATATTTCCACCTCTCTACCTTACTTTCCTCCTTAAGGCACTCCTTAAAATCTACTTAGTTAAAAAAGCTTTTGGTCATTTGATCTTATGTCTCCTCATGTGCCTAGGTGACATACTTTGTTTTATTATGCTCCTGTGAAGCGCCTTGGGACATTTCATTACATTAAGGGTAATATATAAATGTAAATTGTTGTTGTAGGGTACAGAGTAATGTCCAATAGCAAACAGGAAAAAGTTAATTGTCCTAGAATTGTACCAACCTACTTGTGAAGAAAAGTCTATGCTATAAGTAAATAGTATTTAAAATTAGTGCCCTTTTTGTTGTTCAACTGTGTAAGTCGTGATTGCTTGTAAGGGAAAGTGTGTCAACAGTACTTTAGTTGATGAATTGGTTTTTCTCATCCTTGACTTTTGGCAAGCATAGTATATAGCAAGCATAGGACTCGCAATCCTACGCTTCTGTAAGCTATTTGGAACCAAATCATTCAATATAATGCTAGGTCCATTAACAGTTTGCGGCATTAGTTATTTTATTAATTAGTGAGATAGTAAATTAAATATTTGGATACATTCAAATGAGATAAAGTACAAAAATGCCTAACTAGAGTTGCATATTAATGCTATTCTTAATTCTCCCAAGGTTTATCATGTAGTTTTTCAGCTAATATGCATGCCAATGGCCCTGTTAGTAAATATAAAAACACGTAACCACATAACTTCTATAGCACTTCCCATGTACATATCTCAGAATAAATTATAGAATGGAGAAGAAAATAGGACATTGAGCAGGAGAGAAAGAAGGGAAAGTAGAAAGATATTTTGGGTACCATAAGTACCGAGGAAGAGAATGGATTTTGTGAGGCTTTAGAACATCTTATCAGTGCCTTATCTCAATATGTAATGTATCTTAACAACATGATCAAATTGACTAAATGAAGTGTGTTTCAGTGACAAATCATTTCATTGACTATAAATTTATGTCGGTATGATAGTTTTTGATTGATGATTTAAACCCTGATCAATTAATCTTGTTGATTGAACATTTCAGCACATCAATGGACATTGTGACAGCTGAGGCCAATAGTCTTATACCTTTCATCATTTAAATTCTATTGAATGTTTGGTCTTGTCTATAACACTGTGAAAGTTCACAGCACAGGGGGAGTTCTTTCAGCCTATTGTATGCAATTTCTTTGGCATAGAACTATATATAAAACTAATCCCACTGCCCAGCTGGTTTCTCATAACCTTGCATCTGCCTCTCCTGCACCTAGTCTGAGTGTTTAACAGTAAGACTGGGTGTCAAAAATGTTCCATTGCTTTATCTTGATGACAAACACAATGACACTGGTTAAGAAGAACTGAAAGGAGTTTTATTGGAGGCTTTATCTTTTATAATATAATTTATGTGCAGTTAGAAAATGTTCGCTCAGTAGTGCAGAACTTGAGTATTGCTGAAAAAAGGACATGCTGTTGAAGCTTTTCATCTTGTACTCATCAGGACAGATTTGCAAGAACACCAAATCTCAAAGGGAACAACAATTTATACTGCATGAGAAGAGCATGCTGATTGATTGACAAGTGGACTCTGATTTGTAGAGGCATTGCCATGGAGAATGCATGAGAAAATAGTTAACTGCCAAGCTTTTGTTTAACTTGATTGACAGGTCAATCCTTTCAAGGCATTGCCATGGGCTATGTACCAGGGAACGGTTGTCCCGCCAAGCTTTAGTTTAGTTGAAAAAGGTGCAATATGTGGACATTTTCTTTCCATTTGCAAAACACAGGGCCTTGTGTGTGAATATATGTAGCTTCTAGCATGCATAAGCGCAAGCCCGACTGATAATCTTAAATTAGTTGTCACTGTAATTCTTAGCACAACCAGAATTGTTTAGTAAGTGCTGTGCAATCCTGGAATTGCATCTAATGTTGAACACCATGTTTTGAATTTTGCAAGTATGGTCTGATTGAGTATGGTCAATACTTTGCCTACTGCAAACAGGTGAAGGGACATGCTGTTTGATATGATCCCCCAGTCATTGGAACATACAGCCTAAATACCTGGCATCACACTGGCACTGAAATTCATATACTACATTACTCATTTGAGTAAGGAAATAGTTGACTATTTGTTCCATTAAAATTAGTAGAAAGTTTTAAACCTTGCTTTCTGAAAGCATTAGATTAATTAAACTTTTGACTGTTCTCATACAGTAAGAAGAGAAGTTTCAAGCTGCAGAAGCAAGTGGAGAAACTGTGAACAAAAGTATAAGCCTTGAATAATACAAGTTCAGAGGTGGGTAAGACTTATGGAGGGCAAATACTGATTAATTGTAGATCAAAAGCTTTTGAACTATGTGTACAAACTGGCCTTTATAGATGTGCTTAGTGGAACTTTAGTGGCCCTACATAAAATTGAAATCCATGTTCTAATACAGGCATTTGAAATTGTCTGTGCTCTTTATGTGTTGCAGTTGCTGTATAATTCCATGTAATTGATCTTGGTGTTCTGATATAGAACTTATCCACCAATCAGCTTTTTCTGACTTTCCAGCCCACAAAATTGAAATAACAAAAAATGGAGAAATATGAATGCAATTAGGACTGAATTACCTCTGTGTTAGAGGAATTGATTGCTATGGCTTGGTATCCACTTGGACCCCATGATGGACAACCCTCTTTTAGGGCATAGGGTAAATTGCTAATCATAGGATGAAGTATCAAGAAATCCTGAACTGGCACAGGGTTGGCTATTAATCTTGACTGTTTATTTTACGTAATATATCCTATTGACTCTGTATAGTGATGTAAATGGTTTATGAAAATGTAGAAGCTTTCTTTTGTCTTTTGAATTCATAAAGAGTTTTTGATATGAAGCTGACTCATCTTATTATAATTTATTTAGTTGAAAGGAAAAGGAACACGAAGATGCATGTGGATCTTATCTTACTGGTGAAAAGTGGTATTTCCACTCTGTTTTATTTTTCTGTTGATAAACAACAGAAACACTTACAAGAATTTGTTATTGTTCTTGCAATCTCATGTAAATACAAAAATTAAAAGCTTTGTTGAGTTATCTGTTAGCTCAGTAGCCATATTTCTTTCAACAAATATCCCGTGTTATACCCCAAACAAGTGCAGCCTGTGGTTTATCCAATGCATTAATTACATTTGAGCGTGTTAACATGAAGGCCTGTAATATAGTTGGACATAAGTTTATTCCTATACTGTCAGCTGTGTTCATTTGGTAGCATTCTCATTCTGAGTTAGAAGGTTATAGGTTCAAGTCCCACTCCCGGGCCTTGAGGCCAAATTTTAGATGACACTCGATTGCAGTACTGAGACAGTGCTGCACCATCTGAGATGCTGTGTTTTGGGTTAGACATTAAACCAAAGCCCTGTCTGCCTTCTCAGGTGGATGTAAAAGCTCCCCGGGCACTATTTTGAAGAAGAGCAGGGGAGTTCTGCCTGGTATTGTGGCCAGTGTTTATCCCTCAACCACCACACTGAAAACAGATTATTTAGTCTTCATCAAATTATTATTTGTGGGTCCTTGCTGTTGGAAAATTCGCTACTGCATTTCCTCTATGCGACTTTCAATCCCATTGAGCAGAGCTCCCAGCTGGGATTGTGGGACTGGTGTATTTAGCCTTTTATTTTTGATCAGTGACAACCCTAAGGCATTGAAAATGTGCTAAAACACTTCAATTAATTGAATGTTTCCTTTAAGTTGCTTGGGCTTAGCCATTTAATAGATTGCGAATCTTCCTATAATAAGGCAGGTGATGGCAACATCTTCCAAAACTAAGAATTCTGTATATGGTTCCTAATAACAGCAGAAGAGTTGAGTTCAATTTATGTGATGACTTTAGGGTTGTCCTTAGTCTCAGTATATAAAGGGCCTGTTGATCCCATTGGCCACTTGATCTTTGCTTTGAGTTTACTATCCTCTCGGTTGGCCCACATGAGTTGATTGCTGTGGATGAAAAGATGTGATAGTGAAGACCATCTTTTTTTTAATGTCATCCATCACCACTGCTTGCATTATGTGTGTTTCTAGTAGAAGATTTCACTGTATCTTACTGAGGTACTGTACTCTGCTCACCGTTTTGAGAATTGATACCAGGCAGCCAAGCATCAACAATTTTAAGTGGTAGCCAAATGCTTGTTTCAAACCCACACCCACCTAACTGAAAGAAAATTTACTTGTTCCCACAGACCATTTGGTTGATGCATTTTTTCCCTTCAGTTGTTAGCATATTTTGTTCTAGAATAGTGCACCACTTCCATTCGTATCAGCATTTCAGTGTCTGATTCCAAAATGCTTTTTATTTTTTTCTAGCACCGAGTCGCCACAAAGAGGAAAAATTATATTCTCTTGGTAATGCGGCAAAATAAAAGGCTTTAGGGGAGAAATAAAGGTAAACTAGGGCAGGATTTGTTCCTGAGAAACATAAAGAATGTATAGAAATACACATCAAAAGCTGAAATTTAGAAGAATGTAGAAAGCTTCTAAGAATTCCAGATTAAGGGTAGTATGATTTTTGCAGATTTTTCTTTGTGTTTGCAAAACCTGGGTGAAAGTCAATGGCCATTGTGTATGAAACCACAAGGTCAGAATGATAGACAAAGACAAATTAATCATAGTGGTTTAGAGAACCCAAGCTTGGATTGTCTAAACATGTATATTATAGAGGAAGGTAAAACTATGGTAGCTAAGGAATTCTATATGTTGAAGATCTGGGACAAAATGAGATAAAGTAGGACATATAGTGTTATGACACAGCAGTTGTTAAAGGCTGAGTTATTTAAAATCCCAGAGGGAAAGTTTAAACAACTGTTATAATCTATATTTTCAGTTGGTATGTTTTGAGTTGCAGCTCTAAATTCAAGAATAAGTCCACCAGTTCTCAAGAGGTTTTTATATCAAACTAAATGAAACATTTATTAATTTACAACATATACATGACTATCAATTACTATTATACCATTTTAACAAGTCCCCAAATTAATCTCCACTCGGGCAACAATAACTAATAGACTTAAACAGGCACCAGGCAAAGCATTTTCACCTTACGAATTCAAAGTGAGGTTCCTTTCAATTTGGTTCCTTTGCAGACAGTTGTAGGCTTACAGGCTTGGATCTTACATGTCTTTGACCTGCACACACAAACTCCTTTCTGTTATACCCAGCCTTTCTCTTTGAATGTAAATTCTCATTGTATCACCAGGCCCTTTGAACTCCTTTCATAGTACTAATTTTATTAGTAATATAAACATTGGTGTCTCCTAGCTAGGTGCAAGATTTCACCCCCAGTCTTTGAATGGTTTATTCAACAAAATCCAAATGCACCCTTTACCTTACTGTTTACATCTCAACTACTATACAGAAAAGCACCCAGACTAGCTGACTTTAATCCAATTAACACACACACAGGCTAAACCTCTACTTAAAAAAATGATTTCCAATAACATTATATACATTAATATCTCTTTCTGCCAATAGTGTGAAGAGTCTTAATTTAAATGCAGTTAGTTTTCACTTTAACAAAGCAAAAATGTAAAATGATATATAATATTTAGGATGGATGTAGAATTGGAGTTAAATGTTCAGAGGAGCAATGTCTATCAGTAAAGATTCTGATGGAAAAGAGGCGGGAGGCTGGCACTGAGAAGGGTTGTCTAACAGGTAAATAAGTATCTCCTCGTATCCTGCACAGGAGTGCAAAAGCAAGGCTAGAACCGTTAATTATTTGAACTTGCAAGTTATAGAGAGTTAAAAGTTTTTAAATGGAAAACAAGTGATTTGCCACCACAGAAACCTGAGACAATGTGGTGACTAGATAAGGGAATCATTAATACAAATTGATATTAGAGCAAGCCATTTTTTTTACATGTGTAAATTTTCCTCCTGATATCAGTGTCCTTGAGCACTGTAAGAAAGCTGATAGTTGTTTCAGTGGGGTTTATGAATGATTGTGTTTAAGACAAGTCTATTTTTATATTCTCTGACAAAAGTTTTTTTTAGCAAGCATTTTAAATTGAGGACTCCTTAGTAAAATTATTGGTTGATAAAAGCAAAAATTATTGGTTGTCTGCCTACATGTCTATTACTAATTGTTCTTAACATAATGATTTTTAGATGGATAGTTATAATGACTCAACATTTCATAAGAGAGTGGATGCTAACTTAAGGTCGACTTGTATTCTTTTTAGTAGATAGTAATTTAGGTTGTGATTTTTGGGCTTTATAGCATCATTGGTGGCTGTGCTGCGGAAGCCCCAAAGCCATAAAAAAGCATCCCATGGGGCTCCCCATGCAGGACAGGGTGCTAACGCAGGCATACCATGCATGTGCTGGTAGAGTGAAGAGAGGTCTAATTGAGACGTCAATCAGACATATTTGACCCATATCTTTCAAACTTGGTGTGTGCATGACCACTGAACACTCATGCTAGTCACTCTCAGGTGAACATGTGTTCAGCAGCATGAGGGACCCCCTACCAGTGTATTTAAAAGGCCAAGCATCAAACTCGTAGACTTACTTCTGCTGTGGCAAAGCTAATAGAAGTTTTGTAGCTTCATTTTGGAGGTTTTATAGTGAACTGCTGCAGACATTCATAAAGGCCAGAGGATTTGATGACCCAGCTCTGTATGAGGCTTCGGGGGATATGGTTGCAGTGCCCCTGTTGTCTGCAACATGACCAAGAATTGGATTAAAGGCTATAGAAATGGAACCTCTACAAAGAGGGAGGAGAAGGAGGAGGGCTCTGCACAGAAGGTCTTGCCCGCCTTTGGTTTTTTGAGAGCACTTCTCATACCTTACCAACCCAGGAGTGGTCTCTGAGGTAACTCTTGCTCAACAAGTTGGTGGTCACAGGCTGTACTTTTCATATGATCTGAAGACTTGCATTGGGGAGAGAATGGCTTTGCCAGTGGCCATAAAGGACACAGTAGGCATTGAACTTCTTTTTATCTGGTCTTTCCAGGCAGAAGTGGATGACATATTCTCCGTCTCCCAGTATACCTTGCAGTGATGCATTTGGGAGGTGATGGAGGCCAGCTATGCCCGGAGAGGTAAATAGGTTGTCTTTTCCCTCAGCCAGGAAAAGCAGGATGAAATGACGTGTGGCTTTGTGTGCATAGTGGCACCACATGCCCCCATTCACAGTGGGGAGAGGAATAGTACCCACAATGGCTTTCACTCAATTCATTTGCAGTCAATGTGTGAACATGTACAGTATATCATGGTGGTGAATGCCTGCTATCCTGGCAGCTGATAATGCCTTCATTCTGAGGCTGTTTACGCGAACTTTGGGCCTCCATGGAGAACCAGAGGGTGGCTGTTGGGGGACAAAGGCTACTTCCTGTACCTGTGGCTAATGACTAAATGACCACATGAGGCCAACATACATCTAATGAAAGCCATGGAGCCACCGTGAACATCATGGAGTAGACAGTCAGCTTCTGCTGCCGAGACTGCTCAGGGGTCCTCCTGGTGTGGGTGTCCAAATTCATAGTGGTTTGCTGCATTCTCCATAATATGGTCATCATGATGCACAGCCATTGTCACCAGGAATCTAAATGTTGAAGAGAGCAGGAAGAAGAAGAGGAGGAGGCAAGGAGGAGGCATCCAGGATCCCTTTGCTCTTGATGAACTGTCTGAGAGAACTCGCTCATAAACTGTTTCCTATAGGATAATATCCCTTTACCGTTGTGAGTTTCCCATTCCCCAGTGTAACATTGACCTGAGACACTCCATTAGGCACCTCCTTGGCCAATACCCTAAAATAAAAGGCACTAACCAAAACCTTTTCTTTTACATCTTTATCCAACAACACATCCAATTAAACAAAAAAATGAATTCATCCTTGAATGCTTCCTTAATCCCTGGCCTGCAGGTGCCTTTGCCTTTTTTGTTGCTCCGACATAGGGCTACCCATGTGGCTATGACTGACTGTTGACTTTCAATGGGGGAAGATGGCCTTGCAGGACGCCCTCGAGCAGCTCTGAGCCTTGAGGGCCTGGCTTCAGACTGTGCCACTTTGGCATTGGTGGCAGCAGTCTGGGTTGCTTGGCAGCAGCAAGAGCATTAGTAAAGTGACAGTGAGAGAAGACAGCAGGTCCGTGCTCCACGGAGCCACTGCCGCTTCAATGGGGTGATGCCTCATTAACCCTCGAAATCTGTTGGAGGACAGATTGCTGGACGACTGTGCTAACTTGAAATCTCCTTTAAGCACTACAATAATGACATCAGTCTGAGCCTACGTGGCCACAAGAATCGACCTCATGACACCTGTCTGAGCTCCCGCTGCAACACCAGTTTTTTTATTCATTGATGGGATGTGGGTGGCGCTGGCTAGGCCAGCGTTTATTGCTCAACCCTGACTGCCCTTGAGAATGTGGTGGTGAGCTGCCTTCTTGAACTGCTGTAGTCCCTGTTGTATGGGTACACCCACAGTGCTGTTAGGGAGGGAGTTCCCAGATTTTAACCCAGTGACGGTGAAGGAATGATGATATATTTCCAAGTCAGGATGGTGAGTGGCTTGGAGAGGAACATCCAGATGGTGGTGTTCCCATGTATCTGCTGCCTTTGTCCTCTTAGATGGTAGTGGCCATGGGTTTGGAAGGTGCTGCCTAAGAAGCCTTGGTGAGTTTCTGCAATGCATCTTGTAGATGGTACGCACTTCTGCCACTGTTCTTCAGTGGTGGAGGGAGTGAATGTTTTTGATATAAGTGCCGAGCAAGGGATCTGCTTCATCCTGGATGGTGTCAAGCCTCTTGATTGTCATTGGAACTGCACTCATCCGGGCAAGTGGGGAGTATTCCATCACACTCTTGACTTTTGCCTTGTAGATGGTGGATCAGCTTTGGGGAGTCAGGAGGTGAATTACTTGCCGCTGGATTCCTAGCCTCTTACTTGCTCTTTTAGCCACAGTATTTATATGGCTAGTCCAGTTCAGTTTCTGGTCAATGGTAACCTCCAGGATGTTGATAGTGGGGAACTCAGTGATGGTAATGCCAATTAGTGTCAAGGGGTGATGGTTAGATTCTCTCTTGTTGGAGATGGTCATTGCCTGGGACTTGTGCGGTGCAAATGTTACTTGCCACTTGTCAGCCCAAACCTGGATATTGTCCAGGTCTTGCTGCATTTGGTCATGGATTTTAATCTGTTCTGCAGTGAAAGCTGATAGTGTCCACCAAATACTGCATCATGAGTAGGTCCACTAATGCTGCCATGGAGGTAGCCACCACTTACACAGTGGAAAGGATAGGCTCCAAACTCTGAGCAAAGTCCTGAGTCACATTCCACTATGTTCCTTGACTGTGACTGGAAGCTGCCTGTGTCCCTGTAGCAGAGTTCATCTGTGACCTTGCCCTTCAGTGAGCTGACACATGAGCTATTCTTTCTCCCCGGCCTCACTATATGGAGATCCCAACTCAGCACTAGCCTCGAGGGGACAAGCAGTGCTAATATTGGCAGCTGAGTGTGTCAGGTAAAGTGATCCCGCCTCTTCATCACTTCTGTGGACTTGCTCTCTCTTTCTTCCTTCTGGGGATGCTGAAGCTGAGTATGTGACAGCTCTTGGGTATTTGTAGGCATAATATCAGAAGGAGAGGGTTGGGGTGGAAAGCAAGAAGTCCACGGTCACATCATTTGCAGCTTGCACATCATGTCAGAAAACAGGATGAGGGCGAGGTAAGAGTTGAGAAGGACCATAAGGCAGTAACATACTGTCATCCTGAATGTTCTCAGTGATACCAGATGCTACGGGCTTTGTCACACCAGCCTCATAATATGGATCACCAACTCCTCCGTTGGGCTCAGAGGATGAAAGCCTGGCCCCTTCTGGTTCTTTGCTCCCTCTAATTATGGGCTACTTTATCTTGCAAGAGATGAGAATGTCATTGATTGTTTGGCACAATGTTTGGGTTATGTGTCTGCCACAGCTGAATAGCTGAAGGTATGTGGAGGTAGGCGTGCAGCTGTCATCATTGAAAAGTGGGCGAGATGGAATGTCTGTATATCAGGCATGGGTCCTGTGTGCTAAGGAATGCTGCTGTGTGTGAACGCAGTGCGTGTTTTGAGCAGTGTGATAGGATGGTGATGTGGTGGATAGGAAATGTCATGCAAAGATGCATGTATCGACTTTGACCACCTGCATGAGGTCATTAAACCTCTTGCAGCACTGTTGCCAGGTCCTCCGGACCAGAGTCCATGTGTTGACCTCCCTGGCCACCTGCTCCTGCTGCCTTCAGAGGGCATTCCTTGAGGGTTGCTAGCCCCACGCAGAAGTGGTGTGTCTCCTCCTGTAAATCTCCATGATTAAGGGCTCCTGCAAACATCCAGGTACTGTGCAGCTCTCTGCTTAGGTGTTTTAGTTGCCTTGTCTCCAAATGCTGCAGTCACCAATCCTTTGATTCATTGCAGCATCCCTTTAAGAGGGGTTGCCTTTAAGAGCTGGAGGCTATCTGCAACATCTGCTCAACTCACATGATGTTTTGCCGCTTGTCGGGTGTGCAGCTCGATAGCAGCATGAGTTGAGCTAGGCTGCATACTGACATCAGGGAAGTTTCAATGCAACATGAATTTTGCTTGCTGCCTATCTCCAAGGTAGTGGGCTCAGGCAGATAGCAAATAGTGGTCTCGGGTCCTGTAAATGGATGCAAATCAATTTTTAGCCCTTAATCCTTTCCATAACTGGGTAATTGCTGCAGATATTGAAAAGGAAATGCAGCAGCTACAGCATAATTCTTGTGTGACAAAGAAGAAATTGGATCAAGTTTACACACTCAGCGACTGGTGAAAATAGGGAACACTTCAAGGGAAGATCATGAGCGGAAGGTGGCATGAAGGAAGGGTAGTGACAGTTTATTATAATTGCAATAACAGACAACCCCCAAGAAATGCTGATCCACTTTGGTAAAATCATGAATGGATTAGTTTTTCAAGTTTGAGTTCCAGTAATGTTTCTGCATTTCCCACTGTCCACATCCCCCTATCCTATCCCACCTCCACCCCACTATAATGCTGCCTCCTGTCGGCATGCTTTCTTGTTCAGCTGGAAGACCAGGAGACTAGGATGGTATAGGTCTTCAGAAGAGAAGAGAGCTTGAGAAGAAACCAGAAAAAAATCTAAGATAATTTAAATGAGCATAATCCATAAAGCCCTGATGAAAAATCAGTATCTTTATTACATTTTCTGAGCCTCTGACTTTGAAATCAGTATCAGAATTTCCTTTGCAGACTAAATTGGGACCAGGCGCACAGGAAAATAAGATTTGACCAAGGCTATTGCAGAAAGCAAAATCAATGACAGGTTTTACATCATCAGGTGAATGAAAGTAATGATAAAACATTGCAATAAATCGAGGTGAAATGGTCATGGAGTTAGATGTGAGTAAAAAACTGAATTTACAGAGGGGAAAAATATGAAGCTTCAGAGCAGCAATATTATGCAGTGTTGCTTCATTACCAATGCAACTGAGCTTCTTTGAATTCTATTGGATATACAGGTGTGATGTTCAGTGGGCTGCACACTAGAGATGAAACAGAGCCCAGTTATTACCGAAAAGAAATGCAACAAAATGAATATAGAATCCTGATCTGTATTTCTAGGTTTGTCTGAAGGTTTGTTCTCATACGTAATTAAGGTTATTTAGAATGGTAGTAAAATTGTGGGACAAGCTATGGTGTACAATGAGTCTGCAGTGGTTTAGTACAATGAAATTCTATAACAAGTGGATTTGTTCAAAATATTATACGTTAGTTAAAGCTAGGCTTTTGTGAATTTTATGTGAAGATATGGGAAATAAAATCTAATTAAGGGCATCTCAGATGTCACCATGAAGCTAAGCAGGAAAGACATAGAGGTGGAATTTTCAGAGGTTCTTCCAATCACCTGCCATAATATTGGCACTGTTTCTGGAAACTCAAGAGAAAAAGCCTAAATCACCTCAAAATTATTACTGATATCTGTTAACATGTGCAATATAAAGGGTTTTCATCAGCTCCCTGATGGCCTAGTGGGTAAATCCATCAACACATATGATATTGAGTTACATAGAAAAGATAGAAAGTACACAACAAGTGGAGGGCATGAGTAGGATCAACAAAAATTCTCTCTCGGTTGAATAGCCCACCGTCACTCACCATATAACTTCACAAATGAACAGGCAATTTGAATGAAGTTGCCAGGACCCATGAAACTGTACCTTAGCATAAGTCATTGCTTTGAGGAAAAGTTGGAGTGATTTGGGGAAAACATCTGAATTTTAATTTATGTGTTCATGATTGGGAGGAGCTCATTCTGCTTCCTGTCAGTATTTGGGCGAACCCCTGTGCAAAATGCAGATGGCCTCTTGCATGCCCTTAATACCAGTTACATTTGCTCAAAAGGATTAAGGATTGTGGTATTATTGCCAATTTATCAATAAATAATTTTAATTGATTACCTGAAAAATGTAACGCCGTGCATCGTCTGATGACTTTCAAAAATAATGCTATGCAGTCTTGAAAAGGTAGCTGATCTTAGTCATCACTGCAAAAGTTAGAATGAGATGAAAGTTCATGTCAAAGCTTCAAGTTAATGGGATGTACGTCACAGTGCTTTGAGTGTTATTAAAAAAAATCAGATTTATTTCCATTAATGTAACAAATGTAAGTTACCTAATTCATTCAATACAAAACCATAATATCACATTTCTCTACCCCTGAGTTAATCACAGCACCTTTAATGAAGTCCCACTAAACCTATTGAAACCTCCCTGGAACAATCCCCCAGTAACATTGGCCTAAATGTGCAGAAAAAATGATTCATGGTGCAGATTGATTTTTTTAAGCTGTTTTGCAGTGTGAGGTTTGTATGCCTAATATTTCACAAATATTCAATGCAAAAATGAAAGCCTTTAAAATTAATTGCAGACTTTTTCTTGCCCATGAGATTTGGAATGTATGTACAAAGAAGATAGGGAGGTTAAGAACATTTAGCAATGTTTTGTAATTGTCCATCTATATTAAATATGTACATGCTTAATATAAATTTATTTATCCATGCAACAGTAATTGTGATTTGCTGCATGGAAATATTTTTTGGTGAATCTCTTTGAAAAAAAAATGAGCCAATGCTTAGTATTTTCAGGCTATAATAAGCTGAACTGTTGGCCCTAGATCATAGATACAAATATAATAGTAGACTGTGGCTATTATAATACATTCCGTCATTTCTAAAGCATGCAAGTCACTAGTTCATGCTCTACATCTTAACTGCAGTTGCTATTTGCATAATTTATGTGCATGTGTTAGCATGTTATGTGCACAGTAATAACTTGCAAGAACTATAATTCAATTAAGGGACATTTGTGGGGGTAAAACATTTCTGTACTTTCTTTATATGCTGGATACATTGACTAAACTTGTGTCAGAGATGAAAAGATCATAAAGTGGTTTGTGAATTCCAACCTTTGGTCTGAGATGCTCTAAATATTTCAAATGTATTCTGTTTATATTTTTAACTCATGATTGGTTGATGCATATCTTTGGAATTTGTGCCAGTGTGAATACAGGAGACTTTTGCTAATGCCAGGGGTAAGTAGCATGGCATACCCCTACAGAGTAGTAAACATAGTATTTGGTGAATGAGTGAACTTTGTGCAGTGAGGGAAGAGGTGCTGTTCTGGTATTTTTTTAAAAAATAAGGAGGGATCTGAGAGAGGGAACAGGAGACAACGAGACCTGAGAGCTGTGGCAGGACATAATGAAAGAGTAGTTAGCAATTAAGCAAATGGAATTTTGGACTTTAAAAATAGAGATATTGAGTATAAATACAGTGAAGTTATGCTGAACCTTTATAAAGCTCTGATTAGGCCACAATTAGAGTATTGCATCCAGTTCTGGTCATCACACTTTAGGAAGGATGTGAAAGTCCTTGAGAAGGTACAGAGGAGATTTACCAGAATGGATTCAGGGATGAGGGATCTTACAGGTTGGAGAAATGGGTTGTTCTCCTTGGAGCAAAGAAGGATGAGGGGAGGTTTGATAGAGATCTACAAGACTATGACAGTTTTAGGTAACGTATGAAGAAAAGCTGTTCCCAATAGCTGATGGCACAAGGATTATGGAAACCATATTTAAGGTTTGGGCAGCAGATGCAGAGAATATGCGAGGATGAACTTTTTCATGCAGAGGGTGATGATAGCCTGGAAATCACTGACCACAGGGGTGGAGGAAGTGGAAGTGACAAATGAATTCAATAAGAAATTGGATAGGCACTGGAGGGAAATAGACTTGCAGGGCTGTGGTGTTAGGAATGGGACTGATTGGATTGCTCTACAGAGAACTGGCCTGGACACGATAGGCTGAATGGCATCCTCTGTGCCTGCAGTTACTCTATGGGCTGGATTATACCTGGCCTCTGAAGATAGGCTGGGAGGTGGGAGGCTTTGTAAAATGGTGGCAGAAGGTATTGGGAGGGAAGCCTGATGTCTTCCCGCCGCCACAGGATAATCTCAATGGCAAGAATGGCAGTGGTGTGCTGACTGAAGGCGGGCAGCCGATTAATCCAATTTTTGGCCACTTCTCACCTGCGCTGGCATTTTACTGCAGTTGGGATGGGCCCCCATTGTGTGGGGAGACTGGCAGCTAAATTGTGGTGGCCTCCCAGTGGGTTCCTGGGGTTGGGCCTTCCTTTATGGCCACCCCTTGGCCCATGGAGGAGCCCTGCCATGGGAATGGCAGCCCCAGTGGCATTGATGCTGCCTCTGGAGTGTTCACCCCTCTGATCAGCGGGACCTGTCTGCCTGGCCCTGCATAGTAGATTTCTTTCTGCAGCCTCAGCAGCAGCCACTTCTAAAGGTGGGCTTGGATCCTACTTTTGGTCCTGACAGTGAGATAGCATTTGGAAAAATTAAGCCTGATGACTCTATGAATACTTTTTTTTGTTTTGCAAAAATATACTTCCTTCACAAAATATCTGAAAGAACATTACAAAGCATTTCTAATTATCATAACAGCAAAGTGCAATGATATTCACATTTTCTACATAGATCATGTTGCATGCTGAGATGCTTCAATACAATAAAAAGAGCATTACAAACATTTCAAAATGATCATTACAGAAAGTGCACTGATATTCAAATTATCAACAAAGGTCATGTTGATCTCTGAGGTGCTTCAACACAGCTGCCTTTACGATGTACAATCAAGAACATGCTTACAGTCTGAGGGTTTCTATACAGTTGCCAGCCCCTCAGTGTACCAAGGCTGAAAGGCCTTACAGTACACATACAGAGATGACTGGGTGATTGAATAGCTGTGGAGTTACAGATTTACGGCAACCATGTAGTATGAAAGAGACATCCTTTTTCTATTTGTACCTATCAAGATTTCAATTTTCTTTAGTGGGTCTGGAAGCAAACAAAATATTTTAATTCCATGCTGAAGGCATTGAATGTTTGAGTACAGTTCTATACACTGAACACTGAACATTGTGAAATTATTTGTCTGTGGCGAGCACACAGCGAATTATCATCTCCTCACCTGATATTGCAGAGTGCAGTTCCAGGAAGTACTGGATGAGGTATGGGAAGCCTAGTTTTTTTTTGCTCTCTTGTGGTGTTAGCACCAATTATAGTGATTGGAGCTGTAGAAAAAAATCAATCTGTCTAATTCAATGTAGACTCAAAATTGAACTGGGCACTATTTGGTCTGTAGGTCCAGTTTTACACTGAGCAAGACCTTTACCAGCCATTGGGAAAGCTAAAAAAGTTTGGCTTGAAATTGGTGTGTAATATATGCTTAAAAAAACTTTTTTATTTGAAATTGCGTTGTTAATTATTTTAACTGAAGTGATATCCTGCTTAGAATACATTTTGAGACCTTTAGAATGCTTGGCCGAAAATAAAAATCAAGCATCTCTCCTCCTGTGCAGTGTTTAGTATCACTGTCCAGTGGAAAGGAAACCCAGATACTCCCCTAACCTTCTTGGATATTGATAGGATTTCAAAGATGACATTTTTTTTTCTTTTTCTGAAGGCTATCACTGAACACTTTCTTATATCACTCTCCACCCACAACTTTTTCCCCATCCCAACCCTACTTCACGCTTTGTCCACCCGTAGAAGAGACACCCCCCTCCATCCACATTCAAAATCCTAACTGTCTAGCTTTTGGCCCTCTTCAGCTCAACATTTGTTCAGCTTTTGCTTTGCTCAGCCACACCTACATCTTCACCTTTGATGCCATAGTCCCAAACAAAACCATTTCTCTCTCTGACCCTGGCAATTTCCCTGGTAAGACTCATATCTCTGCCCCCTTACGCCCAAAGGACACACTTGAATGCATATGGTGGCTATTCACCACCAGATCTGGTTGGACCACATAAAGCCAAGATCACCTTGGAATGCAAAGGTAACCCCTGGCTTCTTTTGTCTCCCTAAACAGTCTTCTTAAACCCCTTTCTCCATCTCTAAGGTTGAGACTATCTGATCAGTTGTCTCTGCCACTTCCCTTTCCCTAGCCCTCTGGCCCAAGCTATCTTTAATGCTCCCCCTGCCTTAGTCCTGAATTTGCATCACTCTCTAGTTTCTCCCTTATCTCCCCTCATATCCTCTCTGAGCTCATCTTATCAACGAACCTACCTCCTGCTCCTTTGATCCTATTCCCACTAAACTGCTGACCACCCAACTTCCCTTCCTGGTTCCCATATTAGCTGATGTTGTTTATGGTTCTCTGTCTTCAGGCACTGTTCCTCCCTGCATAAAATCTGCCATCGTCAACCCTCCCCTCAAAAAAAAACAGACCCTTTACCCCGCTGTCCTTGCACGGTATCATCCTTTTCATCTCCAAAGTTCTTGAACGTGTTGTTGCCTCCCAAATCTGTGCCTGTTTTTCCCAGAACTCTGTGTGAATCCCTCCAATCAGGTTTCCACCTCTGTCAAAGTACTAAATTGGTTTTTATCAAAATCACAAATTGCATCCTATGTGACTGTGACAAAGGTAAACTATCCCTCATCCTTCTCGATCTGTCTGCAACCTTTGACATGGTTGACCACAACATCTTCCTCCAATGCTTCTCCACTGCCATCCAAATGGCTGGGACTGCATTCATTGATTCCATTCGTATCTATCTAACATGATTACAGTATCACTTCCAGAGCATCACTTCCAACGAGTCCTCTTCCCGCTCCCCTGCTGTTACTTCAGGTGTCTCCATTGTTCTGTCCGTGTTCCCTTTCTGTTTTCCATCTACATGCTGCACCTCAGCAATATCACCTGAAACGCAGTTTCAGTTTTCACATGTACACTAAATATATCCAGTTGTACTTCACCGCCACCTTGTTCCTCCACTGTTCCTAAATTGTCAGAATGCTTATCTAATATCTAGTACTGGATATTAGACGAACGTTCATCCAAATACATATTGGGAAGACCAAAGCCTTACCTTTGGTACTCGCTACAAACTCTGTTCCCTAGCCACTGAGTCTGTCCCCCTTGCTGACAACTGTCTAAGGTTGAAAGGGACTGTTCATAACCCTAGTGTCATGTTTGACCTCTACATATCTATATCATCACTAAGACAGCCTATTTCCAATTCCGTAATATTGCCTGATTTTGTCTATGCCTCAGCTAATCTCCTGTTGAATCACTCATCCTTGCCTTTGTTATTTCTAGACTCGACTATTCTGTTGCACTCCTGACTGGCCTCCCACAATTTATCCTGCATAAACTTGAGGTCATCCAGAGCTCTGCTGCCCATGTCCTTACACACACCGAGTTCCCTATGCTCACTGACCTAGATTAGCTTCTAGTTAAGCAGCGCCTTGATTTTTAAAATTCTCATTCTTGTTTTCAAACCCTTCCATGGACTCACCCCTCCCATCTCTGTATTCTTCTCCAGCCCCACAACCTTCTGAGATATCTGTGTTCCTCTAATTCTGGCTTCTTGAGCATCCCCAATTTTAACTTGCTCCATTATTGGTGCCTGCGTCTTCAGCTGCCAAGGTCTTAAGCTTTGGAATTCCTTCCCTATGCCTCTCTATCCCTCTTTCCTCCTTTGATCCCTCCTTTAAAACTACCCCATTGACCAAGCTTTTGGTCTTATGCCTTAATTTCTCCTTGGGTGGAATCATCCCAGATTTGCTCTAAGTGCGGTGGTGGGCGTGAAGAAAGACGCTTTACCTGCTGGCTGCAATGGTGGGTTTTCACGCTGTATCGTCACCTTCCCACCTCATAAGTTATGCAATCATGGGAAACGCGCCAGATCATTGGCGTGTGGCCCTCCCATTTGCCCACCACTCCATTACCTTGCTGCTTCCTCACGCTGGGCTCCATATTTAAAATGCAACCGTGTGCACACTTCTCAATGCTTGCAGTCCAGGTCTACTAAGGTGAAGACAAGGCCCCTAAAGCCAGGAAGATTGCAGCCTCCCTGATTAAGTGACACATACCTGGGACACTTTCTGAATGCTGTGGAGGCCCACCGCAAAGTCCTGTACCCCGGCTCTGGCCACAGAAGACCCATCAGTCTCACCACTTGGCTTGGGAGGCAGTGGCAGATGGTCAGTGCCAATGCTACACATGGGAGGTCAGCCATCCAGTGCAGAAAACAGATGAATGATCTCATCTGTGCCATCAGAGTAAGCAAACCATCTCAACACTCAACTCACAAGCCCATCATTCACTGGCATCTCACTCACTGCCAGCTGAAGGGACATCACCACTCACTCTCTCAAACACACCCTCACATCCCCATGTGACATCATCTCCTCTGGAGACTGCCTCCTCATCCCGTCCATGGCTCCACTCAGCACACCTGCACGCCTGGCATCGTTATCATTTAGCTTGGTGTGTGCCTTGCTCACACTCTTTCCATCTGTCTTTATGCAGGGCAAGATCTTGCGCGATCACCGGGAGAGGTCCCAGACTTGGGGTGGAGTGTTGGACATCAAGGCCCTCACTCTGGCTGGAGAGGACGTTGGCTGTTCCTGCAGTGATGATGAGGTCAGTGGCAAACACACACGTAAGGATCCTGCACCACATGATCCCACTCTCAACGCTACTCTAAGTCCACTGTTCTACATTCATCGTGGCTGCCAAGCACAAATAATCTCCACTTTCTTTCCTAGGCACATCTGACACGTCGCCCTTGAGCAACCTTGAGCTTGACCTCAGCCCTAGAGCACCTTGGATGAGGACCCTGAGGGAAGCACCATTGAAGAGCCGTCATGGTGCTCAACCACACCCTTCACCAGCGCAAGTGACACACACCTCCATGGGACCTAAGTGTAGAGTCCTCTCAGGATCACAATCTGGTGAGCACAATCTGTTCCACAACAGGTGGAGTCAGGGACATCCTTGGTCGCCAGCACTCGGGGAACTGCTCTGGGCAAGGAATGTGCTGAGTCAAGTCAGATGCCGAGCCTCTGGACATGGTCCTTGGTCATTTGGTAGAGCTCCAAAGACAAATAAGGGAACATCAGGAAGGGGTGCCTGGTGCACTCTTCATGCTGCAAGGGACTACCTTCAGTCCGAGGTGATAGCACTGGCATGCCAATGCATCGAGGTCAATACTGACATGATGGTGACCACCATGGAGACCTTGGTCCAGGACATTGGTCCTGCACTGCTGCATGGGCTGAACTCCATCGCTGATGCCACAGTTGACCGCGAATAGTGTCAATGCAAGAGGGGTGCAAGGCAGCTCAATCTCACTCCTCCTCAAGGAGACAGCCAGGGGCTGTCGGGCACCCATTGGGAGGAGAACCAGCCACCTGGGCCATCCATCCAGGTGACTACATGAGTGTCTGGCTAATCCAAATCCCCTCTTTCTGTGCCCCCCCACAGCTCCAGCTCCACAGGCCAAGGAGGATGCAGTTGGCCCACAGTAGGACACCCAAAGCAGACTGGGACCCTCCAGATCTCGACCCTGCAGAGGATATCTGCCAAGGTCACCGCAGATAGGGTGTAACAGTCGGCAGGCTGCCTCTACCTCTGCTGTGGATGTCAGGGGAGCACCAAGATATAGCAGCAGGGATTAGGAAGGTTAAGAAGGTGTAGTTGCATATCCTGGGCATGGGTATTAACCACTTGTACATAATGTTCACTATTGTAAATAAACTCCCAAGAATGTCTCCTTGCCTATGGCTCATTGTTATGAAGAGTAGTGTTCGTCTCACTCAGATGTGAAACCTTGGTTCCTGCACAAGATAAAGGCAGGTGTCTCAGTCCAGAGCCTCTTCCCCGTTCAATGTGTGTAAACCTCAGACCAAAGTGATGGTCTGGCTTCACATTCCCTAGACACATTACTGATGCGTGCACCTCGATGGTGCTTGTCATTGCTGCCAGGATGTCGTGGGCAGGCGTCACAGAGTTCCATCATTCTCTCTATGTGCTCTCAGCATCTTTGAAGTGGGGCTGGCTCCTCCATCCCTTCAGCATCTGTGTCCAGCGACACTGTGCCCCTGAAGGGGTCAGGTGCTGAAGGCTGACAAAGGATCAGGTGCATTTAAAGTTTCATGGCTGCATCTCCATAATACGACCTTGACCACGGAGTGCAAGTGAGCTGCCCTCAGTCAGACAGGAGTCAGACATTCACAGAGGCAAGGTGAAGATCTCTGGAGTGTCCTCACTGCATGTCGTCATCATCCTCTTGGAATCTAGTGACTATTAAGGTCTCCACTGCGTCTCCATGACTTGAGCCTGAGCACTGAGGGTATGTGCGCTGTCATCATCCACACAGGAATCAAATGTTCACAGATGCAAGATGAGGATGTCAGGACTGTGACTGCCCTCACTGCATCTCGTCATCATCCTCCATGAATCTTGCAGGTACGAGGGCCTCCCGAGCGTGCCTGTCTCGTCTGGCCAGTGCAGTGGCTTTATTGCTGGCATCCTTACCTTCGAGGACCTCATCACGGTCATCCCCTTTGACATCGTCCTCATTGGAGGAGAAATATAGCTCTTCCATCTCCTCCTCAGCCAGGTCCTCTCTCCATTGCAGCGCCTGGTTGTGTATTGTGCAGCAAGCTATGATGATGTGCATCACCTTCGGTGGACTGTATTGCAGTGCTTCACTGGACCTGTCGAAGCACCGGAACCTCATTTAAGAAATGCTTTTCATTTGTTCCACCAAAGTCCGGGTCGCGGTATGAGCCTTGTTATACCGTCGCTCTGCTGCAATCTGAGGCCACCACATGGGTGTCATCGGCCACATCCTCTTGTCCCCGAGGAGCCAACCCTGCAGCCTCTGTGGACCCTGGAAGTTGTCAGGGATCTAAGACCTGCTAAGGATGAGGAGTCGTGGACTCTTCCTGGGAGTTGTGCGCAGGCCTGCAGGATGAGCTTGTGGTGCTTGCATACCAGCTGAACATTCAGTGAGTGGCAACCCTTGTGGTTGTCATGGTTGACTGCTCATTGCCATGGAAATCTAAGCGCTATGTACAGTCATTGGTACCCTGCACCTATGGGAAATCTGAGATTTGCGCAAATCCCAGTGCTCTTGTTTCCTGGCTTGCCTGATCCCGAGCGAAATGCACAAAGTTCTCTGCCTTCATGAAGATGGTGTCTGTGGCCTCCTGGATGCACGAGGCTTGTGAGATCCTGCACAGGTCATCAGTGGAGCCCAGGAAGGAGCAAGTGGTGTAAATATTGAGCGCCACGGTCACTTTCACGGCCACTGGCAGTGGATGCCCTCCATGTCCCCGTGGTGCAAAAACCTGCAGCAAGTGGCATATGTGACTGACCAGTTCCCTAGGCATGCACAGTCTTCAGCGACATGGGTTCTCAACCATCTGCAGGAATGACAGGCACCACCTATAGACCCTGGGTCTAGTGAAGTGCCTGTGAGCGACGGCTCACTGCGGTTCTTCAGTTACGTGCACAGCAAGCCCTGAGCCCCTTCATTTTGAGGGAGGTGCTCCTCCCTTTGTTGAGCAGGGCTCCTCTGCCACACTCTTCTTCCTCTTCTCTGCTCCCTGTAAGCCATGAGACATACCGCTAAATCACCAAGCTCCATGATCCTGATGTTCTCCTCCAGCAGGATCAAAGAGAGAGATGCGTGGGTAATCATATGTGTCCTAAGAACCTCTCTTGGTTAAGCCTGAAGGCCCTTTCACACATGCAGGAGAGTGCTGGCCACCACTTGGATGGCCAATGTATGGTTACTGTAGTGTGCTTCATGGCTGTCTGAAACCTCATCCACCTTCACCCCACTCCACTTGACTGATTGGCGACAGCTTCAGCCACAGGACTGCATGCTGTGCTCTCAGCTCAGGCGCAGGCGTTCTCCTAGGCTGCACTGCAAGGCTGTGTTGTTAGCTTGAACCTTGAGGGATACTGGCCCAAACCTTAATAAAGACATTGCAAGGGGCTGTGAGCGCCTCTACCAGTGACAGCACCATGGACAGCTTTAGCAAGGGAATTGTACAGCTTGCACAGCCAGCCAATTGTTCTGCTAAAAGGCACATTAATTTACAGTCTGCGCCCAAGGGGTGAATAGTTCTGGAACATTTGGTAGCACATTCATACTTTTGCATTTCTTGAGTGGGCAGAAAAGCTTCAGAGGCCCAATTCCAAGCATGTCGATGGAGCTGCTGCTGAACGGACTCAGCTGCGCATATTGCTCACTTTTGATAAGGTTTTCCAAGTGTGTAGCCACCTCCCTCACACAACTCCCCCCTCCTCCGGCAGGTGTACTTTCTTCAGTCTGTGTGCCTCCCCCTGGCAACGCACCAAAAGCCAGTTGGGAAAAACCGACTTGCCTGTGCCCCACCCGAATGCATGGGCACCTCCTTTCTTGATATAGTACGGGCGCTGCTCGTGAGCACTGTGCAAGGTTGTGTGCACTCGCCCCCAAGTTGCCCCTGAAGTTCAGCTCACCACGTGCACACCTTTTAAAGGCAGTCGTGAACCGTACCATTCTGAAGTCATGCCGACATAGACGATCAATTTGACATGGGGGTATGATTCCGGCGAGCAGGGCTTATAATGAGAAGCTAAAGTATTGGAATTAGGTTCCCGACTTGTGGCAGCAGGAAACACACCTGCCGTTGACGGGTGGATCGGACGATCGCAAACTGGTTTCATAACGGCATGAAACCGATTTTTGGCCTTCTCACCATATTATCCGCTCACATCAGCCATGATGCCTGCTGCCAACAGACCCAGATGATTCTGCCCCTTATGTGGCTCAGTGTCAAATTTTACTTTATAATACTCCTGTGATGTGCCTTGCGATGGTTTATTATATTAAATGCCTAATGTAATTGTAAGTTGGGTTGGCTTCTCTTTTCTGTGAAGTGTTGCGCAGCTTCTGCTTAGCGCCTTCGACAGCCAGTGTTTACACAATACAGATATTAATGGGGTGATTTTAACCTAACCAGTCGGAATGCCTGCCTAATTTTACGCTCCATTGATTTCAATAGAGTGTGAAATGGGCCAGTGTCAAAATGCTATTTGATGTGTTGCTGTCAGTTTCCTGCTGGGCAGATTGGGTCTGGACTATTCCCTCGGTGTGTAACAACAAATATTGAGCATAGGGTCAATTCATCACTCACTTTTCACAATTAATTTACGGTGAATAAGGAGATATAAAAATGATGATGAACTATGACCAAAAAACTGCTGTTAATAGGTTAATTTGATATCTGTCAAGGTAGAGTGAATTTTGATGTCTGAAGTACCAGTGTGGCTATGGGTACTTTAATTGTACTACGCGTGCAGTTCAATTACACTGTGCACCTGTGGAATGCCAGTCCAAGGTACAAGCCCAAGCTCCTGCTCATTCTGACTGATATCATCGCAGGCGAAGTTCACATATTTGCCAGCCCTGGCAATCTGCCAACTGGGAGACCCTGCATATACCTGTGGCAGAGTCCTGGAAGGATCAGCTGGCAAAAAAGTTAAGCCTCTGCCTGTACAGCTTGTGAGCTGCACTCCTCTGCTGCTCCCCTTTCTGCTGCTCAGCTTTAGGCTGCTGCTGGTGCTCCCCTCTCCAGCTGCCAGCCTCACAACCTTAGACTGCTGCTGTTGCTGGTCATATTACTCTTCTTCTGATGTCCAGTTTAAGGCTGTTCGAGATACCATCCATGGTGATGTAATTCAGAAAACCTAGAAAGTGTGGGGAGTAAGCACTCAGCAGCAGTACTGGGAACAAACTCAAGTAGCTATGAGCACTGAGTGCAGGATTTTCACCAGCGTTAATCAGCTCCCTCAATTGCTGTTGTGTTCTAGCAAAATCTGGAAAACCTGTGGCTGAGATGTTAAACTTAAAACTGTATTGAACTGTGACTCCAACTGAGCGACTACAAGGGGATTATGTTCAATTTGCCTAATGTGTTTGTGTTAAATGCAGAGGTCGGTGGCTTGGAGCCAGCTTCTCGATGTGCTCGTGTTTTTGCTAGTTTTAATTCCTCACCTGCATCCAAACCCAAATGCTACTACATGTTAAAATTCCCCTGGAATTTTCTTAAAGCAAGTTGCTTTACTTAGGCCATGGCAGAATTCTTGTTAGTAGTTTTGACATTCTATGTCATTTGAATGTTGTTAAAAGCTTTTTCAAATTGAAGCGCAACCTATAGGTTGTTAATATAAATTTCGCTGGCAGCACTATAGGGCTTATATTAAACTCTTTGACTGCACAGCCAAATGATGTTCCTGCATTGTTATTTCTTGAAAAGAGTAGAACCCAGAAGAGCTGTTCCCCTCATTACACAGCTAGAAAAGGCAATGTGCATCTGACCCATACAGAAGATTCATTCCCTAATTGGCACTGGGATAACTGATCTCAGCCAGGATAGATGTGGATAAATGTGTGCAATTCCTTGTAAGACAAAAATGCTTCTCTCCTCCTGCCATTCTTGAACTAACCACCAGAAAGAGCATGAGTAACTTGTCATTTAAAGGCATGGTGGGACCTAGAAAAAGTGCAATAAAGATGTTATAATAAAAGATCTGAAGTAATTTTTCTGGCAATGCATATCAGGGACACATGCCACAATACAGAATGTAGTCTAGATTTTCTGATGCACTGTATCTCCTGCTACCGAGGAAAGGCATCAGGAACAGTTGCACATACACACTCGGCCCACACTGCAGCCACAGATGCACGCGCAACACATCCTGACGCCATTCCTATCGGTGGAATTTTTCCCAATTTCTGATTTTGAGCCAGTTTATTGGGAACTGAAAGTGAACTGACACTTCATGCTTCGCACCCACTCTGCTCTGGGTCTAAAAAGGCACCCAGGTGCTTTGAAGAAGAAACAGCTGCATCTGCAGTGGGGTTACATCCCCACACAGACCACCAATTAACTTGCCACAATCCATAATAAATCATAATAAATGGAACCTGGACTAAGGTAATCCTGGGCTTTTAGGGTGGAAAGACAACAGGCACCTTGGTGGGGGGGGGGGGGGGGTGTCCTTTGGAGGCCTTGCATGGAAGCACAAATGCTGGGAGGAATATCAACTTGGGGACCACCCCCACCCAAAGGACGTAGCCCCCTTCCTTCTTGCCTTTTAACCAGTTGGGTTAAAAAAAATGGGCTTGCCCACCTGCCCACACCAAAAATATTATGGTGTGGGCAGTGTAATATCCGGGTGAATTCATCTGCGTGCTGTTTCCTGGGGATCGGGATGTGGGCAGGGAGGCAGTGGTCTACCCATCTGTCATATGTTACGTGCCCCACCCCCATCCCCACTCCACCAGCAAAAACATGCCTGACAGGGATCTGCAAAATCCAGCCCAATGAAACTGCCTTGGTCCAATTAGCTTAAAGAAATCACTCTGCATTTTTCACTTTATTAACTGAAGTCAAACATTGCTTTGAATGGTTTGAATAGGGAAGCGACAGCAGATGCTTTGTATTCAGAATTCTGAAGAGCTGATTGCTGCAGTTGATAATGATATAGATTAGTAAGAGGGATGTAGTTGGCACATTGCCATATTGAATAGAAAGATCTATATATAATAATACAGTATAGTCTGGTAACATTTCTCACCAGAAACCAAAATAAAGGGCAATGGGTGAAAAGTACAGTAAAAGCTCCATAACAAACTGTTCATTAATGTACATTCATCAGACTATCGAATACCATCTGTATCCTAAGTACCCCCTCAGTTTGCATTGCCTCCCTTTTCCTGGTTTTGTCTAAACCTATTCAGTTAAAATTTATTTTATAATACAGTGACCTGCTAGCATACATCCGTACACAATTCTATGGTGATTGAACTGAATTGCGTTATGCCTGATACTGTTGTTTATTATGAGTGTGCTGGTGCTGACTGTGTTTCACAGTAAATTGTATTTTTCCACTGTGTCAGTTATTACATTTTATTATTTGAAATTATGGTGGTGACTTTTTTGTGGTTGTCATGTTGACTGTACAGGTGTCCCTGTTTAAAGCATGCTCTAATAGAGTGTTTTCTGGTTTAGTGCTAAATTCTTGATGTTCCCCATTAACGCTGTTGCCATTTCGTCACTGATTCTTCTATTAAAAACAAACTGCCGCTCGCTGTCCCTCCTGCTCACTGGTTCCTTCCCCGACCCTTTCGCTTCGCCAACCACCCCATTTCCTCGACCCTCCTGCTCCTGCTTCCCCCTCCCAGCCCTCCCCACCTGCTGACCCTCCCACTCCAGTACTACTTGCACCCTCTTGCCGCCCTCTCCAGTGAATGAGAGGGAATGGCAGAGGGAAATAACAAATGAGGGGATCAGTGAATGGGAGAAGTGGGGAGAGAGACAGTGAGCGGGAGAGTTGGAAGAGGCGTTGAATAGGAGGGTCAGGGAGGGAAGCAATGAGTGCGAGAGTCAGGAGAGCTGGCAAGCTGGAAGTAAATTGAAAAAGATAGTACTGTAAGTTATTAAGAGTTATTGAGAGGATTTTTGGGCCAGTTAGGTTCAAGGCAGCCTAGAGGTTTTTAATGTAAAAATTACAGGTCAGGAACGTAATCCACCCTTATTACATGCTTTCTTATGGGAAAGTGATTCTCGTTTAGTATGTTTTTGTTTAGCGGACCATTTTTTAGGGATACATTAGGGGTACTAAATGAGGGATTGCTGTATTTCTATAATTTAAAATTAAAACTTGTTTCTTTGCCTTAGCAGTTTTTTGCCAATTCTTCTTCTCCCTGGAGGCATTGACTTCTTTTTCAGCTAGTGGCCTTTGGTACCTTTCCCAAATAATTGTATTTATGATTGGTGGGTGACTTGACAGTATGGGGTATTGTTCAATCTTATCCTTATCCAATATCTAAACACCCAGTAGAGGACCACTGAAAGTGATTGATGACAAGAATCCTGGACATTTGCTTGCTCTCTAATATAGGAGTACTAAGGATAATTGTAGTGCTTAAACACCTCTTTGACACAGATCTGATTGGCTTAGCTTTTTTTATATTCATTTGCAGGATGTGGGTGTTGCTGGCTAGGCCAGTACTTATTGCCTATCTCTAATTGCCCTTGAGAAGGTGGTGGTGAGTTGCCTTGAACTGCAGCAGTCCATGTGGTGTAATTACACCCGCAGTGCTGTTAGGAAGGGAGTTCCAGGATTTTGACCCAGTGACAGTGAAGGAATGGCGATATATTTCCAAGTCAGGATGGTGGGTGGCTTGCAGGGGAACTTCCAGGTGGTGGTGTTCCCATGTATCTGTTGCCCTTGTCCTTCTAGAAGGTAGAGGTCATGGGTTTGGAAGGCACTACCTAAGGAGCCTTGGTGAGTTTCTGCAGTGCATCTTGTAGATGGTACACATTGCTGCCATTGTTCGTCAGTGGTGGAGGGAGTGAATGTTTGTAGAAGGGGTGCCAATCAAACAGGCTGCTTTGCCCTGGATGGTGTCAAGCATCTTGAGTGTGTTGGAGCTGCGCTCATCCAGCAAGTGGAGAGTATTCTATCACACTCCTGACTTGTAGATGGTGGACAGGCTTTGGGGAATCAGGAGGTGAGTTACTCGCCGCAAGATTCCTAGCCTCTGACCTGCTCAGTCCAGTTCAGTTTCTGGTCAGTGGTAACCCTCAGGATGTTGATAGTGGGGGATTCAGTGTTGATGGTGCCATTGAATGTCAAGGAACAATGGTTAGAATCTCACTTTTTAGAGATGGTCATTGCCTGGCACATGCATGGCATGAATGTTACATGCACTTGTCAGTCCAAGCCTATATATGGTCCAGGTTTTGCTGCATTTGGACCTGGACTGCTTCAGTATCTGAGGAGTCACAAATGGTGCTGAACATTGTGCAATCATCAGTGAACATCCCCACTTCTGACCTTATGATGAAAGGAATGTCATTGATCTTTCTCTGATCTCACCCCTTTAGACATAAACCTTGCTGGGGTGGCTGGTTTTCTTGGGCAGCAGCACAGCCTGGGTGTTGGGCAGGACCCCACTCTGAGCTATGGTGACCCCTCCCAATGGCTTGTTGAGCTCCTTGTCATTGTGGATGGGGAGCTTCAGGTGGCGGGGGATGCTGCGGGTCGTCTTGCTGTCCCAGGCTGTGTTGCCGGCCAGCTCAAGAATCTCGGCCATCAGGTACTCTAGGACAGTGGTCAAGTAGACTGGGGCTCCAGGCCCGACATGCTTGGCATAGTGACCCTTGCGCAGCAGCCAGTGGATAGGATGACGCAACTGAAAATAGTTGGGCCTAGGACACTACCATGAGGAATTCCTGCACTGATGCCCTGGAACCCGAGATGATTGACCTGCAAAACCACAACCATCTTCCTTTGTGCTAGGTATGACTCCAACCAGCAGAAAGTTTTCCCCCGATTCCCATTGGCTTCAGTTTTGCTAGGGGTCCTTGATGCCACACTTGCTGCCTTGATGTCAAGGGCAGTCATTCTCACCTCAACTCTGGAATTCAACCCTTTTGCCTATGTTTGAACCAAGGCCGTAATGAGGTCAGAAGCTGAGTGACCCTGGCGGAACCCAAACTGACCGTGATTGAGCACATTGCTAATCAAGTGCTGTTTGATAGCACTGTTGATGGCATCTTCCATCACTTTACTGATGACCGAGTAGACTGGTGGGGCGGTAATTGGCCGGGTTGGATTTGCCCTGCTTTTTGTGCAGGGCATACCTGGGAAATTTTCCACATTGCTGGGTAGATGCCAGTTTTGTAGTTGTATTGGAACTGCTTGGCTAGAGGCATGGCAAGTTCTGGAGCACAATTCTTCAGTGCTACTGTCAGGTTATTGTCAGGGGCCATAGCCTTTGCAGTGTCCAGTGCCTTTAGCCGCTTCTTCATATCATGTGGAGTGAATCAAAATGGCTGAAGACTGGCACTCTTATAATTTAATAGAAATTAAAAAAAAACACATATCGAGGATTTAAGGGTTGTGTCTTCTAAAAAAATCTTATAAATCTTTGGTACTATTGATTTCAATTATTTTGCATTGATTTTTAAATATGTTCAATTTGGAAATAATTAAATATTGCATAAGTGTAAAAACAAACTGAAGCAAATTGCACATGTAAAAAACAAACTGCTCACACTGAGATAACCAACTCAGGCATAAGGAAGTGCTGATAGTCTTATAAGTATATTCAAGGATGAGAGAGACAGCAAGGGAATCAAGGGTTATGGGGAAAAGACAGGAATGTGAAGTTGAGGATTATCAGATCAGCCATGATCTCACTGAATGGCAGAGCAGACTCGATGGGCCGAATAGCCTACTTCTGCTCCTCCATCTTATAGGGAGAATTTTTGGCTTGGCGAGTGGGGGGCGGGGCCCGCTCGCCGAGGCGTAAAATGAAGCGAGGTGATGTCGGGCATGTGTCATTTAGATTTTTAGCTCGGTCGGCTGCGTGCCCGCCGAACTGTCAAAGGCCTGTTTAAGGCCATTAATTAACTATTAAGGCTATTGAGAAAGTTGCTTGTCCAACCTTAAGGTTGGCGGGCAGGCGAAGAGCCCAGGCGGCCTTTGCATTTTTCATGGCGCCTCATCCATGGGCAGAATGAGGTTTCATGAAGGGTTTCTAGATTAAATACATTTTTTCATTAAAGTTCATTGACATGTCTCAGCTCATATGACACTGTCACATGAGGGGCATGTCCTAAATTTTTTAAAATTAAAACTTTTAAAATTTAAAACTTATCTGGGTGCTTCAGGGAGATTTTTGCGCCCTTTCCCGTGCATAACAGTGCACTCCCGACTCAGGGATCCCCTGCCCCGCCCACTCAGGGAGCGCTCGGTGCTTCTGGGTGCGCGTCACGCTGGGCGGGCCATAATTGGCACACCCACGTAAAATGGTGGCGTGGTCCCAACTGGGTCCGCTGATTGGGTCCATGCCCACCCCCACACAATCCCAACAATGGCGGGAAAATTCTCTCCGTAGTCTTGTGGCATTTGTGATCCTGGGGACCTCCGGAAGAGGCTGAGATGGATCGTCCAATCGGCACTTCTGACTGAATATTGTTGTGAATGCTTCAGCCTGATCTTTTGCACTGATGTGCTGGGCTCCCCCATCATTGAGGATGGGGTTATTTGTGGAGCCTCCTCTTCCACTGAGTTGTTTAATTGTCCACCGCCAGTCATGATTGGATGCGGCAGGACGGCAGAGCTTAGATCTGATCTGAAGGTTGTGGAATTGCAAAGTTCTGTTTATCACTTGCTGCCTATGCGATTTGGCATGCAAGTAGTCCTGCATTGTAGCTTTAACTGGTTGACATCTCATTTTTAGGCATGCCTGGTGCTGCTCCTGGCATGTCCTCCTGCACTCTTCTTTGAACCAGAGTTGATCCCCTAGCTTGGTGGTAATGGTAGAGTGGGGGATATGCCAGGCCATGAGGTTCAGATTATGGTTGAGTACAATTCTGCTGTTGCTGATGGCCCACAGTGCCTCATGGATGCCCAGTCGTGAGCTACCTGATCTGTTCGAAATCTGTCCCATTTAGCACAGTGATAGTGCCACACTACACGACGGAGGGTATCCTCAATGTGAAGACGGGACCTCGTCTCCATAAGGACAAATGCATCTGCAGCAGGCAGCTGGGTGAAGTTGAGGTCAAGTATGTTTTTCCCTCTACCTGATATATCGATGACTTTTTACATGAAGAAGAATTTAATAATATCTGACCTAAAATTTTGGTTTATTAGTTTGAACCAACGTCCCACGGTTTAATGTGAGGTATTATTATTGGTTACCTTATAAAACAGCCTTAACATTATTAAATATAATGTTAATTAAATATAATTGCCTGCGTTCTAAGCTGAAAAGCTCAAGTTTCTCCAGTATTCCCTCAAAGCATAGATCCCTGACATCAGTAATCAACTTCATGGCTCCAGTGCATGAATGTGTCTCTTACTTATTGGTGACTCACAATGGGACATTGTTCTTGAGGTGCGGTTTGGTCAAAGCACCCTCAACCTTGATTATTACCTTTTCTGATTTTTCATCCACAGTTTTGTCTATGTAGTTGAATATCCCTACTGGCTTTGAAGAAGAGCCATACAGACTTGAAAAGTTAAGTCTGTTTCTTGCTCCATAGATGCTGCCAGACCTTCTGAGTTTTTCAGATTTTTCTGTTTTATTTAAAGCAAACAGCCAGTTTTACAGCAAGCCTATTTACCTGGCAAACAACAGAGTTTATTTAAACTGCACATTACAGCAAACAATCTTTTTGCAACAGAATCTATTTAAATAGAGCCTATTTGAACTACAGCAAACTGAACCCATGGCCAAAACTACAGCAAAGTCTCCCAGTAAAAGAAGAATTACTTCTCAAGCAACATGAAATGAGTGGAGGTTAGTTACATAATACAAATTATGTCCTTAAAATCAATCACAGCCACAAACAGCAGTGATTGATGGGGGAGTTTACTCAGCCATCACCATTCTTGTTGGGATTAATGAGCCTTGATATTTATGGAGTGGCAAAGGGGGAATAGGGGCAATTTTTTTGCTGGGTGAAGGGGAATCCAAGATTACTATGAATGTGCAGTACTGCTGCATTCAATGGCAGCACTTCAGTATAATTTTTAAAAATTCTGCTTCCTAACTGGCAGCTTGGCAGATTGAATGAATGGGTGGGAAAGCCAGCTTTCGAAAGCTGCAATGGGGGACCACCAAGGACGGTCGCTGGCTATGGGAAAAGATTGGAGCATAATGGGTTGGGCTTGAGGGAGGGGAAGGGTGACAGATTGCAGGGAGGGGGACAAATGTTGCGAGCTAGAAAGGGATTTCAGACAGGCAGTTGGGAGGGAGGCTTGGGATCGTAGGTTTGGAGGGGGCGAGATTGCCAGATGATGAGTCAGTCAGATAATTGTGGCAGAAACTTGCTTGAGGATTCAAGGAAAGCATTTCTACTCCTCCTGGTCCACAAGCAATGCTGGAAAGCATTTATCTGTTGGATCTGGCTGCTCCCACCTCCCTTAATTTGTCAGGTTTTCCAAACACTGGGAAAGCCAGTTAATCAACGTTAAATTCAAATGGCTCTCAAAATCTGGGGAATGGAACCTCATTACAGAATCACAGAACCACATAATTGTTACAGCACAGAAGGAGGCCCTTCAGCCCATCATGCTTGCACCAGCCCTCCGAATGAGCAACTCCCTAGTGCCATCCCCCCGCCTTCTCTCCATAACTCTGCTCATTCTTCCTTTTCAGATAACAGTCTAATTCCCTTTTAAATGCCTCAGTTGAACCTGCCTCCACCACACTTTCGAGCAGGTCATTCCAGGCCTTACCCACTCACTGTGTGAAAAAGTTTAGCCTCATGTTGTCCTTGCATCTTTTGCTAGTTATTTTAAACCTGTGACCTCTCGTTCTCAGTCCTTTCACGAGTGTGAACAGTAACTTCTTATCTACCCTGCCCAGATCCCACATGATTTTGAATCCCTCTATCAATTGTCCTCTCCCCCTTCTCTTCAAGGAAAACAGTTCCAACCTCTCCAATCTATCTTCGTAACTGAAGTTCCTCATCCCTGGAAATATTCTCAAGAATCTTTTCTGCACTATCTCCAATGCCTTCACATCTTTTCTAAAAGCTGGTGCACAGAACTGGATGCAATAGTCCAATTGAGGCCAAATTAGTGTCTTATACAAATTCAGTGTAACCTCTTTGCCCTTGTACTCTAAAACCCTATCAATAAAGTTTAGAATGCTGTATGCTTTATTAATCACTGCCTCAAAACCTTCAGTGATTTATGCATATACACACACCCAGGTGCCTCTGCTCGTGCACCCCCTTTTGAATCGTACCCTTTATTTTACATTATCTCTCCATGTTCTTCCAAAATTAATCACTTCACATTTCTCCACATTGAACTTCATCTGCCACCTATCCTCCCATTCCACCAACCTGTCTGTCCTTTTGAAGTTCTACACTATCCTCCTCACAGTTCACAATGCTTCCAAGTTTTATATCATCCGCAAATTTTGAAATTGTGTCCTGTACACCATGGGACCCGACATATCACAGACCCACCTCTCCATAGTGGGTGACTGGGATGTCCCCAAACCTGCCACAGTTAAAATGGATGTAGGTGCATAGGTGCATTTATAGCAGGTTGGTGTTGGGTTTCACATGTTTTCTGAATTACCTCCACCACCCCACTCCCCAACAACCCTCTCTGTCTATTGAGAGTGGATGGTAAAATTACCCCAATTGTGTCACTGTATGGAGCCTTATTTTACTGAGCGGGTATAATGATGGTGGTTGTTCAGTTTCTATGGGTTAGATTATATGAGGCACTGGATTCCTCCTGCCCTCCACAACTAAAAAGTAGCTGAGGGGGTGGAGCCTGTCAAGGGGAATACTGGCTGCCTTGCAGCCATTGGCTATTAATAGGCTGGAGGTGGAATTCTGCTCTTCTGGATCAGGAAATCCCGCTTCAGAGAGCTGCTGGCCAATCAGAGTTTGGCAGCTCTCCAGCATTTTGTGACAGTGGTGTGCAGGGCTGGATCAGGATTTGGGGTGGAGCTCTGATGAATTCAGGGGACTGTTAAGGAGGCCCCCCTAAACCCCTTCACACTGCCCACCGACAGCCCATGCAGGGAACCTTGTTGGGCTGGGTGCTTGATGTGGGCTATTCCCACTGCCAGTTAAATCCCAGTTTAAGGGACACAATTGGCCCACTGACACTGGTATAATTGCGACAGGAGAAGGTAAAATCCAGCCGTTTATGCTGTCAGTTTAGGAGCAAAACTTTATACCAATGATGATGGTAGAATTGCTGTTAATAATATAACAAATAATTTAAATTTTCAGGCTCTACTTTGTCTTAAATTTGGGATAGAGAAAGGGGCAATCGTTTGCAAAGGAATATGTTTTTTGGGTCAATAATAAAAGCTGAGTGCCTGCTATCAGAAAACATTGGGTTTAATATATAAAAAAAATGAAAGACAAATAAAACACACTTAATGATTGAGAAATGCTTCCACAAAGTGCCACATCTCATTAGCTGTATCGTCAGTGTGTCTTCCCCATGGAACTTTGCTCAGACTCCTGTATGTGACTTAGGAACCTGAAGGTGCACTGTGCACTGATACTGTCCATTGGTACAGGGAGAAGATTAAGCACTGCCTGTGATGAACTGTTGAGTCTGATTATGTCGTCATCTTACTTCATGTCCACTTAAAGCAAGGCTGCTTGATTGTGATTAAAAGAAGGAACCCAGGACAATTTTCTCCTCTTTAATTTGGTGATACTAAGGTGAGTTGTGATGACCCCATCATTGCCCCAGCTCTGATCAGCTAACTCTGTACAGACTGGTAATTGAACCCAGCGATTTTCTGATCTGAATGCTGCAGCCGCTCATTAAATGAAGTAATTAAAGTATCGGGGAGCATAACATCATTTTCTGCTTATTTTAGCAACTGTACTGATAGTGCTGTAACGAAACTTGACTCTGGCAGAGCTGCATTTTATATATCTGTGACAGAAAGCCTTCAAAGTCATAATGTTAATTTCTTATGATGCTTACAGTGCACTCAGATGGTATTTTGTGTTTGATGTGGGGAGTCGGTGACTGGAGCAGATGTTGTGGTGTAGTAGCAGCTGCTCACCGCCCTAATTGTGTATGCTCCATTGGACATGCAGAGCTTTGCAGCTCCTATGGATGTAGAATTGTGCACAGCCACTGAAGTGTGTGAAATCTGTACTCAGCCTGTACACGTGGTGAATTATTTTCCTCCGTCTACAGATCATTAGGAGCATGTGCAGGGCTCTGAGGAAAGATAAACATTTTAAAATTAAATCCCTGATTGCAGACAGTCAGATCACCAACCCACTTAAACAAAGAGGGCTGTAATTAGACTTATAAGTGACAAGCATTCAAAAATGCTATATTTTTACTCCAAAAGGAGTGATTATTACTTCTATTGAATGACATTTTAACAAATTTGAAATGTTAAAAATTATGACGACATGCAACAGTCAATGTTTTTTGTTGTTTGGTGTAGTCGCTGTATTAGAATGGCCCTTGGGGTAAGGGGCAGATACTTCTACAAACTTTCTGAACCTAATGAAACAACCGTGGTGGCTGGTGGCTATGTAAACACTGGAATTCACTTATTGAATATTCCCTTTTCTTTTTCTCCTGATAAGATATTCACACAGACCTGGAGGGAACAGAACACTTCCACTGCTCAAACCTTGTGCAGAGAAAAGATTTTGATCGATATGATGCACAAGGTTTAAGATTAAATAGATGCCTGCAAATTTTGAGACCCACGCATCTCCTTTCAATGTTTCTTTGTGACACAAGGGAATCAATGTGGGCATATCCACAAACAATGTAAAATAGCGTCCAATTTGTGATGACATGCATTCATGCTTTGTGCAGACATCAGGAGAACATTGTTGCTTGTGAAAATGGTCCTTTCACCTTGTGCGCAAATGAAGTTGACAACATTTGAAATGCTGTCCAATAACTGGCTCCTAGAAGATGCCTGGGAGTGGCTGATGAGGGCAGAAGCCTGACCTTCAGCTTTTTCAGGCCACCTGCATTGTAATAGCGATGTGGGGCAGCCTTCTGTTAAAGTCAGTTGCTTTCCAACTGACCTTTCTTCCGTGGAGTGGCGCTAGGGGGGTTGCGAGCAGTAATCACCCATCCCCACCCTTCTGAAAATAAGCCCCAGAGCTCCATACACATTAACATTCCAGAACAGCCTCTTCAGTCTGATCTTATATTATAATCCACAAAATCTATCTCTTTCTTCAAATGCACATCCATGACTGCCCTGCCAGCAAGCACAGGCAAGCTTGCAGGCAGATAAACAGGTGAATAAAACATTTTTGTAAATGGAGTACTGTATGATTAGCCATTTAGTTCAATGCAGTCATACCTTCTGATTGATGGCAGCAGCTATACAAGCCAAGTGTTAAATGTGGATGAATAAATGAAATAAAAACAAAGGGCTGGAAAAACTCACCAGGTCCAGCAGCTTCTTTGCACAAATGACATTGGCTGGAATTTCCCGGCCCCGTTGACATCAGGCGTCATGGTGCGCGGGGGTGGGGATAATATGGCGAAAAGGCCAAAAATCGGTTTCAGGCCAGTGTGAAAGCACAGCAGGATCATCTGATGGTGTCCGCCATGGTGGAACGTCAATCCACTGGAGGTCGGCGTGAACCCGCTTTGTATCCCGCTAATGGGATGCAAAGTAAGGCCCGACTGGAAGCATCCGCCCACGTCAGATTTACCATTATGCCGGCGGGCAAACAGGCCGGCCCAGAACACATCTGGACAAGTGTGACATGCGGAAGTCGGGACTTACCATTAGAGCCTTGTTCAGCTTTCAGACATCCGAGGAGCAGAAGAAGCCGGAGCCCTGTAGCTACCTGCCCCTGGGGGAACACGTGCACCACATGGTGGGTGAAGTCTCATGGACTTGTCTCTGCTGCGAAGCAGCTCTGGAAGGTAGGCTGTCTCTGTTGATGTCTCGGGCCTGCTTCGGAACATCAATGTCATGGCCACGGGCTACTGCAGGTGATCAGCAAGCGGGGAAGAGAGCAAGGTCCAGCTGTGATTGGGAGAGGAAGGTGTACCAGTGCGGATGGGAGGGGTGAGGTTGGGAAGGGGAAACTAAGGGGTCGGGGGTGTGTGTGAGGTTGGAAGGGGGGGAAATGAAGGCGTCAGCGGGGGTGAGGTTGAGGGGGTCAAAGGTGTTAGGAGGGGGGTGTGACAGAGGATAATGCAGCAAGTGGGGAAGTAGGTGTAAGGGAAGGAGTCCAGGGGCAGGAGGGGGTAAGGGGGCGTGTGGGGGGATATGTCCAGGTGAGAGTGCAAGTGAGGGATCTGTGGACTGCCTCCTGGGGAACAAACTGAGGGTGGGCTTGGTAGGAGGGAATGGTGATTATCAGAGAGTCAGAGTGAGCCAGTAAGGTGGGAGGGTGAGGGTGGTTGGTGAGGACTTAGACATGGACCCTGGGGGTGGGAAGGAGAAGGTCAGGGAGGTGAATGTGGGTGGGGATGGGATTCTCAGGAAGGTAGGAAAGGTATATGTTCACCTGGGCATCCTGGAAAGTAAAGGGTTCGGGGTGACAGGTGACAATGGGGAGGTGGAAGTGATGCTACGAGGGTCAACAGTGATGGGGGCAAGGACTTGGGTGACTGGGGGAGGGAAAAGAATGGGGGAGCTGATCAGAAACTTGATGACTACCATGGCTGTCAAAATCAAAAGTGAGCGGGGCCTTGTGTTGGACGGGCACAGGTGCTGCATGGGAGTGCGATCAGTGAGTGGGCGGGGATGCAGGTCAGCTCAGATGGACAACTGAAAGAGAGCCCCAGCAGGCAGCATTGAAAATGCTCAGGACAGAGAGATAAGTGCAATGTATGAAGGCTTCGAGTAAGGGGCCTAATATGGGCCACTCCACCCCTGGTCTGGGACCTCTCCCTGCTGTTCTAAGCCAGCTTCTCCTGCATGAAAATGGACGGAGAGGATGTGAGCAGGATGCATGGCACTACATGAAATGCTTGTGCCGCAAGCGGAGCCATGGACAGGATGAGGACATGAGCTTCAGAGGATGGGGTTTTGTGGGTGTGTGTGAGAGTTAGTGGTGTGAGTCTCAAGGTCACCCTTGGGTGTGAGATCCCTGTGGATGCATGATGCATTTGCGAGTGTATGAGTTGAGAGTAATGAGGTGATTGACTTACCCTGGCGGAATGGATGAGAGCATTCATCCTCTTCCTGCACTGGCTGACCTCCTCTGTGCTCTGGTGGTACTGACTGCCGCTGCTACCGCCTCCCAGGCCAGATTGGTGACTCTGTTGGACTTCCTGCGGCCAGAGCGGGGGTAGAGGATATCACGGCAGCCTTCCACTGCATACAGCAGACGCCCCAGAGAGGCATTACTAAATTTGGGGTCTGCTATTTTCTCTGCTTTCGGGGCCATCTGTCACCTGGATCAGTCCTGGTCTATAGACATGAAGTAGGCATGCGCCCTTGTGCTCTTTAAATATGGCGCCCGGAGCGAGGAACTGCTGAGGTCACGGCGTGGCGGGCAAATTGGAGCCTGCCTGACAGTGATCCTGTCAATAATGCATTCCCGTGAATGCATTATTAATGAGGCGGGACGTGCAGGGAATGGGACAATATGACATGAAAACCCGCCATTGCGGCTGGCGGGTAAAATATCCTTTTTCCTTCCTGCTCCAGCACTTGTGCCAACCTGGGATGATTCCGCTCATCGTCTTCAGTTCATTTTGTTTAGGCAGCCTCAAACCAAGGCACAATGTAGCCCTTAATATACTAATAATTGGGTCTAAATTGGCTACCGCCCTTAAAAGAGCCGCAAAGATACTTGATGTAGAAATCTGCACAAATAGGTTAGGGCTGTTGTCCTGTGGTTGTGGTTAAAACACATTGTTGGACAGAATAGAGATATTTTTCATCTCTCTGTTTTGGCTACATCTGATTTGAGAGGGCTTGATGTTGGGGATGCCTAAATGTGGGAGGGGAAAAGAAAATATGCTTTCCAACATTGGCATCACTCACTTTTTTAAGTGCAGGAAGTCACTCCCGAATTATTTTTTAAATATGTCTGCATGTAGGTATATAAGGAAGTGACTTATTGTAAGAGAATTTGGGCACGTGGACCATTGTCACAATTGAATCAACTTTCAGAAAAGCTGCTTTGTGGAAGAGCGTTTTTTGACTGTCAGCCAGCAATCTCTTTTTGTCAGCATTCTATTTTTAATATCCAGCTGTGCAGGACAGCCAGAGGCTCATGAGTATTTAGTAGTCAGGGTGGAGTGAGGACATTCTCACCAAGGCAGGTTGAAGGCAGTTAGGAGCAGTGTGACACACATGTCTTGGAAAGTTATTCCAACAGGGAAAAAAATGCATGACTTCCCACAAATATGATTTCAAGATTATGTTTATTGTCTTTATTTACCACTTCAATTTTTGTTGCTCTAATAGGAAGACTCCTTGGCAGCTAAAATGAGTGGATGCTATATAGCTGAAAGCTTTGCATAGCATGAGGAAACCAGAAAATAAATAATACCTTAAATGTTTAAAAACATAAGCAATAACAGGTTTGGGGAACCAGTTTTATGAAACTTGGCAAGCTGACATTTGGAGTGCTTCTCATTTGCACTTCACGCCGATTCCACAATTATAAGTTTATAATAATGCTGGGGGCTCTAGAGAGTGGTGTTCAAAAGGATATCTGTAACCACCAAATGCCGTTCTTGCTTCTTAATGTACCAGCATGTCATTGGGTGCTGTTGGAGGTGCAGTAGAGGGGAAGCACTTGTTTCCTATGCCTCTGATCTCTGTTCTTGCAGCCCATGAAAGTTTGGATCCTTAGCACTATCAGAAGAGGCCTCATATGCACAGAAGTTAGATGTAAAGGCCTCTTCATCCTGCCTACAATGATTCCTTTTGTTGCTAGGTATAGCGAGGATCATGAAATCTTTGGAGGAGATTTCTACTGTTTGGTATTTCTGATAAAATATGAACAGGCTTTTTTAAACTCTGCCTAAAACTTCATCAGGGTGAATTTTTACAGTTTCTGCGCTAAATATTCTTATGATCTCTCTGAGGAAGGTTGTTAACTTATCTGTTGGACCACAGAGTATGATAGGAGCATAGGAATATAGGAAATAGGAGTAGGAGTAGGCCATTAAGCCCTTTGAGCCTGCTCTGCCATTCAAACAGATCATGGCTGATCATCTACCTCAACACCATTTTCCTGTGCTATTGCCATATGCCTTGATATCTTTAGTATTCAGAAATCTATTGATTTCTTATTGAACATGCTCAATGACTGAGCTTCCATAGCCCTCTGGGAGAGAATTCCAAAGATTCATCACTCTGAGTGAAGAAATTCCTCCTCATCTCAGTCTTAAATGGCCTGCCCCTTATTCTGAGATGGTGTCCCCTGGTTCTAGACCCACCAGCCAGGGAAAACAGCCTATCCACATCTACCCTGTAACACCTGTAAGAATTTTTGTAAGTTTCAATGAAATCGCCCCTCATTCTTTGAAACTCTAGACAATACAGGCCCAGTTTCCTCAATCTCTCCTCATAAGACAATCCTGCCATGCCAGGGATTAGCTGGTGAACCTCTGTTGCGCTCCATCTATGGCAAGTACATCTTTCCCCAGGTAAGGAGACAAAAACTGTACACAGTACTCCACATGCAGTCTCACCAAGGCCGTGTACAATTGCAGCAACACATCTTTACTCCTGTACTCAAATCCCTTTGTGATGAAGGCCAACCTACCATTTGCCTTCCTAATTGCCTGCTGCACCTGCATGCTGGCTTTTAGTGACTCATGAGCAAGGACGCCCAGGTCCCTTTGGACATCAATACTTCCCAACCTCTCACTATTTAAGAAATACTCTTCCTTTCTGTTTTTGCTACCAAAGTGGATAACTCCACAATTGTTCACAATATATTCCATCTGCCGTGTTCTTGCCTATTCACCTAGCCTTTCCAAATCCCCTTGAAGTCTCTTTGTATCCTCCTCACAACTTGCATTCCCACCTAGTTTTGTGTCATCAGCAAATTTTGAAATATTACATTTAGTCCCTACATCCAAATCATTTATATAGATTGTGAACAGCTGTGGGCCTAGCACTAATCCTTGTGGTACTCCATTAGTAACAGAATGCCACCCTGAGAATGAGCAATTATTCCTACTCTCTGCTTTCTGCCTGTTAACCAATTCCATAGCAATATATTACCCATAGTCCCATGTGCTTTAATTTTGTTTACTAACCTCCTGTGTGGGACCTTCTCAAAAGCCTTCTTAAGATTCAAATGCCCCTCATCCACTGGTTCTACTTTATTTATTCTTCAAGTAACATCCTCAAAAAGCTCCAGCAGGTTTGTCAAACATGATTTCCCTTTCATAAATCCATGTTGACTCTGCCCAATCATATCATTAGTTTCTAAATGTCCAGTTATCACATCCTTTATGATGGATTCTAACATTTTCCTTAGTACTGGCGTCAACCTGACTGATCTGTAGTTCTTCATTTTCTCTCTCCCTCCCTTCTTAAATAGCGGGGTTACATTTGCTACTTTCTAGTTTGCAGGAACTTTTCCAGAAACTATGGAATTTTGAAAGATAACCGCCAATGCATCCACCATTTCCATAGCCATTGCCTTCAATACTCTTGGATGTAGCTAATCTGGTCCAGGCGATTTATCAACATTCAATCCAATTAACTTTGAGTACTACCTCTTTATTAATACTAATTTCTTCCAGTTCCTTATTTTCACAAGTCCCTTAGTTCCCTAGTATTTCTGGGTGATTTTCTGTATCTTCTTCCTTAATACAGACACAAAGTAATTCTTCAGTTTCTCTGCCCTTTCCCTATTTTCCATTATAAATTCTTCTGTCTCCCCCTGCAATGGATCCACATTTATCCTTGCTAATCTTTTCCTTTTCACATACCTAAAGAAGCCATTGCAGTCCACCTTTATGTTACTCACTAGCATGCATTCATATTCTCTTTTCCCTTTATCAGTTTCTTGGTAATCCTTTGCTGGATTCTATATTGCTCCCAGTCCTCAGGCTCACTACTTTTTCTGGCAACTTTATAAGCCACCTCGTTTGGTCTAATGCAATCTGGTAGAGTAGTGGTTATGCTACTGGACTAGTAATCCAAAGAGGCTATAAAGGGCCATGCGAGGTGGATCGAGAAATAGGTTGGCATGGAGGGTGTGAAGGGCCGTGGGTGGATGGAAGGCATGAGGTGGCATGGGTTGGCATGGATGGGCCATGGAAGAGTGTGAGGGCGTGAAGACTAGAGGGCCGTTTTTCACTTATTGCTTTCTTTGCAGATGGGACAAAGTGCAGGATCACCAAGGTGGCCTTTTGTCCAGCCCGACTCCACACCTGGATGGCGGGGGTGGTGGTCCTGACTCCCATTACACATTGGCCACCCACAGAATGAAAAGCTGGGAATTCTCCTGACTCTACTTTCGACCTGGGAATGAAAATTCAGGCCTTTGAATTCAATTTTAAAAACCTAGGAAAATGGCGATCATGACAGATTGTCGTAAAAACATAATTAATTCACTGATATCAATTGACCTTTTGACTTATTTATTTACAGGACGTGGGCAATGCAGACAAGGCCAGCATTTACTGCCCATCTCTAGTACCTTACCCAAGTGGCTTACCAAACCATTTTAGAGGGCACATTGCAGGAGCCTGGAGTCACATATAGGCAGACCAGGTAAGGGCAGTAGATTTCCAGATAGGTTTTACGACAAAGTGCTAGTTATATAGTAATCATTACTGATAAATAGTATTTTATTCCAGATTTATTAATCAATTAAATTTAAAATTCCCTGCTTATGTGGTGGGATTTGAATTTGGTCTCTGGATCATTAGTCTTGGTTTCTGGATTACTAGTCCGGTAGCATAGTTACTATGCCACCATTCCTGTAATAGCTAATAGGTGTTCAACTTTGAGAAAAATATTGTTGGTATAAAAAGTGACTACTTTTACAAAACCCTTGCCATGTCTAACTTTCTTATGTAATATATTCTGGTTCAGGGATTTGATGCTGATCTGAAATAAAGATGCCGCTCATCAAGAGGATCATTGAACCACGGCATCTGTGTCATGGGGCTTTACCAGAGGGTGTCACCAGTGAGTTGGAATGTGTGACAAACAGCACGTTAGCTGCCATTATAAAGCAGCTTGGCAGTCTCAGTACGTAACCAAGGCTTCATGCTTAATCTGTTTTCTGTTATTATTCTTGCCAAGATTTATCATTCATAACCAGAAAAATGTATTCCTGGTGATGGAAACCATCTATTCCCTGGTGGTTACAAAGGACTTAGATCACGTGGGATTGGATAACCTCAACTTACTTCCTAGTAAGCATAGACTCATAGCACATGGTATAGGAACTGGAAATACCACATTGTTGCAGTAGTGTGTGCTCTTCTGAAGATGAAGTCAAGGCAGTTCATTAGAACAGTGTGGCGGAAATTTCACCATGTAAATACAATGGCAAAACAACAGGACAGATGCTGGGAATTCTGCAGCAAGTGACCCACCTCCTGACTCCCCAAAGACTTTCCACTATCTACAAGGCATAAGTCAGGACTGTGATGGAATACTCCCGACTTGCCTGGATGAGTGCGCCTCCAACAGCGCTCAAGAAGCTCAACTGAGCAGTCTGCTTGATCAGCACCGCATCCATCGCCTTAAACATTCACTCCCTCCACGACCGACACACAGTGGCAGCAGTGTGTAACATCTACAAGATGCACTGCAGAAACCTGCCAAGCCTCCATCAACAGCACCTTCCAAACCTATGATCTCCACCATCTAGAAGGACAAGGGTAGCAGATGAGTGGGAACACCACCACCTGCAATTTCTTTTCCAAGCCACACACCGTCCTGATTTGGAACTATATCGCTGTTCCTTCACCGTTACTGGGTCAAAATTCTGGAACTCCTTTCCTACAGTGTATATACATACACCAGATTGTTGCAGTGGTTCAAGGTGGTTCACCACCATCTTCTCAAGGGGAATCAAGGATGGGAACAAATGCTGGCCTTGCCAGTGACACTCACATCCCATGAAAGAATAATAAAAAAAATGCCCTTAAGGCTTCCCTCCAAAGTAGACCCATAGTAAAGCAACTTGAATAGAGTTTGCAGATATAGGTAAATACTGCCTCAGATATGCTCCAAATGCATGAGCAGGTGAGGAAGGAATTTGTTGATCTTAAAGCATCTTGTTTGATTTTAACAACTTTCCTTTTAGTGGTTGTTGACAAAGCTAAAGTGGTAGCAATCTGCATAATAAAATGTCTCTAGGTACTCCATTGAGGCATTATAAAACAAAATATGATCCTGGGTCATATAAAGAGATATTAGGTCAGATAACCAGAAGTTTGGTCAGAGGTAGGTTTTAAGGAGTATCTTAAAGAAGGAAAATGAAGTAGAGAGACAATGAGGTTTAGGGGGTGAATTCACAAAATTAGGTACCAGGTCCTGAAAGCATAGCCACCAATTTGCTGAAACTCAGGGGTGCTCAAGAGGCCGGAATTAGAGGAGCACAGATATCCTGGAGGGTTGCAGAGTTGGAAGAGATTGCAGAGGTAGGGAGGAGCGAGGCTGTGAAGGGATCTGAAAATGAGGATTAGAACTTTAAAGACTGGGAGCCAGTGTAGGTCAGTGAGTATGGGGTGTTAAATGTGGACTTGGACAGAAGAGTTTTGAATGAGCTCGTCTATTGAGGGTAGAATATTGAAGGTCAGCCAGGAGTGAGTTAAAATAGCCACGTCTGGAGGTAACAAAGGCATGGTGAAGGGTTTCAGCAGCAGAAGAGCTGAGTCAGAGGCAGAGATGTACAATGTCACTCATGTAATAGGCACTTGGGTGAAATAAATGAGAAAAGATGAGGTCAGAAATCTCCCTGCTCAGGACTTCAAATGTGTTTTGTTATTCTTTCAGTTCCTACTAATTTAAACAATTGTCCACAGCAACTTAGCACACAAAATCTTGCCATACAAACCACACTGGTATCTTACTGGCAGCAACAAAAACAACTTGCATTTATATCTTTGTCCCCTTCAGTTTCTTCTCTGCGTGCAGGTTGCAATTAACCTTTCTCTGCATTAAACTGAGAACACTTAAAATGGACAGTGGTTCTGACTGATATATTTGCCTTCTCTCTCACAGGTAGACATGCTGAAGATATATTTGGGGAACTTTTTAATGAAGCTAACAATTTCTGTATGCGAGTTAACTCTCTCCAGGAGAGGATTGATTGCCTGGCAATTAAAGTCACTCAATTGGATTCCACTGTAGAGGAAGGTCAGTGAAATGGGCAAGAGGGATACGGACCAGGGCAAACTGATAAGCAGTTGCATCCTGGGAGGGTTTTCTGTAACGTAGTGCCTTTATGTGTATTGGGGAAGAGGAATCAGCTAAATCGACCGCACACAACCAAAGAACATGATGAGAAACAGGAGCTCTGAAAAATTAATGTCACAAATAAGAAGATAAATGAAAGGAAGGCCTATGCACACCCTAGGCTGAAAACATTCTCCTGCCTATTAGTATAATTCCCAGCCCTTTCAGAACTAAATCACTGGGCAAAATTTTCAGGTCAGCGTGCAGGTGTGTGCCCGACCTGCTCGAGCGTAAAATACTGTGTGATGACGTCAGGTGAACATCCCAAAGTCATCCCACGCTCGCATAATATTTCGGTTGGCGTGCATGAACAAACTCCTGAGGCATGCCCGCTGACAATTAAAAGGGCAATTAAACCCATTAAAGTTGTAATTGTCACCGATTTTCATGGTCCTTCCAACCTCAGGGTTGGCGGACAGGTGAATTGGCATTTTTCCTGATACCTCATCCAAGGGCAGGATGAGGTTTCCATTATTAAATTTTTAAAAAAATCTATGGACAGAATTTTTATAATGGATATGTTCAGGTGACTGTGATAATTGGAAATTTTTGTTCTGATTTTAAAATCTTTAAAACACTTTTGAAATCTTCAGCTCCCTGAGGCAGCTCCCTGTCTTCAGAAGGCTTTCATTCCGTGCTCGCTGCCCCCCCCGTACTTACATCAGCACCCGCCCTCCTGCCCCCCCCACCCTGGCAGTGCTGAGCATTTCAGCGTGTGCCTCATGCTGGCTGGCTGTTAATTGGCCAGCTAGCGTGAAAACACAGTCAGGGGCTGATTGCAGTTGGCGGTCCATCCCCTGACCGCTCCCGGACCCACCAATCGCACCCGCCTGCCGACTGATAATCCTGTCCGCTAACTCTGTTTATAAACTTTTACTTCTTCAGAAGATGGGGTTGGGTGAAGAAGCTTTTTTACCCTTTTGGTCTCAGTCTTACAACATACTAACACCCTGTTGTGATCTCCCACTAAATAGTTTCAGTTAAACAGAGTGAGTAAAGAACTTCAAGAGCATACATAAGGAGCTAGTTGCAACGCATTGGCTTGCAGGACCCATATAGACATCTGCACTTAGTCCCAATTACACATATGTTTACCTTGCAAGTTCACAGGGAGATCATGCTTGGTTTCTTAAAATGGCAATTATTGCCATATTCATAGAGATCTGATTGAATCAATTTTTTGACCTTGGCCACAGCTTCTTACTCACTCCTGTTGTACCGACTTTGGGGAACAGTTATTACTGTGGCAGATTTGCGAATGTATTCTTCACATATGTCTTTGCATATTTGCTATAAATAATGAATGACAAAAACTCTCCACAGAAGTCAATACAGCCTTGATTCGAAGATAAGATGTTATCTGCAGTAAATTGACTGACTATGTACAAAAGTGTAGTGGTTTCGATGCAGGATTAGAGGTTCAAATCTCACCGTGGTAAGCTATTAAATGGCACCTTTTGGAAATTTCTTTGTGTGCCAATGCCAAAAAAAATGAAATTTGTGTGCGCCACCTCTACATGGTACGACTCATGTGGTTGGCTCTTTGTACCCAAGAAAGCCACTCAGATGTGCAAACAATGGAAACCTCACTGGTTCAGGAAGATGACCTTCCACTATCTTCCATTTCCATTAACATAATGTTTAAGTCAGAAATTCTGCAAGTTGTTTGTCTGCTTGATGACTATGAAATGAGCTTTTAGGACTGTGAACTATGGAAACCAATAGGATTGAGATTTGTGGTTAAAACGCATCGAGTTTGTTTATTTTTAAGAGCAATATTTACTAAAATTGATGGGATTCCTAAACCAAAATGATACCATCATTTTGCTGGGCCTGATTTTTCACACTGAAAATGCGTCTCCTGTGAAAAGTCTTTTTCCTGCAGCCTCACAATATGGCCGTTGCATTTTGGGCCTTTTAAAATATTACCATAGTTCATTTCTGTTTTTATAGCTTCAAGCCCTGCAATCCCCCTAGGTTGAGTTCCAACTCCCTATGCCCTTTTTCCTAAGGCTTTAGGAGGTAACAGGGATAGGAAAGGGTAAAGTCATGAAGGATTTAAACATGTAGATGAGAATTTTAAATTGGGGACGTTGGGCTACTGGGAGCCAAAGGAGCACATACGGTCGAGGGTGTTGGGCGAAAGACACTTCGTGCAGGATATATTTAGCAATTTTCGATAAGTGAAGTTTACGATACATGGAGCAACTGGCTTGGAGAATATTGGAATAGTCATGGTTAGAGATGATATAGACCTGGATTACTGATCCAACAGCAAATGAGCTGAGGCAGGAGTGGAGGCAGGCGATGTTACGGAGATGGAAGTGGGTGTGTTTTATGACGCGGTGGATATGCGGTTAGATGTCCAACAACGGGCTGAAAAAATATGCTGAGGTTGCAAATAGTCTCATTCACCTGAGTAGCTGGGGGAAAGGATGGCATCAGTGTCAAAGGTATGGAGATTGTGACGGGGCCAAAGATGATAGCTTCAGTTTCCCCACAGTTTTAACAGGAGGAAATTGTGCGTCATCCAGGAATGACTGTTGCAAAGCTGTTTGACAGCACAAACATAGTGTAAGCTTGAAGAGAGGCGGTGGAGAGATAGAGCTTCATGTCATTAACATAGATGCAGAAACTATTGCCACAATGAAATCAGGGCATTCTTCTTCATGCAACAGGTAGTAGAAATATTAACCTTTGTCCCATAAAGCCTGTGGATGCTGAAACTTTCAAGACATGTTGATATCTTTTTGTTTGGTGTGGTATCAAGAGATATGGATGAAATGCAGGTTGAGGTACAGATCAGCCATGATGTAACTAAATGATGGAACAGGCTCAAGGGGCTCAATGCCCTATTTCTGTTCTTATGTAGCTACATTTCAATATGATAGTTAACAGGTGATAGTTACTGCAGACAATGTTACTGACAATTGTGAACGGTGATAGTTGCAGCAGGTGTTTTACAGTCACTTTGTTGAAAGCCACATTTGCAAGTAACATCCTGCCTGGGAGCCACTCTGTGGATTGCTACAACATGTTGCATCAGAGAAGGGTGAGCCACAGATGTCCTGCACTGCAGGGCTTGGCTTTTCATCCTGGTTTGTCATCTTGGTTTGTCAGTTAAAAAGCAGTCCTCTCCAGCCTCTCCTTGATTTTGGAAACAGCAACCAAGCTTCCTCCAGTGACTGTGAAAGTGAATTTGCCCTCAGCAATGCTTCCTCTCCCGCCCCCACCAAATATACAGTTGATGTGTTGTAATAATGAGTAATACCCTGTAGGTCTCTCTACCCTCATACTTCAGCTTGCAGAACCATTTGTGCTTACACACACTCCCCCACAGCTTGTTAACTTAATATATTAATTTTGGTGGAAAGGATTTGATCTTTAGCTAAAAAGAATAGTATGTAAAGTTAACCCTTTGTAAGGAAGAAAGCAATGAAATTTCACCATAAACCTAAATCTTAATCCTGTATATGGGGATTATTAATTATCTCACTATATTAATCTGCATCTTAACCCTGTGGACTTTGCTATGTTGCTATAAACTTGGTGTGCTTAGGTATTACTTACATATTGTATACATAGTTAAATGAGGCTCTGTTGTCCTGTTTTGTTGGGTCTGTCATCCACTACAAGGCTTCTCCACACCCTCCCTGCCCTCCTCTTAACATCAAAGCCATGGTTTCTGGACTACTGTATGGGGGGTGATGGAGGAAGGTGGGTGGCATAGAACCTGGGAGGAGTTTTGTCTTGATGGGCAAGGGAAGGGTGGATGAAGCAGCAGAGACAGTTGAGATGATGGCCTCTATCTTGGACGAAAAAGCTCACCAGGTCTTCACACTTGTTGGAGGTGAAGGTGAAGAAGACAGGTCTTTAGCATTACACCTGGAATTCCTCCAAGCATGTACATTTTCAACAGTTGTGAAAGTTACCATTAATGTGAAATGGGTTGTGGTGATACTTTGGTTTTTTTAAATTAGCCAAAGCATACATGGCTCTTTCAGCCTTGATAAAGAGAAAAGACACATCAAGGCTTCCAATCTAAAACTCTTCCTGAAAACTGAAAGATAAGCCCCTTTTGTAGAGTGGAAGAAAATGAAAAGGAAGGCGAAAAATGAGAGAACGGTTAGTTTACTCACCAACTGTATGTTAATGGAATGAGTAGCTTACAAGAAACTGTTAAAACTCATTCTAGTGAGATAGTGAAACAGTATTGGAAGAACAAAAGACTGAGTAAAGCTAAAATGGTGTAAAACGCAGGAAGAGCTCAGAGAGGAATAAAAAAACAAGAAAATAGAGGGAAAGAAAAAAGATTCACACAGTTTGAAGTGCAAAGATTAAGTCCTGAAAAAATACAGTAGATCTGCCAGTCCTGCAAGGAGTTGAAAGAGGGAAATGGAAATTGTGTTGAAGGGAAGAACAGAACTGAACTAAACTTGCCTTTTTTTGAGATGTTTCTTGACCTGCATGTTTCTAACATCTTCTTCCTCTCAGCTTTTGCAGGTTTTCCTTTTCTTAATACCCTTTGATTTACTTTCATAGCCACTTCCCTTCCAGGAGCAACACTGTGGAAGATATTCTACTCTGCTCTGCTCTTCACTATAAGGTTGATTTGTCTCTTTCATTCAGCCTTTTCTCTTCTTGATGATCACAGACTACGGAATGCTTTCAGCATTTCCTGTTGAGAACTTGTTTTAGAATTTCTCCCCATCTTTTTTGGCCATTTTCCTTGCATGGGCCTTTCCAGAGCTTTCATTCTAGAAGGGCTAAATTTGACAGCCCCCAAAGTTGACTATAGATTGAAATGTAGGGAGCATGCCAAATTTGTGCTGTCTGCAGATTAGCATGATAGCTAAGTGCAGCCGGTGTTAACTGCACTGTTTGTTGGCTGCATCAGCAAAAGGCCCAAAATTGTAACTTTCCAGCACCATTTAAAGAAAGGCTGCATCTCATGAAGGGAAGATGCACTGTGGCTGGAGCAGGTGTTGACAATCATGTAGGAACTGAATATGTCCTGGAAAAGACAAAAAAAATTGCACTACATGGGCAGAAGTGGGTTCCAGGGTTTTTGGATGCTGTGTGTTGGTTTTGCTAGAGGATGTGGAAAGGAGGAAAGATGTCCTATATCCATAGGAGGCATTCAGTCACACAGTCAAAAGGCAGATACCTTTGGAAGTCAGTGCCAGGAATCCAACCCCGAGGGCCTGGATGCAGTACCACAAGTATCTCAGTGACTGCATGCAAGCTGCCAGGGGCGCAACAGGTTAAATGCCTTCCTTCTGTCTAACCATTTCATAGGGTAAGTGCTTGGAACTTCAGATGGCATATCCAACTGACTCCAACATCAGTCGAAAGCTGGAAATGTGGAAGCAGGAAATCTGAAATAAGAACAGAAAATGCTGGAAATACTCAGGTCTGGCAGCATCTGTTGAGAGCAAAACAGAGTTAACATTTCAAGTCGATGACCTTACATCAGAACTGGGAGAAGTTAGAGTTGTAATAGGTTTTGAGCAAGGGATGGGTGGGACAAGGACAAAATGAGGTCTGTAATAGGGTAGTCACTCCAAACCCATGGCATCATTACTCATGGAGAAGTCAAAAACTCTTTGTAGGAATGGAAGCAAGGAGAAAAATTGGCAGAAACTGAATAGAGGGGGAGAAATTACTATGAGCAGAAACAATGGTAGGGGTAGCTCTTGTATGTGTCATTCCATAAAGGAAACAGTAACCATCACATAATTTGATTACATTTAACTTGAGAACCGTCATTATGCACAATTGAGGGGAGATGGTGATATAGTGGTAATATTGCTGGGCTAGTGATCCAGAAGCCCAGGCTAATGTTCTGAGCGCAAGGGTACAAATCCCACCAATGCAGCTGGTGGAATTTGTATTCAATTAATAGCCTAGAATTGAAAAATTAGACTTAGTAATGATGACCATGAAACCATTGTTTAAAACCCATCTGGCTCACTAATGGCCTTTAGGGAAGGAAATCTGCCATCCTAACCTGGCCTGGCCTACATGTGACTGCAGACTCACAACAATGTGGCTGACTTTTAACTGCCTTCTGAAATGGTGTGGCAAGCCACTCAGTTTAAGGGCAACTAGGGATGGACAACAAATGCTGGCCTTGCCAGTGATGCCTGTATTCCATGAAAGAATAAATTTTAAAAATGTTAAAATTGGTGCAAAAATCATTTCAGAGAGTGTTTAATGGGGACATTTGTGCAATAACAAATTGAGGCTAAAAGTTAAGTTGCTCTTTCGTATTAATCATTTATTGTTACTATATGAATAAAAGTGGATATAATATTTCAATAGCTTTCTGTTTCTTTTGGTTTGCAGTCTCACTTCAGGACATCAACATGAGGAAAGCATTTAAGAGTTCAACAACACAAGATCAGCAGGTGGTTTCACGGAATACTATTCCAAATCCAGTGTTGGAAATGTTCCAGCAATGTGATAAACCACCGCCCCTCAACATCTTGACACCATATAGGTAAGAGTTCACTGGGCACGTGAAAATGCACTCAAATCCAAATAATACATTGGAGGAGAAAATTGCTTTCCTCAACCAAATCCTCAAGTTTGTAAACAAATCCAATTCTTTCCTCAAGAAGTTTTGGTGAATTTTTGTACGTCCATCAAGGTAACATTATCAGCACGTAGTATGGTCAAGTCAGATACAGCTCAGACATGGTATAAAGTAAAACATTTTACCACATAATGGCCCCATTATTTATGGAAAAATGGGAGACTTTTAGCAGTAATATGGAGATCATGAAGCCCAGTTGAATTTTTCTCTGTTTACCACCCAGCAGCTGACCAAGTTGAGAATTTGGCGAGCTCTCACATGAGAATGCCATCAGGAGAAGACTGCAGCTCGGAGCTGGAGTGGAAAGAGGGAGGGATGGAAAGATCGTGAGAGATTGGCATCGAATCACGGATTAGTCTGATTGTGGGGGTATCAAATTATGGTGGGGGGCTCCAGGGAAAGTATCGCAAAGAAGGTTGGAATGCAGGATGTAATCGGTGCCAGATTGCGGTGTTTTGGATCATGGGGTTCCGGAGATTGGATCGTGGAAGGGCGAAGTCAGATCATGGTGGGGGGTGTTGGATCACGGCCGGGGGAACAAATGTCAGATTGTTGGAGGTGGGATCGATTGTGGGATCAGATCGTGGTGTGTTGGCATAGGACCATGGAGGATGGAATTGTGGGGAGGGTGGCGGACTACAGCAGGTTAGCTTTAGGGACTAGGGTGAAGTACTTCTACTTGGCCCACATGCAGTGTTGGAAAAGCACTTAACTGCTGGGCCTATTAGTTCTCACCCTCCCTTTAACAGCCTGTTACCCTGAGCCCTGGGAAACCTGGTCTGCAGCCATTACACATAAACGTCTGCTAAAGTCTGAGATACAGAGCCTTGTTAACATGTTGTATGTCAGCTGTGGCCCAGTTGGTAATGCTCTTGCCACGGAGTCAAAAGGTTGTGGATTCAAGTCTCACTCCAAGACTTGGAAGCACAGTCTAGGCTGATGTTCCAGTGCAGAACTGAGGGAGTTTTTTTTATTTATTCATTCTCGGTATGTGGGCTTCTCTCGCTGGACCAGCATTTATTGCCCATACCTAGTAGTCGTTGAGCAGGTGGTGGTGAGCTGCCTTCTTGAACCGCTGCAGTCCATGTGGTGTAGGTACACCCATAGTGCTGTTAGGAAGGGAGATCCAGGATTTTGACCCAGCGACAGTGAAGGAACGATGATATATTTCCAAGTCAGAATGTTGAGTGACTCGGAGGGGAACTTCCAGGTGGTGGTGTTCCCATGTATCTGCTGCCCTTGTCCTTCTAGATAGTAGTGATTGTGGGTTTGGAATGTGCTGTCTAAGGAGCCTTGGTGAATTCCTGCAGTGCATCTTGTAGATGATACACACTGCTGCTACTGTGTGTTGGTGGTGGAGAGAGTGAATGTTTGTGGATGTGGTGCCAATCAAGTGGGCTGCTTTGTCCTGGATGGTGTCAAACTTCTTCAGTGTTATGGGAGCTGCATTATCCATGGAAGTGGGGAGTATTCCACCACACTCCTGACTTGTGCCTTGTAGATGGTGGTCAGGCTTTGGGGAGTCAGGAGGTGAGTTACTCATCACACAATTCCTAGCCTCTGACCTGCTCTTGTAGCTACAGTATTTATATGGCTAGTCCAGTTCATTTTCTAGTCAATGGTAACCCCCAGGATGTTGATCGTGTGGGATTCAGCAATGCCATTGAACATCAAAGGCAATGGTTGGATTCTTTCTTGTTGGAGATGGCCATTGCCTGACAATTGTGTGGCATGAATGTTACTTGCCATTTGTAACATTGCTGCACTGTCAGGGCTGCTGTCTTTTAGGTGAGACATTAAACTGAGGCCCATCTGCCTTCTCAAGTGGACGTCCCATGGCACTATTTCGAAGAGGCGCAGAGTGGTTACTCCTGGGGTCTTGGCCAATATTTATCCCTTAATCTACATAATAAAAACAGATTATCTGGCTATTCTTACATTTCTGTTTGTGGGAGCTTGCTGTGAGCAAATTAACTACATTACAACAGTGACTTCACTTCAAAAGTATGTTTTTGGTTGCCAAGTGCATTGGGCCATTTGGCTGTACTGAAAGGTGCTATATAAATGCAAGTCTCTATTTAAATTACTGACATCCTCATCAAGCAGGGTTACTCACTGCCCCTGAAACTACCCCAGTTAAACTAGAAATAGATGCATTCACAGCAGGGCTTGAGTTTCACACCAACTGTGGGGGCGGTGGGGGTGGGGGAGGTGTGGGGAATGGGTTAAAATTTCACCAAGTGTATTCCTGACCTGTTGTACAAAATAATATACAAATGTACAGGTATGATTTTCCATCTCCTATAATTACCATTCTTTCAGCGCCTCTGAGTCATGCTGGCAATTTAGTGTGAAATTATGAGCAATTTTATACAGTGGCCTGAAGACTGCTCCCTCAATAGGATCATAGCACAGGATGAGGTCATTTAATTCTAGTTAGTTCCCTGCTAGAGCGATCCTGAACTAATTGTACTGCCATGCTTTGTCTCCATAGCATTGCATTTTCCCATGCTTCAACTGTTGATCCACTGTTTCTTTAAAGCATGCAATGGTATCTGCCTCATGGCAAAGCATTCCATGCACTAACAACTCTTGTGTAAATAAATGTATTCTAACTTTTCTCCACAAATTCTTAGCAACAGTTTTAAGTTGATTGCCCTTTATCACTGATACCCCCAACCAAGATAAGTACTTTTCCTTATTCACCCCTTTCATAATTTTGAAACCTTCGATTAAATCTTTGCTTAACCATTTCTACGAATGGAAGTTCTAATGGAAAAAGCTCAACTATTTCCAATCTGTCTATATATCTAAAGCTTCCCACTCTTGGCAATATCCTGGTGAATTTATACTTTGCGCTCTCATGGTTTTATGTCCCTTCGATAATAGAGTGTCCAAAACTTCACAGAGTGCTGCAGTTGCGGACTAATCTCATTTCCTTTAGTAGCTGCATAGCTGGAGAGGTCACTTTCATCTCAGCAAAATACATTGATTTTGAATCTAAAGGTGAAACGTACTGAACTGTTCAATTCTCCCTAATATAATACCTTGTAATCCTCCCGAGTATTATATGCATATTTCTTTTTATCCATTTGTGGGATGTGAGCATGTTTCCCCTTGAAGGTAGTGGTGAGCCACCATCTTGAATCACTGCAGTCCACGTAGTGTAGGTACACCCAACGTGTTGCATTCCTGCTCTACGAAGCTTGTTGAGAGCCATTAGATATGCTTCTCATAGCATGATGCTCTGGTCCAATGTCTTACTGTGGATGAGAAAATTCATGCAAGGTAACATTCCCTCCATTCGTTTTTATTGTACTTGTAATCTGCAACAAAATGAATGCATATATCTGCAAATTATGTTCTAAAGCATTCTGCTCAATATTTTTAGCATTTTCTGTTTTTATTTTTTGTAGATCTATAGGTTATTTTCTATGCCGTTGTTTATACAACTAAACATTTAGTACGGAAGTGCTGTGCTACTTGCGCTTCTAAACAGCAGGGGACTGGGTGATGATGTGCTAAGTAAGGGATAATTTGTTCATTGATTAAATGGAAGAGATACTCCATTTAAAGGTAAAGCAAAGAAGCTAAGCAAGGTGCTAAATTAACTTTATACATTGCTAAACACCTGCAGTGGAATAGAGTGAGTCAATTTTGTTAGATTTGGGGTATGATTCGCACTTGATCAAACACTGTTTTGGAGTTTGTTATAAGGCTAAGATGTACACCAACAATTTAATGCAGGAAAAACAATGAAGCCCAGGAGTGAGTATATTACCACAGAAATTGGGACTGTTAAGAGTAGACCCATGGAGCTGGTCAAGTATAATTTTAAAAAATGGCCCAGGTAGTGTTTTCCAAAGTTGACAACATTTCACAAATTTGACTCTTACGAGAGTCAGAGGCAGTTATAAAATTGAATAAAAGTGTCATAGACGAATTGAAGAGAGCAATGACGTTGTTGGTTCTGCCAGGGGAAAGGTAGAAAAATTAATAATCTGGCAGAAAATGCAGTTACTTATGCTGACCTTTGATTTGAAGGGTAATTGCGATCATGTGAAAGATCTGCAATGTAATAATTTGTTTTCTGCAGCATATTCTTGCGCTATCGTTTATATTCTGAACAGGTTCATGCCCTGTGAAGGGCTAGGTGAAGTAATATCAGGGGAAATATATAACTGCTTTTTGCATATATGTTGCAGGGATGACAGAAAAGATGGGCTGAAATTTTACACAGATTCCTCCTATTTCTTCAATTTATGGAAGGAAAAAATGCTGCAGGCTACAGAGGATAAAAGGAAGGAAAAACGAAGGCAAAAGGTATTACACTGAGATTTTGTTCTGCATAATTAATATCTCATATACAGTGTTATGATATGGCAGGTGGGAATTGCCGGGCTGACCAAATCCCAAAGGGAAACTTGGCCAAGCTATCACAACAATTTGCAATTTGCAATTTTATTCCGAGAAGCTATGTGTACTGAAGTCAGAAGTAAAGATTCCACTACCACTTTTTGAGATTTTAATTGATAAATTAAAACATTTATTAACAAGGAAAAGAAAACTTAAACACACAAGCTTACAGTTACACGGTTAAATTTAGTTTTTCAACATTTTCCAAAGATTTCTGCTTAGCTAGACTCACAAATAAATGACCTTTTCCAGCAACAGTCCCTATAGATTTTTAATCTATAAAAATTCCAGTAATGTTGTCACAATGCACCCACTGTTGCTATAGGAGAGGTATTTCACAGCCTTCTCTCTCCCTCTCACCTAACAATGGAAATCCAAGGCTTGCAACAAAGCCTTGCTTTCTGGAAAACAAGCAAACGCTAAAGGCCGCTTACTTCACAGGCCTGTCCTCGCACAGCACATTCTTCAAGATATCACATGGCACGCCACCTATACAGCTTTCAGCCTTTCCTTATATATGTTTTTTCTCTTTCATCTTTAAACCCATTGTTCTTAACTTTCTTTGGAAGTTACCTTTCCCAGAATATAGGGCTGAATTTTACCCCCTTCTGGGGGGGTTGTGCAGGGTCAGGCGGGAGTGAGCATGAATCCGATCGGCGCTTCCAATTGGGTGCGCGCCACCATTTTACGTGGGTGGGCCAATTAAGGTCCGCTCGGCATGAAACTTGCCCAGAAGCGCTGAGCGCTCCCTGTGTGGGCAGGGGGGTGGGTTCCCTGAGTCAGATCCTGCACTCTTTCACGCATGCACGCGAAGGAGCACCAGAAATCTCCAATGAGGCACCTTTGTGTCTCGGGGGATTTGTTTAGGTTTTAAACATCAAAATAAAGAAATTAAAAACTTTTAAAACATATCACCTCATATGACAGTGTCACATGAGCTGGGACATGTCAGTGAATTTTTTTGAAATTTTTTTTTGCCTGTCGATGAGGTTTCATGAAAAATGTGAAGGCTGTCTGGGCTGTTCGCCTGCCCGACAACCTTAAGGTTGGATGGGCAGCTCATCTAACTATTTAAGTTAGTTTCTAACAGGCCTTTGACAGTTTGGCGGGTGTGCAGTTGACTTGGCTGTGCGCCCGCCGAACTGAAAATCTAAATGACACGCCATGACATCAGGACGCCTGCCCGACATCACCACGCGTCATTTTACATGTTGGCGAGCAGGCCCCACCCCTGCTTGCTGACCGGAAAATTCACCCCATTAAAAATCTTTCATTTTGTCTTTATGGCCAGTACTTTCAGGAAAAGTAAACTTAATAACTTTGCTTTATTCATTTATGATCCTTGCCAGATGTAAAACTTCCTTTTGTTTCTCTTTGAAACTCAACAGCTAAAAATTCAACTCCTCATTTATCTCCTAAAGTAATATCCTATTCGCACTGTATTTACTTGTATCTCATCTTAGCTAGTTCATCTCCACTTCAAAATGCCTGCTTTTACACCAAGCCCTTTGATGATTTAAACCTTGCAGTCTGATTGTCTTTGGTTTAATTAAATTAGTCACACACACATACACACAGCTCCCATAAGCCTGCTTCACAGTATTCACAATAATATTGGAAAAAATGGTATTTTCTTTACAAAAGTCCCATTCACTCACTGTGGATCAGAATCGGATATGGTGGGCAACCACTTATAATGGACAAAACCTTGAATTGCAAACCAAATCTGTGGAGTTTATCAGTAAGCATACTAACAAAAGTTGGTTATTACCCATCGCAGCTAGTTGATTTTGTTGGGTATCCAAGATTGAGGAACTTGGGATCAACTGTCAACGCTTCAGGCTTTAATTTGGAGGTGGGAATGGGGGTCCGGGGGGTGGTGGTGGTGGTCTGACATGTAGATGAGTATTGTTATGGCTCCCCATAAAATTCCTGCCATGGGGGAAGTTTCCCAGGAGGTGGCAGGGAACCAGATCGGCTTCCTGCATCTTAGAGGCGGGCAGCCAATTATGATGATTAAGGTCCCAGTTACAGGCAGTTTTGAGGCCACGATGGCATTTTGCACTGGCAGATTTTCCCTGCTCCCCACTGCGTGTGAAGGCTGTCATTTCAATGGAGGAGGCCTGCCTTTGCTAGGCCGGAGGCTTCATGCCCCACAAGGGAGATGAGGGCATTAAAGGCTGCACGCATGGCCCAAACAAATCCTCCAGGGGGTTTCCTCTCCACTCCAATGATCCTTACTGGTTTCTGTCTCCCTCAGTTCTTAAATTTATAAACGCTTGTGAAGATGCCTCCATGTTGAGGTGCCCTCGTTGTCCCCAGTCCACCTTTGCCAGTGGAGCTTCTCAGGTTCCAGAGTTGCCAAGGCTCTGCTTCAGCTTGTAGCATTGCAGCCTAAGGTTAGTGAATGTGGAGGAGGCTGATTAGGAGAATGCTTCTGGAAATATTATGCCGCTACAGGCAGGTGTGTGCTCAGGACCACCATTTTGTCCCATTGTCGGTGAGTCTCAAAGTCTGTGGTGGAATCCAGCCCTTCCAGTTTACCATATGGAAGTGGAGGATGGGGTGGAGATGAGCTGTAATGCAAGGATTCTCAACCTTTTTCACTCTGAGATTCCCTCTCCTGTGCTACAAAAATATCATTGCCCCCTGTAACATAACACAACTATTGTTTTGTGTTTGAAAATTACTCACACAATTAAGCATATATTTATTATATTTGTTTTACTTATTGTGAAACTTGTTGCTGCTGCAGGGCAGTGTAATAATTCTGTCAGAATGTAGCCGTATCTTTGACAAGCACGCCCACGTCATGGTCAATGTTCATCATGGCTCGTTACTTTGTTTCCATTGATGCCATTGCTGAAAATCCAGTTTCACATAGGTATGTTATACTAAATGGGATCACCACTCTTAGTGCCACAGAAGGAGCATTGATATATTCATTGGAGCACTTACACGGGAGCCCTCACTGTCTTCAATGCCTGTCTTACTCACTGTCTCCAGTGCCCAGTGTCTTTACTGTCACTAATGTCTGGTGTCCTCCCTGCCTTCAATGCCCAGCACCCTTACTGTCTCAAACAGAGCAGAATAATAGGAAGGAGGCCGTTGGCCGATTTGGACTGTCAGCTCATTTGAAGAGTAGTCCAGTCAGTCATATTTCCTGCTCCTTTCCTCACATCCCTGCGTTTTTTTTTCCCTTTCAGGAATTTAACCAATTCCCTTTTGAAAGCTCTTATTGAATGTGTCTACACTGCCCCTGTCCAGCATTATGAAGCTGCAAATCCCCATACCTGTGCTTGAAGCAGCACTATGCCAACAACCCCACAGGTCCAGGGGACTACCAACATTCCTAACTTCCCTCCACTCAATAGCAGGTTTAAAATAACTACACACCATTTTCCTTCCTTTGCTTCAGTTTAAGTAGATGATCTGGTGCTTCTCCTCTGAGACTGATTCTGCATGCTGTTTTGGTCACATCTCCTTACATATTTCTCTCCCTACATGTTCTATACAAAGAATTGTCATGGATAGAATTTGTGTTCCTTTTTATTGCCTGTGGTCAATATGTTTGTGTTTAAAAGATGTGTGTTTTCTTATTGTCAGAGTGATCGTCCCAATTTAAATAAGCCCAGCAGCAAGCTTTGTGTGCGTCTTAAAAAATAAGGAAGGTTACTTATTATAATACATTTGCCATGAGATTTAAAATGTGATGTCTTACACACAATATCACACACACAAAGATTAGATGCAGGTGAATGTAAAACAATGCAATTAAAATTTGTTTCAGCCTCTTTTGTGGCAGGCCTGAAGTTTCTTAGATGAGTTGATGCTTTAGTTGAAATGAAGGACTGGTAGAGCAGAGGATGTTCAGTAAGCTGTGAGGCTTCCTGTAGTTGAATTTCTGGAAGGTTGGCTTTCAGGCGAATTCGAAGTTGGTACAGGTTGTGGGGGAGTCTTTCTGCCACTTTCAGGGTATTGCTGTTTATTGCCTTGGCTGTGCAGCTGGTTTGATGGCTTTCTGATAGAACGCTGCTTCTTGCTGTTATTTTTAAAGCTAACAAAAAGCATAGCTGTCTCATAACGTGACCTTTTACAAAGTCCTTTTCCAAATAAGGTGGATGGTTAGGTTGATTTGACATTCTGTGCTGTAGATTTCCACATCTTGAGAGTTTGAGGCAGGCAATGTCTTTGCATCTGAATGACTCATTCAATTCAAAATCACCCTTTTGAATTAGTTTCAGGAAAGGGCATTGGGTCAACATCAATCTGGAAGGTGTCTCTTCTCCCCTCTTAAGACTGGGGAGTGTTTCAATCCACAAGTGAAGTCAGGTGATGCTCAGGCATCTTATTGTAACCATTTAAAATATAAAAATTAGCTTGAAGTTCAGAATATACTAGGACATGACAGAATCAACAGGGCTCATTCCCCCCACCCACCCACCCACCCATAGCTTCCAGCCAAAGCTTACTTTGCTTTTTTGACTGTATTTTTGTCCTGCTTTTGCCAGGTTTTTCTTTTGAGATGAACCGATTCTGCAGGATCGATTAATCATCTGCTTCCCTACCTCCAGGACTACCCACGGCCACTGACTGGATCCCTAAATAGTTCCCATCCAAATGTATCAATTGGCTACAAGCTCTGTGTTTCCTTCCTCATGTTTTCAATATGCTGAGACTCTCTCTATTGAAACTTCTACCCCCGTATGCACCAAGAATTCAAACAGAATGGTCGGCTCGTGCCATCCGACAGCACAGGTTTGGGTGTGGGGCAGGACAAGGAAGGAATACTGGGAGAGATGTAATAAACATCACATGTCGTAAGATCACATTTTACCATTGGATATAAACAGTGAAAAATGTATTAAACATATTGTTAGCAGTTCAATTTTAATGTTGAATTTTGAAAATGAATTGCTAGCATCTGAGGGAGCAGTCAAAGGTTGGGCAGGTCACATGACTGGTATGGTGCAAACTGCGATGGTTGCCTGTGAATCAGTAAGAGCTGCGTTGATCTGGGGGCAAGATTGATAGTGTTAGGAGAAGCCGTGGGGCGGCTGTAGCAGCGGCAGACGCTTTGAATCCCTAGGGGACTGGGGCTGCCTTGGTTGAGAACACCTATAATGGACAAGAGACCTGAAAGGATGTTGGGAGGATCCGATGATCCTGAATGTTGATAAAGTTCCTACTCAGCTGATGAGGCATGCTAGAACCCAGCCACATCAATTAGAAGCATAAGAAAAGATTTAACTTGTAACTTAAAAGTCCGGATCAAATAAAGCATTAGTTGTCATTGTAAGGTGATGTCTGGCTGTAATTACCATGATCTCCTATTGCAAACTACAGCAGATCCCAGGTCTTATTAACCTGTGTCCTGAGGGATAAATCAAATAGCTGCTTATAACAGACAAACCATCCCAGGCACAAACCAGTTCATTAAAAGTAGTTTATGCTGGATTCAAAAAGGTGAAGTCTCTGATATCCAAATTCTGTAATTAGCATAAACACATTCATAAATCTATACTAGATGATATCATTAAGCTATTATGTTAAACTAAATCATTGACATATTGCAGCAATCCATTCCAATAGCACTATTCAGTGGGTTGAATTGTATGAGGTGTGGGATTCCCCCCTCCCCTGGGGGTCAGCCCTCCAAGGGGGACACCGCCTGACCCACAGTTATGTTAATTGACTGGAGGGAGGGGCCCAAATTTTTGTCTGGGCTTGGGAAAATCCAAACTGCGCACTTCTGTGGCTAACAAAATGCACATGCCACTCGCGTGACTTTACGAGGAATTGTTGTCTTTCCACACAAGGGTTGGGTTTGCAATACATTTTGCCAGTGGCGATAGAGTATGTGAGGATTGTAGGTGCGGAGGTGAGCTGGTTAGCAGGCAGGCACACCTTGCTCTCTAACACAACATTCCAGCTTCCAACAATGTTGAAAGGCCCCCTCAACCTCACCATTGCCCCTCCACCCACCCCCCGATGCCACCCAATATCATCTCATGTTTCCCCCATGCCACACCCTTGCCTCATGTTCTCCCATGCCACCTCTATGCCCCCTTGTATCCTCCATAGCCACTCACCCAGTAAGCACTATGTACAGTTCTCAGGAGCCATGCAATACCAATGGCAATTATTTTAAATTCATTGTGAAACATTAAAGCCCTAAAAATCTAAGAAATGGCTGAATTTCAACTCACAGTCATTGGTACTGGATCAAAAAGCTCAAGGGAAAAAATAGCTGTAATCCTTTAAGTGCCTATTAAATTTGCAAACAAACAAAAAACCACATCAAAGTCATTTTCTGTTATTGTAGGCTCATAAAAGATCCAATAGTTCTTGGATCAATAAGACCATCTGCTGTTCCATTCATAATGAAACAGCTGACATAACAAAAGCTTGAACGTGAGGAAGAACTTTTTTACACAGTGAGTAATAATGACATGGAGCTCGCTGCAGACGAGGGTGGTGGATGCAGAAACAATAATTTATTTTAAAAGGAAATTGGATGGGCACTAAAAGGAAATTAAATTGCAGGGCCACGGGGTTGAACAGGAGAGTGGGAGTTGGATGGATTTCTCTGCAGTTAGCTGGCATGGACTCAATGGGGCCAAATGGCCTCCTTCTGTGCTATTAATGACTCTATGACATTGATAGAACAGATACCTATTTACATTTGAAAGCAGAGTGCCTGTCGATCAAAGGAAGGGAGCAGGTGTAGACTATTTTTTCTACCTACAGAAGCAAGGCTCTTTTTTAAACAGCCAGATCTGCCAGTCCAATTAAATTGAGCACAAAAACATGGCAGCAGAGGACATATTTTAATTTTAAAAAATACATTATAGCACTTTCTCCATTGGAAAAGTACTGTAATGCTTATAACAATTACACAATGCTGGTTAATGTAAGGACCAACTTAACTTTTCAGCATAGATCCCTACGATGAAACACTGCATTAAAAGTGCATCTACATTACAATTACCATCTAATAATGACATTCGAAGGTGTTGAAACATTTTACACTTATTTTTCAGAATGTTCCCAATGCCTCAACAGGCTTTCCATTTTCTTCATGAGCTCTCAAAGTTGGTGCGTGCTTTAAACCAGACAAAAATGGTATGTAGAGGAAATCCAACTTTTATCCCCCATTTAAAATGGGGAAACCAATATCAGTGGGTGGTTGTGCATTTTGTAGGCATTCCCGACCTGCTAAAAGGCCCGAGGAAAATGGCATGGGGTCACGAATGTGGAGGACCATCAGATTTCCTACAAAATATTCAAAATGTGGCCATTCACGCACTGAAACATGACTTTGCACCCAGATGAAAATTTAACCCAGGATTTCTGCCCTCAGCGATAGGAAGCCCCGCCTCAGAGTGGCCAGCCAATCAGAGGCCGGCATCTCTCCGGTACTTCAGGACTGAGGCATACAGCGTGGGATCATTTTGGGCCAGTGTCTGGGGGATCTGGCCAGGTGCCAAGCCTGCAGGCCCCAGTGAGGAGGCTGGGTGGTAGGGGTTTGAGAGGTCAATGAGGGAATGCGGGGGGTGGTGGGGGGGTGGGGGGGGAGGAGGCAAGCTGTGAACGTATAAAACCCTGGGGAGCCCTGCAATGGGCCCAGGGGACTGTTAAGGAGAGACACCCCCCTCCCCCCACCAACAGCCTGTGCAAAGAAACCAGCTGGGTTAACCACTTTGGGTAGGGCCCTTCCACCACTAATTAAATCCTGGTGGTGGTGGGCTGAGGCCCTTAAGTGGACATTAATTGCCCACCTAAGGGCCCCAATTGGCCCACTGCCACCCCCATCGCAGGTATAATTGCGGTGGGGGTAGAGGCAGCCAGGCGGCAGCAGTTCCGAAGAAGAGTCATCTTGGACTCAAAATGTTACTCTCTTCATAAATGCTGTCAGACCTGAGTTTTTCCAGCATTTTCTGGTCTTATTTCCAATTTACAACATCTGCAGTAATTTGCTTTTCTTATTATGCTGCCTTTTTGTGCTCAGTTTCCTTGTTCTTCTGAGGCCCTTTAAGCATTATATGCAATTGGGATGAGTTGCATGTGCACACCACAGTGGCAGTCTCTTGCTGTCATTTTCCATGAACTGATATGAGTTCTCCTCCAGCCAATTGATCACCACACCATCTTCTGTAGTAATGCGATTACATTGTTTGCAACGATGGCAGCTGTGTAATTTTGATAGCCAAAGACTAAACAGCAAAAAATGAATTACTCTTAATTGCTTCATTTTAAAAAAAAATCAACATTCCCAATTTCAGTACAAGCTTTCAGATAAAAAAACACATTAAAAATTTTGTGATCTACTTTTGTTCTTTCTTTTTAATGACTCATTGCATAAATTTATTGTATGATGTGAAACTGAGGGGGTCATTTAACCTAACAGGAAACGGGTGGGTCAGGTTGACCGTTAGTTTTACATTTGCTTGATTTTAGTCTCCATTGAAGTCAGTTAGCTTACTTACCTTAGAGAGGTCTACTGGCCTCCCCCAGCAACCTCACCTGATGGAGCAGCTGCAGGAGTTAAAATTCCAGGTATGTGATGGGAGCCCAATTTGCATTTATTAATGAAATTCCTTGTCATCAGAGTCTGGCCTTAACCACCACCAAACTGGCAGCATTAAAATTGAAAATCAGTGGAAAAGGTTTAGGAAATGGATCCGTTTCACTTTAACTGCTCATCTGCACCTCTTCAGCCCATTGGAGAGAATTAAAAATTACCCCTTCAGTGCCTAACTTCAGAATAAGCACTTGGACAAGATACTTGAAGCTATTGGCACAATTGAATCATAGGTCAGCAGGAGTTATCAATAGGAAGAAGGGAATAAATTAGTGTAACAGATAGTAATAGACAAATGTAATCAATTAGACAGTGGCCAGGATTTTCCAGCTCATCGTTGCGAGTTCACCACAGCAAATGCGGTGAGCCATTCAAGTCTCTGTTGACTTCAGTGGGACTGGAAGATCCCACTGGTGGGAGGGGTCAGAAAGGCAGTTACATCTTTGGGAAGATAATTAAACTCACTCCTGTCTATGAAGCTGCCATGCAAGCCCTTTTGCAAGTAGCAATGCCCCTTTAAAAAGAAATGTCTGCACATTCCCGAGCTTATGTATGAAGGAAGGGTCTCCTGAGGCATTGAATTGAATTTCTCTTAATAGGTTTCACAGTTTGGGTATTGCTGTTGCCTGCCACTGGTTAATTTTCATTACAGCTGACAGATGCAGTCAGAAGTTGTGCAATGAGCTGTAACAGGAGTATATGCAATTAACAGATCAAATGGGAATAGATTGGGAAATATGTGATATGCTTTAAATAGAAAAAAAAACACCAGAACATCAGGGTGAATCAGAATTCTACACAGTGTTGTGATTTTTTTTAAACAAAAGACATGGTAATGATGACCTCACATTCCTAATATTTATTTAATAACACATTTACAGAAAGTATTATTTCTAAATAAAGAGACAATAGAAATGAGAGGCCATTATCATTCACTTTTTATATATCTTCTCTGATGCATTTTAAGTCTGTTCCCTATTAATCATTTTCTTTTTGATTAGATCCCTGTTCTTCCAAATGGTTTGTCTTTACTTTTTGACATTCTCTAATTTTATTGCACAGTATTTAAATTCTAGTAAAATATTCTGATAATCTATCACCTTTGTTTAGCAATGCTACCACCTACCACTAACAGGTGTCAGCCATGGCTCAGTTGGTAGCCACCTCCGAGTCAGAAGGTTGTGGGTTCAAGTTCCATTCTACAGCCTTAATCACACAAATCTAAGCTGATGCTCCATGCTGTACTGATTGAGGGAATGCTGCACCATTGGAGGAGCTGTCTTTCAGATCAACACTAAACTGCTTGCTCAGGCAGACGTAAAAGATCGAACAGCATTCTTTTGAAGAAGGGAGGCGAGGTTAACCCAGCCGTCCTGGCCAATATTATTCCCTCAATCTGCATCACTAAAAACAGATTATCTGGTCATTATCATATTGTTGTTGTGTCGGAGCTTGCTGTGTGCAAATTGGCTTCCATCGTTTCTACATTACAACAGTGGCTACATTTGAATAGCACTTCATTGGCTGGGAAGTGCTTGGGGATGACTTGAGGTCATGAAACACAATAAATAAATGTAAGTTTTTATTTCTTTTCAACAATAACATTTGTAACATTTTTAAAATCACTAAACAATCACAAACTTACTAATAAGCTTGGCTCTAACAACTTTTGATCCCCCACTTTACACCTCCACCAAACACCAAACCCCCACAAGCTCCATGACATAACCAGGTTGCCTCTGAACATCCTAAACTCCTTGTAAACTCCACGCCATATTTTGCAATAGCCACCTAGCCAGCTGACTCACTGTTGGAGGGCTCCTCATACTGAGGACCCAAAATCTTACTCATGGGGCTGAATCTTCTGGCCGACATGTGGGTGGCAGAGCCCACCTGTCAGCACTTAAAATGTCGCGCGAGTGTCCCGACGTCAGCGCACAGCATCGCGATGCTTAAGTCGGCAGGTGCGCTGTGCAGCGCGGTATGCGACCGCCATTAATTAAAGGCCTTGTCAAGGCCATTAAGTCACCAACTGACTAGGATTTTGAGGGGCCCGTGCGAACTTCGGCTCGGCGCACGGGCCCAACGAGCAGGCGGGTAAGTGATTTTTTAACAAACTTCATCCAGTGGCGGGATGAGGTTTGATATCGGATTTTAAAAAGTTTATTAAAGTTTTTTGTGTATTTCATTAACAAGTCCCATCTCACGTGACATTTTCACATGAGGGGGACATGTTAATGATTTTTAAATTTTTTCTGTTTTTAATCTTTCACAGCCTTTCAGCGATCTCCCTGGGGCAGCACTTAGCAAAAGAGCGCACTCTCGCCGTTGGGAAATCCCGGCCCCCTCCCCTCAGCTCGCACAGGGAGTGCATAGCGCTTCCCGTCAGGCGGCATGCTGGGCAGGCCTGTATTGGCCCGCCTAGGTAAAATGGCGGCAGGGCCCATTTCGGCGGCGGCGATCGCTGCCAAGTCGGTTGGGCCCACCTGCCCATCAAGGGCAAAATTCAGCCCATGCAGTTTTATGATGAGCATTGCATAACAAGATCCCCTGAGCCACCATGTTGCCAGTGCCCAGTGCATGTGGAACATGCCTCTTTCAGTAGCCCGCTCCTTTGCAATCTTTACTGGGACGGTTATCGTGCAGTTGATCCCAGTTCTGCCAACTCTCCTGAGGCTGGTACCAGTTGCCTTCACTAGGATCCTTTATCAGAAGAGATCTTTGTGAAAAGAATGTTACAAAAATCGTTTAATGTTAGGTTAAAAAAGACATTTTGTTTTGAAAAATCTGCTTACCTTGTGGACTTGAACCCAATGATCAGGTTTAGGATCCCCACATTTCTAAATTGGTTCTTATCATAGAATGGATACATTACAGAAGAAGGCCTGATTTGTCCATGCTGGCTCTCTGCAACAGCAACTCATCAAGTTCCACTCCCCTGCCTTTTCCCCATACCACTGCAAATATTTTGTCTTTGGATATTTATCCAATTCTCTGTTGAATTGATCTTTCTCAACAGAATGTTTAAGTGGACATAAACGTCAGAAAATTATTTTTAAATTTTGTCCATTTTGTGGCGGATGGGTGCAGGGCAACTGATTGGTTGATGTGTGTATCTAAATGTTACATAACCCTTCTGTCTGTTTTTTTTATAGGCTCCACCCTCCTAACGAATCTTCACCACCCCTCCCCGCCCCCCCCCCACCCCCCCCCCCCCACCCCCAGGCCCGTGACCCACTTTCTCCCAATGTTTCTGCTTCTTTGGTGGCCTGATCCAACTGAGGAGCTGGAACCTTGGCTGATTTTATTTCCCTGCCTAGCTCTGAGATTGAGGCCAATTGTGAGGACACTATTCTGGCAACTTGGCTTGAAAACCAGCTTACTCAGCACAGGCCAGGGATTGAGCCTGAGAATTCTTAGGAAGATTTGCTTTTTAAAAATACTTTGCTTTCCTGAAGGTTTTGTTCCACATGTTTGGTTCCAGGTTTTATCTGATTCACTCTGATGTGAAATTGGCTTGCTTATTCAGGCAGCAAAGTAAATATATTTATTAGCAGAAGTGACTGAATGGAGCAGAACAGCTGCAAGTCTGAATCGCACATTCAATTACCAGAGGGTCTGCTTGGATTAATGTGGGAAGATCAGTGTGGAGAAAACTGTGAGCTTAGAAGATGCAGAGGGTTGTAGGTGTTGCATTTGCAAGCTACTGACATGTGCTCGTAGCTGATAATTTGACACTATTAATCAGAAATCAGGAACTGTAAGACTGGTGATCAACCTTACTCAGTGGAACGTTAATTATCACAAATGATGAGACAGTTTTCTTGTGAATGGGGAATAACTAAAAGTGTTAGTGCAATTTGCAGAGAAAGCTAGGTACACAAAACAATGATGTAAAAATTTCTTTAAAAAGTTGTTGGCATAACATTTTATCGTTGGTACTATAATACTTTTAAATTCATTCACCTAAAGTGGAGGTCTCGGGTCTTTAGATTTTATGGCATCTTCCAGTTGCATTAGAAATATGAAGGGCACCACATTTTTGTCTGCCACCTGCTGAACGACAGGAGTACAGCATGTAAACTATGAAAGTACACCTGCCACATAAATGCAACATATAATGCATCATAAAACCCATGTTCATTTCTGAATAAATCATCACTTTTTTATTCCAAACAGAATAGACAATGTGCTCGTGCAACAGGAAGCTCCAAGACCCTACAAGCAGCACTCAAATTCCCAATAAATTTAGATGCATCTGATGCATCCTCACTTAGCTAAGTTTTCACCCAAATAAAACTTTCTTCAGGTTAGAACGATTAGTGCTGTCTTTTTCCTTCCCTGTGTCTCTTCATGCAAATCCAACTTGTAGAGGTGAAATGTTCGCCTGGCAACCAGTGCTGAGACTGAGTTGTGTAACATTTTCTGAACTTTAACTTCTTCCCCCTTAGGAACAGAAGCTGGTGGAAGATGCTACTCGTGAGGTGAAGAAGGTTCGTAAAGCTCGAACCCGACGGCCAGAGTGGGATGTGATGGGGCGCGATAAAGAGTTTAGAGCTGATCACAGGTTTTCTTCATCACCCTACCACGCAGCATCTTCTGAAGGATCAGTGTCGCCAGATACCAGGTACAAATTTTCCAGCTTAAACTTTGCTGAACAGGAACTCCCTGCTGTCCTTGGATTATGTTTGATGAATTTCTACAGCGGATGGTATTAACCCCGAAATTATGTTTGCACAGTTAACTTCAGTGTATTACAGTTTCTCACCCTGGTAGCCTAGGAAATGTTTGTGCCAAATTTACTACCCCTCCTAGTTTGGTGCCTCAACAAGTTTGATCATTTACCATTTGGTTTTTGAATCCAGGCCATTTCTATGTATCAGAAACAGCAGAGGTCCCAACATTGCACTTGGGCACACACTGGATTTGCACTCAGCCCTCACCACTCTTCCCAGATATAACACCTCAGTGAGAACTTGATGTTTCGTACTCTTCAGCCAGGCTTTTATCCTTTGTCAAGTTATCCTGAATGCCTACAGCTTTTGAGTTGAACTAAATAGTCTTTTGTGTGGAACTTCATTTAAAAAAAAAATTGAGCTACATAATGTAATGAAAATTACCACAGTTCCTTTCAGTTGTCAGTTCGTTGACATTGAGGAGGTCTCTCTGGCCCATGATATCACTGGAAAGTTGATAAAATGTGGAAGAAATGAAATGATGAGTTCACCAATGTCTACAGGAACATAGATGAAATGAGTAAATGGCCCCTTAGTTGGTAAAAGTATTTGCATCAATACAAAAGAACTATACTGACTCTATAGCTTTGTAGCACTGTTACCACATGGCCACACTGTGTTGGTAGCAATTATCGGAAATACAATTGTACGCAAGGTAAAGAATAGATTTCCAGTGTGAAAACCGGCTTCATCTGACAAGGATACATTTTCTTCCTTGATTTATTCAAGATGGTTAGCATGGCATTCCCAAAAGATTTAAAGTCAAGTATGCAGATGTAGTGCCCATAGCTGAAAATGAGAGTAAACTAGAGAAAGCAGTGAATAGGCAGGCTGTTGTAAGCACCAGTATGGATTGAAAGAAGATTCTAAGGAAATAAAATCAAGAGTAAATAAGAATCAATCAATATATACAAATATATAAATAAATTTAGAGAGGATCAAGCAAATCAACATATTTTTCTTTCAGAGATACTGAGTCACACATCATTTAGAAGAGATGAGCACTAGAGTAGCAAGAATGGCAAATGAGATTTGGAAGGATAAAATTATAATTTGAGATTTCTGGAAATTATTGTAGGGGGCAGCTGCATGGTATTTCCCATTCCCATACTGACAGTGACCACCTGCTGGCAGGTACAAGGGTCAGGAACTCACTATGCATATTTAGAGAGATCAATTTCATGAAATCCACAAGATCAGATCATTGTGACCTTGTCAAGAACTAAGTTCACCATGCTGCAATCCAGTTGCTTCAACATACAGATTGGAAAATTGACCTTTGTATGACCAGCAGTTCTCCAGAGACATCAAAGTATGGACATTGAAAACTACAAGAGACATTATGGTCCCTTGGGATATGATATGAAATGATCCACAGAATTCCATGGAAGAGTAATAATTGGGTATTTGAAAGGATAACAATTAGACATGTGAGAGCAATTACCCATTACTTTATGGCCAGAATTTTCTCATTGGCGTGTGCGGGCAGGCCCTGCATGCCAACACGTAAAATGGCATGCCGTCACAATATTTAGGTGGGTGGGCATAAGATGTTCTCCGATGCGTGCCCGCCATTAATTAATCACCCGCTTAAGGCCCTTGAGGCAGTAATTGTCTGTTATTTTTCGGAGCCCGTGCGGTCTTCAGGACGTCACACTGCCGCAACAGGCAGGCGGGTAGGCCACATTTGTATAAACCCCATCCACGGGCGGGGTAAGAAGGGTGAGTGGGGTCACGAGGGCTTTTGTCAGATATTTAATTGTGACTGTTACTGATACTTGCCTGTGTGAGCAGGAATACTTCAAACCTCTTCACAGTTGCTTGGACAGGACTAACAGCCTTCAGGTCAGGACTCTGCAGTAAAGATCATTTCTGGGGCCTATAGGTTTCAGGAAGCTTTCCCTTAGTCTGGGAATGGGAGTTGTGGTATCCACTGGAGCTACCTTCCCTGAGGAAGAAGGGAGGGCCAGAAGGGGGAGGAGGCCACAAGTGCACATTCAGTCTCCAGGGGAGTCATTGTTGGGAGGAGAGGCGCAGGCATAAGGGGCACAGGGCCAAGAGGTAAACCAAGGTGGAAGGTGCTGCAGAAGATGCCATTATCCTGCTGCCAGGGTATACAGGCGGCGAAGCAGCTACCTCAATATGTCTGAGGTCCAGGGCCGAAGGGGACTCCATCTCTCAAGGGAGACAGTCACCTCCATCTGTCAGATGATCAGCCCTGAGATCTGCGCCAACTGTGTAGTTGGGCACCCCAGGCCAGTGGCGCTGAAGGTCATGGCTGCCCTCAACTTCTATGCCTCCGGCTCTTTCCAGGGCTCGGTGGGTTATCTTTGCGGTGTCTCCCAATCAGCTGTCCACACTTGTGTGGACATCTATTCAGATGTGCTTTAACTTTCATCCACTACTGCCGGGATGAGGCCAGTCAGGCAGAGCGAGCCAGAGGCTTTGCAACGATTGCTGGCTTCCTCCGTGTCCAGGGTACTATCGACTGCACACATGTGGCCATCAAGGCGCCAGCAGGTGAGCCCGGTGCCTTCGTCAACAGGAAGGACTTCCATTCCTTGAACGTGCGGATAGTGTGTGATCACAGGATGCTGAATCTACAAGTCTGTGCAAGGTACCCAGGCAGCTCCCATGATGCCTACATCCTCAGACACTCCCAGGTGCCGGAGCTCTTCAGTGCTCCAGCCCAGCTGGATGGATGGCTGCTGAGTGACAAGGGCTATCCCCTCAGAAGTGGCTCATGACGCCTCTCCACCATCCAAGAACAGAGCTGAGCAGCGCTACCATAGGAGTCACGCCTCCACAAGGGCTGTGGTGGAGAGAACCATTGGTCTTCTCAAGGTCTTCCGATGCCTGGACCGTTCCTGGGGCGCATTCCAGTACCCCCCAGAAAGTGTGTCGGTGATAGTGGTTGCATGCTGTGCTCTCCACAAGCTTGCTCTGGAAAGGGTGGATGCAGTGGACGAAGAAGATGTAGTTGCAGTGGCTGCGGGTGCACACGAGTCCAGCAGAGAGTCTGAGGATGAGCACGCAAAGGGAAATGCTGAGGGGGTAGGCACTGACTCGGGCATATTCCAGGGAGGCAGAGACACTTGGGAGGCTTTAATCCAATGAACCTTCAGCTAGCCCACCACAGATGGACCTCCAACACAAGCCTGTGCTGCAGGTTCCACGCTCGATACCTGAGTGCAAAATCTGCCTGGATAGGAACATTAACTAAGGGCCTTGTGAATAAAGCTCAATGGCACACAACGTACTCATAACATCATGGGTAACCATCCACCTGCAGAAGAAAGGAGTCACCCTGAGCCATGCTTACATATCAAAATTTAATGATTTAACAAATGAAGTTCAGAAAAAATTTTTTTATAAGGTGTTGCACGTCGCACCAAGTGGTCATGAACTAATAGCGGGGCAACATTAAAGCACCAGTGAGAAACGCGTGGTGTGCCTAAGGTGCCTTAATTTTACACTAATGGGTGCTACATCCACATGCTCCCCCCTCGCTGGTACTGGCATAGAGACAGCCTGCTCACTCTGCTGTCCTGATGGCCTCGATGACCTTGGCGGCCGTCCTCTGGCCCGTGGAGCATTTAATGGCACCCCCTGGGAGGGAGCGGCCAGTTCCACAGCTGGCATCTCCCCAATTGCTGTAGCCACATTGGATGCCACGGTCACTGGCAGAGGGGCTGAGGAGCTGCTGCCCTCATCTGGAGCGCCCTGAGAGGAGCCCGCAGGGACGACAGGCAACTGCTGTGCCGACGTGAGGTCGCTTTGGACCTCCCTGCTCACCGTAGAAAAACGGGCACCGACCTGGGATACTTGGTGCCTAAACCATTTCCCACACTGGCACTGACCAGCTGAGGTCAATGCCGCTGTGAGGGCTTGCAGGTCTGTGCGCATTCCCAGTAACCCCTGATTGCTGTCCTGGAGGAGGCTCTCCATGAGAGTCACCGCACTCTCCATGGAGGAAGCATAGGGCTCGGCCATGAGGCTCATTGCATTGCTGATGCTCTGCGTGGTCTCCTCCAGCATGGAGACCATGCCGCGCCTCATGTATCTCTGCCAGATCCTCCCGCACAGCCTGCTGGACTTCAGCATTTGCTGCCTCACGGATGACTCCAGAGGCACATCATCAGCTACCGATTGAGCATGTGCCTGGTCTCCTGCAGTCCTCTGACTGCTGGCGTCATGGGCACTTTCTTTCTCTGCCCGCACCTCAAGCGAGTGTGAAGTATCCTCACTGCTGTGCCCCAGGACACTAGCCAATGATTTAATTCCCACCGAGCTGCTAGTATCTGCGCTGATGCCTGCCTGGCAGGGACGGTATGATGCTGGTGAGTCAAAATGTTCAGGGCCCTCAGGTGTGAGAGAGAACACATGTTGCAAACTTCAATCACTGAGCATTCAGCAGTACCATGGCTGCTGGGACACACATGGTGACCTCAGTGCTCAGCAAACATACCTCCCCATGGCACCTAAGCCTCATTGACATCGCTGGACCTGGGCGCATGGCGTGTCTCCAGATCCATGGCCTGCTGCTCGAATGGAGTCACGATGGCCAACTGGGCCTGGCCTCCACCAGTCCACATCCACTCGGTGGAATTGTGTGCAGCCTTCTCCTGAAAAGGAGAGAAGAACATTGATTAGTCCGGCCTGTACCTGGATTCCCATTGCATTCCTGCCACCCCAGCCAGAGTGGGACATTGAAGGGCTCCAGTGCTTTGTCACCCGCAGCTGGCACACACTCACACAAAGAAGCCAGTGCTGACCCCACCCCGGTTGCCCATATGTTGCCTCCATCACGTTTGGCACCACACGGTCTAACTTTGCTAAGCAAGGAGGCACAAGCACGTGGAATGCAAAGGCCAGCAGATAGATTGGTGCCCCGCCACCTGGAAGCTCCCCTCACAGCACGTTAGCACCTTAACTTTGACATGCTTTGCAGTTCCAGCACTGCGCCTAGGAGCAGATCCTTAAGTTTGCCCCCGAATCTATACTCTGGTTGTCAGTGTCAGACATGCTGTGGGTGCAGAACCCATCTCAGCACCACCCTCTCAGGGTGAACTAGGCATGGGCAATATCTGCTGGCCCACCCAGTGAGGGAAACATGCCAGGAAGGATTCAATGTTGTAACTGCACTCAGTTGTTGGGCTGGGGGGGTGGGGGAGGGTGCACCTTGCGGGGAAAAGGCTGTCAGCTGCATTAAGTGACCTCAGCCAACATGGTACTCACTCTTCCTGAGCACAGGAGGTCGTTGACTCTCATGCGGCACTGGACCCACTGGACCCACGTGCGTTGCACCACATCATGGGAGCTCACTGTCTTGGCCACCTGCTCCCAGGCAGGTTTGGTCAGGTGAGGGGTGGGTGCCTCCGCCTCCTGTCCCTCAGAAGCAGGACCTTCCGCCACACTGCCACTTCCTCCAGGAGGGCAGCTAGGCACACATCCAAAAACCAAGGGGCACACTGCTCCACTGCCCTATCCTCCAGCCTGGCCTGCTCCACTGCCCTACCCTCCGGCCTGGCCTGCTCCACTGCCCTACCCTCAGGCCTGGCCTGCTCCACTGCCCTATCCTCCGGCCTGGCCTGCTCCACTACCCTACCCTGCGGCCTGGCCTGCTCCGCTGCCCTATCCTCCAGCCTGGCCTGCTCCACTGCCCTACTCTCCAGCCTGGCCTGCTCTGCTGCCCTACTCTCCAGCCTGGCCTGCTCTGCTGCCCTACCCTCCAGCCTGGCCTGCTCCGCTGCCCTACCCTCCGGCCTGGCATGCTCCACTGCCCTACCCTCCAGCCTGGCCTGCTCTGCTGCCCTACCCTCCAGCCTGGCCTGCTCCGCTGCCCTACCCTCCAGCCTGGCCTGCTCTGCTGCCCTACCCTCCAGCCTGGCCTGCTCTGCTGCTGTACCTTCCGGCCTGGCCTGCTCCACTGCCCTACCCTCAGGCCTGGGCTGCTCCACTGCCCTACCCTCCAGCCTGGCCTGCTCCACTGCCCTACCCTCCGGCCTGGCCTGCTCTTTCCAAGGCTGCCAGTGCTTCATTTAAACAGGCCGCTGGGTCGCCATTGGACCCAGTGGTCATTGCACTCCTGCTGCTGCCCGCCCACTCCTGCTTCCCTTGGGAGTCGCGCATTATTCCGGGCAGGCATTAATTGGCCCGCTTAAAATGGTGGTGCGGACCTGATTGTGGGCGGCCATCGGGTCCACGCCCGCCCGCGTCCCCTTCCACTCGGCCCGCCCGACACGGGGATAATTCTCCCCTATGTGCATAGCCAAGGAGAGGGAGACTGCGTAAGCAAGATCATTATTCTGGGACAAACATAATAGGAAGACCCAGATGACTTGAAACTATAAGGAACAGGACAGAATGACAATAACAGTAGCAGTTGCAACAGCTCAAAATGAGCAACAAAAGTGCAGAAACGTCAAACAGCCCTATTTGTCTTATATGGACATGCAAACATACGAATTAGGAGCAGGAGTAGGTTAGTAGTTACTGTTAGATTTTTTGAGAAGGGAATATTGAAGATCATTTAAATTGCTTAGCTTGAATTTGTGTGATTTTGCAAGTGTTCATGGAGAAGATAATGCCCCAGACCATAGACTTCTAATCACCTAGGTAGTGAGAAGATCAGGTTATATGACGGTAAGAAACCTGGAAAGAAATTTTTAAAAAATTTGTCGAGAAATTGTCTCACGTAGCGCAGAATTTAGCATTGCTACAGAAGCCATGCGCCATGCTCTGTGTGACCCCTGTGCTGCCAAGGAGATAGGATAGAGGCTATGGAGAGGGGTTGGGTTTTGAGACTGGCAGCATTGCTAGGTGTATGAGGGTGAGGTGGAGTGTCTGGTTGTTAGGCATGAGTTCTGAGTTCCAAGGAGCACTGCTGGATGTGTGAACAGGGTGTGGTGCATTGAGCAGGGTGTGAGATTGGCGATGTGGTGTATATTTATTCTTTCACGGGATGTGGGCATTGCTGGCTATCCAGCATTTATTGCCCTTCCCTAATTGCCCTTGAGATGTCAGGTGAAGATATATTAACAACCTTGAACACCAGTGTGAGGTCATTAGACTTGTGTGACACTGGTTCCAGGTCCTCAGGTCTAGGCTCTGGGAGTTGACTTCCCAGTCACCTATTCTCACTCCCTTCTGAGGGTGGTCATTCAGGGTCTCCTGAACCCCTGTGGAACCATGGAAGCTCTGGTCCGGCCCACCTGAATCACTAAATCTGCAATACTGCATCCATCAATTTGGAACCCTCTATCTGTGCTGGCGTCCACCTTGCAATAATTTACATTGAAGGAATATTTATGTGCACCCTCCCTTTCTGGTACAGCCTACCATTAAGATGAGCAGGCTAGAAGCGCCTTGTGTTGACAACTAACACTGCCAGTCTCCTCTGCTGTGCGCAGAGACTGCAGGCAGCTTGGAGGAGCAACAGTAGTGCAGAAATCACTCGAGTCAAAGCTACAATTATGCAGGTGAAGTGGCTGTATGATAACTGCGTGGTTCTCTCCTCAATCTGCATGAGTGCAAACAAGTGGTGAGGAGCGAGCCCCGTATCCAAAAACCAGAGCAACCCAACTTTTAGCCCATTGTTTTATTCTCAAGATAAATTGCATTTTCTTTTATTTTTCTTTACAGGTCCTATATATCTGATGTCGGGGAGCTTTCATTTCCGGCTAGTCCCAACCATCCAGTTCAACAGTCAGCAGTCTCCATTTCCTACGTAGTACCTGATAACAAAGAGCTTTTATCAGCTGTAACCCAAGCACAGGATCGTGCATACAGACTGCCTGCCGCAAATGTTAGGCAAACCTCACTTACCAGAGCACAGCAGCCTCACCTGACGCAACCTGCTGAGGCTACTCTCAATGGGCCAAGACCCCAACTTGTTAAAGAATACAGGTAAATGCAACTGTGCTGACTATTGGATTGTAAAGGTTAATACTAGAGAAATGTGAATAGCTAAAAGCTAGTTGAAAGGAAAGATTACTTTACACTTCTGACTTTGCTGTTTGCTTGATATTGTTTCCCCTTTTGATGAGAATTGATCACTTTTAGCCAGCTGTATAGCCTTATACTATTTAGCAAGTCAGGAAGAGATGCTAAGCAGATGATGCTAAGATTAAATTGCATTTTCCCAACTACAAGGCACTGCATCCAGTCTTGTTAAACGTGGACGTGTTCCAGGGGAAATATATTTAGATCAGTTAAAGAGATGCTTAATTATTGCAGGTGCCCTTTACATTGTGCCAAAATGTAGGACACCATGTTGTAAAAGCTCAAACAGGCAATGTCTGATTTTTGGGCACTAAACAATCTCCTAACTTTGCAATATGGCAGGCAAGAAATGAGTTAAAAGGCCTTAAGATTGGAAATGCCCAAACCTGAACAATGCTTTTCTTGTCCCCACTTTCAAAAAACATTATTCACTGCACCCTCCAACAGCCCCCTCCACCTTCCAATGAAAACAGATTTTTTCCTGATGGACACCCCACCCTCCCCTAAACCAAAGGACTTCAATTACCCCAATGGACATTGATTTTTCACTACCCCCATAACCCTAATTACCACCAAGTTCGCCTCTTTTTTATTATTTCACGGATTTAGATATCACTGGCTAGGTTAGCATTTTTATTGCCCATCCCATCTGATCACGAATGATTTCCACCCTCCCAATTGCAGCTCTCTAGCTGCCTGAGTTGCTTGCAGTCCCCTTTCCTAGTCAGCCTCTTCCTCACTTAACCTGAGACCCGCTGAGAGGCCAGCAGCAACTCGATCATCCATCGCGCTTCACCATTGAGTGGCCTGTTACCCTCTACAGCTTACCAGCCCCATGAAAATGAGACGTTAGACCCAAAATCATGGTACCTTGGCCCTCACTATTTTGCATTGGGATTGACCTCTGCACTCCTCTCATGTTCAAAACTGGGTGCACCTGAATTTCTAGACCCTGATTTCTTAGGCTCAAATAGACCCAGGGACTTTTACATAGATTAATCCCATCAACTGTTTTCTTGTTACATTCTTCAGTCACTTCTCTTTCAAGAATTGTCCCTTGAACTCATTTATGTCTTTTGTTTCTGTGGCCTTCTCTGGTAATGTAGTCCATTTTTAAGGCAAGATCTGTTGTTATTTAGGCAGCAACATTTTATTCTTAAATGGCTTCTCTTAGAAACCTGAAGCCTTTTATCTTACCAGTTGTTGTTCAGGCACCATATCCTGAAGCATATGAAAGTAGTCAGAAAACCCAAATTAATACAGGATCAAATTTAATGGTGAAGGAGAGCAATGCCAGTGCACATTTTCATATTTCCTCATTCTTATTTTACGGTATGCTATGAATTGCCTTAAATATTAAACTCTGACCATGGTGCTGAAAGTAGCTTCAGTGAGATCAAGCACTGTGCATTAGGTCACATGCAGGATTTGCAACACAGTCTTTGATTGTTTTTTATATAATAACCTGCTGTTCCCTAATGTCCTAGAGTGAGCCTGAAAGTAGTCAGTCACATCTTTGTCTATGCCAGTCTCAGGTCTGCCACTAAGAATCCATAGGAATGGGGCAGACTGAATCAGCTAGCTGACTTTCCTCCCTTCCTTCAGGCAATGCCCTCCATACTGCTTGATGCTACCCTATGATAACAAGCTTGAGTTCTGGAACTCATGTTGCAGAGAATACTAGGATAAACCAAATCCTACCACCCATTGGTGGAGAGTGTTGCACGTTAATACACTGGGTCATCCAGATATAATGTGATTGCTTCAAAAGTTTTTTTTAGGTTTATACTCAGCATAGACCAGTTTCAGGAACCCCAGCATTAGGATTAACCTCTCCTAAGTCAGGTCAGCTATAGTTAAATGCAGAGTTAATTTCCTTTTGTTCTGCTGCAACAACATAAGAGTACCCTTACTGCACCAATCCACACCAGCATCCACTGGCAATTCAGAACTAAATTACCAGCTGTCATTGAGTTAGGGGAAGCTTTATGCTGATTTTAAAACAGTGGTTTGAGACTTCCCAAATTTATTTGAACTGAAATCTTTACAGCCATCAGCCTAGCAAGCCACACAGTTGTCAGAGTTGCTAGAAATAGGTAATAAATTTCACCTTGCACACTACCCTAAAAGATATGAAAAATATAGATTTTTTAAGTTTGAGTGCAGGTAGAAAATGCTATAAAAAGGCAGTGAGCTGAGTCATTGACATGAGATTGCCAGTTTAAAATTATCACTAAGAGAGTCATTAGAGAAGTGAGGAAAAATTTATTCTCAGAGTTGTTGGTGTGTGTCGTGCTTCATCACAAAAAGTGGTTGGTGGTTGAAATGGAGACTGTTATATCTTTTAAGAGAAAATTGGATAAATATTTGAAGCAGAGTAAAATGAAAGGTTATAGGGAGAGAATAGGACAATAAGAACATTTTTGGATTGCTTTAACAAAGATCCAGCATGAACACTGACCTCCAAATGACCTCCTCCTTTGTTGGGAACATCTATGGTTCCATAGATTTTCTTAGAGACTGCTTTACCAGTGGGGGAAAAAGAAAGGTTTGTGTGATGACCTTTGACCCAGAACAGTACAGTAAGGAAAATTTGGAATTTCTTTAAAATGTCTGTGGTAGTTGTAATTGTTTTCAAAGAATGCCCGAAAAGGAGTTTTAAGAGTTTGGCATCAATTGTAAAGGGATCAATTGTAATTTTCTTGAATAATAAGAAATACTGGTCCATGTGAACTGGTGACCCTTGATCTGAAAGCAGTACCAACGGAAAGGAAGCATATGAAAGTCATGTAGCAAGACACAAAGGAGAGCTGACGTAGAGGGGAGACCTTAAAAGCCACATTTATAAGGAGCTGTGTGTCTGTAATACAGTTAAACAGGACAGAAAACTGAAGGCTAGGTTAGAGCAGGGATTGCGAATCGGACAATTTTACTGCTGCTGCTTCAGTTTTGCCAGAATTAACCAGACTGTTTAACAGGGTTTATTAAAGGGATAATATAATGGAGCCTTTGGGGAATCTTTGCCATAAAACCAATTATGAATCTAGCTAAGGAGGTTCTGCAGGAGTGTGCCGTTTGGGTAATGAGTGTCTCCGGGGACCTTGAATGGAATACAGCTGCCGGTGAATGTGACTCGAGGGCTGAATCGATTTAGTGGGAAAATGAGATCCTGCAAAACAGATGCCGTATTAGAGAATTTTGGAACTGCACGTGGTGCCACATGTTTGTGGGGAGTGATGCAGGTTGTTACGACCCCTATAGAGACTGAGAACTTTTAAAGGGAAATTCAAACTTCAAAAGAATGATGTCAAGATTTCATATTTTAAAACTTTTATTGTAATAAATGACCACAGAGCACTGTTGACTAAGCATTATTTTCTTTTTGTAGACCACTTATACTTTAAACTACAGAAAATAGATTCCCTGTTTAACTTTTAGCACTACTGAAAATCTCCCGCTACGGTTATACGTTACACTGTTGCTCAAGTGGACAATTCATCCTCCAGGAACCTGTCTAAAATTATTCTCAGCTCCTGGTGAATTGCTTCCTTCTGACTTTCCTAGTTGAGTGACTTCTGATTTCAGAACTGACTTTTACTGTGAGGGTTACACTGTAGACATTTTCCCGGTGAACCTTTTAGCTTCCTTTATATCCTCACGAGCACTGTGGGCTGAATTTTACCCCCATCGGAGGGGAAGTTGATGGTTGGGTGTGTGCGGGCGTGCTTCCGATCAGCGGCTCCCGATAGGAGGCTTGGTGCCATTTTACGTGGGTGGGCCAATTAAGGCCTGCCCAGCGTGACGTCCACAGAGAAGCGCTATGCGTTCCCTTTGCAGGCGGTGGGGGGGGGGATTCCTAAAATCAAAAGTGCGCTCTTTCACACATGCGCATGAAAGAACGCACTCATCTCCCTGAGGCTAAGTATCACATGAGTTGGGACATGTTCGTAATTTCCAAAAAAACTTTATTAAAATCTTTAAAACTCTACATGAAACCTCACCCTGCCCGTGGATGAGGTTTTATGTTTTTTCTATTCCCCGCCGGGGCTCCTGGCCTGCCCGCCAACCTTAAGGTTGGACGGGCAGGTCCACTAATGACTTTACTTGATCTGTCAATGGCCTCAATTGGTCGGTGGGCATGCGCAGCTGATTTTGCTGTGCTCCTGTCTTCCTGAAAATTTAAATGGGGCGCGGTGACGTTGGGAGTTCCGCCAATGTCACCGCACGTCATTTTACGCGTCGGCGAGCGGGCCTTACTCGCTGACAGTAAAATCCAGCCCTGTATCTTCAACCTTGAGCACAAGCTCCCACCCATATTCTGTGCGATGAATAATAGAATCAGCATTTTCTGTTTCAGGTGCAAGATTGGCTGCCTCTATCTCATGCTCTCTGCCTCTCATATGGCTGCAGATCACCCAAAAACAGACTTGCTGTCTGTCTGTGAAGTATTCATTGATTTTGTAGGGAAGCCTTCAACCTGATCCTAAAAATGGCTTCCTCTGCCCTTTTCCCCATGGCGATGTGAAACACGTTAGCCTTGCATGTAGGTAGAATTGCTATTAGCTATCTTTGATCCCAACTCCCTTTCCTCTTAAAAGTAAATGGACAGTCCCAGCACAACTGTTTACTGTCCAATACTGATAACATTTTTCTGGGATTTTGGGAGACTCAGAGTTTACTCACGGTATACTCAGAGACTGCTGCCGTTGTCTCTTAAGGGTACATATCTTGCACCTACTTTTCAGTAAAATAATCCAAGGCTTCCTTTGATCCCTGGCAATCAAGCCAGCCAGGCTTGCTATCAAGAAGACTGCAGAACAGACCACATAATCCCTTCATGCACCCTAAATTTAAAGCTACAGTCCCAAAGTATAATAGTTTTATTAACCTCATATCTGTACGCAAATGCTTGTAATTGTATAATATGTATCTTTATTGTATCAGCTACTTGAAGTAAAACATATGTTTTTATTTGAAGTGTCATTTGCCTGTTAATTCATGTTTAATTTGCATTGATTTTGGTTTGTATTCAAGTAAAAGTTACAAAAAGTGAAATTTTGGTGATTTTTTTCATTTGGGGGTCATTTGAGTAAATTTAGTTATTTTAATTTAAGGTTCCTGCATGGAGATCATAAAATTTGTAATAGTATTCCTGTTTCAAAATAAAGAAAACTTAAGTTAAACTTTATGTGAGAAACAATTTTTTTGCAACCAGTGAAATATCCTTTTTATTTCTTTCATTTATTTCTTGTAATCTCTTCTGCCTAATCCACTGTAACACACTGTGTCTATGATGTCTGGGTATCAAGTGAGTGTTGACTAATATTTCCCATGTTTCTTTTTACAGTGCACAGCCAGTGCAGTTGTCAGAATACTATACACCACCCGCCCCTGCTCCTCCTCCTCCACCCCCTCCCCTTATTCCATCAGCCCAAACTGCATTTGACAGTCCTATTTCTGCACCTCCCCCTCTTGCACTCAGTTCTGTGGCAGCTGTAGGCCGCACTTATACCCCTTCACCTCCCCCACCTGTGCCCCCATTATCATATACCCCTCCCCCTCCTGGTCCTCCTGCTGCACCCCCTCCTCCTCCACCTGGCCCACCTCTTTTGGTCCCATCTCCACTACACTCTGCCTCACCACCCTCTGCAGTTGAAATAAAGAAAGCCCAAGCAACTCCAGTGCCAATCAGTGATGCTCGAAGTGACCTACTTGCTGCTATTCGAAGAGGTGAGTGGTCTTTCATTTCAGCTAAATTATGAAGTTGGGATGGCTCAAATGGTAGTTTGACAAGAGTCAGGTCACCCCCGCTTCCTCCAGGCCATAGCTAAAGTTCAGGGCAGTGCACTATTTGGTGTTTTTACTCAATGAGACCATTTTTTGCATTTTTATTTTAAAATCACAGCCCAATATAATTATTAACTTTGACATTCTTTGCTTTGTTTCTGTTTGGATTTTAACATTTTAGTTTAAACGGTGAGCTTGGACTGTATTATCAAAGAAAACACCTTGGAGTTACTGAACCTGACAGCTCAGTTCTTCTATGCCAACACTGATGGATGCCCTCCTTAACCCCAGGACCTGTGAACCATTGATTTCATTTGAACTGTTGGATATTTCTCCCTGGGCAGCTATTTTGAAAGCAGTTTGCCCATATAAGAAGTATCTTTCTGGCTCTGAGCTAGAGATAAGCAGCTTCAAACTGGTCTGCAACAAGAGAAAACATGCCAATTCCATTCTTATAGAGCATTTTACTGATCAAAGCCTTGGTTTGTTTCAGCTGAATTTGATACATGTTGTCATCTGAGTTGGAAGGTCAAGGATTAATATGTGTCATAGCATAATCTTGCATTTACTTTAACAGATTATGAATTTTTAAGAACAGGTCTCTCATTTTGATTCATCTTAACACCATCTGTCTGCTTTTTAACCATATCCCTCAAGCTCTTCTCATTTGAGAGTTTCATGTAGTTGCTTTTTGAATTAATTTATAGTATCTATAAAGTGGACTTCCCTAGGAATTTTCTCTGTAATTCTATTACAATTTTTATGTCAAAATCTACCCCAACCTCCCTTTTTCTTCCTAAGTTCTTTATTTTTAACTGATTTTTTTCTTGTTAAAGGGCCCTTTACTATAGTGAACAATTTGCCTGAATGATATTTGTGAATTCTTTTCATAGCCTTGAAAACTTAAAATGAGCAATTTGAAGTTTGTTTTCCAAACAAAACAAACCCAGCTTCCTTAACATTTCCTCATAATTTAAATCCAGAATCATCTTCACTCTTGCTATATTATAATGATCAATCATTCTTAAGCTTATGCCATATTGCTTTTTTTTCATGTGTTTGCAGCAAAATGCCCCCTTTAAAATTGCAGAAGTATGAATTATCGATAGAATCCTTATAATCAGAACTTATTGTCCATTGCAGGAATTCAGCTTCGAAAAGTGCAAGAACAACGAGAGCAAGAAGCAAAAAAGGAGCCCGTTGGAAATGATGTGGCAACCATTCTGTCCCGTCGGATTGCAGTGGAGTACAGCGAGTCTGATGATGACTCAGAACTGGATGAGAACGAGTGGTCTGATTAACAAGTTAATTCAGTAACTCCTATGGAATGACCCAGCCCACAAGGTTTTTTTTTGTTTTTCATGGAGTGGTTGGTAACTGCAGTTATGTTTACATGTTTTTAGTTGATGCATCAGTTCACCTACACCCAAGCAAAGCACACGTTAAAGTATGTAAAATAAATCATGTTGTACATCTGGTGTAAGATGCCACATGTTTTTTATGAGCATGGCTTCAATTCTTCTCCTTGATTTAGATTATGCTTCTGTGAACAGGTCGTAAGGTTGTGTATTTCGAATGACCATACACATCCAATAATATGTGGTATATTTGAAAGAAGTGTTTATACCTAATCACTGGCTGAAGCCAGTGTTTAGGATTTCTTTTGGTTGACCTAAAATCTATGTAACACCAAAAAAGTGAGATCTCTCTGTATTTCAGACTTTGATTATTAATACTCTGCCTCCTCCTAAAAGAGTACATTTATAGCATAAACATGAAAGGCGTTTTTTCTGTAGTTGATTATAAAGAATAATTGGTAAATATTAGAGATTCTAATCTATAAATCAGTATTCCTTGGTCCTGATGGTATTAATTGATGTTCTACATTCCAAGGTTGCTATTTTCTGAGGTTATAGGTCAACAACATTATAGTCACTGACAATCTAGAGGTAACTTCACTTTGCACTTCACTGTATGATTATGAGTAATACCTGATGTTGTTCAGTTAATTTTGAGAGTAATCTGTCAATGGGATCAGATAATCAATGTGAATCACTTGCATTTTTCTCTAGTTTACTGCCTTGCAGTCAAAGGGAGATATTTATATGTGTATTTGTTGGTATATTTGACAAAATGTCAGTTAAAAGTAAATGATTGAAGGGCACCAAAATGTTTGTGTTTTAAGACTAAGATCCCAGAAAATGACCTCTTAAGAGTCAGTTGCTCAATTTGACACATCAATAGTGATAGTATAAAAGGGCATTGCAACCAGGCTGGTGAAAATAGAATCACCTGTATAGTGCAATGTTTGGTATTAGTCTCTTGTTAAACAGAAGCCAGGTTTGCAAATGGTGGCAGAGTAGCATATGCCTGCAGGGTTAAATATAAAACTTTGCCTAGACTTGCACTTCTGTTCTTCCCAGGTTCACAGGATCACAACATTACTCAAATGAGGAGGGCCAGCTTAGCTGTTCCCTCTGGAAAGCCTATAGTTCTCCATTAAAGCATCCAATTGCCTCTTCGCTGACTCCAAAGTATTGGCCATTACCATGCCTGTTCAAATGTTAATCGTTCTCTCTATAAAGAGCTTCTTAACATCAATTCTAAATTTGCCCTTTAATAATGTGCACTACATAGCCTTTTCATTTACTTTCAGGGCCAAAGAGCCCAAATTTCTGAATTTGCTTCCATTTAAATCAGTACCCTAACTCTTGGAATCAGTATGATGTCTCTTCACTTTGCATTTCCTTTGATGCCCAGAACAGGTTGCTGGACTCCAGCTGGTAAACTTTTAGCGTCACATCATTTGCTTATACTCTGTTGATTTAGCAGTACTCTGTTTGCTTTGTTGATTGCTGCTCTTCATTGACTGAGTGTATTAAATGCCAAGATAAAGAAATGGCATAAGCAAATGGCTGGCAAAATAATGCAACGATAATTATACTACCTTCATAAGTAACTGGGATTGGTTCCAGAATGAGAAAATAGGTTAGGAAGAATGTGTTGCATCTTAATAAAATGGGAACCATGGGGCCACTAAGGAACAGAGAAGAATTTAAATGCGATTGCCATTGATTGCTGGGATTGGTGGCAGGACTTATGTGTCTGGGACACGGTTGCCATTTATTTCCACCTCCACCTCCATCTTGGTCCTGACTCGAATCATGAAAATCCAGCCCCAAGACTCAGATATGCAAAGGATCTACAAGGGACTGATTTGGGAAAAATTGCATATTTATACCTCAATTTATGACAAGTAGAATGTATTCAAATGTGTACTGGGAATATGTAGGATAAATAAATACCTAAGACAAGCAAAGAAAATACAAGTGTTTAGACCATTTTAAATGGGTTAACAAGACAATCCAAGCTGAAACAAGAGGAGAAAATAAACCACCAAATCCACAGTGAGAAAGGCAAGCGGGAGGTGGGGGTGAGGGGGGTGGGGCGGGGGGGGTGGGTGCGGGGTGTTCTGCTTGGAAGAATACAGGAACCTCCAAAGCATGTCAAAAAAGGACAAAAGGTTGAACTAAATTAATGTAATTGCTGACACTAAACACAACTGCAAGAAAGTTTTCTTTATTTTTGTTCTTCCATGGGATGCAGGCATGGCCAGCAAGGTCAGCATTTGTTGCCCATCCCTAAATGCCCATGAGAAGGTGATGGTGAGCTGCCTTCTTAGACGATTGCAGTCCATCTGGTGTAGATACACCCATAGTGCTTTTAGGAAGGAGTTCCAAGATTTTGACCCAGCGACAGTGAACGAACAGCAACATAGCTCCAAATCAGTAATAGTGTGGCTAGGAGGCAAACTTGCGGGTGGTGGTGTTCCCATGCATCTGCTATCCTTGACCTTCTAGTTGGTAAAGGTTGTGGGTTTGGAAGGCACTGTCGAAGAAGGCTTGGCGAGTTGTTGCATTGCACTTGTACATGGTACGCACTGTTGCCACTGTGTGTTGATGGTAGAGGAAGTGAATGTTTAAGGGGTAGATGCACTGCCAGCCAAGTGAGCTGTTTTGTCCTGGATGGTGTTGAGTTTTTTGAGTGTTGTTGGAGCAGCAAATAGAGAGTATTCCATCACTCTCCTGTCTCGTGCCTTGTAGATGGTGGATAGATGTCCTTTGCACTCATGTGTTGGGCACCCGCATCATTGGGGAAGGTGATATTTGTGAAGCCTCCTCCTCCAGATCATTGGTTAAATGTCCACCTCTATTCATGACTGGATGTGGTGGGGCTGCTGCCTCCATTGTTTGGCATGCAAGTAGTCCTGTGTTGTAGATTCAGCAGATTGGCACCTCATTTTTAGGTATGCCTGGTGCTACTCCTGACATATTCTTCTGCACTCCTCAATAAACCAGGGTTGATTCCTTGGCTTTATGGTAATGGTAAAGTGAGGGATATGGTGGACCATGTGGCTACAGGTTACACCTAGAGACTCTATTCTGCTTTGTTATGGTACAGCTGATGGTAAATGCTGAGTTGTCCAAATCCCAATGGGAAACTTGAAACAACTGCCACAACTTATTTTGCAGGTGTGTGCCTTGAATTCAGTAGTAATAAAACCACCAAGTCTTATAGGTTTATACAAAACTAGATTAAACATTTATTAACAGGAGAAATGATTTTAAATATACACATAGAGCTACTACTAATTACTACTATGAGAACTTCTAAATCCCCTAAGCAATCTAGCTCCCAGTTACACTTTCATTATGGCAATAGTAAGACACATAGATTTTAAGAGACCCAGGCTAAGTAAATAATACCCTGAACAGTCAGATTCAATGTGAGTTATCTTAACTTCAGTCCCTGGAGGCAGCAGTTTGGGACGTACAGGCTGCAGGCTTTTCACACTTGGATCTTAAAACTCCCTTACAAACAGTCTTCTCTCCTTTATATACATTTTCCTCTTTGAATGCAAATTCCCACTGTTTCACTATGTCTTTTGAATTTTACCTCTCTACTAATAAAAAATCTATCCTGGCACCTAGTCCACCAGTAATCTTTTGGAAAAATAAATAAGCACACTATTTCTCACTACTTCTGCTGGCTAGGTATAAATTACACCCCCTCCTTTGAATTGAGGCCATTATAGTTTGTTTAAAAATGCAAATGTTCCCGTTACACTTCACATTCTCAAACTTCCCATGTTTACCTAATTAACATTTCAAACCTAACTTCTCTTCTTACATAAAGCACCCAGACTAGCTACCTCTAATTCAATTAGCACACACACATCTCACTATTACTCTATTTTACAATAAATTCCAATAACATTATAGAAATTATTGTATATCCCTGACATGCTTGCAGTGGCACAAAGGTCAGGGAATGCTGCCATCAGCAAGAGAACAACATATCTGCTCTCTAATATGGTAATAGTGGTCAAATTAAAATATACTGCTAGCTGTATATATGGGTGCTTTCAGTGTAGCCTGCATTGTGTTTTCTTTTAAAATACACATATTCTTATTTTAAAAAGTTCTACAACAAGTAGCACTTTACTCCTTAAGGACCCAATTAAATAGTGCTGTACTTGCACCTCAAAAATGCAGCATTATTAAGATTTAAACCACCAAATCATAACCAGCAACATGTCACGTTATCAAAGCCAGAATCATGTGGACCTTTATCCATGGTAAAGTTGCTTGGTTTCACTCGCCACTTCGTTGTTGCCTGTCCTCTGGATGCCATTGTTTGTTTGGTACTGCTGCCAGCTTACTGCTCTATCTGCTATACAGAAATTGTCAATATTGTCGCAGGTCTCATTGTAAATGCCAGTTTCTCTCCTAGCTAGCTACTAGTTTGGCTTCCTTGAAATTTGTCACACAGACAATAGTGGTTCTGCACCCTGAATACAGTGTCAATGAATAGCACAGCTGCCATACCTGCACGTGGTGCCACCATCATGTTGAAAGGCCAAATAACTTTATTCAGGTAACAGAAGAGCCATATTTTGGCCACCAGTTTGACTTAAGTGAAGCAAACCTCTCAGAACTAATAGCACTTGTCCAAAACACTGAGGCTAGAGATAAGAATTAATGCAGTTATCATGAGAGAATCCTTCAGTACTGGAGAAGGCCAATTAATGTAATGCTCATATTTGAAAAAGGAAATAAACCTAATCTGGGCAACTACAGACTCCACCAGCCTTATCAATACCTGATAAAACAGTTCAATTTGTAATGTTTTTGGAATTTTTTCTACTGCATTTAACTCCAGCCTTTTTGGCTCTAAATTTTAGATCTCTTATAGATGAGCCTAAATTTCCTATGCTTTTGAAAGAGTGTAGGCTAAGCTTGATTTTGATAGGATTTCAGTAATGTGCTTCAGGAGAACAAACAGAGCAACATTTCTGTTCATTATTTTCAGCAACTAAAATAATCCTATGCTTCCATAGAGTTGCTCTCTTATCATTAATAAGCAGTGGAACTCAACCATCAGAACTTGTTTTAGATTTACATTATTAAACCGTTTTATTTTACAAAAGATGATTTGTTTTTCTTTATTCTTTTATGGCATGAGGGTGTCGCTTGCAAGGCCAGCATTTGTTGCCCATCCCTAAATAATTAAAAGTAATCCAGTACATACATATATATATAGTAAAACTCTTTCCACGTTGATTCTTAAAAGGAAAAATATATAAATTTATAAGTTACTACTAAGCTATAATTTTTCTAGCCTACTTTATTATACACAGTGTTTGTTACTGCCATAGGAAAAAAGAAAGCCTGATCTGTTCTCTGGAGAATTTCAAACTGAGTCAAAAATTCAAACAGCTCCAGCTCTTTAAATATATCCAAAACAATTACTAGTGCTTCCTGTACCTGAGAAACTGTTGACCACATTTGAAACTAACTGGCTGTCATACGCATATTGAACAGTTATGTCTTAGTTCTGATGAAGGGTCATATGGACTCGAAGCGTCAACTGTATCCCTCTCCACAGATGCTGTCAAACCTGCTGAGTTTTTGTTCTAGATTTCCAGCATCTACAGTATTTTGCTTTGAACAGTTTATCTTTGTTTCAAAATAGCTTGTTGTTTTTTTTCCTCTCTGCTTTACAGATAGCTGATTAAACTTGAAGCGTTTGAATTAAGGTAAACATGAGGGAAGACTCTGCCCACGGCTGAATTTTAAATTGCTTATAAATACTGGCTGAATTTAAAGGGACCATGCCAAAATTATGGCAACAAAATGCTTAAATTTTAATCACATTTATAATCAGAAGCAAGACTACATGTATGATAACCTAGAAAGTAGCTGTCAATTATGCTTCAGAAGAGAGAGATTTTGCCTGACAAAAATGTAATTTTTTTTTAAGAAATGCCATCCAATTGACTGAAAAACCATATGGCATGATGTAGATTTTCATAAAACTTTTCCAAAGGGTTTTTTAATGAAAGGCTGTTACACAGATTGGAAATACAAGGATAGAAAAAAAAAGGCAAAAGTTGAGTGGAACACTTGCAGATTGAACAGATAAATATAAGTTACTATACTTTGGAAGTTACATAGTCGTCATAAGTATGTAATGGTTGGTTGCAATAATTAAATTGGAGTTGACTGTAGTGGTGATAGCAGTTTTGGTAGCTAACTACCAAAATGACTAGAGCTGCACTAAACAAAGCAAATAAAATGCTGATAAGAAATAGGAACACGAGTAGACCACATGGCCCATCAAACCTGCTTCCCAATTCATTATGATCATGGCTGATCTTGGGTTTCAACTCCATTTTCCCACCTGCTCCCCATATCCCTTAATTTCCTGAGAGACCAAAAATCTGTCTATCCCAACCTTATATGTATTCACCGATGGAGCATCCAGAACCCTCTGGGTAGAGAATTCCAAAGATTCACAATGCTTAGGGTGAAGTAATTTCTCCTCATCTCAGTCCTAAATGATTGAACACTTATCCTGAGACTGTGCCCCCGCGTTTTAGATTCCCCAACCAGTGAAGACAATCTATCGACGTCTACCCTAACAAGCCCCCTCAGAATTTTGTAGGTTTCAATGATGTTGCCTCTCATTCTTCTAAACACCAGAGAATATAAGCCCAATTTGCTTCACCTCCCATCATAGGATAACACCTTCAACCCAGGGACCTATCTATTGAGCTTTTGCTGTATCGCCTCCAATGCAAGTATATCCTTCCAAAATGTGGAGACCAAACTGCACACAGTATTCCAGATGTGGTCTCACCAAAATCCTGTACAACTGTAGCAAGATTTCTTAATTCTTGTACTTCAATCCCCTTGCAATAAAGACCAACATGCTATTTGCCTTCGACTTGCTTGCTGCACCTGCATGCTAACTTTCTGTATTCCTTGTACAAACGCACCCAAGTCTCTTTAAACATTGATCCGTAATGTTAGTCAGTAGGTTATAATTCAGAGGATATTTAATGTAATATTCTGGTCAGTCTGCACATGTGCCTAAGTTTGATATATAAAGGAAACATTCAGAATATGGATGCAATGCAGAGATTAATTGTAGCATCAGAGATTATTTTTGAGGAAAGATTAGAGATCTGAGGTATTTTAGGTCTGAATGGCAGTGTTGTACGGGATTCTTACAGAATTACACAGACATTAAATGCTATGGGAAATGGTAAATGTGAAAACTACTTCAGGTAAGACAGGATGTTAAAGTAAGGGACCATGTGGTAAAACTGACATAAAGCCAATTTAAGAATAATGTCAGGAAAATCTTCATGTAAAGAGCTATGATTTGAAATAATTTGGTTTGGTGGAACCAAAAACCTTAGATTTACTTGATGCTGTTAGATGGTGTGATGGAATACTGTATGTTTTCTTCCCTATATATCCTTTGTATATATTTTATAATTTTTTTAATGCATTCTTGGAATGTGGCCATTGCTGGCAAGGCCAGCATTTATTTCCCATCCTAAGTTGTTCTTGAGAAGGTGATGGTGCACCACCTTCATGAACTGCTGCAGTCCATGTTGTGAAGTTACTCCAACAGTGCTAATATGTGAAATGGTCTAGGATTTTGACCCAGCTACAATGAAGACACAACTCTTGAGGCAGGAATCTTACTACCATCTCTTGATTTCATATCCAATTCACTCATAGCTAGTTCAACACCATTCATGGAATATGTTTTTAAGCCTTTTATCTTCCTATTTTGAAGTACTTCATATTTATCATTTGGGAGATTGATGTACAGGCTCTTTGAAGAAGGCAGTAAACTGACATAAAATTAGTAAAATGAATGGAAACAAGTTTCCTCACATCTGAGTTGGGCATTGTCTATACCCATAGTGTTTTGTCTTTTTTTAAAGCAAATGGAAGAAAAGTGCCTGTGGAAGTAATAAAAATGCCAATGTGAGGTGCACACTTTACCTATTTACATAACTGAAACTCTGAATCTTTTGTTCAGTATGGTTATAAATTAACAACTGGCTGCAAATCATAGTCAGTCACACATTATTGTTCACGTATTTGCCTTTCCAAGTGGCAGCAATTAAGAGCAGTTGAAACGGAAAACATTAAAATAGCTACAATGTATGATTCAGGGCAGATGAGCACCTGATCTCTGGAAGTTCTGCTTATTTCATTCTGGTTGAAAATAATTATTTTTTGATCAAGGTATTTTTACATTAGGCCAGACACAAAATGGCCTAATGCAATCTTCTCCCTCTTTTGTATTAACTAATTCATGCAGGATGTTGGTAGCAGTGAAAAGAGCACACACTCCAGTAGGTTTTTGTGTCATTTAATTTCTGATTTGAATTAATTCCAATAGATCTAAAAGGTGCTAAAAATAATTCCTGCTTAAGACAATTTCAAGAAAATCTAAAGAAGTGCTTTTGTTTTTGCTTTTTTTTTCAACTTTCCCTGTTGCTTTGCTGAAGGTGCTGATTTTTCCTGGAATACAGATAAACACCTAACAGCAGCCCTGTGGAAACCTCTCACAAGATTTGTTTTTCATTTGTATGCCTACGTAATGAGCAGTCATAAGGCAATTTGACCACGATGCGTGTTAAAAGCCAAGTCCAACCCTTGTCATGAACAAACGTGCACTCTCCAGCAGAAATTACTAGATATTGGTCAGAAACGGGAGCTCTTGCTGATTTTCCTCCATTCATAGCCTAGGGTGCTGAAGCCAGTTAATTTACTCAATTGAAGCTTTCACCAAATGGCTTGTTGTTGGGGCATTCAAATTATATATTTTAATAAAAACATCCTGGGAGTTAATTTCTCTCAAGTTGTTATTTCAATCAAAAAATAGAGACATGAATGTAGATATTCAAAATTAGTAGAAAACTATTTTTATTTTATTCTTTTATGGGATGTGGGCATCACTGGCTAGGCCAGCATTTACTGCCTATCCCTAATTGCCCTCGAGAAGGTGGCAGCGGGCTGTCTTCTTGAACTGCTGCAGTCAATGTGGTGCAGGTATACCCACAATGTGATTGGGAAGGGAGTTCCAGGATTTTGACTCAGCAACAGGAAAGAACTGTGATATATTTCCAAGTCAGGATATGAGTGACTTGGAGAGGAACTTGCAGGTGGTGGTGTTCCCACACATCTGCTGCCCTTGTCCTGCCAGGTGGTAGTGGTCATGGGTTTGAAATGTGCTGTCGAAGGAGCCTTGGTGAGTTGCTGCAGTGCATCTTGCAGATTTTACAAATGCTGCCACTGTGTGTCGATGGGAGGAGTGAATGTTGAAGGTGATGGAGGAGTGCCGATCAAGTTGGCTGCTTTGTCCTGGATGACGTCGAGCTTGTTGAGTTTTGTTGGAGCTGCACTCATTCAAGCAAGTGAAGAGTATCCCATCACACTCCTGACTTGTGCCTTGTAGATGGTGGACAGGCTTTGGTGAGTCAGAAGGTGAGTTACTCACCACAGAATTCCCGGCCTCTGACCTGCTCTTGTAGCCACTGTATTTATATGGCTAGTCCAGTTCAGTTTCTGGTCAATGGTGACTCCTAAGATGTTGAGAATTGGGGATTCAGCAATGGTAATGCCATTGAATGTCAAGAGGAGATGGTTGGATTCTCTCTTGTTGGAGATGGTCATTGCCTGAAACTTGTGTGGCACAAATGTAACTTGCCACTTGTAAGCCCAAACCTGAATGTTGTCCAGATCTTGCTGCATTTGGACATGGACTACTTCAGTAGCTGAGGAGTCACGAATGTTGCTGAACATCAATCATCAGCAAATATCCCTACTTCTGACCTTTTGATGTAGGAAAGATCAATTTGTCAGTAAGTAGTTCATTTTGTTTTCCTGATCTGTGTTTTATCTTTAGTGATTTAGGTTACAAGTATTTCAGTATAAGTAATTTTGACTAAGGATCTGTTCACTTGGATTTTCACTTTTTTAAAATGATGGAGCAAGACTTCATTTCTGTTTTCAAATGATTTCCATCAAAGTTATATTCAATGTTTAACAATTTGTTTCTTTTATCAACTCTAAATGGATCCAGAATCAATTCAGGTACATAAAGAATATAGAATAGGGATCAGTTGAGCAACAGAGGCTTTTTTTATGTTTGAAAATTTCGCCCAAGGATTTCTAAGTTAGGACAATTTACTAACTTGCTAAAAATGTAGCTTCAGTCCCTGTTTAGCTATAATATCTCCTGATCTTGAAACTGTCTTATCTTTTAATCTCAAACTTTATTAGCTAGGCTCAGTTAGTTGCACTCATCTCTGGGTTAATGGAAAAAGGGCTGGATTTTATGGGCCACTTGCAGGCAAGAAAGCAGGTGGATGGGCCCGTAAAATAGGATTGCCGCCATTGGCGGCATGCTCACTACTGCCCAAAGCTGTTGCCACAATTTTACAAGGATGGAGGCAGCATCAATTGGCTCAGTTGGGACCAATAAATGGGCAATTAATACCCAATAAAGGGCCTTGTCCTGCCATCACTGAAATTTAACAGTTTGCGGGAGATGCCCACGCCTAACCTACAACCTGACTAGTTGACCCTGTAGGCTGATGGCCAGTGAATGGGAAGGGGATCCGAGGTGCCTCCTTTCCAGGTCCTCAATGCCAATTGTAGGCCCCCATTACAGTTTTCCCTCCCTGCATCTACCCTGTCCAACATGCCTCTCAACTTTACTTGTCAGAACCTGCCAGCTTGGCCGTGACGAGATCTGGAATAACCTAGAGGTCTGGATCATCACTGAGCGCCTCCTCAATGCCTTTAGTGCAGTGCCAACAACAGCCACTGCTCCTGGTGGCACCACGGATATGGCAGAGCTGCCTGCCTTTGATTGGCCAATGGCTCTTTGAGGCGGGACTTCCTTCTGGAGAGGGGTGGAAGACTCACCTCATGGTAGTTAAAGGCCCAGCCAAAAAATTAAAACGAGGCAATCTGGCTGAGCAGATGTGGACACGCCACGGACATTTACGCTGGTGTGCAGGGAGCCTTCCCTCAGCATATAATCCAGCCCATAGGCTCAAGCCTCAAATTATGGTTTATGATTGTAAAGCTAGTTAGTGGGTAGTTACCCTACTGCAGTCGCACAAGTACTTCTGAGGTTAGAACCAATGTAAATTGTTGGAATGGAGTAGTGAGCTATACTTTGTGCCTTAGTGTACCTGTCCTGGAAATATTTGGTACAGATATTTGTTTCTTTGGTTGATGATCACAAAAAATTTGAATTAATCTGAATTTTGTATATGCACGTCAGAAGTTGAGAAACCATCCTTTATAACTGCATAATATAAAACAATAAACTAATTTCATGCCCAGAGAAAAGGAAGAAATGTAATAAACAAAAATAGCAGTCATTGTTTAGCCAGTGTTTGAATTGAATTTTAAGGAATTTATTAGCTAAAAAAATTAGAATCAATGAAGCGCCAGTGTACTATGGAATGATGAGATTAGGTTCTCCCAAAATTCTCTCTCAGTGCTCTGTTCCCAAAAAGCCAGACTAGTGTAAGAGTGTGCTGAATGGAAACTACCTTCACAGGAGGGAGAGGGGGAAAATCATGGAGCAAAGTTGCCTTATGCATGCCTAGGATAAGAATGCCTATCCTGTTATGTAAAATGTAACTTGCAATTTAATACACACTTGCACCAACTGACCTCACCATTGGCTTTCACTTGCCCCTGACCATGTGCGCTCAGACTCGAGCATGGGACTGCACTGCTTGTGTTGCTTTCTATCATCAGAACTAGTATAAAAACAAAATGGTGATGCTGTAATCCCACAATTATTTTTCTTACCCATACCAGGGGTGCAGAGATGCATTTCCATGTAGTTGTGTGCACCATGGCATCCTCTATGAATTGTGTGTGGTATAGCTCCAATGGAAAGAAATGGCTGCAAGTAACTTGAAAGAAGGAGAAATTGCTGAGAAAAATAAAAGAAAACAAGGCCTGACTGAATATTACAATGACCCACTGCAATAAATAAATTAATATACTTCAGTCGCATTGTAACTTCCACTATTGTTTCCTTTTATAGAATATAATGGCACAGAATGAGGCCCTTTGAGTCCAATACATCCATGCTCTTCATTCTCCCTAGCTAATTTGGCCATCGATTCAATTTTAGACTGGACCTCATGATTTTTGAGACAATTTATTCTCCCACTCACTTGTATTTTTCATGATATGGAGCACATCTGCTATTGAGGACATTTAAATTTTCAATGAGCTTTCATCATCCACAAAACAAGCCTCAGAGCCACAGTACCTCTCCCAGCAACACCTTCATCTGCCTTAAGATTTGGCAGAAGGTAGGACCCCCGCTAACATGATTCAGTTTTACATCCTTTTGTTCACTATTTAAAAAATTATCTATTTTTGAAACTGCAGAACATTAATGAATGCACATCTTTTAATTTCTCTTGGTGCATATTGTATTACTGACATGCATACATCCCTCACTATGGTAAGCCTAAATATTATCACTGGCCATTCTCTGAACTAAGTTCAAAGTATTTCTTTTGTTCAGAAAAATCTTTTCACCCTTTTAAGGTCTAAAAATTATTTGGGAAATAACAACAGAAAAGTTAAGTAATTTGCCTTTTATAAATTTATGTTTTTTAAATTAGAATCTTTCTTCCTACCAGATGAATAACCACACCATGTGGCTTCTTATATTCAAAACATGATAGCAAAACTATCCATAAGTCATACCGAAACACGAGCCCAGCTGAGCATTAGTGTGCAGTTAGTGGTGCTTCCTATTCCAGGAGTCAGCATTTACATTGTTTCCATTAATAGCAATCTGTGTCAGATCACAGCATAATTAACAATCAGTTTATCACCTCTAGTTCCGTGTCATTTCAGAGATGTCAGACTGTATTTAAAACAAGTGAATACTTTACTTAAAAGATCACTGTTTGCTGATTCATGCACTACTGTTGGCTGGTGCTGGTGCTATGTACATGTAAATGCAGATTATTGGTTAAGTCTGTACACTTGATTTTTGTGTACTTGGAATCAATCTAACTACATTTTCTCCAGCTTAGTAATTGACCTAACTTCAAAGCAGTAAATAGACTTATTGTAATATTTTGCATGTGCACCAAATGTTTCTGTTCTGTCTTAGGTTAATTCATGTGAAGCTTAATCTTATTATCAACTTCAACAATTTCATGATTATTGTTGAAAATAGAGACATGCTGTCTAAGCTTTTCATCTTGCACTCATCAGCACAGATCACAGGATTACCAACAGTAAATGGAACAACAATTAATACTGCATGAGAAGAGAGTGCTGATTGGTTGGTAAGTGGACCCTGATTGGCCGAAGCTTGACAAGTTAACCAATCCCTGCGGCATTCTCCATAGCAACACGCAAATGTCATGTCATACAGAGTGCGATTGTCATATCTTCAGATGATGGAGCGTTATGTCTCCGGAGAGTTGGCCTTTCACAAGAGACTGGTACATCCCTATGTGACATGCTTGCCCCTGAGGTACCCTTCAATTTTGTGGTTGGCCACCTGATGCCTTGGCATTAAAAGTGATAATCGCATTGAATTTCTTTGCCTCCGGGTCATTTCAGGCCACCTGTGGAGACCTGAGTGGAAGAGGAGGCCGAGCTGGAGCAGACAGATGTGCAAGCCGGTTCCAGGGTGGGTCTAGATAACCATGAGACACCGGAAGCTCTTATCATCAGACGATTCCAATAGATGAGTCTTTCTAACTCTTATCAGCTTCATGGTTAGTGCTTCCTTCTCCATGCTCCTTGATGTCATGAAAACCAGTGCCGCATATGGGCTATGTTACTGAGCTAAATAATGTCAGTCATTAGGATGCATAGAATCAAATAAGACCATCAGTTGAATCTTTACCCATATATTAACACACACTTAATGAACAATGTCAACCAGGTAATATGTGGAAAGCAACATTCATTTAAATACAGACCGTCGGTACCATGTGCAAAAAAATGAGAAATACATCCATGTGCCCCTAAGTGTGACTAATGTTTAGTTTCTCTTGAATCTTGTGCAGCTGCTGGGCATGATATTCCCACCTAGCTGCCAGCCATGCTGGAAACAAGCTGCTGACCCTTACGCCACCTTTCTGGGATGACTTTGATAACCGTCCTCTGGTCGCCTGATGCCATGTGGCCTCCAGCATGGTGGGTGTCTCCTGCACACTGGCAGGTTGCCCATCTGTCCTATGGCTCTCAAAGATTCCTGTGCCAATGACAGAGGGGTGGAGGAGAGGTTGTTCCCATTATAAGTGCCCTGAAAGATGCCCCCCCCCCCACCCCCATCTCCCCCAGTGGCTTCAGCTACTGCTCACCTGCTGCCATGAGATCTGTTTGGTCTTCCCCATTTTCCTGAGATGGCCCAGGAGCTGGATGTGACTCCAGGTTCCTCGTTCCCTTCTTGCCCTGGCCTCTGGGCCCTAGAGCTCAGAGGCAAAGTGATGGAGTGCAGGTCAGATCACCTATCCAGTATCGTTTCAGTAATCTGCTGGGTTTGGCCCTCCTTGACAGTTACCATTCTGTTAACGGAGGAAGCCATGCATTCTGCAAAGTGAGTGATCGCTGCGCTCATGGCCTACCTGGACTCCTCCAAAGTGCATGTCAGAAGACGCAACCCAGCTGATATCTCTGCCACATCTCAATGAATCTCGTGCAGTCCAGCATCTACTGCCTAACAGCTGACTCCAGAGGAGCGTCATCCAATTGGAACTCAGCATCTTGATGCCTCCGGCACTCCTCTGACTGCCAGAGACCTGCCACAACTCAGTCTCCGACAGCTGCTCTTGCAACTGTGATGTGTTTCACAACAGTGTGTTTCCTTTACTGCTGAGGTGCACATGCCCACCAAGGTGCATGTATCTGTGCTGATGCTGGGTGTGGAGCAAGGATGTGATGCTGCACCATCTAAGGCACCTTCTTCTTCCTCGGGGCTAGTGGCAGCAGTTGCTGATGTTGTACCTGAGTAGGAAACAAAAGGAAGGAGAGTGGAGGTGAATGTGTTGAGTCACGCTCCCTCATTGTAAACACTGGAACCACTGGGAGATACAAATCTATGTTTGAACCTTACGCCATCCAACATAGAGGCACAATGCAGGAAATCCTTCAAGTCACAAACCATCAATGCTTCATTCCTGACAGCTTGCCAAGCTTCATGCACTTTTCTTTTCCCAGTCCTCTTAACATATTTGCTAGAATTATAAAAATTCTTCTTCCTCCTATCTTGCCTTGACCAATGGCCTGGCTCCAATCATTGGCTGCCAACTGCAGAACCTCCTCCCTGATGGGAGTTAAGATGGCAGGCTTGGCACCCCACCTCTGGTCCTGTTTCATTCCCTGGCTTTGTGTGCCCTTTTCTCCTGCAATTAAAGATTGTAATAAGTTATGATGCTGTGCTACAATCGTTCCTTCACATGTATTGCTAATGTGTACTCTATTGGCAGCACACTTTTCGTAATGTTTTCTGCCAGCTACCAGGTGTGGCTCCCCCCCAACTCTTCATAACCTCTCATTGTCATGCAGAGTGTCAGGCGCGTCATGTTGCCTTACACACTTCAGCAATGTACAAGACAACCCCATAATGGAGCTAACACACAACTTCCATTTACATTCATGACAAGAACAGTGACACACTTGCTCTTGCAGAAGGTCATTGAGGTGTTTGCGGCAGTGAAACCAGGTTCGCTGGACAACCCCAAGACTACTCGTCTCCGCTGCGACCTCCGTCTAGGCTGCTTTGGTCAATCTGACAGGTCTCCACTTCCTGTCAACAGACATAAGGACCTCCCTCCTATCATTTACAGCCTGGAGGAGGGCTGGCAGGGAGACATCATCAGGCCTTGGTGCCTTCTTTGCTCTTTCGCTCTCCCAGCTTCTAGCTCCCTTCTCTTGGCCATCTTTGGAGAGACACAGAGAGTTAACAGCCTTCAATATTCAATATTTCCCTAAACACTTGATCTCAATCAGGGTTATGGGTCAGCTGCATTCCAGCACTATTTCCTCCCTGGCAAAGGTCCTGAATGTTTCTCAGCTATAAGAACATTCCTACACATTTATAAATAATCACTTACCTTCTGCAATGGTTTAAATAAATTCAAATTCTTCAACATAACATTCTGATTGGCCCAAACATTTTTTCCTGCTGCCTCTGACACAGTCTTGTCCCAGGGGTCCCTTTAAATGAGTGGCCGTGACCACAATCCAGGCAATAGCCTGTCCACCCTGTCCCCAGACGTCCCACCTTCATTAGCCAATTGGGTGTGTTGCCCACCATCTCCTGAAGCTGTTGGCTGGCTCTCTGCTGGATGGCAGTTAGTCGAACAATACACATTTTATTCAACATCTTTCAAGGGTGGGGGCGGGTGTTGGTGATCCACTGACTTCTGGAAGGGACTCCTGCCCACTATCGAGGTACGTGAAATTCAACTGATTGGGTAGGTTGGAAGTCATTATGTTGTTGTGATTGGTTTCTAATTTTGCTGCGTTGATGACTTTTGGACTGGAACATAGACTGGGCAATTCTTTGGTGTGTTACAACATTAACTGTTTCTTGTACATCTTAAATTTGCAATTGATACTTTTATGCAATTTGTGATTTGATGCACAACTCCATTAATGATATAGGTTGTCTCAGTATAGAATGGGAATGCATGCCTTAGGGTTAGGGAAGAAGAAAAGTAAGAAAATTGGTTTCTAGTGCTAGTGGTAACTGCACGCAAACCAAAGCACAGTTGTTATTTTAGCTAGCTGGTGATTTGAATAACAAGAGTTTTAATGATGCCTAAAAACTAGCATGGTGGCATTTTAGATTAATTAAAGGCCTTAAAAAATGTCAAGGTGAAAAAGCACCACCTCTAAATTTGAACTCTCCCCACCTTCCTTGTGCTTGAAGATATTACTTGCAGGAAGTCAAAGGATTGCCAATGTTGCATCCAGAGATAATGAGACTGGATTTGCTACTGGTATTTACAATTAACTTTGTGTGTCATCCTGCTGTAATTCTGTATGCACAATTACACCAACATAATGCAGTGCGAAGTGGACATTTGTCACTTTAAATTACACATCATTTACTATTTGAAAGCGAGGCACTTTTGAGATGTTGAAATCATTTATAAAGCTCTATTTTTATAGCCTGTAATTTGTATAATGTTTTGGGGTAAATAATGGGTCCCTGTGGCAAATAATTAACCTTTTGCCAAAGAGATCAAAATCAATGGCCTGAAGCAATTGGACAGTGGACATTGACTGTTGTGTTGCAAGTGTTTTTGTATGTGTGTGTTATTCAAACAATTGAACAAAGTATTAGGCAGCTGTCAGGTATTCTCTGTTGCTTGGCTTGTCATCACCACTACAGCATGCGCACAAGCATGGTATTGTTGTTTAGTCGTACTTTCACAACATCGTTTCTTGATCTGGTGCAGTATTTTTTTTCAATTGTATTATGGTACCTGGGTTTCTGCTGAGAACAGCATGGAATACAGTGACAGACTGAGCTCAGCAGGGCATCATCAGCTGAAATGCATCAATGAAATGTAAAAAGAAAAAAATCAGCTGCATATATGTCACATCTTTCTTGACCTCAGGATAACCCAAAAATGCTTTACAGCCAGTGAAGTTATTTTGAAGTGTGGTCCCAGCATTGTAGGAAACATAGCAAATAATTTGTGCACAGCAAGGTCCCACAAACAGCAATGAAATAAATGACCAGATTCTCTGTTTTCAAAGACGTTTGGGGAATTAATGTTGGCTGGGTCACCAGAAGGACACCCCCTCTCCTCCTATTCTTTGATTAGTATTGTGGAATCTTTAATGTCCAGTTGAAGGGGCAGATGGGCCTTGCTTTAACATTTCATCTGAAAGACAGCATCTCCAACAGAGCAAAACTCACTCAGCCCAAATTATGTGCAAATCTTTGGAGTAGAACTTGACCCCAGAACCTTCAGACTCAGAGGTGGGATTGCTACCCACTGAGTCAAGGCCAACACCTAAGAGCAAGAGCTAGTCAGAATTTGTTCACAGCTGCCATTTGTAGAACCCTTTGTGAGATGCAATAGTATTTCAGTAACATTTTTTTTCAATAGCTAAGGGTCATTACTGAGTGAATTATTTGAACCAGCACAACTTGATAGACCAAACCAGTATAATAGATTGTGGAGTTTTAAGTGCAAGCTACTCCTGTAAATTGAGTTTCCATTATCTCTAATTCTGATTTTAAAAAAATCATTGTGCTGAAATCTGGCCCTGCCTATAAAATTGGCTGTACCCCAAATTGAAATCACTAGCATGGCTAATTTATGCTAATTGCATCCTTTGTGACTGTTCAAGGAGGCTCTTCAAGTTAAGCTTGCTTTTATAGGCGCAGATACTAGGAGGCACCTTTAAAATATTTAACTCACTAAGAAACTAATGTACGCAAATGAAACTAGTAAATGGTTTAGTATAGTTTTTCAATGTTATTTTCATTTATTTAAATCTGGTGAATTTTCAGCTATATTAATAAAACAGCAAAACAAAAACAGAATTACCTGGAAAAACTCAGCAGGTCTGGCAGCATCGGCGGAGAAGAAAAGAGTTGACGTTTCGAGTCCTCATGACCCTTCGACAGAAATTCTGTTGAAGGGTCATGAGGACTCGAAACGTCAACTCTTTTCTTCTCCGCCGATGCTGCCAGACCTGCTGAGTTTTTCCAGGTAATTCTGTTTTTGTTTTGGATTTCCAGCATCCGCAGTTTTTTTGTTTTTATATTAATAAAACAGCATCGGGTTGCCACTCTTAAATATATAAAGGATTATTTTTTAATACAAGGAAAATAAAATAAACAATTAGAACAGCAGTTCATGCACGATTTTATGTTTGTGATTCTGCAAATTAGTTTGAGCAGAAACATAGACCATAACTTTCCTTTGGAAAACCAGTGCAATTTGTGACTGATTGCCAAAGTTGCTCAAAGTGGAAACTCTATCCCACTATGTTTAATAAATTTTGACTCTGACATGGAACGGTTCCATCATTTGTATATCTGTCCAATGCAAAATGAACCTTTAAGCTTCATTTAATTTTTTTTTGGTGGGGGGGGTGCTTTGAATAAAGAGCCATACTAGCATTAAGAATGTCACTGGCATTAGGAATTATTGAGCAGATCTGTGTCCTTGTGTTTAAGCATGCAGGTACAGAGCTGCCCTTTAGCTGACCAGAGGAGATCCAGGTCTGGCAAAGAGCCTCCATGTTACCTTCTCACACTATTGTAAAATAGGTACCAATATCAAAATCAGTACTTGCAGTATAGCACGGCAATTATTCTTTGAACGTTTTCATAAATAATTTATGAGCAATCAAACAAATACTTAAAAGCTTCATTGTCTTGTTTGATGTTCAGCATTTAAATGCAATTTGAAAGAAAGAAATTCTCAATTATTTCGCAAGTAATTTGACATTTTCATTATCATCAGTATATTGAAATATATTGAGGTTAATATAAATGTAATGGTGACAAGATAAAGGTTTAAAAATCTTATTAAAAAATTAATAATCAGCACTTTATCAATTACCATCATTCCTATTTGTACACAATTTTCATGCGCTATCTGACTTGTGAAAGATTTAAATTTTAGTCTCTGTCTGCTTATGATCATAGAATAGCAGGGTTGTCTCAAATCTGTTCACGTACTTCTTCCAGCCAAATATTTGCAATGTAGATTTCTACTAGCCACCACTAGGAATGGTGTCACGGGCAGCAATAGTTAGGCCATTACACCTTATCATCTAGATCCTATCTGTTTTTTGCCAGACTGATTTCCTTTTTAAAGTCCCCCTTTTTTTTTAAAACTGCTTAGTTTCCTTGCGTAACTATCCAGAGAAATTGCTTGTGGACTTCTTCATAACTTCCACAGCTAACCATCCAATGTGACCCAGAAAGCTGAAGCTTTAAGCTCCTTAAGGAAGGAAGACGATCGGGAAGATTTACATGAAGGCATGCCAGTTACTGTTCCAGAATAGTGGGTGGAGGGAACAACAGAAGTTAATATAGATTCAAAGAAAGAACAGCAAGGGCAGAGATCAAGGACAAAGAGCAAAGGTAACCAAGCAGAACCCTAGAATGTTCATTCATTCATAATTTAGCCTTGATTTCCTGCAACCTACAATCAACATTCTCCCAACCACCTGTCCACCCCTAACAGCAGAGGACTGTTCCACAGAGTATTTTATTGCCTCAATCAATACTTGCCCCGAGAATCTCAACTTGTGCTTATAACTAGATAGTTATCCAGTTTCCTTTTGACAGAGATGAGCAACTCTGCTTCAACTATGTTTGCCAAATGATTTTTGGCCAAATTTGAGTTTTATTTAAAAAATGAATTTCCCTCTTTAAGATAACTCTGGCAATTTATTCTGTTTTGATTTTTATTTAGTTTCTAAATTTGAGGTGGGAGGCAATAAATTTGCATTTTTGAACAAATATGAGCCCTTTTTTATTGCTTACTAATATCACTGATATTGTCAAAGTGGAATTTTGGAGATTTATACCAAAAAAAAATTATTTTCACATTTTTTATTTTCCCATCTAATTATAAAATACAGCCAATACAAATGTCTGTCCAGTAATAACCTTACAAATGAACTTATGCTAATGGGAAAAAAAAGTGTTTAAAATTGACTCTAAGTTCCCTCCATAAAAGTTCTAATTTCAGAGAGTTGAAGTAGAATCCGTATATGCCATGATAAGGCTCACTGCCTCATTATTTACTCTGCCATGAAGTAATGTATGACAAAATGACTCAGTAGATTTGCCCATTGTTTTGTACATATTTGGACAGGATGCATCATTGCTTCAGTTTACATCATCACATCAATAGCTTATCATTGGAGTTTTGACAGTATTGTGTATTATTATATTTCACAAGATGGTTAATGATGATGTAAACCCTAGTGATTTTTATCTGTACATTGTCTTTAAAACTGAAATAAAAATATGCTCTGTATTAATCCCTGTGTTGCATTGGAATTCTTTTCGTTGCTATTAACTGTTGTGTGCCCCCTAAGTATTTAGATACAAGTCAACCATCACAGTACAACCTCATTTATTTTGTTGGATGGTTCAAATGTAAATGGCACAAAACTCAGTTCTGTAGTGCCCGTATTTTTGGCACTAAGGATGCTATTTTAAATCTAAAATGGCGTCTGCACCATTTGCGCACACTGCTGGTGTGGTCCACACTGGACGACATTTTGGGTAGGTTGGTAACAATGGCATTAGGAGTGTTCACAGGAAGTATCCAAAGTAGGTAGATTGTAATGTCAGTCAGTGTGTAATGCTGATTTGACTCTTCTAGTGCCATTTCCATCCTCAACATTTCAGCTAATATCCTCCCTTAATCTTGCACAGCTGGCCATGCATTGAGCAGCAGGAAAGACTGTCACCACCATACCATTCAAGGTATCATCAACCACTCTAGTTAATTACTGATTGATTTGCACTGGCTGATCAGAGATAGGAGTGAGCCAAGGATATAAACTTGGGGCCACTAGAGGTAATGATATGGAAGGGGGAAGAGAAAAGGCACAGTGGCAGCAGTATGCATCATATACAAGATGCACAACAGTAACTCACCAAGGGTCCTTCGACAGCACCTTCCAAACCTGCATCCTCTAGCACCTAGGAGGACAAGGGCAGCAAGTACATAGAAACACCACCACCTACAAGTTCCCCTCCCAATCATACACCATTTTGATTTGGAACTATACCACTGTTCCTTCACTGTTGCTGGGTCAAATCTTGGAACTCCCTTGCTAATAGCACTGTGGGTGTACCTACACCAGATGGACTGCAGTGGTTCAAGAAGCTAGCTCACCGTCATCTTCTAAAGGACAATTAGGGATTGGCAACAAATCCTTGCCAGCGATGCTCACATCACATGAAAGAATAAAAAAAAGGCAGATGATTCTTTTGCTATGACTGGATCGATAAGAATGAAGCCACTTGTGTTCAGTCCCCCAACCTGGTGAAGAGTTAGAGGTGGTGCTCATCTATGTCAATGGCTGCAGAGAAATCGAGAAAGACAAGGAGGATTGGTTTATGGTTGTCACAATCAGATAAGATGTAATTTTTTACTTTGATCAGAGCTGATCTGGTACTGCAGCAGTGACAGAAACCTGACTGGTGGGACGTACTTCAAAGCATGCAAACTCTATAGAGCACAAATGGAATTTTGTGAAAATATTGAAAAAATATTAGAGAGATCCTCAATACTGAATAATAGATGTTTAGAATAATTTACCAAAAGGCTAACAGGCAAAATTGGTGGGAAAACTTAATTAGATGCCATGATGATAGAATTAATGGACTGGGGTAAATAAAAACTGCAAATGCCTGAAATTGGAAATAAAAACAGCAATAGATGGAAATACATGGGCAATCAGCATTTGTGAAGAGAAGGTGTTGGTTGATGATGTTTTAGATGTGAAGTGTAGGCATCCAAAATTTGATAGCATTTCTTCTGTTTATAGCCACTTAGTGCCCTGCTGTGCATTTCCTGCATTTTTATATTTTTATTTTTAAAATGCTAGAAGGATGAGTTTTATTGGGCTGAGTTGCCATCTTGTATGCTTGACTGTTCTTGTGTACCTACAGCAAAACAGAAGTCTCACTGGATGCTAAAAATATCTTTGAACTCTGCACTTCATGAGGTATTTGGTCCCCTGTATTTGGGCCCCAGTGACAGACTCTAGCAATCACAAACGCGGGAGTAGGAGTCTGTGGGATGAACCTATTTGTTAAAGTAATATCTTTTGCTAAGTTCATCATCTGGTACCCCTAGGTGCAGCACAATTTTGAGTTTGTGTGGTAGGAGAGATAAGAATAACTGCCCACTACAGGGAAACAACAGTAAGAAATTCAGAATTCTTTCCAGGTTCACCAAACAAGCTTGTGTTAATTGAAAATGGGAAATACAATTTAGAAAATATTCTATGATGGCTAATAATAACATAATTTAAATGTGATTTCATAACTCAGGGATTGGATATGAAAACTCAGAATATTTGTATGAAGTCAGGAGTGTTATGGAACACTCTCCACTTCCCTGGATGAGAACAGCTCCAATACTCGAAGTTCAAAACCATCCAGCACAAGGAGCCTGTTTGATTGGCAACACATCCACCCCTCAATCCTTTACTCCCTCCACCACTGGCGCAGTATTACTGTCTACAAGCTGCATGGCAGCAGCTTGCCAAACCTTCTTTGGCAGAAGCTCCTAAACCTGTGAATGCTACCGCCTAGAAATGTGAAGGGGGTCTGGGGGGCTTGGCGGTGGGTGGGGGTTGGTGGGGGGTGGTGGTGGTGGTGGCAGAGCATGGGACATTGGTCAGTAGTATAATTACCCAGGAGTTAAAAGTGGTTTTAATCATTCTAGCTTTTCCTGGGTAGCTATTCTACCAAGAGAGTCAGAACCTTCCCAAATCTCCGATTTAAATCAGAGTATCAGATGATTCCAAGCGCAGGGTATTTGCCCATCATAAGTTTAAACTTTAAAATTGCCATGCAGTCCTTGTGTGGGAACTTCCCAGGGGATCCCCTAGCGTGTCGTCTGGATATCTCTATCCATCCCCCAAACCCCTCCACCCGGGGAATGGAAGTTCTGGGCCAAATAGGGGAAAACTATTTCCTCTTATCGGAGAATCAGTGACAAGGGGGTCACAGTTTAAAACTGTTGCTAAAAGAATGAGAGGAGAGGTCAGAAGAAACATCTTTATGCACAGGTTGTTGGATAATGTTGAATACTTTGTTACAGTGAGTGGTTGAGGCAGAGACCATAACATCTTTTAAGGGAAAATTGAATAAATATAAATAATGGAAAGAGGAAGATATAGGGTTGTGGGGAGAGATTGGAGAGGAAGATACAGGGTTGTGGGGAGAGATTGGAGCAATGGAATTAGTATTGTCTTACAAAGAGTCAGTGCAAACACAATTGCCCAAAGACAACCTCCAGTGTTATAAATGTATGTGGTCGTGCAAATAGACTTACTTTTGAGTAAGTTGTTGGGAAATTTCAAAGCTACAAACCAATTGTCAAAAATATGTTTAAACAAAATTAAAGACCATTTTATTAACTGATTTTCTTGTCTTATAATATGGAGAGATTATTTTTTATTCATCACACAATACACATTAACACTCAAACATGGTAAATATTCCTTGCCCTAAATTTGAACTCTCAAGTGCTAGGATTTCGCACAAAATAACACTGAGCACAAACATACCACAATTTCCCATATCCTATCGGGAGCTCAATGGTAGCAAGTAACAAAGGTATGGAGTTTAATCAGTTATTCTTTTATGCTTGCATTCCTGGTAATTTCCTGCATGTGTTTCTGTCTGAGGACTGGGAGTTACTAATTTCCATCAGTGTCATTTGATATACTTCAATATTACCTGATAATTTATTAGAGGAAGATTTGCCTATAAGTCATGGAAAATTGCACATTGACTTATGGTTACCTGAATTTGGATGCTAGATATTTTAAGGCTGCAACCTGGAAATAAAACCAGTGCTTATTGCTCCTGGTTAATATAAAAACAGCCATAATTCACATGTTAGATGTGATGCTTATTTCAGGTTCCATAGTAAGTACAATTGAACAGGCATTTGGGTGCAAAAGGCTATGATGACTTTTGGCCACATGATGGCAACGTTCCACCTTTTTCCCTTCGGTAATTTATTTTCAACCTGTAATTTATGGCATTTGGACAAGGCAACACACTTTGCTCATAAATTCTTTTCAATTGAAGGGACACTCCAAGTTGAGCATAAAAGCACAAACTGGTCTCTCACATTTGCACTGTTCCGCACAGCACAAGCACGGGTGAGGTGAAATATTTAAAAATGTACAGCAGTGTACAAGAAAGAGTAACAATGCCCTCTCTGTATAATTATGCCCAGAAATAGACAATATTAATAGATCTCCAATGTCATTTTTCAGGGACTTTGGGTGGAATATTCAGGAGGTAATTCCGATAACCTGGTGACAGGTTAGTGGTCCTTGTGTTCCTGTCCCCAGGTGATCTTTCAGGAGGCAGGTCATCACCAGCAGAAGCTGCCCCTCTGACAACAGTGGGTAACCAATTTGGGTAATTAACTGCCCATTTGTGCACTGACTGGGGACACTGTCAGAATCTTCTCAGCAGCATACAGGTCTCCGCTGAGGACCAAACCTTGCAGATGCCTGGGGGCGGCTTGTCAGTGGATGACTAGGTGGGGGCTGGTGGTGGTGGTGGTGGCCCATGAGGCCTCCAAGTCTTATCCCCACACTGGGGCAGCATTGTTCAGTGGGCCACAGCTGTGGAGGTCAGATCATGGGAGGGGCTTCCCCTAATGTTAATTTAATAAAAGTAAATATCTCTTTGGAGGTGCCCTTGTGGAGACCCTCCTGCAGCAGCAGCATCCACCTCTGCCATCCAGCAAAGGCTGAAGGCCCTCTGATTGGACTTGCAGCCTCATGAATCTTTAGCTGGACTGCTGACCCAGAGGTGGCCTCTTAATTGGCTGCCTCAGGGAAGATCTCCCAGGTGGGAGCCCTGACAGCAAGTGTGGGGTCAGGGCCTGGAAATGGGTCTGCCCCTTGATTATTTTTAAAGGGGACAAGATTCTGCCTATTGTCCCTGCCTCACTTATCTGCTCTAAAACCCTCAGTTATCTCTAGACTCATCTATTCCAATGCAACCCAGGCTTGTCTCTCACATTTTACCCTCTGTAAACTTAAGTTCACCCCAAACTCTGCCACTGTCCTAACTCGCATTAAGTCCTGTTCCCCTGTCACCTCTGTGCTCATAACCTACATTAGTTTCTGGACAAGTAATGTTTTGATTTTAAAATTCTTATCCTTGTTTTCAAATCCCTTCATGCCCTCGCTTCTATCTCTGTAATCTCCTCTAATTCTGGCCTCTTGAGCACCCCCTGATTTTAATCACTCCACCATTGGTGACCATGTCTTCAGTTGCCTGGGCCCTAAGCTCTGGAATTCTCTCCCTACCTATCTCCCTCTTTCTACCTCAGCTTCCTCCTGTAAGACACTCCTTAAAAGACCCACCTGTTTGATCAAGCTTTTTGTCATTTGACCAAATATCTCATGTGGCTCAGTGTCATATTTTGCTTTATATTGCTTCTGTGAAGCTCTTTCAGACATTTTATTATGTTAAAAATGCTATATATGCTGTTGTTGATCATCCAGGACAGAGGCCAAGTGGCAGAGCAGTCAGGTTTTGGCTAAGGGATCATTCACTGGTTTGCCTGCTTTTTCATTATTTTAATTTAATATGCACTACTCTTTTTAGTTTACTTACATCAGAAGCACTAGAAATAATAGTATAATGACAACTTATGCACTAACTATTCCCTCACTTTCATAACATACCATTTTTTCAATATGTTCTAGCTGTTTAAAGATTATCTTGCTAATAGTTTTCTCCAGCCGTCACTTGATTGACATTTACAATTCTTCTTTAGTATCTGTGAGAACGATTGCATCAAATTGTTTTTGTTGCCGCATCATAAGCTTATGAAGAATTAATTCCTCTGCTCAATATTTTCAGTGAAATCCTGTATGTATTTTCTTTGACTAGTGGAAATCATCCTCCCTGATCTTCACATGTATCTTTCTTTTGCAGTTAGAAGTAAGCGTACTTAAACGTTTTATATTTAGTGTTGTGGTGAATAATTGGTTTTGTGTAATTACAGTGTGACAAGCTTGCATAGCTAACTTCCATTATAAATGTGAACCTGGGAATTTATAACAACAACTTACATTTATATAGCGCCTTTAATGTAGTACAACATCGCAATGAGGGTTATCAACAAGATTTGACACCGAGCCACGTAATGCGATATTAGTACAGGTGACCAAAAGCATGGTCAAAAAGGTCAATTTTAAGAAGTATTTTAAAGGAGGAAATAAAGGTAGAGAGGTGGAGAGGTTTAGGAAGTGAATTCCAAAGCTTACAACCATATAAATGAAACGATGAAAATTAGGGGCCCAAATTGGAAGAGCGCAGAAATCTCGGATCTTTGTGACGTTGCAGGAAGTTACAGAGACAGGGAAGCTGGAGGCCACGGAAAGATTGAAACAAGGGGAAGAATTTTAACATCAAGCTGTTGCTTAACTGGGAGCCAATGTAGGACACTGAATGCCAGCGTAATAAGTGAGCGGGGCTTGGTGCTAGTGAGGATATGGGCAGTAGAGTTTTGGATGAGCTTATGTTTATGGAGGGTGGAATGTAGGGAACCAGCCATGAGTGTGTTAGAATAGTCAAGTCCAGAGGTAACAAAAGCATGAATGAAGGTTTCAGCGGTATATGAGCTGAGGCAGGGGCAGAATCAGGCATTGTTACAGAGCTGGAAATAAGCAGTCTTAGTGATGGCACAGATATGTGGATGAAAGCTCAATTTGGGGTCAAATATAACACCAAGGTTATGAACAGTCTGGTTCAGCCTTAAGGAGTTGCCAGGGAGAGGAATACAATTGGTGATAAAGGGAATGGAGTTTGTGGCAAGCACTGAAGTCAATGGCTTTGGCCTTCCCAATATTTGGTTGGACGAAATTTCTACTCGTCGAATAGTGCATGTTGGACGAATACCTAGGAATTGAGAGTCAGTAGAAGAGTTAATAGAAGTAATGGTGAGATAGTGCTGAGTGTCATCAGGGTACATATGAAATCCAAAGTTGTGTTTTTGGATGATGTCACTGAGGGAAACAGGTAGATGAGAAATGAGAGGGGACCTTGCGGGGTGGTTAGAGATAATGATACAGGGCCAGGAAGAGAAACCATTGCACCTGATTCTCAGGCTATAAATGGATAGATGACAATGCAACCAGGTGAATGAAAAAAGTTGCCAATAAGCTATCTGCAGTTATTGGTGGAATGGAATTTTCCCTGTATAAGTCAGGCACTAAGGAGACTCTGAGTTGGCCAAGATGAGATCCTAGATGGGCCACAGGTTTATCCCACATTTAGTGCAAGATGTCACCTTGGTAAACAAGTTGAAGCCTATGCTAGGAACATCCCCTGAAGGTTTGTTAAGGGACTGATTGGCACTGAAATTGTCTGCTTCTGCTCACTAAATATGGCTGTATGGCATTTTGCGGCTTTAACTAATGCCTTCTCCAAACAGTGACCAGCTGCTTGGCAGTAAACTATTTTTTAATTCATTCACAGGATGCAGGCTTTGCCGGCTAGGCCAGCATTTTATTGCCCATCCCTGGTTACCCTTGAGAAGATGGTGGTGAGCTGCCTTCTTGAACCACTGCAGTCCATGTGGTGTAGGTACATCCACAGTGCTCTTAGGGAGTTCCAGGATTTAGACCCAGCGACAGTGAAGGAATGGCAATATATTTCCAAGTCAGGATGGTGAGTGACTCGGAGGGGAACTTCCAGAAGGTGGTGTTCCCATCTATCTGCTGCCCTTGTCCTTCTAGGCGGTAGTGGTCAAGGAATTGGAAGGTACTGTATAAGGAGCCTTGGCAAAATCCAGCAGTGCATCTTGTAGGTGGTACACACTGCTGGTACTGTGCGTCGGTGGCGGAGGGAGTGAATGTTTGTGGATGTGGTGCCAATCAAGTGGGCTGCTTTGTCCTGCATGGTGTCAAGCTTCTTGAATGTTGTGGGAGCTGCACTCATCTAGGCAAGTGGAGAGCATTCCATCACACTCCTGACTTGTGCCTTGTAGATGGCGGGATAGGCTTTGGGTAGTCATGAGGTGAGTTTCTCGTCGCAGGACTCCTACCCTCTGACCTGCTCTTGTAGTCACAGTATTTATATGGCTAACCCAGTTCAGTTTCTGGTCAATGGTAACCCCCAGGATGTTGATAGTGGAGTTTTCAGTGATAATAATGCCATTGAAAGTCAAGGGGTGATGGTTAGATTCTCTCTTGTTGGAGATGTTCACTGACTGGCACTGTGTGACACAAATGTTACTTGCCACTTGTCAGCACAAGCCTGGATATTGTCCTGCTCTTGCTGCATTTGGACATGGACTGCTTCAATTTCTGAGGAGTCGTGAATGGTGCTGAACATTGTGCAATCATCAGCGAACATCCCCACTTCCGACCTTATGATGGAAGGAAGTTCATTAATGAAGCAGCTGACGATGGTTGGGTGGAGGACACTACAACAAGGAACTCCTGCAGTGATGTCCTGGAGCTGAGGTGACTGACCTCGAATAACCACAACCATCTTCCTTTGTGTTAGGTATGACTCCAACCAGTGGAAAGTTTCCCCCCGAATCCCATTGACTCCAGCTTTGCTAGGGCTCCTTGATGCCACACTCAGGAAAATGCAACCTTGATGTCAAGGGCAGCCTCACTCACCTCGGGAGTTCAGCTCTTTTGTCCATGTTTGAACCAAGGCTGTAATGAGGTCAGGAGCTGAGAGGCCCTGGTGGAACCCAAACTGAGCATCAGTGAGCAGGTTATTGCTAAGCAAGTGCCACTTGATCGCACTATTGATGACCCCTTCCATTACTTTACTATTGATCGAGAGTAGACTGATGGTACAGTAATTGGCTGGGTTGGATTTATCATCAATCATTGATGATGATTTCAAGTGCCACTTAAAGGGATACTCATTATTTCATGGTCATTTGCTGCTTGAACTTTGAAGATGAACTCTAAAACATATTGGGAGACAGTCTGAGATAGTTTGGCAAGACTTCAGCAACATCTGTGCAACATTTATTCCAGAAATATTCTGAGGATGTCACTAAAAAAGAGTAAGTGCTCTGTTACTTCACCTAATTGAACACCTTACAGAAGTCACCAGGAGGAAAGGAGTGCTTGGTCATAGGCAACTTGGTCTGCAGGAAGAACGGGAGGACATGATGCCTGGCAAAACAACCCCAGCTATTGCAGGAGAGAGGGACAAGAGGGCAAGGAAGGCAACATAGTGTCCCTCTTCACTGGAGGTGCAGGACATCCCCAAGTTCTAACTCTCAGACAGGCTAGTCTTAATAGCACTGTGCCCATTTGGTGCCTATTTTTACCTTTTGGTCAAAATAACCCTCTGTGAATAATCCTCTATGAACCTGTGAGTCTAATTATTCTTTCTGCTGATGTCAATTCAGTCTTTTGACTCCTACAGGTTCAATAATTCCTCCTAACCAGTTTCTTCTCCTGATGATAATACAAGCCTTTGCTATTTAAACAAAAATGAAACAAAGTCAAGAATTCAAAAATAGAAAAGAGAAATGCCAATTATTATTGATTTTTGATTTTTCAAAGTGAGTGTCGATGGTGAAACTTGTGCTCAATATATCTGATATACAAAAAGAGAGGTAACAAAAGATCCAACAATACTTACCTTCATTCTATGGAACCATTCTACCAAACCACTAATAAAGCTCAACTCGTGGAAAGACAGAGACTCAAACTGTGGTCAATTTTGTGAAAAGCTCTTGGAAATTCCTTACCCATTCTTTAAGGCAATGTCCAATCTCCAGGAGATCAGGAATATCCATAACACATTGCTATGCTTACTTAAGCTAAGCCCTCAATCTAGTATCTTCCATTTTCCATTTTAGAAACCTAGGGCTGTACAGGACCAGGAACAACCACCTGTATCCACTAGTCTTGTGCAAAAGGTCAAAGACTTCTTATCTCAGTTTACCTCAGATATCCCTCAATATCCCTATTTACCAAAAATGTATCCATCATCATCTTAAACTTTATAATGTCTTCCCCTTTCACTGCCTTTCTGGTCACCTGTTACACACATTTACCATCCTCAGCAGGAAGTTATATTTGTGAGTGCAATTTGCAGACACACTGCATCTCTTCCCTGCCTAAAGAAAAATGGCCCACTTACATAGCAGCCTATTGGGATTTCGTTTTTTCTGATAGAGGGGAGAGTTCTACATAAAGGCTACAGTTTCATATCACTTTTTTTATTGAAGAATCTAGTTTTTTATTTGTTTTTCAATGTAGTATGTACCAATTACTATAAAAAATGAACGACTCAGAATCATTCAAAAATATTAATCAATGCTACATAGGTTTGATTTTTGTAAAAACATTTTGCTCATATTTAAAATGTAGAAAATGGGATAAATAGTGTAAGATTTGATCTCTCTTGTATTCTTTAATTTTTCCCTCATGAGAATGTTGATTTCTCATTAGGATTTAGTTCCATACATGTTAGCCACCCTTATTTCATTTATTCAAGTTGTCTGATATAGCTCTAGACAATGAGCACTGAGCAACCATTTGACCAAGGATTGGGTAGCAATCACTAATGGCTAACCTGTACCTGTCCACAAACATTGTCTCCTCCACCTCCCCCCAATCCACACACTTCCAACAGTGATCACTGAATATTGATCAGGAGTTGAAACTCCTTCTTCCTTCTATGACCTGGGCACTAAGGACAGTTTTGACAACCTACAACCAGCCCAGTGAGATTAGCTTTCAGCATAATAATAATAAAAGTGCATGGGCATACAAATCATGTTAGAATTATGATTGGGTTAATTTAGAGAGAGTGCCTTTGCCATTAAATCACAAGTAAGTATTAAAATCCTTTATATGTGACCAAATTGCTTGGTTCTATTTAAAATGTGCATTTCAGGAGGTGTTTGCTAACCGAACAGGGTTGACAAAACACCCTTCTTTTGAAATAAAAGTTTGTTCCTTATAATCATTTTATGTAAATGTCACCTGGCATTCGGTAAGATTAACGACCTCAGTCGAAAGCTGCACTATCCATTATGTAACCGTCCATATTTCATTTCTCTTTCCTTAGTTGAAAGTCAAACACCCACAGGAAGAAATCTGAAAGACACCACATGTTTTGAAATGACTGAGGGTGGTGGACGGTGGTGGGCACTGACTCAATGGGGGCCCTTATGAGAGGTTCAGGGGTAGACACAGGGAATGTTCGCCAGCAATTTGCAATGCAGAAGCGATGCAGGTAGCCGGTCATTGATGTAGCTTCACATCTGAAGTCTGCCGACATTGCAAACACGGCCGGCTCATGGTTTCATTGACGTCAGCGGACAGGAGCTGAAGAGAGAGGGGCGGGAAGGGGGAACACGTTACGGAACGGGAGACTTTTTCTTCAGATAGAAATAATTATAAATTCGGAACTGACTGCGCAAAATTGTCGAGAGTACCCACCAAACGTAATATATTCCTGACAGGCTAAACAGATGTGTTTTCCTATCAGCCTGGTATTGACCTAACGATTTGTAACGTTTGGCATGAAGGCAGAGAATCATAAATGTGAACAACAGTTTGACGAACTATTTCAAGGCTCTTGGGGTCTGACTCGGGCTGTAAATCAGCATTGCAGGTCGTTAGCAGCGAGTCAATGCGCAGACTCGAATCATGCAGACAAGCCGCCCATTGAAAACAACCGAGAACCGACAGCAGACCAAACAGAACAAAAGGTTGATTCCTAAAATACTGTTTATTTTAATCCAATTTATCCTTTGCAAAAAGGTTGGTAATGTTGCTTACAGTAATAGGTAACCATATCAAAATAAATCGATCTCAGCAGATAAATAGGCTATCAGATATTTGACAGTGCAGGAAATGGCAATATTTTAAAAAAAATCACTCGATTGATAAAGTGCAATTTAAATGATGGGTGAGGAGGAAGGAAACATTTGCCCCAATAAACCTGTTCGGATAGTTTCCAAATCATTGGCAAATACTGTCTGAATTGAAGTGCTGACTGACGGAGCCTTCATTAAGATATTGGCAGAAGTGCTTTTTATAATTGTTCCTACTCCGGGACCGACAGGATTCCAAAGTGTACGGTAACTCCTGGGAAAGGATCTACTTCGATTTACCTGACTGTTTCAGGGTAGTAACCAAACGCTATTAAATTTGATTTACTTTTTTGTGGCATTTGATTAATTGCTAAAAGCTGCCATTTTGACTGGATTTTATTCTCTTACCCAGCCTCCCCTACCCCACCCCCAAAGGCAGCGACTAGTTAACAAGGGGGTTTCGCCAATACGGCGAAATTATAACTCACAATTTGAGGTATTGGTACCTGTACGAAAAAAATAGAGCTATATTCCGAATAAACATCATGTGAAAGGAGCCACAGTAAAGGGCCAAAATATGCTTTGACTTAAAACGGTGCTGCCGCAGAATAACACGTGTATCGTTCACTGCAGCTGTTCACATCACGTCCAGGGATCAATTTGGCAAATATAATAAATCATTCTGACACGCTCACGATGTCCTGCCCAATAGTATACAATATTTGTATTGGTTTTAAAAGGTTAAATCCGCAGTATAGAATTGAAAGCACAATTCAGTCACAGTTTAAATGCCGTCAGAACGTCAACTCATAATAAATGATAGATATAGATTAATGTTTCATAGATTGTCAGATGGATAGATGTTACATAAATAAATCATTTTATTATCACAATAGACTAGATAGATAGATCTTTAAAGACGTTTAGAACACTGGACTCTATTCCAGTAGCTTAAAGTGCATTACATATGAATAGTGCTCTAAACTGGAGGAAAGTTGCCACTGGCGCTCCTGTGGAACTCGCGATGCCCAAATTGATCCTTGCAAAATCCCATCAAACACCTGCCATTTCCAGAACTTCGCCCGGGTCTCTTAAGTTCCACATTTTTTGGAAAAATAGCACTTTTCCCCCACACCGGGTTCCTTTTCTATGTATTTATACGCGTACCAAATTCACTTTTGTCCCGTAACCATTAATACGCTGCAGCTTTAATTGCGTGTTATGGAGTTTATGATCATGATTCTACGGAAAACCGCTGGGGGCGCAAATACTGTTACTTTACCTGATGTGTGAAAAAAAAGCTGCTCTCAAAAAGTACGCTTTCCCGCAATGAAAATGTTTTAAATAGCGGGCAATGTGTTTTTTTTAAAATAAATTTTCAGTAAAAAAATAAAAATTACAAATAATAATTGTTTTAAAAATAAAATCCCACAAAACAGAAGACACTATACGTCGCTGGACGATCTTGGTCTAAATGAAAAATTAGATGGGATACAACCACAGCAAGCCACCCAGAGCGACTTCTGGATATCAGGGTTCCGGTATGCATAAATGATAGGGTTAATGACTGAATTGCAAGTCGCTGGTAGGACGGTGACATAGGTGTAGATCAGCGGGTAACTGGAGTCTGCAATCAAACAGTAGATTGCAAAAGGGATCCAGCAAGCAGCGAAGGTGCCCAGGATGACAGATAAAGTCGAGATCCCTTTCCTGGTCGAGGTGTTGGAGGTGGCCACGAAATGGTACTGCACGGCGATCTGCTGGGCGTGCCTGAAAGCGATTTTGCAGATTTGAACGTAGAGTTGTAACATTAGGGCGAATATCAGCAGAAATGACACCGAGAGGACGGCGGCGTTGTTTTTGGTGATGGGTTTGACCACGCTGCAGGACGACTCATCCTCCAAGCAGTTCCAGCCCACGATGGGCAGTGATCCCAGAGTGATGCATGTGACCCATATAGCCAGGAGCATCAGGTAGGTGAAGGTGGTGGTTCTCTCTGTGTGGTATGTTAGGGCGTTATAGAGGGACAAATAACGGTCCATCGTGATGGCCAGCAGATTGCAGACTGAAGCCGAGAAGGAGGCTATCAGGAGCGCAGCCGAGACCAGCCGAGCGGCTTCGAAGTTCAGCAAGTAGAGAAAAATGAAATTGAGGATCAAGCCCATTCCTCCGAGGAGATCAGCTAAAGCCAAGCTCCCGATCAGGATGAACATTGGAGTCCTGAGGGTCGGCGTGTAGAAGATCACGGCCACCACGATAGCATTCTCGCAAGAGATAACAGTCCCCACCACACAGAGGGCGATGTCCCAGGGATTGACTGCCCCCGTGGGTAGGTCGGAGGTTGCGATCGAGGAGTTGCTGTTGTCCGAGGAGAGCCAGTTGAGGGACTGCTTTGAGCTGTTCCGGGCCTGATCATTCATAACTGGAGGCATGGAAAGCATAATCTGAGGGGAGGAGAGAAAAAAAAAGCGTATGGTTCAAAAACAAAGAGACAAACCATTCCAAAAACACGCTTTTGCAAAGAATCGAGCCTGCGGTGCAGCGGGTTAGGTATTAAGTGGCAAACATTTGTTGACAGTTTTCCCACATCAGGCAATGTTCGTTTAAAAGAATTCACAATGATTAACAACTGGCTGCTGTAAATGGTGCGAACTCCTTATAATTACTCACTGCAGTAGCAATGAGGTAGAGCCCCAACAGTGTGTAGTAAACATGATTCTGTGTATGGTGGGAAAGAGGACTAAAATAACGAAATCATCCTAGTTTAACTAAATGGCCGCATTTACAAGTGCAGATTTAATCTACAATTTGAAAAGCAGATATAGATTTTGAAATCCAGAGAGCAAAAATCAAGTCAACAAATTAATTGCCTCCCACATAGTTTATACAGATATTGCACTATTGTAAGGATGGTATCTCACTAAAGCATAGCTAGATGTATATACGGCCCATCACAAATACATAATAACTGTACGATACTTCATTTTTAAGAGAAAGCTGATACGGTTTGCTAACATCTATACCGTAAAGCGTTCAATCTTAAATCACAACACTAATGTCCTTGTCTTAATGTAACCTTAGAATGGAAATCGAATTAATAGACTTTTGTAATGAAATCTAATGCTATATCGTTGGAAATGTTATACTTCTCCCTCTATGTAGCATCCCAAGGGTTACACAATATTAATAACAATGTAACAAGGGCACTGACTGGACTAAGCCTTACCGGCTCTTGTGCTCCTTCCTCGGTGCTGGCAGACTGGGCTTTAGTCCGATGTAAGAATCTTTACTTCGGGGTTGCAGGTTTATTTGGTGGCTGACATTGCTAATCAAACACTAGATTTGGTGAATGGAATGCGGTTAATGCGATGCCCCGAAGAGGTGGTGATAAATCTCAGCTCTGACGTCAAAAATGTTCACTTACTGTGTTCAGCATCCTTACTGAATCACAGGCTGTGTGATGCGAATATCAAACAGATCACACACACACACATCAGTAACAGCCGGGCTTCATTCACAAGATTCTTAACCAGACGCCCATCCTCTGCAGACACCTCCCAAGGTCATTGAAACCAGCCAGGTACCAAATACATCATCTCCAGGAATAGCTCCCACACAGAATACAGGGGGAACCAATTCACACCCATTATCGTTCCTGTTTTCTGTCTGCTTTCTTTTACATACATACTTGAAAACATAGGGTGCTGCACGGAATTCGACAGTACGCTTTAAAGGGACATGTTTACCAAGCTCATTCGGAGTCTATTACTGCGAACGGGTGTTTTTTTTAAAACGTAATAGAATATTTACAAGTTATCAAACTCGGACGTTCAATGAGAGGGGTAAAATGCTATTATCGTTCACGGATGAAACCAGACCACTTTTCCTTGCGGTTTAACCCTAGTTTAGGATCCAGCTCACCCGTGCCCTTTTTTTGTAATGTGTAGGGAGCCCTTCTCCCACCGTGCTTCTGGTAGGGGACCGATTCGACTAGAACCACCACACTACAACCTCGGAGCCCGTGCCCCTCGTATTGTTACAGAACAGAGACAAGCAACGTATTAAATAAAGCGAGAAAATGCCGAGCTAGTCTAACTGAATAGGGTACCTTCAAACAATCTGAATAACCCACACTCAATCATCACAATTAATGTCTATAAGATTGAGCATTACATATAAATTCTCCAGAAAGCGAAGCCACTCACCCCTGAAGACAAGCATTTTCTCAGTGCAAATTTATTTTTAGACACAGGATACATAGGCTTCTAGTTAAAGGGAAAGGTCAGAAACGTCCCTGATCAGGCATTATGTACAGTTAAAGCATCATAGACAAATGAGATAGTATGGGACTATTAGTTTAGAAGGTAAGGTTAAACCTTTGTTGTGATCATTTTATCCACCTTTGTGTCAATCAGAAGTCGATATCGTATTCGAGAGAAGGCCCGAGTGCATTGTGAATGCTGATCAAAGCTCGTTAGCTGATAAGGTTCAGTAAGAGAGGAGCAGGTTTACAAAAAAATAACCCATGAGCGTTTCCCGCGACCAGGATGATGCAATTTAATTGACTTCGTTAAAAAAAAAACTGATGATGTTGAAAAAGAAATAAACATCTGGACAGAAAGAAGTGGGAGAAGCGCTGAAACTATTTAAAGGATGAGCCTCCTGTCAGAGTGGACAGCATGTATGAATAGGCAGTGCTTGTTTTCATTACTTTAATTATCCCAATACAGTAGCAGATTATTATAAATGCTGCTTGCAATTTCCTCCATTGGCTAAGAATTGTCAAATCAACTGATTTAAAGAACTAGCAGATATTAAAGTATCTCTGATCAATTAAATTACTGCTGAAATGTTACATTATCGACAAATCTTTCACATGCACCATACTTTTACCTTTGTTCTTTACTTGTTTTTCGATCATTTCCGAAATCATTAAACTCACACTTTGTTTTCATTGAAGCAAAATTCTAACAGTTTCTAATTTGCTATGTCCCTTTAATAATTTCTCCTATTTGCTTCTCTTATTCCATTTCTTTTTCTGACTTTTCTGCGTCTTTTCATTCCTATTTGTTTTATCTTTGAAACTCACTTCTATTCCCAGTTACTTCACTTTTCATCGCCACCTGTTTTATCAAACCCCCACCCCCACTGTTTTTCTCGGGTTTTCTTGCTGATTCCTATTCTGTTGTTTTTGGCTCCATGCCTCATTTCATTTTTGTTTATTCTGTTACGTTTATTCTGCATTTTAATTCCAATTCATGTTTTCCTTAACCCGCCTTTCTCATTCCTTTTTCTTTTCTCATTGTTTCTGCTTATTTTATTCCTCCCCCTGCATTCCGTCTTTCTCTCCTTTAGTCCCAACCTTGTTTTTCTTTGCTTTCCTCACATTTCTCTTGACGCTTTTTTTGCTTTTCTCTTCTCTATCCTTTTCTTTCTTACTTCTTCTTCTGTTTTGCTCTGCTTTGCTTATTTATAACTTTATCTTTGCTGTCGGTCTTAATTCCTAAGAGATACTTTATTGAACCCACACTAATATTCACTGTGCATTCTGTATCAAAAATCTTTGACGTCATCTACAATACACAAAACTGCATATTTCTCTCTCTAAGTGTTAACAGTATTTTTTCTGATTCAGTAGTTTTCAGCAAAGCTGTGCCATAGCTGAGTCAGTGACAGAATATGAGAATTCATGTAGTCATATAAGCACTGTTATATATAAGATTCTTCTGCTTCAAAAAAGACTCAGTATTTTTTGTCAATTCATTTCAAACTTGCTTTAACATTATCGTTTTTTGAGAAAATTTTGATTTTGTCTGACATTACTCATTATTTTTGCTGTGTCCCTTTATTCCATTGACTTACATGGCAGGCTGCCTTTACTCTGAAAATATTATTTTGTCAGAGTCCAAAGTTCATGAGTATTCCTCTGTCTATTAGGAGCACTAACTCGAGTGTGAATCCCAGTGTTTTGTCAGGAACGCATAATTGCTTGCCCTGTTTTCTGTTAGGTGACATAGAAAAGGTAGAGCTGGAGCACCACTTCAAGGTAACCCGGATAGAACTAGGCATGGCTAAATACTGGTACTACATCTGGTCATAAAAAAAAGCGTGATAAGGAAAGTTAAGTGGAAGGAAACGAGCAAAGAAAGGGAAATAGAAAGGTACTGTAAAACAGATCGGCTAAAGTTGGAGGCACTTGTCCCTTTCGTATTTGTATTTCTAATATGTCACTCAACATAAATGAGTAAAAATCAAAAGTGCGAATTGACAATAAAATTAGGGAGAAAGCAGCAGGAACAAAAGTCATTAGGATATGCAAGATGCCATCTAGGTAAAATAGAAAAATAAGTGAGGTAAATTAAGAGTGTGCAGAGTCTCCCTTAATTGCAACATCGGGAAGTATGGAAAAGTGTGTATGGCATATAAGCAGCTGTTATCAGGAGGCAGAAACCCAAAAGAAGCAGAAAACTAAAGACGTCACTTAAAGCCTAATGGTAGCATTTGAGTGATTAGAGTTGTAAGACCTCTCTCAGCCAGAAAGGGAGTGAGAATCACTGCTTCCACATACTGTTTGATCAGGTCGTAACTGACTTGGGAGTAATTGATAAGAATAAAAAACTGCGGATGCTGGAAATCCAAAACAAAAACAGAATTACCTGGAAAAACTCAGCAGGTCTGGCAGCATCGGCGGAGAAGAAAAGAGTTGATGTTTCGAGTCCTCATGACCCTTCAGCAGAACTGGGTGAATCCAAGGAGAGGGGTCAATTGTAAGCTGGTTTAAGATGGGGGGGAGGGAGGGTGGGGGGTGTTGGGTGGGGGGAGAGAAGTGGAGGAGGGTGGTGTGGTTGTAGGGACAAGCAAGCAGTAATAGGAGCAGATAATCAAAAGATGTCACAGACAAAAGAACAAAAGAACACAGAGGTGTTGAAGTTGGTAATATTATCTAAATGAATGTGGTAATTAAGAATAAGTAGGGCACTCAAGGTATAGCTCTAGTGGGGGTGGGGGGGCATAAAAGATTTAAAAATAATGGAAATAGGTGGGAAAAGAAAAATCTATATAAATTATTGGAAAAAACAAAAGGAAAGGGGAAGAAACAGAAAAGGGGTGGGGATGGAGGAGGAAGTTCAAGATCTAAAGTTGTTGAATTCAATATTCAGTCTGGAAGGCTGTAAAGTGCCTAGTCAGAAGATGAGGTGCTGTTCCTCCAGTTTGCGTTGGGCTTCACTGGAACAATGCAGCAAGCCAAGGACAGACATGTGGGCAAGAGAGCAGGGTGGAGTGTTAAAATGGCAAGCGACAGGGAGGTTTGGGTCATTCTTGCAGACAGACCGCAGGTGTTCTGCAAAGCGGTCGCCCAGTTTACATTTGGTCTCTCCAATGTAGAGGAAACTGCATTGGGAGCAACGAATGCAGTAGACTAAGTTGGGGGAAATGCAAGTGAAATGCTGCTTCACTTGAAAGGAGTGTTTGGGCCCTTGGACAGTGAGGAGAGAGGAAGTGAAGGGGCAGGTGTTGCATCTTTTGTGTGGGCATGGGGAGGTGCCATAGGTGGGGGTTGAGGAGTAGGGAGTGATGGAGGAGTGAACCAGGGTGCCCCGGAGGGAACAATCCCTACGGAATGCCGACAGGGGGCTGAAGGGAAGATGTGTTTGGTGGTGGCATCATGCTGGAGTTGGCGGAAATGGCGGAGGATGATCCTTTGAATGTGAAGGCTGGTGGGGTGATAAGTGAGGACAAGGGGGACCCTATCATCCTATCATGTTTCTGGGAAGGAGGAGAAGGTGTGAGGGCGGATGCGTGGGAGATGGGCCGGACATGGTTGAGGGCCCTGTCAACGACCGTGTGTGGAAAACCTCGGTTAAGGAAGAAGGAGGACATGTCAGAGGAACTGTTTTTGAAGGTAGCATCATCAGAACAGATGCGATGGAGGCGAAGGAACTGAGAGAATGGGATGGAGTCCTTACAGGAAGGGCGGCGTGAGCGTCAACTCGCAGACACTTCCTCCTACCTCTCCCTGGACCATGAACCCACCACTGAACATCAATCCATTGTTTCCAGGACTGTCACTGACCTCATCTCCTCTGGAGATCTTCCTCCCACTTCTTCCAACCTGATAGTCACCCAACCTCGGACGGCCCGCTCCTACCTCCTACCCAAAATCCACAAACAGAACAGTCCCGGTAGACCGATCGTGTCAGCTTGCTCCTGCCCCACGGAACTCATTTCTCATTATCTTGACTCCCTTCTCTCTCCCCTTGTACAGTCCCTTCCCACCTGCATCCGTGATTCCTCTGACACCTTACGTCACATCAACAATTTCCAGTTCCCTGGCCCCAACCGCTTCCTCTTCACCATGGACGTCCAATCCCTCTACACCTCCATCCCCCACCAGGATGGTCTGAGGGCCCTTAGCTTCTTCCTCGAACAGAGGCCTGAGCAATCCCCATCCACCACTACTCTCCTCCGTCTGGCTGAACTTGTTCTCACACTGAACAATTTCTCCTTCAACTCCTCTCACTTCCTCCAAATAAAAGGTGTGGCTATGGGTACCTGCATGGGCCCCAGCTATGCCTGTCTCTTTATGGGGTATGTGGAACATTCCTTGTTCCAGTCCTACTCCGGCCCCCTTCCACAACTCTTTCTCCGGTACATCGATGATTACTTCGGTGCTGCTTCATGCACTTGTCGGGACTTGAAAAAACTTATTAATATTGCTTCCAATCTCCACCCCTCCATCATTTTCACGTGGTCCATCTCTGACACTTCCCTTCCCTTCCTTGACCTCTCTGTCTCAATCTCTGGTGATAGACTGTCCACCAATATCAATTACAAGCCTACCTACTCCCATGGCTATCTCGACTACAGCTCCTCACACCCCGCTTCCTATAAGGATTCCATCCCATTCTCTCAGTTCCTTCACCTCCGTCGCATCTGTTCTAATGATGCTACCTTCAAAAACAGTTCCTCTGACATGTCCTCCTTCTTCCTTAACCGAGGTTTTCCACCCACGGTTGTTGACAGGGCCCTCAACCGTGTCCGGCCCATCTCCCGCGCATCCGCCCTCACACCTTCTCCTCCTTCCCAGAAACATGATAGGATGATAGGGTCCCCCTTGTCCTCATTTATCACCCCACCAGCCTCCGCATTTAAAGGATCATCCTCCGCCATTTCCGCCAACTCCAGCATGATGCCACCACCAAATACATCTTCCCTTCACTCCCCCCCCCTCCACCCTGGCGGCATTCCATAGGGATAGTTCTCCCCAGGACACCCTGGTCCACTCCTCCATCACCCCCTACTCCTCAACCCCCTCCTATGGCACCACCCCATGCCCACACAAAAGATGCAACACCTGCCCCTTCACTTCCTCTCTCCTCACCGTCCAAGGGCCCAAACACTCCTTTCAAGTGAAGCAGCATTTCACTTGCATTTCCCCCAACTTAGTCTACTGCATTCGTTGCTCCCAATGCAGTTTCCTCTACATTGGAGAGACCAAACATAAACTGAGCGACCGCATTGCAGAACACCTGTGGTCTGTCTGCAAGAATGACCCAAACCTCCCCGTCGCTTGCCATTTTAACACTCCACCCTGCTCTCTTGCCCACATGTCTATCCTTGGCTTGCTGCATTGTTCCAGTGAAGTCCAACGCAAACTGGAGGAACAGCACCCCATCTTCCGGCTAGGCACTTTACAGCTTTCTGGACTGAATATTGAATTCAACAACTTTAGATCTTGAACTTCCTCCTCCATCCCACCCCTTTTCAGTTTCTTCCCTCTTCCTTTTGTTTTTTCCAATAACTTATATTAGATTTTTCTTTTCCCACCTATTTCCATTATTTTTAAATCATTTATGCCCCCCCACCCCTACTAGAGCTATACCTTGAGTGACCTACCATCCATTCTTAATTAGCACATTCATTTAGATAATATTACCAACTTCAACACCTCTGTGTTCTTTAGTTCTTTTGTCTATGGCATCTTTTGATTATCTGCTCCTATCACTGCTTGCTTGTCCTTATAATCACACCAACCCCCTCCAGTTCTCTCCCCCAACCCAACACCACCGCACTCCCCCCCCCCCCCCCCCCCCCCACCCCCCCAACCACCACCACCACCACCTTAAACCAGCTTATATTTCACCCCTCTCCTTGGATTCACCCAGTTCTGCTGAAGTGTCATGAGGACTCGAAACATCAACTCTTTTCTTCTCCGCCGATGCTGCCAGACCTGCTGTGTTTTTCCAGGTAATTCTGTTTTTGTTTGGGCGTAATTGATGCTGACAAAGGGTGGTTAAATATGAAAATGTCCCAGAACTAGTAACCCTAACCTTGTTAAATATTAAAAATAAGAATGCAAATACTTCTTTTAATTACAATTTTCAGTTGAATAATTTGAGTGAGTATAGAATTAATCCTATGTTAAATATATGGCCAAAAGCCAGGGAAAATATTCTCAGTGATACCTCTACAATAGTTTTAAAAGAAAAAAATTGAGATAAAAAGTCCCTGTAATTTGTGACTGACTCACCAAATATAATGACTGGTTGGAAGAATCCTATCTGTGCATTACCATGTCACTGACCATTTGTACTAGGGGGGGAGTTATCCTGGTCATCAACAACAACAACTTGTACTTATAGAGCACCTTTAACATAAAATGCCCAAGGTATTGTGCAGGAGCATTATGGAAAAAAAATTGACAAAGGGCCACATAAAGAGGTATGATGCCAGATAGCTAAAAGCTTGGTCAAAGAAAAAGGAGCATCTTAAAGGAGGAAAGGGAGGTAGAGAGTGAGAGAAATATAGGGAAGGAGAGGGATAAAGAGTTCAGGTCTTAGGCAGTTGAATCCGTGGTGTTATGATCCAAGCTGAGACTGGATAACCCTGATCCCAGAGTGGAACCCAGCTTAACAGATACTAACTTTTATTTTTGTTTGTTTAGATACATGAAGAGTAGCTACTGAACAGAGGCATAGGAGTCAGTTGATGAACTTCCAGCAAAAGAATAAAACATTTATTCAACAAGAAAGGATGAACTATATTACAATACTCCTTCACCCACAACTATACCTTTACAAATGTATACAGATTTGTAAGGATAACACAGGTTACAAAAGCTATCTTATACTCTAATGATCACAGTAAGTAAACAGTCCATGTAGCCCTATGGCACCCTGTGGCCAGACACACCACACTCTGAAATCAATTGATAGATGCCACCTCAAACAGATGCTATGGATCTCTCTTCAGCTCCCTGCAGACGCTTGTTACACCATGAGCCAACCAATCTCACTGAATTCTGTCCTTCACATGAGGGTTTCCAATCTCCATTCTCCAGGACCTTGCCTTCAAATCTTCTCCCAAATTTTTTGCTCAGATGCCTTCCACAAGGGTTCACCTCCAGGGTTTCAAACTCTCCTTCTGATGTTCCTCTTCCCTGGGTCACCACATGCACTCAAGCTGTCTTCCATGCACTGTCTCTCATCAATTCAGCCTTAACAGCACACCACTGCTTCACATGCACATAGGAAAGGGTCACAGACCTTCAGTTGTCTCTTTGAAGCTTATTGCAAGCTGTTCTCACTTTAAGTCTGAAGGTTGAAGCCTTTGTCTCTGTCCCTCACTCTTAACTTCACTTAACAGGACATTTTCTCAGGTTCCTGCCCTTCCTTTAGCTAGACGGTCTTCTTTGGACTTTCTCTTCTTCCACTCCTCTGGACATTTGGGGTTCTTCTTAGCTTGGGACCTTTTTGTTCTTTTGGGAAATCTGTAGTTCCATTTCCCATTGTCCAGCCTCTCCGGGTCCTAGCTTCAAACTGAACTTAAAACTGCTGTTTCTTTAATTCTGTGTGTATGTCTGTGGGAGGAATCTGCCTATCTGGCCCCCCTGTTGCTAAGCAACAGCACTGCTCTTCCTACTCTTGTGTGTTTACTTTCACTTTATAGGGGTCGTAGACATCTCATTAGAAATGCAAGCAGCCTTTTAAAATGAAGCTAAAACTCCATTTGACCTTTCATAACACACAGATACAGAAATACAAATCAAACTTAAACCTTAAAGCTAAAACTCATCCCAACACCCAGAAACACAATCATAACCTACTTAAGCTATGTATATTTCCTAACACAAGGCTGCTAATAAAAGTGTGATTCAGATCGGGAACTCTTAGGAGGCTGGGATTGAAAGCATACAGAGATCTAGGGGGAGTGCAGGCCTGAAGGATATTATAGAGATATAGAGGTATGAGGTGAAGGAGGGATTTGAAAACAGAAGTGAGAATTTTAAAATCGATATGTTACTTGACCAGGAGCCAATAATGATCAGCAAGCAGAGGGGTAAAGACTGAGCTGGACTTAGTGTGGGTAAGGACATAGGCAACAGTGTTTTGAATGGCCTCAAGTATGCAGAGGCCAGAATGTGGGAAGCTGGCAGAAGAGCATTGGAATAATCAAGCTTAGAGGTAACTGAGGGATGGATGAGGGTTCGAGCAACATATAAACTGAGGCAAGGACAGAGTCATGCACTGCTATGGAGGTGGAAATAGGGTGGCCTTAGTGAGAATGCAGATGTGTGATGGCACGCTCATCTCAGGTTCAAATATAATACCAAAGAACAATGTGGTTCAGCCTCAGACAGTTGACAGGGAGAGAGATATAGTCAGTGGTAAGGGAACTCAATTTGCGACAGGGACTGAAAATAATGGCTTCTGTCTTTCTAATATTTAATTGCAGAAAATTTCTGGATGTCAGACAAGCAGTCCATCAGCATTCATGTGAGTGATTTTAGATGATCTTGCCAAGGGGGAACAAATAGATAAGAAAAAGGAGGGACCAAGGATAGATCCTTGCTGGATACAAAAGATAGTGGCATAGAAGTGAGAAGAGAAGCCTTTGCAGATGATTCTCTGACTTTGAAGGGAAGAATGGAACCAGGCAAGTGCAGTCCCATGCAGCTGAACAATAATAGAAAAGTATTGGAGAAGAATTTTGAGCAAAAACCATGTCAAAAGTTGCATACAGGTCAAAAAAGAGTGAGGTGAGATAGGTTACCTTTGTCATAGTCAACTGGGATGTCATTTGTGATTTTGGTAAGAGCCACTTTGGCATTGGGTGGAAATCTGATTGGAGGGATTCAAAGAAGAAGTTCTGAGAAAGATGGGAAAGGGTTTGGGAAATAGTAACATGTTCAAGGGCTTTGGGAGGCAAGGGGTGTTCAAGATGGGACAGTAATTTGTAAGGACAGAGAAGCCAAGGATTATTATTTTGAGGAGAGGGGCGATGATGGCTGCTTGAAGGAGAGGGGACAGGATCTGAGGAGAGACAACTGTTAATAATGTCAGCTAACATGAGAGCCAGGAAAGGAAGATGAGTGGTCAGTAGTTTATGAGGAATAGGGCCTCATCAACAAGATGAGCTTGGATAGGACATTAGGAGAAATAGGAGAGAAACTAGAGGAAGATGCAAATTCTGGGTTAGGGCAAGGGAGAATCTAAAGGAAGTTAGGTATGGTGGACTAATGGAAGGGAGGGAAGCAGCAAAGCAGATTGCTTCGATCTTAGTAACAGAATAGTCCATGAGCTCATCAAACTTATTGTTGGAGGGGGTAGGGGAGAATGATTTAAGAAGAGGGTTAGTGGTGGAGAAGAAAAGCTGGGTGTTATCTTTGCCTTCCTGGATGATCTTTAAATAGTGGGAAGGTTTTATGGTGGAGAGCGTTGCCCAATAATTCTTTAAGTGGTTGAGCCAGATCCTGGTTCACCAATTGTTCACCAAAGACTTTCAAATCTGTGTCGCTAAAGGAGTAGAGATGAGGGGTATACCTGGGGCAATGATTAATACGGGAAAGAATAATAGTCCTAGTGGAGGCAAGGGCATCAAAGGTGTGAGACGGTGTGATTTAGCAAATTGACAGCTGTTAAGATGGGCTGATGAATTACAGACTAAAGGTGAGATAGTTGGGAATGTGAAAGTGCAGTGGACAGTGACTTGTGAGATTTTTTCCCCAGGGTTGGGCATAGAAGGAAGTGGTGGGGAGGGGGAGGGCGGGGAGGGGGGGGGGGGGCGGTTGCGCAGAGGCATGAATGTGGATGGAGCATGATACAAGGAAATGATCAAAGGTTGCCTTATCAGTGATAGTTACAATCGGGGTGGCAAGACTGCATGAGATGTCAAGAGGAGTGGCCATGTATGCGGTTAGAAGAGTTCACATGGAAGGAGAGATTTGGGGAGGAAGGGAGGGCAGTAAACTCAGTGAGAGAAAAAGAAAAGATGCGATAGAGGTTGAAATCACCAAGGATGATAAGTCACTCACTGCAGAGGCAGAGGAAGGAAAGTACAGAAGATACCTCAGTGAGAAGTTTGGAGTGGTATTTGGATGGATGGTACAGAACAATGATTTCAAATGAGGCATGTGGAGGCTAGAACAAGGTGAGATGTTCAAAGGAAGAAAAGTTGTCAGAGGAGTAGGGAGACAGACCAAACTGTGATTTAGAAATAAGGGCTACACCACTGCTGTAATGGTTCGGTGGGGCAATTGGTGGAAGGTATAATGAGGTGAGGAAGCTTCACAGAATTGTTATGGCACAGAAGGAAACCATTCAGCCCATTGTATCTGCACCAGCTCTCTGACTGAGCAACCCACTTAGTGCCATTCACCTGCCTTGTCCCTGTACGCCTGCACATTCTTCCTTTTCCGATAAACAGTCTAATTCCCTTCTGAATGGCTCGATTGAACCTGCCTCCACCACAATCTCAGGCAGTGCTTTCCAGACCCCACTCCCTGCATGAAAAAGTTTTTCCACATGTCACTTTTGCTTCTTTTACCAATTGCTTTAAATCTGTGCTCTCTCATTCTCAATCCTTTCACAAGTAGGAACAGTTTTCTCCCAATCTACTCTGTCCAAACCCCTCACGATTTTGAATACCTCTATCAAATCTCCTCTCAGCCTTCTCTCCTCCAACCTATCTTCATAACTGAAGTTCCTCATCCCTGGAACTATTGTTGTGAATCTTTACTGCACTCTCTCCAATGCCTTAGCATCATTCCTAAAGTGCGACACCCAGAACTCGATGCAGTACTCCAGCTGAGGCCAAACTAGTGGCTTATACAAGTTCAACATAGCCTCTTTGTCATTTGGTGGTATAGAACCTGAGTATTGCTGGAAAAAGAGACATGCCAAAGCTTTTCATCTTGCACTCATCAGGACACTTCACAAGATTGGCAATATTAAGGGAAAACATCAATTTATACTGTATGAGAAGGGAGTGTTGATTGGTTGGCAAGTGGACTCTGATTGGTAGAGGCATTGCCATGGAGAATACACCAATTGATGCCGAGCATTGTCTGAAATTTAAACCAGGCGGCTTGACCCTGATTGGTCAAGGCATTGCCCTGAGGAATGAGTCAGCAAATGGCTGTCACTTATTTTGTTTAGCTGAAACAGGCACAATGTGTGTACATGTTCTTTCTGTCTGTAAAGAATGGGATCCTGTGTATTAATATATGCAACTTCCTGTACTTGTAAATTTTCCAAACTGTGAGTCCGACTGACAATCTTAAATTGGTTGTCAGTGTAACTCTTAGCACACTGAGGATCATTTAGCAAATATAGTCAATCATGGGATTACATCTAATGTTAGACACTGTGTTTGAGATTTGCGTGATAATGGCTACCCTGATCAGATCATTTCATGCTGCATATCGCACAAGCTCATGAACAGGCTTAAGGCTATCACTTTCGGCCCTGAAGTATGCCCAATCTACCTCAGATTACCCTAGAAGGGCAAGGTATCTCAAAACTTTGAGCAACCGGTGAAGCTAGCTGTTTCATGTTGCTACTATGCAATACGAGTGGTACTCATCACTAACAGGATGCTGCCCACATACCAAAAAGACGTTTTGCCTATCACACAAATGAGTAATGTGGTATATGATTTTCAGTGTCAGTGTGATGCTAGGTATGTAGGCTGCACATGCCAAAGGCTGGCAGAATGTATTAAACAGCATGTCACAACCGCTGTTCACAATGTGCAAGGTACAGACCGTATCCAACCAGCCTGTGCTTGCAAAACACAAGAGCTTTGACATGTCTCTTTTTCAGCAATACCCTCTTTGCTTTGTACTCTATGCCCCTATTAATAAGGTCTAGGATACTGTATGCTTTATTAACTGCTCTCTCTCAACCTGTCCTGCCACCTTCTATGACTTGTGACAAATGACATGTACACCGAGGTTCCTCTGCTCCTGCACCCACTTCAGAGTTGTAACCTTTATTTTATATTGTCCCTCCATGTTCTTCCTGCCAAAATGAATTGAACTTCATCTGCCACCTGTCCTCCCATTCCACCAACTTGTCTATGACCTTTTGAAGTTCTGCACTATCCTGCTCACAGTTCACAATGCTTCGAAGTTTCATATCAGCTGCAAATTTGAAAATTGTACCCTATACATCAAGATCATTAATATATATATCAGGAAAAGAAAGGGGAACTTCACTGCAAACCTTCCTCCAGTCCGAAAAACATCTGTTAACCATTACCCTCTGTTATTCAGCCAATTTTGTATCCATATTGCTACTGTCCTTTTTTTGTATTCATTTTACAGGATGTGGGTATTGCTGGCAAGCCTAGCGTTTATTGCCCATCCCTAATTGCCCTTGAGAAGGTAGTGGTGAGCTGCCTTCTTGAGCTGCTGCGGTCCCTGTGTCCCTGTGGTGTAGGTACACCCAGAGTGCTGTTAGGGAAGGAGTTCCAGGATTTTGACCCAGAACAGTGAAGGAACGGCAATATATCTCCAAGTCAGGATGGTGAGTGGTTTGGAGGAGAAATTCCAGGTAGTGGTGTTCTCATGTATCTGCTGCCCTTGTCCTTCAGATGGTTTTGGTCATGGGTTTGGAAGGTGCTGCCTAAGGAACCTTGGTGAGTTTCTGCAGTGCTCCTTGTAGATGGTACACACTGTTGCTATGGTTCGTCTGTGGTGGAGGGCGTGAATGTTTGTGGAAGGGGTGCCAATCAAGCGGGTTGCTTTGTTCTGGATGGTGTCAAGCTTCTTAAGTGTTGCTGGAACTGCACTCATCCAGACAAGTGGAGTGTATTCTATCACACTCCTGACTTGTGCCTTGTACTTGGTGGACAGGCTTTGGGGAGTCAGGAGATGAGTTACTTGCTGCAGGGTTCCTCTGACCTGCTCTTGTAGCCACAGTATTTACATGGCTAATCCAGTTCAGTTTCTGGTCAATGGTAATATTCAGGATGTTGATGGTGGGGCATTCAGCAATGTAATGCCATGAGCTATAATTTTGCTTTCAAGTCTGTTGTGCAGCACTGTATTAAATGCCTTTTGGAAGTTCATGTACACCACATCAATAGCAATACCCTCTTTAACCCTCTCTGTTACCTCCTTAAAGAACTCCAGCAAGTTAGGGGAAATGAGTCATGTCTCTGTTAAGGCCACAATGTCAATGTCATTGTCCACAATAAGCTCTTGGAAAACCGAGATCCCACCTCCCAGTGCCCTCTAGTGTTGACCCCACTGAAGTTTGTGGGACAGTGGAAGGTCTTGCCATCTTCAATTGGCTATGGGTTCTCCTGCCATTACAGATGCCTTAATCCAAGCTGCCAGAAATTTTGGCACTTGCCTATCATCAGACAGGCCCCCCTATTCGCTGCATAAAATAGATTCTCCTCATGGCCCCTCATTTTTTTGAGTTGGGTGAGGGCCTACCTCACCCAACTCAAAAAGAGAGGAGCCATGAGGAGAATCTATTTTACGTAGCAAGTTGTTATGATGTGGAATTGACTGTATGAAAGGATATATATTCAAACAGTAACATTCAAAATGAAATTTTATAAATACTTGAAAGGAAAATACTTGCAGAGCAAGGATGAAGAGCAGGGAAGTTGGACTAACTTGATAGCTCCTATAAACAGCCGGCACAGGCATGATAGGCTGAATAGCCTAATTCCGTGCTTTGCAATTCTATGATTTAGTGGTTAAATGCTGGGTACAGTTTTGAGCCAGAGGGAGAGCTGGAATTTTTGGCTACAGCAAAATTGATGACAAACGCTACGAGTTAGACTGGTGTGCGTCTAAGCCTCAGATGCGAATTTATGTCAAAATCCCCTGTAAGTGAAAATATCTTTTGAATTATAAATTTTCTTTTAATATCATGGTATGGAAAACACACATCAAATTATTCAGTATATCAGTCATTGAAAATTTATCTGCAACACTTTGCAAGTTTCACGTGATCATAGGAGATCACTGTATTGAATACTGTACTCTATTTTACTTTGTTACGTTTTTACAATTAAATTGATTGCTTGGGTTTAAAAAATTTTACATGAAAATATCTTCTTCAAATACAGGCCAGACAGATAGACGGAGGGGAAAATGTGATTATGGAATCTCTTTATAATACTAAAACTGTCAAATTACCATTGTAATAGTGATTGATTTTATTTTTAGTATTATTCACATCACCTGTTAATCATTATTAAGCATCAGTAGGAATGCTGTTAGAAGAGTTTAGATCAGGTCATTAACCAGCTTCTATCATGAGTTGTGCATTGCATATAATACCACATTATTCATTTAACAAAAGATCAATGTTAATATAAAGCAGGAGGTTCACTGTGACCTGAAGCACATGTCTATGCTTTCTAATTTTTGCAATTAGTCCCCAGTAAGAATAGACACTTAAGAAGTGATTCATAATGTTGAGAGCCGCACCATTGTGGTAAGTGGCAAACAAATCCACACAAATGTTCTGAATAAACACCATTACTGCTACCAGAATGTGGGTGTAAGAATCATTTTTCTAGTAATAAAAGTCTCAGATTGCTGCCCCTACATGTGTATCTGTTATCAATCCATAACATCACGGACTAAAATTCCTGTGATAATACCAGTCAGACTGAGCCTAGCAGCATTCTGTAGTGAGCTCAGTACCAGCTACAAGCGAAGTACCATAAATTCAGCAAATTTACCCTTGACATTTTCACAGTGGGCAGAGATATGATCATATCATAGGATCATAGAATGGCTACAGCACAGAAGGAGACCATTTGGCCCTTCATGTCTGCATTGGCTCTGTGCTAGAACAACGTACCTTTTGCCACTAACCTGTCTTTTCCCCGTAGCCCTGCAAATTTTTCCTTTTCAGATAATGATTTGATTCCCTTTTGAATGCCATGACTTTTTCAGCAAGGAAAATGGCAGAGAGGTGCAAAAATACCAGGATTTTTTGTCATGACATAAATCTCTCACACCATGATTTGCTGGGACTTTTGTGCCATGAAATCAGTGATATAGATGCAGCATTACAACAGTGCTAGACTCCGGGAAATTCTGAGCCAGAATCTCACCATCAATACAACTTCAAACTTTGAAATCATTTAATAGTGGTTATGCTGATTTTAAAATAATATGAGGAGAATCTTATTTTGGTGAAATTGGAATTTGACGATATTACGGGGAGGTGGTTGGCTTGAAGGATTAATGGAGCCTAATGGTGGTGGAGCAATCAACTAACATAATTCAAGTATTCATCCAAGGTGCCTTAGCAATCATTTTATTTCAGCACCATTCACTGGTTCAGGTACTTCACAATGTCAATCGTTGGAAAAGTTTGTTTCTGTCCAGTCTCTCCCACATTGTCCCAAAGGTTATTCAATGGCTAAAGAATTTGGTTATGTAGCATCTGTTTTTCAGATGGCACTATGGGTGTTGTTTTGGCTCCAAAATGGTATCCAAGGCACATGCTGTGAGACCTCTGGTGTGGGCCATGCCAGTTGCCATCTTGGGCAAGGTTTTAATGCGGAGTGTGTGCAGGAAGCATCCAGAATGGATAGATCATGACATCAGTTAGTAAGTAATTCTGATTTGACGCCAGAGCTGCCATTTTGTAGCTTTATGCCCCATCTAACATGTGGTCAGTAGCAGGAAGAACCTTCCCCACCTCCCCCAGCCACCTGTACTATTTAAAGGGATCATAAACTAATTGCTGATTGATTTCTAATGGCCCTTGCTGCAATTTTAGAATTGTCTAATGGTTTGTACTTTTATTTAAAAATTGTTGAAGTTTATAAGGAGTGGTGTGGCAGATGTTGAAAGGCTTGGTTTTCAATTCAATGCTTCTGCACAATACACATTCTCTCAGATATGGGTGCAGTAGTTTGCATCCCTCTTGGACCATGGCATAACAAGGAGAATGAGCAAAGGTGGCACAGAGCAGGACAAGCTGCAGGCAGAGGAGGGAGGAAGGCTTTCAGCAGGAGGCCATATCAACCCAGGGTGTTCAGACAGCCATTCTGCTCATACCTTAACCTCAGAGACGAACAGTGTATCTGATAACTTTGCTTCAATTAGGAGGTGCACATTGAAATGTGCTACCTGTTCCAACCACAACTGCAGGGCAAGGACAGCATTACCAGTGGCTGTGAAGGTTACCATGGTTATAAACATTTATATGTCTGCCTCCTTCCAAGCTGGTGCAGATGAAGTTTGCAACATCTCCTAGTTTGTTGCCCCCAGCTGCGCAAGAGAGGTCACTGATGCTGTCTATGCCTTGAGAGCTAAGTACATTTCCTTCCTTCTGCCAGAGAGAAGCAGATGAAGTGAGCACACAGCTTTGCGAGAATCGCGTGCTTCCCATGGTGCACGACACCACTGAGTGATGCACACGTCGCTTTGTGAGCCCCTTGTCAACTCTGATATGTACTGCAACTGGAAGGGATTCCAATCCCTCAATGTCCAGCTGTTGTGTGACCATACTCTGTCTATCATGCTAGTCAATGCCTATAATCCTGGCAGCAATCATGATGCCTTCATTCCATGGCAGCCTACTGCAATATCTGTGTTTGAGGTACCACAATAAACCAGAGAGTAGTTACTGGATGACAAGGGCTATCCCTTGATCACACAATCCCAATGTGCAACCCACGCACACCTGTACAGTATATATATATATATATATAAGCAATATTGCGATAAAAGGTGATAGAACAGACTATTTTGGTGCTTAAGTAATGCTTCCACTGCCCGGAATTCACAGCAGCACTCAGAAGAATGTGTGCCATGATTTGTCATGGTCTGCTGCATGCTGTAGAATCTAACCATCATGAGGGGACAGCCCTTGCCACTTCGTGTATGGTGACCACCTGAAATGGAAGAGGAAAAGGAGAAAACAACCAACGCATCTCATTTCAGGTTGTGTTATTCCATGATCTGACTGCTGTAACCATGAACACTACCTCAATCCCCCAATCAACTACATCCCATACCTTCCCTTCTCTCTGTTACTGAGCAACACAGTGTCCTCTTGACCACAATGCTAAAATAAAACCCCCAGAAAAAAAAATTCAAGCCACTTTATAAATTAAACCATCCAATATTCCATAGCAAAGCCAACTAATCACCCTTGTGCATTGTCTTGGTGCCTGTCTTTATGTACCTTTGTCTTTCCTAGTGCTTCTATGTAACACTACCCTAATGGCTGCAGCAATGGCTGATAGAAGGCTGCTGACTTTCACTGGGGAGACTGCAAATATTTTTTGCATGCCAATCTTGAACAGTTCTGGTCCTATAAGGACTGACTTTGGACTGCACCAATTTGGCATAGCTGGTTGCAGTGTGGGCTGGCTGCCTGACAAGGAACAGCAAGGACAGAGTCATACTGGTGGGAGGAGAAATGCTGTCACCCTGAGAGAGAACAGCAGGTCATGCTCTGCTGTGTCGTTGCTGCCCCCACCCCATCCCCTGCTCGGGGAGGGACCTTAGCAATCCTAGCACTTTGTTGGAGGACAGATTTCTGGACTGCAGTGATACCCTGCAAGCCACTTTGCACATTGATACCTGCAGCTATATTGGCAGCTGTCTGAATTTGCATGAGAACAAGTCCGCGCCTTCACTGCGCCCCCAAACATTGGGTGGCTTCTGTTTCTGCTACAATGAAAGCTGAGATATCAGCCATTAGATGCTGCATCATTCCACCACCCCCCCCACCCCCGCCCATCGGGGGGATGTGCAGGGGCAGGTGCGGGTGGGCAGGTTCCCGATCGGGGCCCCCGATTGGAGCCATGCCGCCACTTTACATGGGAGGGCCAATTAAGAATGCCCGCTCAGAAACGCTGTGTGCTCCCTGTGTTGGCGGGGGGATTCCCTGAGCTGGGAGTGCGGTGTTCCATGCATGCACACGAAAGAGCGCACACATCTCCCTGAGGCAAAGTGCTGCCTCAGGGAGAGCGGCTCAAATGTGAATTACAGTTTAAAGAATAGGAATAATTTTACTGACATGTCCCCTCATGTGGCACTGTCACATGAGTTGGGACATGTCCATAACTTTTACTATAAAATATTCTGAAATTTTTAAATTCCTCATGAAACCTCATCCCGCCCGTGGATGAGGTTTTGTGTTTTTTCAGAAGCCCGCCTGGGCTCCCAGCCTGCCCACCAACATTAAGGTTGGACGGGCAGGTCCTTTAATTGGCTTAATTAGTTTTTCAAAGGCCTTAAGTGGCCGCTGACAGTTCGGTTGTATGCCTGCCGAACTGAAAACCTAAATGACGTGGGGTGACATCAGGATGCACGCCCAACATCACCCCACGTCATTTTATATGTTGGTGAACGGGCCCCGCCCTCCCCGCTCACCGACTGGAAGATGCAGCCCCTTGGATGAGTTCGTAAGTGTTAGCATGGAGCTGGAGAGGCTGAACTCACTACCAGCCCTATGCAAAGCCCTGTGCAAATTTAATGATGGACTCCTCCATGCTCCTTGACAATGATCATTGGCTTTAGAAACATAGGGCTTAGGAGCAACAGTAGACCATTCAGCCCTTCAAAGCTGCCCTGCCATTCAATAAGATCATGGCTGATTTGGTTGTGGTCTTAACTCCACTTTGCCATCTGCCCCCCATAATCCTTGACTCCCTTGTCTATCAAAAATCTGTCTAACTCAGCCTTGAATAAATTCAATGACCCAGCCTCCACTGCTTTCTGGGGAAGAGAATTCCACATACAAATGACCCTTTGAGAGAAAAAAATTCTTCTCGTCTCCGTCTTAAACAGTAGACCTCATTCTTAAACTGTGCCCCCTGGTTCTAGTCTCTCCCACAAGTGGAAACACCCTCCCGGTATCTACCCTATCAAATCCCCTTAGGGTTTTATATGTTTCAACCAGATCACCTGTCTAGCTGGTCTGCCAATGCACGAAGCATTTCATTGAGCCATAACTTCCGATAGAGTGATAATTGATTGGATTGCCATTCTGCTTGAAAGTTCTTATCTTGAAATACAGGCGATCCTATCTCGCCTGACCTTCCGACTCAGGCCGGGTGAGATCTGGGTGGAGTAGCATGTCCCCAACGCCTAGTGTTGAGGCCTGTAGAGTTGCAAGTAAGCAAGCCACGCCCCCTTTTTTTACAGCACTAGCTGCCGTAAACCAGGTAAATTTAAATGTCCAGCCAAGTTTAAGTGTCCTTGACAAGCCAGGGAGAAGATAAGAGTATAAGGTAAGTGGGTAGGATTATGGGAGTTGGGTTTTGGGTCAGACCTTGGTGGATGGTTTTGGGTTGGGTCAGGTCATGTCTTGGCGCAGGGGTTGTTGGGATGGGTAGGGTCGGGTCGAGCCTTGGGGGTTGGGGGGGTTGCAGTGTAGTGGGGGGTGGTGTCAGGCCATGCCTTTTGGAGTAGTGGGGGGATGTTGGATCAGGCCTTTGGTGGGGGTGAAGGTGAGAGTAGGGTTGGTGGTGGCTGTGGCCGGGGTGGGGGGGGGGGGGAGGGGCGGTTGCTGTTGGCAGTCAGGTCTCTGGCAGCTGAAGGGGGTGGGGGTGGGGATGAGTTGGACCCGGCGGGTGAGGACCACGTAACAGGGGCTGGGGGGAAGAATTCCCGTGGGGGCTAAGGAGTCCTGTGGGGGAGTGGGGAGTTCCGTGGGTTGGAAAGTTTCCATTGGGGAGTATAATCCCTTGGGGGATGGGGGCAGTCCGGTTGGGCAGGTTGGCCGGGGGTTGGGGGAGTCCCCTGTGGGGGGTGGGGGGCAGTAATTGGAGGATAGGGGGAGTCCTATGGGGGGGTGGGGAGTAATTGGGGGATGGGGGCAGCCCCATGGGGGTTTGGGAGGTTTGGGGGGAGTCCTGTGGAGTGGTCAGTGTGGGACCATACAATAGTTACCCAGAAGCTAAACTTAGTTTTAATTTTTCTAACATTTTCTGGGTAACTGCTGATCTAAGGTAGTTGGAACCATCCAAAGTTAAGTTAATGATTTGAATCGCATTTTCAGATGGCTACCAGTGCAGGGCAATTGCTCATGGGAAGTTTGCACTTCCCAGGCCGTGCAAACCTTACCTGAGAACCTCCAGGGTGGGGTGGTGGTGGGGGTGTTCCCAGTGCATCTTTGGGGTACAGCCCCCAATACAAGGCCCTGGAGCTTGGAAGTTATGGCCCAATGTGTTTATCAATCAGCCTTCTTCTGTCAGCCACCCCATTGAAGTCCTCACCTGACTCCTCTGCGGTGGAACTCCTGTGTGGCCAAACCTTGCATTACCCTTGTCCTGTGCCCTGCTGACTCACCACTAAATGTCGATACTGCCACTATGCTATCCTCTAAAGTGTGTACAGTGATAATACCTGAGCTGATGGCTTCGAGTGTGAGGCTGAGTGATGTTGTTTCTTCTTCATCACTGTCTTCCTGCTCTCCTACCTTGTTCTCTTCCACCAATGCCTGATCACATGACAGTTCTTAGGTATCTGAAAGGAGAAAGGCACAATTTTACCACTTTAGATTTTGGTGGAGTGGCAGACCATTTCGGATAGGGAACTTGAACATAAGAATAGCCAAACCACTGGCTGCTCTTTCTGTGAGGGAACTAATTAAGAACCCACCGCTGGGCTCCATGACCAATTAGAGAGGGCGGGCAGAGTGACAGGTCCATCTTGTTGGAGGAATGATTTCTGCTTAAAGAAACCATGGCATGTCAGAGACAAGCTCACCAGCAGTTGTTTCTTTTAGGCTACAACATGAACAGCATGGAAAGGAGACCTAAGAAGACTGATCTACAACTCCCTCCCTCTTACCTAGAGGTTCAGTTGAGGGATCTGAGGGACTGCAGCGAGGTGAGCTTCCACAAGGATGGGAGGATGAAGGTAAACCTTTTCAACTAAGCAGGCTTGGATGGAAATGGCTAATGAACTGAGAAACAATATGGTGTTCTATCCAACAAGAGTTATCACGAGGATCTAGGGTTTCAGGAGTGCATGACAGGTGAGCAGCATAGCACCTTTAAACTTCAAGCATCACACTCTGACTTGCACAGCATTTTCCTGCACTCTCCAAGTCAACACAACTTGCAGTTCCACTCATCCCTTTTCCAGCCAGCACCAAACATCCCCATCTGAAGAGCTAATGCTCACACCCACCCTCAGCTTATTGCTCTCTTGCAACCATGCTTCACAGCCACTCCTCTAAGGACTTGGAGTGCTTTTCACAGCAGGCTTTCACTTGGGCATGTCTGTAGCTCTTCAGTGTAACTGATACAAGCCTTCACAGCTTGTTAGTTACATTCAGAAAGTCCCTGCCAATGTGCTCTTGCCTTCTCCAACCCGCTGGTTTGGAGACACAGTCTGGGACTGCTTCCCTAGTGGAAAGAGGGAATCTGTGCACAAAATCCCATTTAATTGTCTGCTTAATAACTTTAATTGCTTTACCGCATCAACCTGATGGGTTTCCACCTGCCCCGGGAAAGACAGAAAGAGGTGGAAATATCTTGGGATATTGGCCCAACAGTATTTCTTGCAAATTATACCAACGCCCCCACCCCCCCAAACCCCCACCACTAAGCCTCCAAAACCACCTCCACAAGCCTGGGAAACTCCCTCCCTAGTGGGAAGGTTGTGGTGTGGGGAAAAGTGGAAAGCAATGGGTGCATACGTACACCATCTGAAGTTTGTAAATAAGAAGAGTTTGTCGGACGAGGGAGAAGTGGACGTGAGAAGGCAGATAAGGTATGAACAGAACTTGACTTTTGATAATTGCAGCTCCATCGCTGGCCATGTCATAGCTATTCTAATAACAGCCAGCACCATCTGCCCCCATGGGGGTGAGGACACACAGCCATGCCCCTTCCTCACCAATTAGCTGTTGCTGCATACAGTCATGTGGCAACAAATCATGTAAGAGAGAGGGAAGAGTATCATTGAATGTGGTGCAATCTATTTGGGCAATGTGGCTAGCAAGTTTGAATGGCTGGCAATGTGTGGAAGCTGTGAGATGTGGATGTAAAGTGTGTGAGGGTGAAGTGAAGCCATAAATATTAGGTATGAGTCACAATTGACAGTGTTTGTTGGTGAGTGAAGAGGATGTGGTGAAATGAGCAGCCTCAGAGATATTGCACTTGAAGATGCAGTTATTAACTTTGATGACTTATGTGAGGTCTTTGAACTTCTTCCAGCATTGTATCCAGGTCCCCAGGGCCAGGTGTGGTGGCTTTGACTGTGACTGATATCTGGTCCCACTGCCATTACAATATCTGTCTGGAGGGGCTACTGGTACCCTGTAGAAAGAGGACAACTCACCTCCTGTCCATCTCCTCCATCCTGGCCTTCAGTGCATTCCTGAGAACATTGGAGCATATTCTCTACTCCATCATGTCATTATTCATTCTGCTCCCCAACCACTTCCAGGACATGGTGCAGCCAGAATGCACCTTCCCTTTAAGAGGAGCAGTCTGTCTTTAAGTAGTACAGACAAGCTTTAAGTGGTGCTAGCCACTGCACACTACGATCATTTAAATGAGCAGGCAGTACAAAGTTTGCATGCTGCTTGCATCAAAAGCAATGGGCATGGGTTAATTGTCCATTGTGATTCCTGATGCCTGTTTTCCAGGGTAATTTTTCCCCTATACCTTTTACCATAAAAAATAGTATTCCACTAGTTACTTCGATTACATAGGATATATTACATTGAAACAGGACATTCAGCCCAAACACTTCATGCCGGTGTTTATGCTCCACTTGAGCCTCCTCCCATCTTTTCTCACCGAAACCTAAATTATAACCATCTATTCTCTTCCCCCTTAAACACTTGTCTAACTTCCTCTTAAATGCATCTAAACGATTCGCTTCAGCCACTCCCAGTAGTAGTGCTTGCCACATTTTTACCACTCTTCCAATGGGATTTCTTTGTGTCTGTCTTATATTGATGGCCTCTGATTATACTCTTCTCTGCAAGAGGAAACATTCACCCTCTATGACCCTCTCCACTTGAGGTGTTGCTTTTAATGCCTTGTGAAGTTGACAAAAGGTCACAGATCTGAAACATAAATTCTGTTCTTCTGTCCACAGATGCTGCCTGACCTGCTGTGTATTTCTAGCATTTTCTGTTTTTATGTTGGATATTTGTTCCTATCTGAAACGATCTGAAATATAAGCAGCTGGTTAGTCTTAGCTGTGAAAATGCATCTGGCACGGTAATCACAAACAAAACACAGTGAAGACTGTGAACTGACCTTTGCTTTCGATGTTGTGGTGCAATTATGGGCCATGTATTTCCTGCTTTTTAAAACTCAGTAGGTGGTACTCTTCAGGAGCTCTTGTCACGGACTTTGGACTTGCAATTCCTCTTTTAATGAGTTGTATGGTGTCAGTGTTTAACTGGCATAGCAATACTTTCTCACTTTCTGTTTCAGGATTTTCTGGCTCTTGACTATTTACCAGTTCTACGTTTGGATGCTGCAGGTTTACATTTATCTCCTGAGCCCAGCTGCTCCTCTTCTTGCTGTTGCTGCTGAACTTCATTTCAAAGTCCCAATGGGTTTTACAGCTACACCAACAATATGAATTAGACCTGTTTTGATAGTTTACAGTTTCAAATGTAAAATGGATAAAAACCTAAGAAAGTTTGACACTTCCTACCTGGTTTAAACTAACTTCCAGAGGTGTAGGGATCAGGAGGTAATATCAGAGAGGAATACCCAGCTGCGCAGATTACTGGGAGAGACAGTTTTTTAAAAATTCATTCACGGGATGTGGGCATCACTGGCTGGGCCAGCATTTATTGCCCATCCCTAATTGCCCTCGAGAAGGTGGTGGTGAGCTACCTTCTTGAACCACTGCAGTCCCTGTGATGTAGGTACACCTATAGTGCTATTAGGGAGGAAGTTCCAGAATTTTGACCCAGCGACAGTGAAACGATATATTTCCAAGTCAGGATGGTGAGTGGCTTGGAGGGGAACTACCAAGTGATGGTGTTCTCATGTAGCTGCTGCCTTTGTCCTTCTAGATGGTAGTGGTTGTGGGTTTGGGAGGTGCTGTCTAAGGAGCTTTGATGATTTCCTGCAGTGCATCTTGTAGCTGGTACACACTGCTGCTACTGAGCGTCAGTGGTGGAGGCAATGAATGTTTGTGGAAGGGGTGCCAAACAAGTGGTTTGTCCTGGATGGTGTTAAGCTTCTTGAGTGAGTGTTGTTGGAGCTTCACTTATCCAGGCAAGAGAGAATCCAGGAGAATATTCCATCACACACCTGACTTGTGCCTTGAAGATGGTGTCCACAGGCTTTGGGGAGTCAGGAGGTGAGCTACTTGCCGCAGGATTCCTAGCCTCTGACATGCTCATGCAGTGTTTATATGGTGAGTCCGGTTCAGTTTCTGGTCAATGGTAGCCCCCACAATGTTGTTAGTGGGGAATTCAGTGATGGTAATGCCATTGAATATCATGGAGTGATGGTTAGATTCTGCCTTGTTGGAGATGGTCATTGCCTGGCAGTTGTGTGGCACGAATGTTACTTGTCACTTGTCAGCCCAAGCCTGGATGTTGTTCAGGTCTTGCTGCATTTGGACATGGACTGCTTCAGTATCTGAGGAGTCATGAATTGTGCTGCACATTGTGCAATCGTTAGCAAACATCCCCATTTCTGACCTTATGATGGAAGGAAGGTCATTGATGAAGCAGCTGATGATAGTTAGACTGAGGACACTACCCTGAGGAACTCCTACAGCCATGTCCAGGAACTGAGATGATTGACCTCCAACAAACACAGCCATTTTCCTTTGTGTTAGATATGACTCCAACCTGTGGAGAGTTTTCCCCCTGATTCCCATTGACTCGCGTTTTGCTAGGGCTTCTTGATGCCACACTCGGTCAAATGCTGCCTTGATGTCAAAGGCAGTCACTCTCACCTCACCTCTAGAGTTTCGCTGTTTTGTCCATGATTGAACCAAGGCTAAAATGAGGTCAGGAGTGGAGTGGCCCTGGTGGAACACAAACTGAGTGTCAGTGAGCAGGTTATTGCCAAGCAAGTGCCGCTTGATGGCACTACTTCCATCACTTTACTGATGATGGACAGTGGCCTGATGGGGCGGTAATTGGCCAGGTTGGATTTGTCCTGCTTTTTGTGTACAGGGCATATGTGGGCAATTTTCCACATTGCTGAGTAGATGTCAGTGTTGTAGCTGAACTGGAACAGCTTGGTTGGGGACCATGGCTAGTCCTAGAGCACAAGTCTTCAGTACTATTGCTGGAGTGTTGGTTCTGGCTGCCACACTTTAGGAAAGATGTAAAGGAATTAGAGAGAGTAAAGAAAAGGTTCACAGGCATGATTCCAGGAATTAGGAACTCCAGTTAGGTAGATAGATTAGAGAAGTTGGGACAGTTTTCCTTGGAGAAAGAAGGTTGAGAGGAGATTTGATAGAGATATTCAAGATCATGAGCAGTCTGAACAGAGTGGAAGGAGAGAAACTGTTCTCATTGGTGGAAGGATTGAAACCAAGAGGTCACAGATTTAAGAATTGGCAAAAGAAGCAATTGAGACATGACGAAAAACTTTTTCATGCAGCAAGTGGTTAAGGCCTGGAATGCAATGCCTGAGAGTGTGGTGATGGCAGGTGCAATCAAGGTAGTTAAGAGGGTATTGCATTATTATCAGAAAAGGAGGAATGTGTAGGGTAAGGAGGAGAAGGTCAGTGAGTGGTGCTAGCTCAATTGCTCCAGTACAGATACGATCAGCTGAATGGCTTCCTTCTGTGCTGTAACTATTCTGAAATTCTGTGGTTTACTTAAAAAATAATTTTAAAAAAGAAACTCTGCTCAAATAAACAGACCATTTGACCTAAAAAGAAGTGACGATCCTACCTTCTATGAATAGCAGGCACAGCGAGCCGAGCCTTACCAAAGAAATGTAATGTTGTTGAGCCCAATCACATAAATGATGTGAAGATGCTAAATACTCCAACTCCCTTACTGATCAGAAGCCTGACAACAATTACAGGATGGGTTGTGTGTGCATATGTGTGAAATTTGACTGAGGAAGTTTTAAAAATATGGAAGTTTATCAAGAAGGTATAAGGTTTACAATTTTGTCAGGTTTCAATCTTCAGTTTATCATCAGTGCTGTCAAGATCTCTTGATCTTCTGCTATGAAAAGAGACACATCTCCTGGTTTGGATTTCTTCTGATCCACCGCTCAAGATTGTATACATATTTACAATGCCACTAAATCATGGCATTAGAAATTCTAACTGGCATTGCATCTGATCATTAAAATCTATCATTTTGGCGGAGATTCACTGAAACATTTCTGAAAATTGAGTGGAGCAACAAATTAGTCACAGTCCCACGGTATTGAATATATTATACAAAATAAGAGACCATAGAATAACCAAAAGTATTCATGATCAACCCTCCCACATGAGTTATATAAGTAGCATTATGCTGAATATTATTTAGATGAAGGTTCAGAAACTAATTCCTTTGAAATTTTTTTTTAAGAACTGTGGCATGTTCAATCCTCCCTGCTGCTTTCTTTAATATTGCACCACACTAATATGCTAATGAGTCAGCACTAAGGATCCTACATGGGGCCTCTATTAGTAAAGGCTTTATGAATAAACTGTTCAAAATTAATCTAAGGGTCAGTTTCACTGAATGCAGTTAAACCAGCACCCATATCTGACAACTTCAAAAAGATGTTAAGAATGAGACTGTTGATCAAGAATGGGATTGGATGTAAATTCATTAAAAAAATTGAACTGTGCCTTAATGTAAATTGAACTCCGTCAATATACTTGGCATTTCTAAACTAAAATCAGTTAGTGTCATTCCAAACAGCTATCTTTACTGCTCTGTTAGCACCTTATGTCAAGGAATGTTAGGGAATAGGATTCTTCTCTGTGATTGCCCTCACCTATGAGTATACCTGCTATTGGGGTAAATACTGAGCCAACTTTAGATAATAGTCTGGATTTTGTGTTGAGAATAATGGTAAGACTAACAGCATTCACTGCTATTGTGGGGTAAATTGGATAGCAACTTCCAGACTAAGCATATGTACAGTTAAAAGTGGAAATCCAAAGCTAAATCTAAACTACCTGCCAAAAAAATCTGAGTCACCCTGCTTCTCTACTGGCTGTGCTAAAACAGTATCTCACCAATAGCCTTCAGATTAAAATCAATACAGGCCATGAAGTGGTGATACTTACCCACTAGTTCCCCACTAAAAGTGTCAGAAAAAGTTAGGGCTGGTGCATTCAGGTGTATGTAAATTTTTATTTATGGGATAAATGTTAATTACAGCTTTCTGACCCTAAAAATTAAACTTTACAGATGTAGAATCTCATTCCTTCAGAGTTTAATTATTGTTGGAGATTTAAAAAAATATATAATTTTCTTATTTTATCTGTCTCTTTTAGCTCTCTCCCTAATCCCATCTTTCTTTCCCAATCATTATTTTGATTTCTTACATTATTTAAACATAATTAAAACTTACTGTTTTATACTTGTTGGTTTAGAATCCGTGGCCCGAATTTTATCGAAACAGACGCACACACAATTGGGAGTTAAAGAGCTATGGCATTAAATCTCACCGTTGGGTTATCAGACCAATCAGAGAAGACAGGAGAGGTGTTGACGTTTCGAGTCCTCATTACACTTCTACAGAACTAAGTAGAAATATTTCTACTTAGTTCTGTCGAAGGGTCATGAGGACTCGCAACGTCAACTCTTTTCTTCTCCGCCGATGCTGCTAGACCTGCTGAGTTTTTCCAGGTAATTCTGTTTTTGTTTTTGTTTTGGATTTCCAGCATCCGCAGTTTTTTGTTTTTAAGACAGGAGAGGTGATGCACCAAATCTGTCAAACAAAGGGTTTCTAGTTAAATGGAAGGGATCAGAATGGCTGAACTACACATTGATTCTTGTGGCTGTAGCAGCCACATGAATGGGAAGGAAACCTGGGGAGGCTGCCTCCTAGATTTCAGATCTTACCTGAGGTTCTTTTGCAGGATCTATGGGGCTGAAATGATGTGATCTTTCTTAAGGATGGTAGGAAGAGGCCAGCCTCTCCAACTAAGCGGGCATGGATAGAAGTGACCAAGGAAAAGAACCGTAGGTGTGGTGCTCCCTTGAACCTGGAGGACCTCAGGAGGCCAGAAAGGTAGGTGGTGGAGCACTTTCAATTTCCAAAATCTACTTCTTGACTTTTCCAGCATTTTGCACCTCAATAACACAACTTGCAGCTCCAATCATTCCTCTCTCTCCAGGCACCTACTTACATTACTGAACATCCAGCACTGGCACTCACGCTCATCTTTGTGCCATATCACAGCTGTCCCTCACAATCACCCTCCACAAATATTGTCTTTCTCACCTCTCCAAAAAATGGGCGGAATCGTCCCAGATTCCACTAAGTAGTGGGCCGCTAAAACGCCATTTTACCCACCAGCCGCAATGGCGGCTTTTCACGCCTTATCGTCCCAAACCCACTGCATTCATTATTCATTCCTGGGAAACACGCTGTTTCCATGGCGGGTGGACTCTCATTTGCCTACCATGCTATCACCTTGCCACTTCAGCGCGCTGGGCGCCATATTTAAAGTACAACTACACACACCTCTCAGTGCTTCCAGTCCATGACTGCTGCAAAGGAAACAAGGCCTTGAAAGGCAAAAAGACTGCAGCCCCCAGGTTCAGTGATGTGTCCCTGGAGAACCTTTTGGACAGTGGAGGCTCACTGTGATGTCCTCTATCTCCATTCTGGCTGAAGGATAGGCAGCAACCTTACTAATCCAGCTTGGGAGCTGGTGGCAGCGGTGTTCAGCACTAATGCCCTTCGAAAGAGGACATCCACCCAATGCCACAGGAGGATGAATGATCTCCTCTGTTCTGTCTGGGTAAGTCACTCTTCTCATCACTCTCAACTTACACACTCACACCCCATCAGACATCCACAGGGCCCTCACTCACTGCCAGTTCAAGGGACATTACCATTCACTCTCTCACACACACCTTCATTGCCCTCATCCTGTCCATGGGGCCACTCATCACCCACACATGCCAGGCATACTTATCTTCTGGCCTGGCAGGCTTCTGCTTACACTCTCCATCTCCATTCATGCAGGACAAGCTGGCACACAACAAGAGGGAGAGGTTGCAGGCCGGTGGAGGAATGCCTGAAATCAAGGTCCTCATGAACTTTGAAAACAGAGCCATCCAGCTGGCCGGCAAGAATCTGGACCATTCCTGTGCTGACGGTGAGGTTGGTGGTGCTCAACCAAGTGAGGACCCAACACTGCAACATCCATCAGACATCAATGCCATGAGCGATGTGTCCTGTTTCACAGATCACTGCCATGCACTAATTATCTCCCCTTGCTCTTAACGACACAGCTGAGAAGCAGCCGATGGAGTTCACAACCCAGGGCCTCCAGTCAAGTCCCGAAGGAACCTCTGAAGAGGAATTTGGAGGCGCTCTCCTTGAAGTCCTGTCACAGCACTCACCCAACCCTCCACCAGCGCAGAGACACACCTCTGTGGGACTTTAGCTTTAGAATAGCCTCGGGATCACAATCTGGTGAGCACATCACACTGCCTGATCCATGGCAGGTGGCGGCAGGGACTTCCCAGGTGTCTGGCACTTGGAGGACCGCTGGAGGCCAGAAATTTGCTGAGTCGACTCAGTTGATGAACTTCTGGACTTGATCATGCCACAGATGCTGGAGTTGCTAAGGCAAGTTCAGGAACATCAGGAAGGGATGGGTGCTGCATTCCTCAGATTGTAAAGCACGATGGAAGAGTCCATCCACCTTCAGGTTGAGGTGATAGTGCTGCCATGACAATGCACCGAGATCAACAATAGTGGATAGGTGGCAGCCATGGAGACTTTAGTCCAGGACATCGCTCCTGCACTGCTGAGCGGGCTCAACTCCATCACTGCCACCTTAGTTGGCCTCCAACAATGCGTACTCGAGGTAGGTGAGGGGCAGCTTGATCTCACTCCAGCTACCCCTTCTCCTCAAGGAATCAGCCAAGGGCCCTGAGGCACCCATAGGGAGGAGGATCAGCAGGTGTACCCCCTAGGGCCATCCATCGAGGTGACCCTGGGAGTGCCCAGCCCATCCTGTGATCTCAAAAGCCCCAGCTCTACTGGCTGAGAACAGTGCCACTGCCACACAGCAGGACCCCAAAAACAGGCCGGGGCCCACCAAATCTCAGCCCTCTAGAGGACACCCGCCAAAGTCATCACCGACAGGGCGTTACAGTCAGCAGGCTGCCTCCACCTCCGCTGTGGATGTCCAGGGAATACCAAGATGTAGTGGCAGGGATAGGATAGTTAAGGAGATGTGGTTGCACGGCCTGGGCATGGGTGTTAATCACTTGTAAATACTGTTTGCTATTGCCAATAAACTCCCAAGAATGTCTCCCTGCTTATGGCTCCTTGTTCTGATGAGCAATGTTCGTGTCACTCAGATGTGAAACCTTCCTGCACAGGATAAAGGCAGGTGTCTCAGTCCAGGGCCTCTTTCCTGTGCTTTGTGCAGCCTTCAGACCAAAGTATTGGTCCGGCCTCACACTCCCTGGACACATTACTGATGCCTGCACCTCGATGGTGTTTGTTATTGCTGCCAAAATGTCATGGGCTGGTGTTACAGAGTCCCATCATTCTCTCTTGTGCTCTCAGCATCTTTAAGGTGGGGCTGGCCCCCATCTCTTCAGCATCTGTGACCAGTGACACTGTGCTCCTGAAGGGGTCAGGTGGTGAAGGCGGACAAAGGATCAGATGCTTTTAAAGTTTCATGGCTGCATCTCTATGATATGACCCTGATCACAGAGCGCAAGCGAACTGCTCTCGGACAGACAGGAGTCAGATATTCTCAGAGGCTATGTAAAGATCCATGGAGTGTCCTCACTGCATGTCATCATCATCCCCCTGGAATCGAGCGATTCCACTGTGTCTCCATGACAGGAGCATTATCACATAGGGCATGTGCCCTGCCATAAGTCAGACTGGAGTCAAACATTCACAGATGCAATATGAGGATCTATGGTGTCTTCTCACTCTATGTTGTCATCATCCTCACCTCTAGCAGCTGTGAGAGCCTCCTGAGCGTGCCTGTCTCATCTAGCCAGTGCAATGGCCTCATCCCCATCATCGTCACCTTCAAGGGTCTACTCACCCTCATCCCCATCAGCATCCTCCTCATCGGAGGACACCTGCAGCTCCTTCATCTCTTCCTCACTCAGCTCCTCTCCCCATTGCAGCACCAGGTTGTAAAAGGCGCAGCAGTCGACAATGATGCGTGGCACCCTCTGTGGACTATATTGCAGGGCTGCACCTGAGCAATCCAGGTACTGGAACCACATTTTCAGCATTGGGATGGTTTGCTCCACCAAGTTGTGAGTTGCAGCTTGAACCTCATTATACCTTCACTCTACTGCAGTCTGAGGCCGCTGCACAGGTGTCATCAGCCACGTCCAATGCCCTTGTCCCACAATGCCCTTGTCCCACAATGCCTTTGATAAGGTCCCACATGGGAGGTTAGTTCAGAAGGTTCAGACAATTGGTATCCATGGAGATGTTGTAAACTGGATTCGAAATTGGCTGTGTGGGAGAAGACAGAGAGTTGTAGTGGATGATTGCTTCTCGGACAGGAGGTCTGTGACTAGTGGTGTGCCTCAGGGGTCTGTGCTGGGACCATTGTTTTGTTGTTTGTTGTCTATATCAATGATTTGGATGATAATGTGGTGAATTGGATCAGCAAGTTTACTGATGACACTAAGATTGGAGGCGTTGTGGACAGCAAGGAAGGCTTTCAAAGCTTGCAGAGAGATCTGGACCAACTGGAAAAATGGGCCAGAAAATGGCAGATGGAATTTACTGTGGAAAAGTGTGAGGTGTTACATTTTGGAAGGTCAAACCAAGGTAGGACATACACAGTAAATGGTAGGGCACTGAGGAGTGTGGAGGAACAAAGGGATCTGGGAGTTCAGAACATAGTTCCCTGAAAGTGGCATCACAGGTAGACAAGGTTGTAAAGAAAGCTTTTGGCATACTGGCCTTTATAAATCAAAGTATTGAGTATAGGAGTTGGGATGTTATGGTGAGGTTGTATAAGACATTGGTGAGGCCAACTTTGGAATATTGTGTGCAGTTCTGGTCGCCTAACTACAGGAATGATATCTGTAAGATTGAGAGAATGCAGAGAAGATTTACTAGGATCTTGCCAGGTCTTAAGGAGTTGAGTTACAGGGAAAGATTAAACAGGTTAGGACTTTATTCCTTGGAGCATAGAAGAATGAGGGGAGATATGATAGAAGTTTATAAAATTATGAGGGGTGTAGACAGAGTAAATGCGAGTAGGCTCTTTCCACTTAGATTAGGAGAAATAAACATGAGAAGACATGACTTTAGGGTGAAACAGGCAAGGTTTAGGGGGAACATTAGGGGAACTTCTTCACTCAGAGAATGGTGAGAGTGTGGAACGAGCTACCAACTGAAGTGGTAAATGCGGGCTCACTCTTAAGTTTTAAGAATAAATTAGATAGATACATGTATGGGAGAGGACTGGAGGGTTATGGACTAGGTGCAAGTCAATGGGACTAGCGGAATAATATTTCGGCACCGACCAGAAGGGCCGAATGGCCTGTTTTCTGTGCTGTAGTGTTCTATGGTTCTATGGTTTTATGGTCCCTGAGGAGCCATCCCCGCAACTCCTGTGGGCCCTGGAAGACGTCAGGAATCTGTGACACACTGAGCATGTAGGAGCCATGCACACTCCCTGGAACCCGTGCACAGACCTGCAGGATGCGTTTGAGGTGGTCGCATATCAGCTGCACATTCAGCGAATGGAAACCTTTATGGTTGACATAGGTGAATGGAAATCAATGGAAATCTGAGCGCCATGTGATTTCAGTCGATGGCACCCTGCACCTGTGGGAAACCTGAGACCTGGGAAATCCAAGTGCTCTTACACCCTGGCTGTCCTGCACCATGGTGTGTGCCCTCGCAAAGATGGCATCCATGACCTCATGGATGCACTTGTGGGTGGAGGCTGGTGATATACCATAGCAGTCACATGTGGAGCCCTGAATGGAGCCACTGGCAGAGAAATTGAGCACTGCTGTCACTTTCACAGCCACTGGCAATGGACGCCCTCCATGTCCCCATTGCGCCAAATCCTGTAGTAGGTGGCAGATGTGACCGGCTAGTTCCCTAGACATGTGCAGCCCTCAGCGACACTGGTTCTCGGTAATCTGCAGGAATGAAAAGCGGAGTCTATAGACCATGGGTCTAGCTAGGCACCGACCTACAACAGCTCGCTGTGGCTCTTCGGCAGCATGTGTGGGGGCCCCAGCTGTCCCTTCTTTCAGAGAGTGCTGCTCCTCCCTCTGCACAGTCTGGCACCTTAGTCGCTCTCTTCTCCATCGTCTCTGCTCTCTGTACGCCACAAGGCATTTGGCTAAGTCAGGCTCCATGATCCTGATGTACCCTGCCTGCAGGATGAAAGAGGGAGATGTGTGGGTTAGCATGGGTGTACTAAGAACATGTCTTGGTTAAGTCTGAAGGCCTCTTAATGCATCCTGGAGAATGCTGGCCACCAGTTGGATGGCCAGGGTTTAGTGCACTGCAAGGCTTCCTGAAAACCCACCCCCCTCCACCTGACTGATTGGCAGCAGCTTCGCCCACTGTACTGCATGCTGTGCTCTCAGCTCAGGCACAGGCATTCTCCCAACCCGCACTTCAAGACTGCACTGTTAGCTTCAACCGTGGGGGAGACTGGTCCAAACCTGAATGATATCATTGCAAGGGGCTGGGAGCACTTCCAGCAGTGACTGCTCCATGGTCAGCTTTAGCAAGGAGATTGTCTAACGTGCCCAGTCGTCCCAACTGTTCTGCAGTCGACTAAAATGCTCATTATTTTGAAGTCTGTGTTTGAAGGGTGGCACTTTCATGCCTCTGTGTTGCTTGATTGAGCAGAGAAGCTAGAGGCCTGACTCCATTCACATCATTGTGGCTGCTCCTGAACTACCTCAGCTGCAGAGAAATGGTCACTTTACACCCAAGGTTTCCCTAATGTGTGGCCACTTCCATCGTCCACCCCCACCCCGCACATGCTTGTGTGCTACCTCAAACTGCAAGGCAGACCTTGCCCCCCAACCCCCAGCTTGCCTCAATATCAGGGTAGCCATTGCCCGCCCCTCCCCTTAATGCACCCCAACCCTGAAATACAACAGGCAACCTGGTCAAGCACTCCACAATGTTACTGTCCGAGTTCCCCTCAAAGTGCAGCCCGCCAAGTTCACGCCTTTTATATGCTGTTGTGGAACACGTCAGTGGGGGCGGGATGAGTCCGGCGGGCTGGGCTTATGAGGATATGCGGATGTATTATGATGAAATCCCCAACGTCCGATGGCAGGAAATGCAGCCTGCCATCAGCGGACAGGGGGGACAATTGCAAACTGGCTTTACCACATCGTGAAACCAGTTTTTGGCCTTCTAGCCGTATTGTCCGGCAATGCCGCCAAACACACCTGATAGTAACGGGCATGGACGATGTCGCCAAATATATTTCTCAAACTCACCGCTCCCTGATTCTCTCCTTGCAGGAAGAAAGAGTGCAGAACTTCAGGGAGAGGCAGAGATCCAGGCTGGGGGAGCAAGGGGTGGGAGTGAGAGGGTTGTGAGGGAAGCCCTCCAGTGAGTGGGAGATGGGAGTGGGAGGATGGGAGTGGGAGCGTTGCGAGTGAGGCTCTCCAGTGATAACCCTACCTGCTCCACTGGCAGGGGAGTCTTGTTCCATGAAGCTGCAGATGTCAGCAGAGACCTGCTGTGAATGTCTGAGCATCCTGGGGCTCACGCATACACAGCAGAGACCTGCTGTGAATGTCTGAGCATCCTGGGGCTCACACATATTGAGAGAGTTGATCCTCGGCTTGTAGAACCTGTGTTTGGAGGTGGGGGAGGTTACCGCCTCCTTGGAACTTGACCTCTGTGTTCATCCCCCCTGTACTGTGGAGTGGCATGTGGGTAAGGAGAAGGCAGCTGTTGCTGCTGTTGTTCCTGATGCTATTATTTTTGGTGTTGCTCTCCCCTTGTTCCATATCAAAGGTGCAAAGTAGAGCTGCATTAGCTGATCCCATGCCACAGTGAAGGCTGACTGCAGAAATGTGCAACTCAATGTGAGTGAAGTCCAAGACTTCCAAGGAGTCAGAGATCACCTGCCAAGCAGTGAAAGCACACTCTCAGAACAAGTGCTGTGCACAGCAGCCTTTTACTGTTTGAAGGCTTCCCACTCTGTCAATTTTACTGAAGTATCATTCCCTGCTGTCCTCTAACCTTGTTGACCCTGGTGCTCTACACAACTCGGGAAACCAGTGCACTGACTGTTAAAGCTGGAGTTCTGGGTTAAATCATGAATTAACTGCTTCGTTGAATATTTTAATGACTGACCTGACAGTTGCATTGGGGTTTCCCACTCATCTGCAAACCTGCCCAAGTTAAACCCCAAAGTGGAGCAGGTAATGTTGGATGCCACTTTTCAGCTTTCACCATCATCCCGAACTTCTTCGTACTTCCCAGTCACACCTGACCTGCCTTGTCTTGGGACTTAAAATTCTGCCCTGTGTGTCTCAGTGATTGTTCCTCAATTTGATTGGTTGAAGAGTTGCGCTGTTTCTTGTCTTGCTTACGGGTGTCTCTGATCTCCTGTAGAGGATGCCCCACCAGATCAACATCCAAAGACGGCAAGTCTCCACTCCACTTCAAATATTTTGTGGACAGCTATCAGCAAGGTGAATGGCAAGCCCAATTCCTTCTCTTCTGACTACAAAATCTAAACCTTTATTACCTTTACAAGGAGGAAGAAAAAGAACTGAAGGGCATGCAAGGTATTGCACTATTATACATTTTCCCAGTGGCCAGTTCCTAATTGATGCCAGGTGAGGTGAGAGTGACTACCCTTGACATCAAGGCAGCATTTGACTGAGTGTGGCATGAAGGAGCCCTAGCAAAACTGGAGTCAATGGGAATCAGTGTAAACTCTTCACCAGTTGGACTCATATCTAACACAAAGGAAGACGGTTGTGGTTGTTGGAGGTCAATCATCTCAGTTCCAGGACATCACTGTGGGAGTTCCTCAGGGTAGTGTCCAAGGCAAAACCATCTTTAGTTGCTTCAACATAATCTTCCTTCCATCATAAGATCAGAAGTCAACAATGTTTTGACAATGCACCCTTTGCGATGCTTCAGATACTGAAGCAGTCCATGTCCAAATGCAACAAGACCTGGACAATATCCAGGCCTAGGCTGACAAGTGGCAAGTAATATTCAAGGCATACAAGTGCCAGGCAATGACCATCTTCAACAAAAGAGATTCTGACCATTGCCCTTTGACATTCAATGGCATTACCATCATTGAATCCCCCACTATCAACATACTGGGGTTACCATTGACCAGAAACTGGACTGGATTTGCCATAATAAATACTGTGGCTACAAGAGCAGATCAGAGGCTAGGAATCCAGCTAGGAATGGAGTGCAGCTCCAGCAACACTTAAGAAACTTGACACCATCCAGGACAAAGCAGCCCACTTGATTGGCACCCCATCCACAAACTTTCACTCTCCCCACCACCGACAAAAAGTGGCAGCAGTGTGTACCATCTACAAGATGCACTGCAGAAACTCACCAAGGCTCATTAGATAGCAACTTTCAAACTCACAACCACTATCATCTAGAAGGTCAAGGGCAGCAGATACATGGGAACACCACCACTTTGGAGTTCCCCTCCAATCCTGACTTGGAAACGTATCACCATTCATTCACTGTCGCTGAGTCAAAATCCTGGAAATCCCTACCCGACAGCACCGTTAGTGTACCTACACCACAGGAACTGCAGCGGTTCAAGAAGGCAACTCACCACCACCTTCTCAAGGACAACTAGAGATGAACAATAAATGCTGGATTATCCAGTGATGCCCACTTCCCATGAATGAATAAAAGAAAGGTTGCTTGCTTAACATCTCTGGTGGCTGGTTGGGTATGGTGCACGGCAAGGAAAACCTAAAAGGGAAGGAAATAACTCAACAATCTAAGAAAGAAAGAAATAAAATATTTTAAATAAAAACCTTTCTCAAATGTTTTACATTTTCAATTCTCCTGGAACCATTTTGTACACAACTGGTCTTTTTGTTATGCAAGAGTTGAACTCTGGAGGAAGAGGATGACAGGGCCACAGCTTTTGAAATATGGGTATGATGGAGGATGCTCAGAATCAACGGGATGGACAGAAAGACAAATGAGTGGGTTAGATGAAGAGTAAAAGTTCAGGAATCAAAAGGGTTGATAAGTACAGATAGAGAGCGAAAGATAGCCAAGTATGGACATTGGAAACAAAAACCCACAGCCTTGTCCTGGCAACAATTGAAGGAGAAATTGAGGGTAAAAACAGAAGAGGAAGAAGAAAAATTGGATGGGTGGATGGCATTGAGATGTGTGGGCTGAGGGAGGCTTGAAAAAGCCAGAGAAGAAGCAAGATAATGCCAATGGCCCCATTAAGGCTATGGTGACAATGAATAAATAAACCTGCCCATTTTGTTATGCCTTTCCATCTCAAATTTTCTATTTTTAACAATAATTACGCACATTTTCATCATGTGTAAATTTGATATGTATTATTTTTCTTTTCCAAGCATGTGCTCTTGCTGAGTGTTTCTTGGAGGGAACCAGAGATTGTTTGTTCTGAGAAGAAATGAGGGAATGGAGTTCACTCCCATGATAAAAGTACTGATCAGTGTTTCCGAAAGCAGTGTTGATTCAAATAAATTAAGAGAGCATATTTTGAGTATCGGAAGGGGCTAGAGGTGGGGGCTCGATTTGATGATAGTGAGGATATTTCTTATCCAGTGATGCTACTAACTCTGTCCCTGTGACATTTAACATTAGTTAGACTTTTTAAGAAGTTATGTAAACCAGCAAACTTTTCTGCATTTACCTTGCAATACAGATGCACTGCACAAATTCACCAAGGCTCCTTATACAGCACATTCCAAACCAATAACCACTATCTTCTAGAAGGACAAGGGCAGGAGACAAATGGGAGCGCAACCACCTGGAAGTTCTCCTCCAGTGACACTCACCATCCTGACTTGAAAATATCGAAGGGTCATGAGGACTCGAAACGTCAACTCCTTTCTTCTCCGCCGATGCTGCCAGACCTGCTGAGTTTTTCCAGCTAATTCTGTTTTTGTTTTGAAAATATATCACTGTTCTTTCACTGTCACTGGATCAAAATCCTGGAAATCCCTCCCTAACAGCGCTCTACGTGTACCTACACCACATGGACTGCAATGGTTCAAGAAGGCAACTCAGCACCACCTTTCCAAGAGCAATTAGGGATATGCAATAAATGCTGGCCTAGCCAGCGATGCCCACGTCCCATGAATGAATAAAAGAAAACCCCCTTTTGGCTAAAGTAAATAAAATGGCACTAGTGCCTCCTGTGCTGCTAAGTGAATCAGGCTGAGAGAAACCATTTCTTCTTTCACAGTGTCAGAGGTGCAGTACTAACAGCAACAGATAAATGGCTGGTGGTATCATTGCTTTTCTGGCCAAGAGACATTTAAGTGTGCATAACCCATCCATACAGACAACTATACAGAAAATGACTTGCTGTCCAATACAAACTTTCCCCAGACACTTAACTCACTGGGGACAATTTTAACTTAATCCCTTCTGTGGGAAACTGACAGGAATGGGTACATTCTGTTTTTACACCCAATCTGATTTTATTCTCCATTGAAATCAATGGTTAGGTATAAAATGAACGTTCTACCCAATTCCAAGAATTTTCTTTTTTTTGAATTAAAATCGCCCCCATTAAGGCCTAACCTGGAATAAAGCATTCATTTCCAAATTGATTGAACAATTGAAAAAAGTAAAAAAGACAACACCTCAACAATCAGATATTTTTCTATTAGCTCATTGACGTGGCAAGCTCAGCATTTATTGCCCATCCCTAATTGCTCTTGAGAAGATGGTGCTGAGGTGCCTTCTTGAACTGCTGCAGTTCAGGGGGTGTAGTTAAAACTACAGTGTAGTTAGGTAGGGAGTGCCACGACTTTTACCCAATGATAGTGAAGGAAAGGTGGTACAGTTCCAAGTCAGGATAGTGTGTGGTTTGGAGAGGAACTTGAAGGTGATGGTGTTTCCATGCTTCTGTTGCCCTTGTTCTTCTAGGTGGCATTGGCAGCAGGTTTCGAACGTGTTGTCAAACAAGGCTTGGTGAGTTGTTGCAGTACATCTTGTCAATGGTATACATTTCTGCCATTGTGTGCCAGTGGTGGCATTAGTAAATGTTTAAGATGGCAGATGGGGTGCTGATCAAGTGGGCTGCTTTATTTGGATGGTATTGGAGCTCTTTGAAGAAGTCACATGTGCCGTGGATAAAGGGGAACCTGTGGATGTACCATACTTAGATTTCCAGAGTGCCATATCAAAGGTTATTGTGGAAAATAAAAAACTTATGGTTTGGGAGGTAATGTATTGGCATGGATAGAAGATTGGATAGCTTTTCCATTTTGGCAGGAAGAACAAAAAGAAGCTTATTATCTAAATGGTGAGAGTTTGCAGAGCTCTAAGATGCAGAAGGATCTGGGTGTCATAGTGCATGAATCACCAAATGCTATTGTGTTGGTACAGCAAGTAATCAGGAAAGCTAATAGAATGCTATCATTTATCGTGAGGGGAATTTATTACAAAAGTAGGGAGGTTATGTTTCATTTGTGCAGGGCACTGGTGAGACCACATCTGGAGTATTGTGTACAGTACTGGTCTCCTTATCCAAGGAAAGTCGTAAATGCATTAGAAGTAATTCAGAGATGGTTTACTAGACTAATACCAGGAATGGGCAAGTTGTCATTTGAGGAAAAAGAGGTGAGTGAGAGAGAGAGAGGGAGAGCAGCAAGACTTTGTAAAATACATGAGAGGGAGAAAACAGTGAGACTTCATAAAGAGCATGAGAGGGTGAGAACAGTGAGACTTCATACAGAGCACAAGAGAGATAGAACAGCAAGACTTCATAAAGAGCATGAGAGGGAGAGGAGGAGATGATTTGGGAGTGACAGGTAAGTAAACAGGTGAGTAGAAAGTTTATGGTATGTCAGTGCAGCTCGCCATGCGGAATGTGCATCCTGCAGGCACAAAGTGCTCTCAATGGCTACATCTGCAAGAAGTGTCACCAGCTACAGAAACCTGAGTTCTGGGTTGTGGCACTTGAGCAGTGGTTGGAGTCATTGTGGTGCATCCACAAGGCTGAGGATTTGATAGATAGCATTTTTAGAGAGGTAGTCACAGTGCAGCTAAGAAATACACAGGCAGAGAGGGAACGGGTGACCGCCATAGTGGCTAAGAGAAACAGGCAGGTAGTACGGGAATCCTCTGAGGCTATCTAGCTCTCTAACTGCTTTTCCATTTTGGAAACTGGCGAATGAGATGGTTCCTCAGAGGACTGTAGCAAGAGCCAGGTTTGTGGCACCACTAGTGGCTCAGCTGCACAGGAGGGGAGGTGGAAGAGTGGAAGTGATTTAGTGGTAGGGGGTTCCATAGTTGGAGGAGCAGGCAGGCTTTTCTGCAACTGTAGACATAACTCGAGGATGGTGTGTTGCCTCCCTGGTGCCAGGGTCAAGGATGTCACATAGCGGCTGCAGGACATTCTTTTGGAGGAGGAGCCAGGGGCCAAGGTCAATACTGGGACCAGTGACACAGGCAGGAAAAGGGCTGGGGTCCTGAAAGCAGATTTTAGGTAGTCCGAAAGGAAATTGGAAAACAGGACTTCAAGAGCAGTAATCTCAGGATTACTCCTGGTGTCACGTGCTAGTAAGCATAAGAATAGGAGAATTGAGCCGTTCAGCACATGGCTGGAGAAATGGAGCAGGAGGGAGGGCTTTAGATTTCTGAGGCATTGGGACTGGTTCTGGGGCAGGTGGGACTTGTACAAGAAAGGTGGGTTACACCTTAATATGACTGTGACTAATGTTCTCGTGGGGGTGGTTTGCTAGTGCTATTAGCGAGGGTTTCAACTAGATTGGCAGGGGGATGGGAACCTGAGGGGAAATTCAGAGAGGAGAGGAGACAAACTGGCAGTGGGAAGTAGGGAAGTATTAACTGATAAGAAGGATATATCAGAGAGTAGTATCAAGGTAAATAGAATACTTTAGGTTATAATAAGTCATTAGATGGGGTCAGAGCAAGGGGGAAAGTTAAAAAGCCTAAATCAAGATTAATGTGCATATAAATGCATGGAGTATGGTTAATAAGATTTGTGGACTACAGGCACAGGTTGACAAATGGAACTATGATATTGTTATAACAGAGACCTGGCTCAAAGAAGGGCACGACTGGCTGCTAAATATTCCTGGGTACACGGTATTTAGGAGAGACAGGAAAGGAAGAAAAGGGAAGAAGTAGCAGTATTGATTAAGGATGGTATTCCAATTCTGGAGAGAGAGGATGTTCCAGAGGGGTCAAGGATGTAATCTCTCTGGCTAGAGGTAAGGAATGAAAAAGGTGTAATAACATTGATTGGTGTATATATATGCCACCAACTAGCGGAAGGAATGTAGAGAAACAAATTTGCAAAGAAATTACAAACAGGTGCAAGAATTATAGGACAATTATAATGGGGGACTTCAATTATCCAAATATAGACTGGGATAGGAATAGTGCAAAGGGACCAGAGGGGCAAGAGTTCCTGGAATGTGCTCAAGATAATTTTCTGCAGCAGTGTGTTTCCGGTTCAACGAGCGGGCAGGCACTGTTGGACGTGGTTCTGGGGAATGACTTGGCCCAAGTGGATCAAATAACAGTGGGAGAGCATCAGGAGACAGTGACCATTGTATCATAAGGTTTAGGTTGACCATGGAGAAGGGCAAGGAGCAATCCAGAGCAGGGATAATTAATTGAGCGGAAGCCAACATTGATGGGATGAGAATGCATCTGAGTCGAGTGAGTTGGAATCAAACATTGGTGGAAAAGACAGTGGCTTAATAATGGGCTGCCTTCAAAGAGATAGTCGTGCAAGCAATGTTAAGGTATATTCCCTTGAAGGGGAAAGGTAGGACAAATAAACCCGGAACACCCTGGGCAATGAGAGAAATAGAGGTGAAGATGAAAAGGAAGATGCACGTGTATGACAGATGTCAGTTAGAAAATACAATGGAGAATCAGGTTGTATATGGAAGGACCAGAGGTGAAGTGAAAAAACCAATCAGAAAAACAATGAGGGAGCATGAAAAGAGACTGGCAGCTAACATAAAAGAGAATCCCAAGGTCTTCTATAAGCATGTAAATAATAAAAGTGTGGTAAAAGAAAGGGTAGAGCCAATTAGGGAAAAAACATGAGACTTGCATGTGGAGGCAGGAGAAATAGCAGAGGTACTAAATGAGCATTTTGCACCTGTCTTTACAAAGGAAGAGGAAGCTTTCCAGGCCAAGGTGAGAGAGGAGGTAACTGGTACACTCGAAGAATTTACAATTCTGAAGGAGGAGGTAGTAGAAAGGCTATCCTTACTTAAAATTGATAAGGATAAAATTGATAAAAGATGAGATGCATCCAAGGATACTGAGGGAGGTGAGAGTGGAAATTTTAGAGACACTGGTGATAATCTTCCAGTCTTCCTTAGACACAAGGGTGGTGCCGAAGGACTGGAGAATTGCGAATGTTACACTCTTGTTCAAAAAGGGATGCAAAGATAATGCTGGCAACTGCAGACCAGTCAGTTTGACTTCAGTGGTAAGAAAACTCCTGGAAACAATAGTTCGGGACAAAATCAATAGTTACTTAGGCAGGTGTGGGATTATTAAGGAAATCCAGCATGAATCATGTTTAACAACACGCTGGAGTTTTTTGAGGAGGTAACAGAACGTTGATAAGGGCAATGCTGTTTATGTAGTATATATGGATTTTCAAAAAGCATTTGATACAGGGCCACACAATAGATTTGTGAGCAAAATTCTAGTTCATGGAATAAACGGGCAAGTAGGCATTTAGATAAGAAATTGGCTGAATGACAGGAAACAGAGAATATTGTTAAATCTCTGTTCTGTTGAAGGGTCATGAGGACTCGAAACGTCAACTCTTTTCTTCTCCGCCGATGCTGCCAGACCTGCTGGGTTTTTCCAGGTAATTCTGTTTTTGTAATGATAAATAGTCGTTTTTCAGATTGGAGGAAGGTCTGTAATGGTATTCCCCAGAGGTCAGTATTGGGACTCTTGCTCATCTTAATATATATTAATGACCTAGACTGTGGTGTACAGGGCATTATTTTAAAAATTTTGGATGATATGAAGATTGGAAGCATTGTCAACTATGATGAGGATAGTCTTGAACTTCAAAAGGACATAGACATATTGATGGATTGGGCAGACAAGTGGCAGATGAAGTTCAATGCAGAGAAGTGTGAGGTGATTCATTTTGGCAGGAAGAATGTGAAGAGACAGTATGAAATAAAGGGGAAAACACTAAAGGAGCTGCACACCTTGGTGTATATGTACATAAGTCATTGAAGATGGCAGGGCATGTTGAGAGAGAAGTTAATAAAGCATATAGACTCTTAGGCTTTATTAATAGGGGCATTGAGTACAAGAGTAAGGAGGTCATGTTAAATTCATATAAGACATTAGTTAGGCCTCATCTAGAATACTGCATCTAATTCTGGGTACCTTACTTGAGGAAGGATTTGCAGGCATTGGAGAGAGTACAGAGGAGATTAATAAGAATGATTCCAGGGATAAAGAACTGTAGCTATGAGGATAGATTGGAGAGGTTGAGTCTGTATTCCTTGGAGAAAGAAAGGCTGGGAAAAGACTTGATAGAGGTATTCAATATCCTGAGGGTTATGGACAGGGTAAATAGTGAGAAACTGTTCCCACCCAAGAGAACATCAAGAACTAGAGGGCACAGATTCAAAATAATGGGCAAAATGAGTAGAAGTGATGTGAGGAAAAACTTTTTTACCCACAGGGTGGTTTGTGTCTGGAATGAACTTCCTGAAAGGGTGCTGGAAGCAGGTTCGATGGAGGTATTCAATAGGTAATTGGACTGCTATCTGAAAAGAAAGAATGTGCAAGGTTACAGGAATAAGGCAGGGGAGTGGGATTAGGTAGAATGCCCTTTCAGTGCACCAGTGCAGACTCGATGGGCCGAATGTCCTCCTTCTGCTCTGTAAAGATTCTGTGATTCTATGAAAGGTTGGACAGGTTAGGCTTGTATCCACTGGAGTTTGGAAGAATAAGAGGCAACTTGATTGAAACCTTTAAGATCCTGAGGGGTCTTGACAGGGTGGATGTGGAGAGGATGTTTCCTCTTGTGAGAAAATCTAAAACTAGAGGTCACTTTAAAAATAAGGGGTCGCTCATTTAAGATAAACATGAGAAAAAACTTTTTCTCTCAGAGGGTCGTGAGTCTTTGGAACTCCCTTCCTCAAAAGACAGTGGAAGCAGAGTCTTTGAATATTTTGAAGGCAGAGCTAGATAGATTCCTGATTAACAAGGGGGTGAAAGGTTATCGGGGGTAGACAGGAATGTGGGGTTGAGGTTGCAATCAGATCAGCCAAGATCTTATTGAATGGCAGAACAAGTCCGAGGGGCCTAGTCGCCTACTCCTGCTCCTAATTTTTGTGTTTGTACGAATGTTCATATGTAGAGTTTTGTTGGAGCTGCACTCATTCAGACAAGTGGAAAGTATTCCATCACACTCCTGACTTGTGCCTTGTAGATGGCGGACAGGCTTTGGGGAGTCAGGAGGTGAGTTACTCACCATAGGCTTTCCAGCCTCTAAGCTACTCTTGAACTCACAGTATTTATGTGGCTGCTCCAGTTAAGTTTCTGATCAAAGACAACCCCCAGGATGTTGATATTAGAGGATTCAGTGATGGTAATGCTGTTGGATGTCAAGGTAGGTTCTTGTTGGAGATGACCATCACCTGGCACTTGTGTGGTGCAAATGTTACTTATCAGCCCAAGACTGAATTTTTCCAGGTTCTGCTGACTCTGGGATAGACTGCTTCAGTAACTGAGCAGTTGTGAATAACACAGAACACTATGAAATCATTAGTGAGCATTTCCACTTTTGACCTTACGATGGAGGGAAGAGCTGAAGATGTATGGAGGCCTAGGACACTACACTGAGGAACTCCTGCACTCCTGCAGTGATGTCTTTGGGCTTAGATGTTTGGTCTCCAACAAACACAACTATCTTCCTTTTGTGCTAGGCATGACTTCAACCAACGGAATGTTTTCCCCCTGATTCCATTGACTCCAATTTTTTCCGGGTTGCTTGATGCCAAAAATGGTCAAATGCTGCCTTGATATCAAGGGCAGTCCCTCTCACCTCACTTGCTGATAATATTCTTTGGACTATTTTTGGTGGGGTAAGAATCAGTAGCCCATTATGAAATGTCGTTTATACTGACATTTCCCACTCTTATGAAGTTAATGAATGGAAGCAAACATAGCCTCCAAAGTCTGCTATTCAATTCATATGCAGCATTATTTCCAACTGTATTCTTTCAGTTTAGTACTGAATAATCAAAGTTATAAATGGTTTTGTTTACTACCTGGATAGCTATGGTGGAAAACAAAGAGAGAAAGAGATTCAGAGAAACTGAGGTCAGTGAAAGAATAAGGCAAAAATGTAATCAATAATATTTATCAGGTTGTGATAAAATCAAATATTCAGATATACAAGCATACGAGAGACACTAGGGGCAGAATTTTGAGGTCGGCGGGCAGGCACGGTTGGTGGGACTGGGACCAGGCTTAAAATGGCCCACTGCCTGCGATTGGCCCCTAACTGTGATTTCAGGCCGGTGGGCCAATGAAGTCCCGCCAAGTGTGAAAAGTGGCTCTTCACTTGTTGGGAACGGCTGAGTGAGGGCGGAGGCCTGTCAGCTGCCGGGTCCAATGACGACCTGGCGGCTGGTTTTAAAATGGCCCAGGCAGCCTCAGAAAGGCTTCCATGAAAGAACGAATGTTCTGTGTTATCTTGATGGAGTCAAGGGCAGCTGGAGATGCCAGGAGGGAGGGCAGGTCGGTTGGGCCCTTGGCCTCCCCCGCTTTTCGAATGAGTGCCTCGGGGTCCTGGTGGAGGAGGTGGCTGCCAGGAGGGTTACCCTAGTCCCCAGAGATGGGAGGAGGATATTTCTTATCCAGTGATGCTACTAACTCTGCCCCTGTGACATTTAACATTAGTTAGACTTTTTAAGAAGTGGGCTAAGAAATCTCTTGTGTAAACCAGCAAACTTTTCTGCATTTACCTTGCAATACAGATGCACTGCACGAATTCACCAAAGCTCCTTAGACAGCACATTCCAAACCAACAACCACTATCTGCTAGAAGGACAAGGGCAGGAGACAAATGGGAGCGCCACTACCTGGAAGTTCTCCTCCAGTGCCAATCACCATCCTGACTTGAAAATATATCGCTGTTCCTTCACTGTCACTGGATCAAAATCCTGGAAATCCCTCCCTAACAGCACTCTACGTGTACCTACACCACAGGGACTGCAATGGTTCAAGAAGGCAACTCAGCACCACCTTTCCAAGAGCAATTAGGCATATGCAATAAATGCTGGCCTAGCCAGCGATGCCCACGTCCCATGAATGAATAAAAGAAAACCCCCTTTTGGCTAAAGTAAGTAAAATGGCACTAGTGCCTCCTGTGCTGCTAAGTGAATCAGGCTGAGAGAAACCATTTCTTCTTTCACAGTGTCAGAGGTGCAGTACTAACAGCAACAGATAAATGGCTGGTGGTATCATTGCTTTTCTGGCCAAGAGACATTTAAGTGTGCATAACCCATCCATACAGACAACTATACAGAAAATGACTTGCTGTCCAATACAAACTTTCCCCAGACACTTAAGTCATTGGGGACAATTTTAACTTAATCCCTTCTGTGGGAAACTGACAGGAATGGGTACATTCTGTTTTTACACCCAATCTGATTTTATTCTCCATTGAAATCAATGGTTAGGTATAAAATGAACGTTCTACCCAATTCCAAGAATTTTCTTTTTTTTGAATTAAAATCGCCCCCATTAAGGCCTAACCTGGAATAAAGCACTCATTTCCAAATTGATTGAATAATTGAAAAAAGTTAAAAAGACAACACCTCAACAATCAGATATTTTTCTATTAGCTCATTGACGTAGCAAGCTCAGCATTTATTACCCATCCCTAATTGCTCTTGAGAAGATGGTGCTGAGGTGCCTTCTTGAACTGCTGCAGTTCAGGGGGTGTAGTTTAAACTACAGTGCAGTTAGGTAGGGATTGCCATGACTTTTACCCAATGATAGTGAAGGAAGGGTGGTATAGTTCCAAGTCAGGATAGTGTGTGGTTTGGAGAGGAACTTGAAGGTGATGGTGTTTCCATGCTTCTGTTGCTCTTGTTCTTCTAGGTGACGGTGGCAGCAGGTTTCGAGCGTGATGTCAAAAAATGCTTGGTGAGTTGTTGCAGTACATCTTGTCGATGGTATACATTTCTGCCATTGTGTGCCAGTGGTGGCATTAGTAAATGTTTAAGATGGCGGATGGGGTGCTGATCAAGTGGGCTGCTTTATTTGGATGGTATTGGAGCTCTTTGAAGAAGTCACATGTGCCGTGGATAAAGGGGAACCTGTGGATGTACCATACTTAGATTTCCAGAGGGCCACATCAAAGGTTATTGTGGAAAATAAAAAACTTATGGTTTGGGAGGTAATGTATTGGCATGGATAGAAGAATGGATAGCTAATGGGAAGTAGAGAGTTGGCATGGATCTTTTTCTGGTTGGCAGGATGTGATGATTGGTGTGTTACAGGGATCAGTGCTGGGGCCTCAAATTTTTACAATTTATATAAATTACTTGGATGAAGGGACCGAAGGAATGATTGCTAAATTTGCTGGTGATACAAAGATAGGTAGGAAAGTAAATTGTGAAGAGGGCATAAGGAGGCTACAAAGGAATGTAGATATGTTAAGTGAGTGGGCAAAGATCTGACAATTGGAGTATAATGTGGGAAAATGTGAACTTTTCCATTTTGGCAGGAAGAACAAAAAGAAGCTTATTATCTAAATGGTGAGAGTTTGCAGAGCTCTAAGATGCAGAAGGATCTGGGTGTCATAGTGCATGAATCACCAAATGCTATTATGTTGGTACAGCAAGTAATCAGGAAAGCTAACTGAATGTTGTCATTTATCGTGAGGGGAATTTATTACAAAAGTAGGGAGGTTATGTTTCATTTGTGCAGGGCACTGGTGAGACCACATTTGGAGTATTATGTACAGTACTGGTCTCCTTATCCGAGGAAAGACGTAAATGCATTAGAAGTAATTCAGAGATGGTTACTAGACTAATACCAGGAATGGGCGGGTTGTCATTTGAGGAAAAAGAGGTGAGTGAGAGAGAGAGGGAGAGCAGCATGACTTCTGAAAACAAATGAGAGGGAGAGAACAGTGAGACTTCATACAGAGCACAAGAGAGAGAGAACAGCAAGACTTCATATAGAGCATGAGAGGGAGAGGAGGAGATGATTTGGGAGTGACAGGTAAGTAAACAGGTGAGTAGAAAGTTTATGGTATGTCAGTGCAGCTCACCATGCGGAATGTGCATCCTACAGGCACAAAGTGCTCTCAATGGCTACATCTGCAAGAAGTGTCACCAGCTACAGAAACCTGAGTTCTGGGTTGTGGCACTTGAGCAGTGGTTGGAGTCATTGTGGTGCATCCACAAGGCTGAGGATTTGATAGATAGCATTTTTAGAGAGGTAGTCACAGTGCAGCTAAGAAATACACAGGCAGAGAGGGAACGGGTGACCGCCATAGTGGCTAAGAGAAACAGGCAGGTAGTACGGGAATCCTCTGAGGCTATCTAGCTCTCTAACTGCTTTTCAATTTTGGATACTGGCGAATGAGATGGTTCCTCAGAGGACTGTAGCAAGGGCCAGGTTTGTGGCACCACTAGTGGCTCAGTTGCACAGGAGGGGAGGTGGAAGAGTGGAAGTGATTTAGTGGTAGGGGGTTCCATAGTTGGAGGAGCAGGCAGGCTTTTCTGCAACTGTAGACATAACTCGAGGATGGTGTGTTGCCTCCCTGGTGCCAGGGTCAAGGATGTCACAGAGTGGCTGCAGGACATTCTTTTGGAGGAGGAGCCAGGGGCCATGGTCAATACTGGGACCAATGACACAGGCAGGAAAAGGGCTGGGGTCCTGAAAGCAGATTTTAGGTAGTCCGAAAGGAAATTGGAAAACAGGACTTCAAGAGCAGTAATCTCAGGATTACTCCTGGTGTCACGTGCTAGTAAGCATAAGATTAGGAGGATTGAGCAGTTCAGCACATGGCTGGAGAAATGGTGTAGGAGGGAGGGCTTTAGATTTCTGAGGCATTGAGACTGGTTCTGGGGCAAGAAAGGTGGGTTACACCTTAACATGACTGTGACTAATGTTCTCGTGGGGGTGGTTTGCTAGTGCTGTTAGCGAGGGTTTCAACTAGATTGGCAGGGGGATGGGAACCTGAGGGGAAATTCAGAGAGGAGAGGAGACAAACTGGCAGTGGGAAGTAGGGAAGTATTAACTGATAAGAAGGATATATCAGAGAGTAGTATCAAGGTAAATAGAATAGTTCAGGTTATAATAAGTCATTAGATGGGGTCAGAGCAAGGAGGAAAGTTAAAAAGCCCAAATCAAGATTAATGTGCATATAAATGCATGGAGTATGGTTAATAAGATTTGTGGACTACAGGCACAGGTTGACAAATGGAACTATGATATTGTTATAACAGAGACCTGGCTCAAAGAAGGGCATGACTGGCTGCTAAATATTCCTGGGTACACGGTATTTAGGAGAGACAGGAAAGGAAGAAAAGGGAAGAAGTAGCAGTATCGATTATGGATGGTATTCCAATTCTGGAGAGAGAGGATGTTCCAGAGGGGTCAAGGATGTAATCTCTCTGGCTAGAGGTAAGGAAAGAAAAAGGTGTAATAACATTGATTGGTGTAATATATGCCACCAACTAGAGGAAGGGATGTAGAGAAACAAATTTGCAAAGAAATTACAAAGAGGTGCAAGAATTATAGGACAATTATAATGGGGGACTTCAATTATCCAAATATAGACCTGGATAGGAATAGTGCAAAGGGACCAGAGGGGCAAGAGTTCCTGGAATGTGCTCAAGATAATTTTCTGCAGCAGTGTGTTTCCGGTTCAACGAGCGGGCAGGCACTGTTGGACGTGGTTCTGGGGAATGACTTGGCCCAAGTGGATCAAATAACAGTGGGAGAGCATCAGGAGACAGTGACCATTGTATCATAAGGTTTAGGTTGACCATGGAGAAGGGCAAGGAGCAATCCAGAGCAGGGATAATTAATTGAGCGGAAGCCAACTTTGATGGGATGAGAATGCATCTGAGTTGAGTGAGTTGGAATCAAACATTGGTGGGAAAGACAGTGCCTCAATAATGGGCTGCCTTCAAAGAGATAGTTTTGCAAGCAATGTTAAGGTATATTCCCTTGAAGGGGAAAGGCAGGACAAATAAACCTAGAACACCCTGGGCAATGAGAGAAATAGAGGTGAAGATGAAAAGGAAGATGCACGTGTATAACAGATGTCAAGTAGAAAATACAATGAAGAAACAGGTTGTATATGGAAGGACCAGAGGTGAAGTGAAAAAACTAATCAGAAAAACAATGAGGGAGCATGAAAAGAGGCTGGCAGCTAACATAAAAGAGAATCCCAAGGTCTTTTATAAGCATGTAAATAATAAAAGTGTGGTAAAAGAAAGGGTAGAGCCAATTAGGGAAAAAACATGAGACTTGCATGTGGAGGCAGGAGAAATAGCAGAGGAATTAAATGAATATTTTGCACCTGTCTTTACAAAGGAAGAGGATGCTATCCAGGCCAAGGTGAGAGAGGAGGTAACAGGTACACTTGAAGAATTTACAATTCTGAAGGAGGAGGTAGTAGAAAGGCCATCTTTACTTAAAATTGATAAGGATAAAATTGATAAAAGATGAGATGCATCCAAGGATACTGAGGGAGGTGAGAGTGGAAATTTTAGAGACACTGGTGATAATCTTCCAGTCTTCCTTAGACACAAGGGTGGTGCCGAAGGACTGGAGAATTGCGAATGTTACACTCTTGTTCAAAAAGGGATGCAAAGATAATGCTGGCAACTGCAGACCAGTCAGTTTGACTTCAGTAGTAAGGAAACTCCTGGAAACAATAGTTAAGGACAAAATCAATAGTTACTTAGGTAGGTGTGGGATTATTAAGGAAAGCCAGCATGAATCATGTTTAACAACATGCTGGAGTTTTTTGAGGAGGTTACAGAGAAGTTTGGTAAGGGCAATGCTGTTTATGTGGTATATATGGATTTTCAAAAAGCATTTGATACAGGGCTACACAATAGATTTGTGAGCAAAATTCTAGCTCATGGAATAAAAGGGCAAGTAGGCACTTAGATAAGAAATTGGCTGAATGACAGGAAACAGAGAATATTGTTAAATCTCTGTTCTGTTGAAGGGTCATGAGGACTCGAAACGTCAACTCTTTTCTTCTCCGCCGATGCTGCCAGACCTGCTGAGTTTTTCCAGGTAATTCTGTTTTTGTAGTGATAAATAGTTGTTTTTCAGATTGGAGGAAGGTCTGTAATGGCATTCCCCAGAGGTCAGTATTGGGACTCTTGCTCATCTTAATATATATTAATGACCTAGACTGTGGTGTACAGGGCATTATTTTAAAAATTGTGGATGCTATGAAAACTGGAAGCATTGTCAACTATGATGAGGATAGTCTTGAACTTCAAAAGGACATAGACATTTTGATGGATTGGGCAGACAAGTGGCAGATGAAGTTCAATGCACGAAAGTGTGAGGTGATTCATTTTGGCAGGAAGAATGTGAAGAGACAGTATGAAATAAAGGGGAAAACTCTAAAGGAGCTGCACACCTTGGTGTATATGTACATAAGTCATTGAAGATGGCAGGGCATGTTGAGAGAGAAGTTATTAAAGCATATAGACTCTTAGGCTTTATTAATAGGAGCATTGAGTACAAGAGTAAGGAGGACATGTTAAATTTGTATAAGACATTAGTTAGGCCTCATCTGGAATACTGCATCCAATTCTGGGCACCTTACTTGAGGAATAATGTGCAGGCATTGGAGAGTGTACAGAGGAGATTAGTAAGAATGATTCCAGGGATAAAGAACTGTAGCTTTGAGGATTCATTGGAGAGGTTGAGTCTGTATTCCTTGGAGAAAGAAAGGCTGGGAAAAGACTTGATAGAGGTATTCAATATCCTGAGGGTTATGGACAGGGTAAATAGTGAGAAACTGTTCCCACCCAAGAGAACATCAAGAACTAGAGGGCACAGATTCAAAATAATGGGCAAAAGGAGTAGAAGTGATGTGAGGAAAGACTTTTTTACCCACAGGGTGGTTTGTGTCTGGAATGAACTTCCTGAAAGGGTGCTGGAGGCAGGTTCGATGGAGGTATTCAATAGGTAATTGGACTGCTATCTGAAAGGAAAGAATGTGCAAGGTTACAGGAATAAGGCAGGGGAGTGGGATTAGGTAGAATGCCCTTTCAGTGCACCAGTGCAGACTCGATGGGCCGAATGTCCTCCTTCTGCTCTGTAAAGATTCTGTGATTCAATGAAAGGTTGGACAGGTTAGGTTTGTATCCACTGGAGTTTGGAAGAATAAGAGCCAACTTGATTGAAACCTTTAAAATCCTGAGGCGTCTTGACAGGGTGGATGTGGAGAGGATGTTTCGTCTTGTGGGAAAATCTAGAACTAATGATCACTTTAAAAATAAGGGGTCGCTCGGTTAAGACAGAGATGAGAAGAAACTTTTTCTCTCAGAGGGTCGTGAGTCTTTGGAACTCCCTTCCTCAAAAGGCGGTGGAAGCAGAGTCTTTGAATATTTTGAAGGCAGAGCTAGATAGATTCCTGATTAACAAGGGGGTGAAAGGTTATCGGGGGTAGACAATGTGGGGTTGAGATTTCAATCAGATCAGTCAAGATCTTATTGAATGGCAGAGCAGGTCCGAGGGGCCGAGTCGCCTACTCCTGCTCCTAATTTGTGTGTTTGTATGAATGTTCATATGTAGAGTTTTGTTGGAGCTGCACTCATCCAGACAAGTAGAAAGTATTCCATCACACTCCTGACTTGTGCCTTGTAGATGGCGGACAGGCTTTGGGGAGTCAGGAGGTGAGTTACTCACCATAGGCTTTCCAGCCTCTGAGCTACTCTTGAACTCACAGTATTTTTGTGGCTGCTCCAGTTAAGTTTCTGATCAAAGACAACCCCCAGGATGTTCATAATAGAGGATTCAGTGATGGTAATGCTGCTGGATGTCAAGGTAGATTCTTGTTGGAGATGACCATCACCTGGCACTTGTGTGGTGCAAATGTTACTTATCAGCCCAAGACTGAATTTTTCCAGGTTCTGCTGACTCTGGCACAGACTGCTTCAGTATCTGAGCAGTTATGAATAACACAGAACACTATGAAATCATTAGTGAGCATTTCCACTTTTGACCTTACGATGGAGGGAAGAGCTGAAGATGTATGGGGACCTAGGAAACTACCCTGAGGAACTCCTGCAGTGATGTCTTTGGGCTTAGATGTTTGGCCTCCAACAAACACAACTATCTTCCTTTTGTGCTAGGCATGACTCCAACCAACGGAATGTTTTCCCCCTGATTCCATTGACTCCAATTTTTTCCGGGTAGCTTGATGCCAAAAATGGTCAAATGCTGCCTTGATATCAAGGGCAGTCCCTCCCACCTCACTTGCTGATAATATTCTTTGGACTATTTTTGGCGGGGTAAGAATCAGTAGCCCATTATGAAATGTGGTTTATACTGACATTTCCCATTCTTGTGAAGTTAGTGAATGGAAGCAAACTTAGCCTCCAAAGTCTGCTATTCAATTCACATGCAGCATTATTTCCAACTGTATTCTTTCAGTTTAGTGCTGAATAATCAAAGTTATAAATGGTTTTGTTTACTACCTGGATAGCTATGGTGGAAAACAAAGAGAGAAAGAGATTCAGAGAAACTGAGGTCAGTGAAAGAATAAGGCAAAAATGTAATCAATGATATTTATCAGGTTGTGATAAAATCAAATATTCAGATATACTAGCATATGAGAGACACTAGGGGCAGAATTTTGAGGTCAGCAGGCAGGCACGGTTGGGGGTCTGGGACCAGGCGTAAAATGGCCCACTGCCTGTGATTGGCCCCTAACTGTGATTTCAGGCCGGTGGGCCAATGAAGGCCCGCCCAGCGTGAAACTTGGCTCTTCACTTGTCGCGAACGGCTGAGTGAGGGCGGAGGCCTGTCAGCTGCCGGGTCCAATGACGACCCGGCGGCTGGTTTTAAAATGGCCCAGGCCGCCCCAGAAAGGCTTCCATGAAAGAACGAATGTTCTGTGTTATCTTGATGGAGTCAAGGGCAGCTGGAGATGCCAGGAGGGAGGGCAGGTCGGTTGGGCACTTGGCATCTCCCGCTTTTCGAATGAGTGCCTCGGGGTCCTGCAGGAGGAGGTGGCTGCCAGGAGGGTTACCCTTGTCCCCAGAGATGGGAGGAGGAGGCCACTGCACTTCACAAAAATGGCATGGGGGGGAGTTGTCAGCGCTGGTGAGGAGCCATGATGTGGTGCGGCACACCCTGGGTGCCGTGCTGGAAGTGGTTCAATGATCTGCTGTACCCAGGAAGGGTGAGTACCGTGTTGGCTTGGGTTAGTATGTAGAAGTGTTAAGGTGTGGTTGCCCCCCATGGACCTTAGGGGTGCTAGAGTCTGACGACCAATCGTCAATGATGCCGGAGCTGGCCAAGGGCGTGGGACCCAGTTGCTTGGACTGAGTGCCTTGCGGCTCAAGGGCCATGGTCCCAATGTGCCCTGTGAGGTGTTCATCAGCTGGGGTTGGCCAGGCTGCAATGGCGCTGCAGGTAGAGAGTGGACTAATCGATGCTCCTCTGTCCTTTCAGGAGAAGACAAGCCATAACCAAGCCAAGAGGGCATGAAGAGGTGGAGGCCTGCCCAACCTGCTGCTGCTCAGTAGGTTTGAGCAGGATGCCCTTGAGCTCGAGAGCTGGCATGCTCCCCATGCAACCAGGCATGGAGAGGCAGGGGTGGCAGATGAAGGTAAGAGTGCAGTGCACAGAGGTGAGAGTTTCAGATTGCGCAACCATTCTAGTGCAGTCACTTCATTGATGTGAGCCTCGAACCTGGAGCCCCTTTGATCATTGAAAGACAAGGGCACCATGATACAGATCTCCGTTGTCTTACCAGGGTGCCTGGCATGCACAGTGACAGTATGATGACTTTATCTAGTGACATGTTCTTTTTCTCCCTTTTAGGTTCACCAACACGCATTCATTCTCTGGACCTTGAAGGGCTACTTCTGATGCTGGAGGACCACCGGTCTTCACTTGCACCTGCGTCACACCAGAAGCAGGCAGCAGTGCAGCTACCAGCACCTCGGTGGGCATTAGATCAGTGGCTAGAATGTCGGTGCACATTGGCGAGGGCACTTCACATTCGCTTGATGTGAAGGCGGAGGCAGAGAGTGCCTAGGGCGCTGGCAGTCGGAGGACTGTGGGGGACCAGGGCGATGCTGATAAGAAGACTGACGATGAGCCTCTGGAGTTGTCCATTAGATGGTAGATGCTGGATGTCCAGCGGGATGTGCGGGAGGATTTAGCGAAGATCCATGCCATGGCCTCTGTTGTGGAGGGGTCCATGTGGAGCATGAGCGCTGCATTGACCATTAAGGCCGAACGCACTGCCTCCTCCATTGAGAGAGAGACGACTCTCATGGAGAGGCAGCTCCAGGGACAGCATCAGGGGTCCCTGCGGTTGTGCAGGGCACTCTGGATGACGCAGCAGCCCGTCTGCCCGTCTGCCAGTGACCATGGCATCTGATGAGGCTATGATGACTGGCAAGATGCCAGCCGTGACACTGGCCATTCCCTCCCAGACAGGGCCAGAACAGGCTTCACTGACCAGAGGACGACCACCAAGGTCATCAAGACCAACAAAGCACCAGAGTCAGCAGGCTATGTTGGCGCCATTGAGGGGGGTGCACCAAGACGTAGCACTTGTAAACATAAGTTTAAGGCACCATGAGCATGAGAGGGACAGTGCATTGGTGATTTCCTGTTCATTTACGTTTGGTTTATATGTCTGCTGGTGTGGACATCAACACCAGTAATTATAATGTCATAATGATTTCAATGTGACGGTAACGTTAAACTTGCTTTGGCTCTGATGACCTGAGTATGCTTCACATTTTCTCTTTCTGGTGCGGGGTACACCAGTATGTAATGCTGGACGTGAGTAGCTGGATACTTTATTGTACAGGCATTGAATGGACTTTGGGTGCAAATGAAAGGGTCATTCCAGACATCCAGGATGGAGGCGGCAGCCCTGGCGTGAGGTTGAAACTGATCTTTGGTAGCCTTTCTGAAGTAGCGTTGGATCAAGGCATCCCCAGTGTCCCTGCCTCCCTGCAAGTTACCGAGGCCTGCCTCCATGCCCTCACCATTCTCCTCACCGTACTCCTCTTCTGACTCACTACTGGACTCATCATCTGTGTCCTGTGCAGCTGCGTCCAGATTCCCTTTCCCCAGTGGGTCCCCCCTTGCAGATGCCAAATTGTGGAGAGCGCAGCATGCAATGACAATCAGTGACACCTCTCTGGGGGTATTGTAGTGCACCCCCTGAACGGTCCATGCATCGGAAGCGCATCTTGAGAAGACCAATGGCCCTCTATATCAGCGCCCTTGAGGGCGTATTGTAACGCTTCTCTGCCTCTGTTCTTGGGTGGCGGAGAGATGTCATGAGCCACCTTTTCAGCGGATAGCCCTTGTCACTCAGCGGCGATCCATCCAGTCAGGCTGGAGCACTGAATAGCCACAGCACCTGGGAGTGTCTCAGAATATACGTGTCATGGGAGCTGCCAAGGTACCTTGAAAAAGCTACATCCTGTGGTCACAAACTATCTGCACGTTCATGGAGTGGAATCCCTTCCTGTTGATGAAGGCACTCGGCTGACCCACTGGTGCCTTGATGGCCACATGCGTGCAGTCAATTGTACCCTGGACACGGGGGAGCACAGCAATAGCTGCAAAGACTCTGGCTTACTCAGCTTGGCTGGCCTTGTCCGTACAGTAAAGAATAAAGGTCAGTACCCACCTGAACAGAGCTTCTGTCACCAGCTTGACGCAACTATGGACAGCTGATTTGGAGACTCCACACAATCCCCCACGGACCCCTGGAAAGAGCTGGAGGCATAGATGTTGAGGACTTCTGTGACCTTCAGAGCCACTGGTATGGGTTATCCACAGTTGGAGGTGATCTCAGGCTGAATCATCTGACAAATGGAGGTCTCTGACTCTTTTGAAAGGCAGAGCCTCCTTCGGCATTGCACCTCAGACATATTGAGGTAGCTGCATCGCCATCTGTAAACCCTGGCAGCAGGATAGTGGCATATTTTGCAGCCCCTTCTGCCTTGGACTATCTGCTGGCCCTGCACCCTTTGTGCCTGTGCCTCTCCTCCCACACGTCACTCCCCTGCAAGCTGCATGGGAACACCTGGTCTCCTCTCCCTTCTGCCCCTCTCTTCCTCCACAGAGGAAGTGCCACCAGCGGAGACCACAATCCCCATTGCAAGGGCAAAGGAAGGTTATCTGATACCTGGAAGAGTCCACATGATCTGAATCCTCTGAGGGCCTTGGAGACACCAAGGAGGCCTGAAATGAAGCCTGGAAATGCTAATGATGAAGCCCCGAACAGAGATGAAGCTGCCAAGTAGCAATAAGTTATCAGCAGCAAACTATGTATCAAAATCCCCACTACTGACACTGGCAATGCTGCTCACCCCTTTTATCCGACCTGTGGATGAGGTTTTTGGAATTGTCAGCTAGCCATCTGCCTGTTTTGCATAGGCAATGATAAAATGCAGTCAGTTGGCTTTTTAATGGCCTTAAGTGACTTATTAATTAATGGTAGGTGTGGCTCCAGCACCCGCTTGCGGCCGCCGACTGAAATATCGTGCGAGTGCTCTATGGCGTCGGGATATTCATCCGACATCATTGTGCACAATTTTACGCCCAATCGGGTCGGATGCGCGCTTGCCCATGGAACATAAAATTCTACCCTAGGATATTCTGAGATTTATTTTTGCAGTGTGATATACAAGATAGTTCAATTAAGATCATTGAACAGTATTATTTTATCACATGCATGATAGTTGTTCTGTTTGTCTTTCTAACTAGCGAGAACCCAATAGAATCAATTTAAATCAAGTTCTGATTTCTGAACTTATTTGTTAGTTTATTAAATTGTTTTGTGTATGCTTTGTCCATGTGAAACATCAATTTCAATGTTTGCTTAGGGCTGTACACTTACACTTCACTTTTACACCCACAGATAAGAGTTTTACCATTCTGTTGGAACACAATGCCAAATGTTTTGACTGTGGGCGTAAGGGTGAATTTTACAGTCCAAAGCAAATATTGAAACTAATCTTTCACATGGGTAATATCTTGCACATGCTGCAATTTTTTTTATAAGATTAACACAAAGGGCTGACATCTGTGACAATATTGTATTTAAAATAACTTTAGTTTGGGTATTAAATATTTAATACTGTCATAGTCCCTGAAAGTGCAATTGTGGATGTGCAATGCTTTATATTCCAGGAAAATACAATACAATATTTATTAGTTCTGTAGTATTTTAATGCTCATTAGATTTGCAATGTAAACACTAAAATATTTATCGTCCTTCCAGCCAGATTTGGCTCGCTGTGTCCTTGCTGTGTTAACAGTTTGTGATGTGGGCAGCAGTAAATTGCCACACTGCAAAATCCTGTCTGTGAACAAAACAAACATAAAAGAACATGAAGCACAGAATGAGAAAACATTTAGGCTTTGAGGCACTGTCTTTCCAATAGACCACAAACATTTCACACTGTCACAAACTCTCCCCATCTTACCTAATAACCTAAATAAAAGTTGATGAGGTTCTCTCTGATCCCTATGCTTATGGAATAAAAACCCCAGTATATTAATCCGGCATTGACCAGTTAAAATCTACTGATGACATAACTATCATTTTTCAAAGTCTCTGATTATCTGTGTCTGTCCTTATAACCCTCAACCCTGTTCTGAATCCGATAGCAATCCAGCTGTTTTTGGAAGCTTTAATGGACTTCTAGTTTAATTACTAATCTTTTCTATGGAACTAAGTCAAACATTTGCTGAAAGTCTGGGTAAGCTGCATCATAGAGAGTTCCCTGACTAATCTGTATGAAAAGGTTTGAGGGATTTTGTCAGGCAGGGCCCTCTTATGTTATGTATATATAGGTATTCCCTCAGCCCTTAGAGGAGTTTCCACCACATTCCGATTATGTTACTGAGCCTATGGTTGCCTGCTAAGTATATACCTTAGCGGCTACAAATTACTTCCCCAAGACGATAATGATCCTCCAATTTCCTGTCAAGTCTATTTCAGGACTCCAAGATGTGTATCATCTGACCTAGATGATATGTCAGCCCAAAGTCTCTGAAATGACAGCTTCCATAGTCAGGCCATAAGCTGAAACTTGCACTTTCTGCGCTCGGTCACTTTGAGTTAGTATAACCCAGGTCCAATTAATCAAGATGATTTGTTTACTGAAGAGTAAGTAAGATGCTAACTATGCTTTCTATCAGTCTGGAAGGTACAAAATGTGACAATCTTAGAATACTTTTCATAGGTTAAATTCTAAATTATTGGTAAAAACAAAAAAACTGCGGATGCTGGAAATCCAAAACAAAAACAGAATTACCTGGAAAAACTCAGCAGGTCTGGCAGCATCGGCGGAGAAGAAAAGAGTTGACGTTTCGAGTCCACATGACCCTTCGACAGAACTTGAGTTCGAGTCCAAGAAAGAGTTGAAATATAAGCTGGTTTAAGGTGTGTGTGTGGGGGGCGGAGAGATAGAGAGAGAGAGAGAGGTGGGGGGGTGCGGTGTGGTTGTAGGGACAAACAAGCAGTGATAGAAGCAGATCATCAAAAGATGTCAATGACAATAGTACAATAGAACACATAGGTGTTAAAGTTAAAGTTGGTGATATTATCTAAACGAATGTGCTAATTAAGAATGGATGGTAGGGCACTCAAGGTATAGCTCTAGTGGGGGTTTTTTTTTATTTTTTTTAATTTTTTTTTAATAATGGAAATAGGTGGGAAAAGGAAAATCTTTATAATTTATTGGAAAAAAAAGGAAGGGGGAAACAGAAAGGGGGTGGGGATGGGGGAGGGAGCTCACGACCTAAAGTTGTTGAATTCAATATTCAGTCCGGAAGGCTGTAAAGTCCCTAGTCGGAAGATGAGGTGTTGTTCCTCCAGTTTGCGTTGGGCTTCACTGGAACAATGCAGCAAGCCAAGGACAGACATGTGGGCAAGAGAGCAGGGTGGAGTGTTAAAATGGCAAGCGACAGGGAGGTTTGGGTCATTCTTGCGGACAAACCGCAGGTGTTCTGCAAAGCGGTCGCCCAGTTTACGTTTGGTCTCTCCAATGTAGAGGAGACCACATTGGGAGCAACGAATGCAGTAGACTAAGTTGGGGGAAATGCAAGTGAAATGCTGCTTCACTTGAAAGGAGTGTTTGGGTCCTTGGACGGTGAGGAGAGAGGAAGTGAAGGGGCAGGTGTTGCATCCTTTGCGTGGGCATGGGGTGATGCCATAGGAGGGGGTTGAGGAGTAGGGGGTGATGGAGGAGTGGACCAGGGTGTCCCGGAGGGAGCGATCCCTACGGAATGCCGATAAGGGGGGTGAAGGGAAGATGTGTTTGGTGGTGGCATCATGCTGGAGTTGGCGGAAATGGCGGAGGATGATCCTTTGAATGCGGAGGCTGGTGGGGTGATAAATGAGGACAAGGGCGACCCTATCATGTTTCTGGGAGGGAGGAGAAGGCGTGAGGGCGGATGCACGGGAGATGGGCCGGACACGGTTGAGGGCCCTGTCAACGACCGTGGGTGGAAAACCTCGGTTAAGGAAGAAGGAGGACATGTCAGAGGAACTGTTTTTGAATGTAGCATCATCGGAACAGATGCGACGGAGGCGAAGGAACTGAGAGAATGGGATGGAGTCCTTACAGGAAGCGGGGTGTGAGGAGCTGTAGTCGAGATAGCTGTGGGAGCCATTGTTTCCAGAACTGTCACTGACCTCATCTCCTCTGGGGATCTCTCTCCCACAGCTTCCAACCTGATAGTCGCCCAACCTCGGACGGCCAGCTTCTATCTCCTACCCAAAATCCACAAACAGAACTGCCCCGGTAGACCGATCGTCTCAGCTTGCTCCTGCCCCACAGAACTCATTTCTCGTTATCTTGACTCCCTTCTCTCTCCCCTTGTCCAGTCCCTTCCCACCTACATCCGTGATTCCTCTGACACCTTACGTCACATCAACAATTTCCAGTTCCCTGGCCCCAACCGCTTCCTCTTCACCATGGACGTCCAATCCCTCTACACCTCCATCCCCCACCAGGATGGTCTGAGGGCCCTTAGCTTCTTCCTCGAACAGAGGCCCGAACAATCCCCATCCACCACTACTCTCCTCCGTCTGGCTGAACTTGTTCTCACGCTGAACAATTTCTCCTTCAACTCCTCTCACTTCCTCCAAATAAAAGGTGTGGCTATGGGTACCCGCATGGGCCCCAGCTATGCCTGTCTCTTTATGGGGTATGTGAAACATTCCTTGTTGCAGTCCTACTCCGGCCCCCTTCCACAACTCTTTCTCCGGTACATCGATGATTACTTCGGTGCCGCTTCATGCTCTCGTCGGGACTTGGAAAAATTTATTAATTTTGCTTCCAATCTCCACCCCTCCATCATTTTCACATGGTCCATCTCTGACACTTCCCTTCCCTTCCTTGACCTCTCTGTCTCAATCTCTGGTGATAGACTGTCCACCAATATCCATTACAAACCCACTGACTCCCACAGCTATCTCGACTACAGCTCCTCACACCCCGCTTCCTGTAAGGGCTCCATCCCATTCTCTCAGTTCCTTCGCCTCCGTCGCATCTGTTCCGATGATGCTACATTCAAAAACAGTTCCTCTGACATGTCCTCCTTCTTCCTTAACCGAGGTTTTCCACCCACGGTCGTTGACAGGGCCCTCAACCGTGTCTGGCCCATCTCCCACGCATCCGCCCTCACACCTTCTCCTCCCTCCCAGAAACATGATAGGGTCCCCCTTGTCCTCATTTATCACCCCACCAGCCTCCGCATTCAAAGGATCATCCTCCGCCATTTCCGCCAACTCCAGCATGATGCCACCACCAAACACATCTTCCCTTCACCCCCCTTATCGGCATTCCGTAGGGATCGCTCCCTCCAGGACACCCTGGTCCAATCCTCCATCACCCCCTACTCCTCAACCCCCTCCTATGGCACCACCCCATGCCCATGCAAAAGATGCAACACCTGCCCCTTCACTTCCTCTCTCCTCACAAATGCTTGAAGCAGCATTTCACTTGCATTCGTTGCTCCCAATGTGGTCTCCTCTACATTGGAGAGACCAAACGTAAACTGGGCGACCGCTTTGCAGAAAACCTGCGGTCTGTCCGCAAGAATGACCCAAACCTCCCTGTCGCTTGCCATTTTAACACTCCACCCTGCTCTCTTGCCCACATGTCTGTCCTTGGCTTGCTGCATTGTTCCAGTGAAGCCCAACACAAACTGGAGGAACAACACCTCATCTTCCGACTAGGAACTTTACAGCCTTCCGGACTGAATATTGAATTCAACAACTTTAGGTCGTGAGCTCCCTCCCCCATCCCCACCCCCTTTCTGTTTCCCCCTTCCTTTTTTTTTCCAATAAATTATAAAGATTTTCCTTTTCCCACCTATTTCCATTATTTTAAAAAAAATTAAAAAAAACCCCCACTAGAGCTATACCTTGAGTGCCCTACCATCCATTCTTAATTAGCACATTTGTTTAGATAATATCACCAACTTTAACTTTAACACCTATGTGTTCTATTGTACTATTGTCGTTGACATCTTTTGATGATCTGCTTCTATCACTGCTTGTTTGTCCCTACAACCACACCATCCCCCCCAACCTCTCTCTCTCTCTCTCTCTATCTCTCCGCCCCCCACACACACACCTTAAACCAGCTTATATTTCAACTCTTTCTTGGACTCGAACTCAAGTTCTGTCGAAGGGTCATGAGGACTCGAAACGTCAACTCTTTTCTTCTCCGCCGATGCTGCCAGACCTGCTGAGTTTTTCCAGGTAATTCTGTTTTTGTTCTAAATTATTGGAATGGTTCATAGAAACAAAAGGAATGTAGACAAAATATGATATAACACAATATTGTACAGAGAGCTGAAAACAGTGAATGAGGAATTCATTTGGCTGTGAAAGTAGGCTGTGTAATGACCTGAACTTAGGAAATGGGATGTGCCACACTTCCAGCCACTTCTGTTGTGACCAACATGACACTCCATAGGGGAGGATGCCAGCATGTTCAGCTGAAAGACGACAGGAGTCCAACTTGCTTTCAACTTATTCTGCTCCTGGAAAGTTTGTGGAAATACAGTGGAGTTACATGGGATCATATTGGATTAAATAGGATATATGCACAGAAACAGGCCATTCGACCTAAACAGTTCATGCCAGTGTTTATGCTCCACTTGAAACTCCTCCCATTTTTCGTCAACTGAGTCTATCATCATAATACTCTATTCCCTTCTCCTACATATGTTTGTCTAGCTTCTCCTTAAATGTATTTGCTTCAATCACTCCCTGTGGTAGTGAGCTCCTGTTTCTCATCATTGTTTGGGTAAAGAAGTTTCTTCTGAATTCCCTATTGGGAGTATATTTGGAGTTGTTATGGTGTGTTGCCAGATTTGGCAGAAAGTGTTGCTGCATCCAGACAAGGAGGGCAGAGGATTTGGTGACCTGTCCACCTGAAAAGCTGCAACAGGTATTGGGCTGTAGTTGCAGTGCCTCTAGGTCTGCAACACAACAGAAAAATGGATCAGAGGCTGCAGGGAGCGGCAACTCTACACAGAGGGAAGAAGAGGAAGAGGAGGAGGCATGGACTAGGCACATTCCTCCAGAACTCTGGTTCTCTTTGGAGATCACCATCATGTCTCCACTCATCTGGGACATCCCATCAAAGTGCTCCCTTGGCCAAAATTCTGCAATAAAAGCCACCAAAAAAACACTGCCATAGCATCTTTACCTAACAACCTATCCAAGCTGGTACTTGAACCATTCTTTTCCATAGCCTAGCTGCAGCCCAATTATGTCCAGTGACTCACCACATGCAGCCCCTCACTCCATACTCGTCTCTAAAGTTGGTGCAGTGCCAGTGTCTGAGCTGGTGGATATGAGTTTCAGGTCAAGTGATGATATCTCTTCAACAGTATTGTGGTATTGCTGTCTCTCTCTTCCTCCTTGGCCTGCTGTTGAGTATGCAGTAGTTCTTGGGTTTCTGAAACAATAAAATCAGAAGGGGTGAGAGAAAGGGTGGGGTGGAATGCAAGAGGTGCTTGATTACAACATCAGCAGCTTGCACTTCATGCTAGATTACCGGATAAGGGCGAAGTGGGAATTCATTAAGGTGTAAGAGGAACTTACTGCCAGCCACAATGCTCTTAGTGACATCGGTTGAAATGGGCTCTATCACGGTTGGCCAGTTGTCTCTTTCCTAAGGCTCAGGGGATGCAGGTGTGCCTGGCCCCCTCTGGTTTGCTCTGCTCACTGTAATTGTGTGCAACCTTGTCCTGCAAGAGAGAGGGAAGAATAATGATGATGGTGCTGCATTATGTTTGGGTGATGTGTCTGCCATTCTGAATAGCTAGAAGCAATAAGAGGTGAGTGTGAGGCAGGCATCATTAAAAGATGTGTGAGATTAAGGTTTAGTAAATGGACATTAGATCTGAGTCCTGAGTGCTAAGGACTGCTAATGGCTTAGTGAATGGGGTGTGGTGCATTGAGCAGCTGAGAGGTTGGTGGTATAGTGAATATAAAATGTCATGGAAGGATGCCTTCATCGACTTTGACAATTTGCATGAGGCCATTGAACATCATGTAGCCCCTTTGCCAGTTCTTGGGACAGACTGGGATTTGACTTCCCTGGTCACCTACTCCCTTTGCCTTGGGAGGGTGTTCTTTGAGGGTGTCCTGGCCTTCCATGGTAGCACTGACTCTCTCCTCTCATCAACTTCCTTCACTAAAGTCTCTTACACTGCATCTGTGAACCTGAGAGCACTCTCTTCCTGGTGCTTCATTTATTTTTCTTCTTCCTTCAGTCAATTGCCATACTGGCAGACAACAGCAACTTCCTTCTACTCCGAGGGCGGAATGTTATGCTCCCCTGCCGGTGGGTTTGTAGGTGGGGGTTTGAGCATAAAATTCCTCAGGTGGGCTTCCCAACCGTCCCAACCACTCTGGGACGGGTGAGGCCTCGGCCCTTGTCCCAGTTGAAGTCCTTAAGTGGCCAATTATTGACCACTTAGGGCCGTTTTCCATCCAACCCCAAATATCAGACTGGTGGGAGGTGTTCTGGGGTATGGGGGAAACCTGAAAATAAATCGGGTTCAGGCCTTGGGCAGGAAGCATGGGGACACACTTTCGTCAACAACCTCCTTTTAACATCGGGCACACCCCCTTCCCACTCCCAGCCTCTCCACCAGCACCCTAATTCCCTTCTGCCCACACCCCAGGCCTCTCCCACTCTCCCTGCTCTGAACCCCCCAAAACTTACCTGTTCTTGGAATCCTGTAACTTAGGCTCTGGGGACTGATTGCAGTCCCAGTCCAACGCACGGAAGCTTATGGCACTGCATGGCCAATTGGCCAGCAGCTCTCTAAAGGGGGACTTCCTTCTGAATGAGGGACAGAAATCCGGCCTCCAGCCAACTAACGCTCTTTGGAGTGTGAAATCACTGCGGGGCAGGCAGCGTCGGTGTGTACCCTGCTGACTCCTTTGGAGGGTGGGTAGGAAAACCCCGCCATCCTACAAATCATGGCCTTAGAAACTGGCTGGAACATAGGTTAGCCACAAGCACTGTTGGGCTTCCTATTGATCATTCATCCAACCAGCAGCACAGGTCATGGAGGGGGACACGACATTCAGGCAATTAAGGAGGCAGCACAAAGTTTGCATTTTAGTTGCCTCAACTAAACTTGGCATGGACAGATCCTGAAGACAGGAGGAAACTAACTTTTAACCCTTTAACTTTTCCGAGCATTAGACCTGACATTTCAGTTGAACATTCAGAGAATATTGCTTTCAGCTTTTCTGGAATCGAACAATTTCTTTGGTTGAAGTAAACTTCTCTTGTTCCTTGGTAAATGATATCCAATATTCTATTATACGAGGTGCAACGATAATTTACTGATGGAATATATGAACCCCAAATACTCATATAAATCAATAAATTCTGAACAACTAATTTAGTTGTCGTAATAGTAATGGTCATTGAAAAACTCTGTCATCTCATATCTTTCAATTTCATTGAAGTCAGTGCTGTCAATCATGAAGAAAGAGATGATATTCAGATACACATAGCTTCAAATCACAATGACAAATATGTTCTTCTAGAATGGTACCTCTAAAGTAAACACATCCACATCAGTGCTTCCGATATGTCTTCTTTTTTCCTTAACCGAAGATATATCTCCACTACAGTTCACAGGGCATTCAGCTGTCTCACTCCAATTTCCTGCAGCTCTGTCCTCACCATTTCCCTCCCTCCCAGAACCACAGTAGGATTCCCCTTGTCCTCACCTTGCAACCTATGATCAGCCACATTCAACAGACCATTCATGGTCACTTCCACTACCTTCAGTGCGATACCATCACCACACACCTTCGTCTCCCCTCCCCTTTCAGCATTCTGAAGAGATCATTCCCTTTGTGACGCCTAGGGTCACTCTTCAATCACCCCCATCGATTGTCCCCTTCCCATGGCACCTCCCACAAAAATGTAGACGGAGAAGCACTTTCCTTTTCACCTTCTCCCACCCTACTGTCCAAGGCCCCAAATATTGCATCCAAGTGAACTTGTACTTCTTTCAATCTGCTGTATTCACTGATTGCAATGTGGCCTCCTTTACTTCAGGAATAACAAACACAGACTGGGTGACTGCTATGTTCTTCCATTCAGTCCACAAGCATGACCCTGAGCTTCCGGTCCCTTGATGTTTTGATTTTCTGTTTGTTATGACCACAGCTGGTGTTCATTGCTGAGCAAACTAACTCCCAGCAGGAAACTTGGCTTACGGGCCACAACCTTTTTTTTTGTATTCTAATAACGAGAAGAAAACATTCTAATCTCAGCAGTAAGAGGTCCAGTAACACTTCTGGGTTTTTAAAAATTAAAAGTAAAAGTTTTATTAACAAACAAAAGAAAACTTAAATACACAAGATTACAGTTACAAAATTAAGGTTAGTCTTACAAAACATTCTCCCAAAACTCTGCTTGGTCAAACCCAAAAGTTGATACTTTCCAGGCAACACTCCCTTATAAATACTTAAATATGGAATCCAGTAATATCTCAAAAGGCAGACTGTTGTAGTTTCAATAAAGGTGTACCACATGACCTGTACCCTCTTCCACTTTGCTATGTAATTCACTTCAGAATAAAACTGCTTGCTGCAGCCCAAGATTTCTCAACAGCTCAAACAGCTCCAGCTATCTCCAGTCATCTCCAGCTTAATGGCTTGACAGCTATCCAGCCTAATAGCTAAAAAAATGCAGCTATCCACAGTAACTCTAATATACCATTTTCCCCATTCATCTCAGCCCCATTGTTCTCCTTTGAAACTCAAATACTTCTAAATGTAAGATCTTTCATGTTTCCATCTTGCCTTTGCTTTTGGGTCAATAAAAATTTAACAGCCCGCTACTATTTACCTATAGACTCCTGCAGGATGCAAACATTTTCCTTCATATCTCTGATTCCCCTTTGAAATTCAAATGACCTCTCAACTTATCTAAAAATGTACGTTAAATCTAACCTATTTACTTGTACCTCAAACTTAACATCTATAACCTTTTCATGTTTCCAAACCTCCAGACAGCCTGATTCTATCAAACTCTTGCCCAGCTTAATTAAATCATAGACTTACACACACAGACACAGACAAAGACACCCAGCCTTCTTTACAGAATAACACAATGGGCAGAATTTTACCCTTGGCATGTGGGATCAGCGGGCAGGGCAGGGGCGGTCAGGAAGCCGACTGCCGCCCGCGGTCAACAGTGCACCACGATTTCATGCTGACAGGCCAATTAAGGCCTGCCCAGTGTGATACATGTGTGGCAACATTGAGAGCTGCCTAGGCCAGGGTGGGGGGGCGGGGAGTTGGTGTGGGGAGAGGGCAGGAGGGGGGAGGAGGGCAAGCAGGCCTAGCGCAAACTTCACGCGTGCATGAGAGAGAGAGGGCACTGAATAATCTCCCTGGGGCATGGAGCTGTCACAGGGAGGTGAAGAAGATATTGAAAAAATTAATAAGCAACAGAAAAATGTAATAAAGCATGTCGCCTTATGTGGCTCTGTCACATGAGCAGGGACATGTTTTTAATTAAAAAATAAAGTTTTCATTTTATTTGTATTTGCTTTTGGAAACCTCATCCCGCCCGTGGATGAGGTTTCCAAAAAGATGCAAAGGCCGCTTGAGCTTTTCGCCTGCCTGCCAACCATCAGGTTGAACGGGGCAGTGAAAAATTAATAACAGTTGATAACTTAATGGCTTTAATAGGTCTTTTAATTATCGGCAGGCAGGCTGCCAGCTCCAACGTGCACCCGCCGACTGAACTATCGCACAACTGCACCTTGATGTTGGCATGCTCTGCCAATGTCGTCGCACTTCATTTCATGCTCGGTCGGATCAGGCACGCACCCGCCCACCAAGCTAAAAATTCTGGCCAATATTCCCCCAAAATATTTTAAAAAAACATCCATTCTCACATGTTCCACTCCCACCTAGACCTTTTTGTCTTGGCCTTCTATGGAGTTCCATGAAGCTCAACAGAAGCTCAAGGAACAGCAGTTTATCTTTTGATTAGATACTTTACTACCTTCTGGACTCAACATGGAGTTCAACAATTTCAGATCATAAGCACTAGTCTGATTCTTTCAGACATAGGGGCTGGTTATGATTCTGCTGTTGCCATTTATATCTTCTCAGGATATTCTTTGTTTTGTTAATTATTCCATTATTATACCCTTTTGCACCGTACCATCATCCCTTTTTTTCAATTAATCTCTCCTGCCTTCCACCCTATCACAAACCATTCTTATTGTTCTTCCTGGACTCCCTCTTTCTCTGCCTCTGTACTTGCTTGAAACTATTATGTCTCCAACATTTTCCAATTCATCAGCCTGAAATGTTAACTCTGCTTCTTTCTTCACAGATACTACCTGGCCTGAGTACTTCCAGCATTTTTTGTTTTATTTTATGCAGATAAATTATGGATAGGTTTATTGCATAGTGTTTTGAGGTTAGCATTTGCGCTTTGCTGTTAGCTAAACAGTTAAATAACCTAAAAACTACAAATAAGTATAGACTGAGAGATGAGGAAGTGCAAATGTTAGGGAAAGAGGTAAAAATAATATAAAGTGATACCAGCTCAAGGTAAGGAGTTGCTTGGTGAGTGTTATTGTTTGTTTGGTATCTCAGTGATGAGCTCTTGAGACTTGGATGTTTAAACATGAACACTTTATTGGTAGTCTTTAACTAGGTACAGATCCCAGTTACTGTCATGAAAGGTGTTGCTTCCATGCAGGTTGGTTCCTTCTAGAATGTTCTCTGAGACTATTACTGGGTGACACTGTACATCATACTGTGGGCGGTGCTATTCTCCAGTATCACATTAACTTTTGTTCTGCTGAGCACCTTTACATTACAATGGTATGCAGTTACATACAACATCATACAACATGCCCCTTTCTTTTCAAAAGGATATTCTCCTCCATTCCAATGGAATATAACTATTTTTAATACAATCTTTAATTGCTATCTCTTCAAGTCTCTGACCTTATAAATGCAGATGGTCTTGAGGCTTGACAGTTCTTCCACATCTTGGTATGTCAGATTTGGAGGAATGGTAGTAGTACTCTGTGTACCCGGTACTTGGCTATCTCCATTTGATTCACTTTTTGCGCTCCTTTGCATTGTGTTTTTCTTCATTAACAAACAGTCTGCTTTTTTCAGACACTGTGGGCTTGTCCTGTTCCTTTCGAAGGGAATGTGCACTCCGTTCATTCTGAGAGTGGACTTGAGTTTTATTTTTCTGTGGTGTCCGCTATGTTCTTGCTGGACGTATATGCTTCACAAATGGAACCTTAATTTCCACTTCTTTCACAATTTCAGCCACTTCATTTTCCAATAACTCAATGGTTCTCAGTACATCTGAGACATCCAGTGCTTTTTCTTCTTCTAGTTCCTTGTGCTTCAGTGTCGGATTTATATTTTCCAAATTGATTTCTGTCTTTTCTTTCTCTGTCTGCAACAGAACTTTATTCTTGTCCTTCATTTTAGTTTCACTGTTGGCCAGGTCTGTCTCTGGCGAAGTCTTAACTTGTTTCAGCTCTATAATTGTGCTATGAATAGCTTTGTTATCCACTTGCAGCTTGGAAAGTTCTATGGCTTTTCCATTCAATGCCTCCTCTTTTCCATTCAATTGGTTCTTCAGCTCTTCAGTCTTTTTTCTTGTAGTCTTCAGCTTCCTCCTGGAATATGGAACATTGCTGAGTCTTCTCTGCCTACTGAAGCATCAGTTTGTTCAGAATGAAATTTAATTAATTTTGCTTCTCTTTGTAATTTTCCAGAGGTACAATCTTTGACCTGAGGGATTCTTGTAGTATTTCTTTTCTTTGTGAAGCTCACTTGCTTCATCTTGTGCTTTCCTGCAATTCAGCACAGTCTCCTTGAGTTTCTTCTGCTGATCTTCTATTCTGCTGCTTAAGACAGTCTCCATTTCTTCACGTTACTGAATGGTTATGCATTCATTTTGTATTTGATCTTGAAGGACAATCAACTGTTCCTTCAACTGTTTATGTTCTTATTTACCTCTTGCCATCTCACTCTGGGCTTCAGTGTATCATTTTGTTGCTACTGATAGTTTCAATGCAACTTTTTCTGAAGTAATATTCAACATTCTTTTTAGCTCTTCATGTTTTTCCGTGGCTACATATTGATTCTTCAAGGAGTCTTTCAGGGTTGCAATTTCTTTGCATGCCTTTTTTGCCTGGCTGTACATCTGGTTGAGTTTTCCCAATTCCCACCTTGATTTGCTAACTGTGGAATTGAGGGCTGTTATTTCCTCCTCATATCTTTGTGTCATCTCTGAAATTTGTTTGTTCTGATCTTGAACAGTTTGGTTTATTGAAGACTTCAGTTTATTGTGCATTTTCAAAGCTCACCTTGAATCTTGCACTTCACATCTTTGTGAACATTTTCCTGTAGAACAGCTTCATTTATGTTTTGCATATTCTGCTTCTTTTGAGTTAGCTCAGATAGCTTTCCTTCATTCATAGCTATCTGCTCACTCTACACTGCCACCTGTTGTTGCAGTTTGGGTACTGTGTCAGCATTTTCAAAAAACTCTTTTTAAAGCCTTTCAGCTGCTTCTCAGCCATTTCTTTCTTCTGTGCTAAGCTCTTCAGTTTATGCTTTTACACTGACATGGTTGAAAACCATCTTGTGGTTTACTCGAATATTGTCTCCCATCCTTTGGGACCTTCTGCCTCCCTTGCACCGGGGTCTTTTGGCCCTCTCTCTCTGGTGCTTTCTGTTGCCCTCTCACTGGGGTCTTTTATTGCCCCTCTCTGAGGTCTTTTGTTGCCCGTGGCACTTTATTGGGGGTGTGCTAGACCTTCTTCTAAGGTCTGCACTCTCCACAACTTGAAATTTAAAATATTGGTCAAAGCCTGTTAATATCTCACCAAATACTGTTGAGTATTGATCTATACGTTTGTTGTGGAGTACTCCATCAGCAAGTGAACGAAACATGAATAAAAACTTATCAAATTGTACTACTTCTGATTCCTTATTTAATCCTGTAATTCTAATCAAAAAAAATCTCTTCTCCAAGGTTCCCACTCTTGCATCTGGTTCAGCCATTTCCTCGGCTAAAATATGTCTGGCTCTTCTAATTTTCTGTCCATGACCTTTTTTTTCTATAGCAGTTACAGCTTTAAACGTTGTTGCCGTTTAAGGCAGTAACCGTTTTCTTTCACTCAGGCTGTCTGTAGTTGTTGGTTTCTTTCTGTGTGATTTTCCCGTGCTTTTTCAGGTTCGACAGGATCCCCGTGAGTGTGGGCCTTTTTATTAAACTTTTAGAAAGCTTCAGCAGTTTCCTCCCCTTTTTGTTTTAACTCTGTAGATTTTTTTCTGCTCTGCTGTTTTCCTTTTTAAATTTTTTTTTCACTTCAGCTCAATCACCTTTGTGTTATAGTGCCAACTGTAGGCCCCTTCTGCAAAAAGGCAAGGGATTACACAATAAATTGTAGCATATCCCGAGAAGCGTAGAGGAACAGAGGGATCTTGGAATGCATGTCCAGAGATCCTGGTTAGGTAGATAAGATGGTTAAAATGACATACAGGATGTTATGCCAAAGCATAGAATATAAAAGCAGGAATATTATGCTAGACTAATACAAAGCATTAGTTATGTCACAACTAGGGTATTGCGTACAGTTCTGATCACCACATTACAGGAAGGATGTGATCACACTAGAGAGAGTACAGAGGAAATTTACTAGGATGTTGCCAGGACTGGAAAATTTTAGCTTTGAGGAAAGTTTGGATAGTCTAGTGTTGTTTCTTTTGGAACAGAGAAGGCTGAGGGGATAATTAATTGAGATGCATAAAATTATGAAGGGCCTACATAGAGCAGAGAGGAAGAATCTATTTCTCTTAGTGGAGAGTTCAATAACCAGGGGGCATAGGTTTTAAGGAATTGCTAGAAAGATTAGAGGAGAAATATTTTCACCCAAAGGGTTGGGGGATCTCAAACTCATGGCCTGAGAAGATTTTGGAGGCAGCAACCCTAATTGCATTTAAACAATGCTTGGATATACTCTTGAGGTGCCATAACCAACAAGGCTACATACCAAAAGCTGGAAGGTGGGATGAGGCTGGATCTTTATCAGCTTGCATAGACATGATGGGCCGAATGGCCTTCTTTGTGGCATATATTTCTATGATTCAATGTTACCTGGGGTCTAAGCACTTGATACCTGCTATAATCCCTACAATATTCAATTCAATTCACACCAGCATTTATGTGCTGATTCCTGATATGTCATTCTTCCTCATTATTTTATCTTAAAAGGGAGTTAAAATTGCTTTTAACATATATTTGGATGTACAATTGGTATCCCTTTAGCTGTGTTTGTTCCATTAGGCTGAGAACAGTTGCAGTATCATCTCTGAGGCAAGACAGATTACAATACATTCTTAGACTTTTTTAAAGGTTACAGTGCCACCTTTGGGTATTACCATTACAGCATTATCAACTGAGTTCAGGGTCATGGCAGTTTACCAACCTAAGGAATATTATAAATGAGAGAGGTGAACCGAAATTCATTTATCAGAATCTTATCCTCCTGTGTATTGAGTAATTCTGGGCTGAGCTATGTTTTTACACTTCCAATAACATCATTCTTCCTTGCTACATCTCCTCCATTCCTCTAACTCAAGAATCTTACTGTAAATGCTCTAGCGTTCAGATGTAAGGAAAGTCATCACTTCCTCAAATTTAGATTCTATGTCTGTTTCCTTCAATTTACTTTTTATTTCATGTTATTCTCTCTGTCCTCTTGGCCATTTGTTACCTTGTGTTTATCTATAATCAGTGCATGACATATTCAGATGTCATTTTCAAGTAGCATAACCTTTATTTAAATGGAACTATTGATTATAACTAACAAAAGCAAGTTTAATTAATGTAGTGCTCTTCCTACCAGAGACATGTTAGAACAACTTTACAATAAGGAGGAAGTGGATCCAATGGGCACAAAGCATGGGGAAAGGGGCATAAAATGGAGGGATAAGGTTAGGGAACTGAAAGCATGCTTGAAGAATGAGGTTTTTAGGAGGTGATTAAAAGAAGGAGGGATCTGGGTAGAGAATTTCAATAAACAATGTGTGAGTGCGTTATTTCCAGATAAGGAGAAAGATAGCCTTGAAGTGTACGAGCAACATTCAATGACACAAATATGATGAGTGGAGACTTTTCTTATGAAGCATAAAGGCATTGTATTTTGAGAAAATCATAAAAGAATGTAAAACAGAAAACCCTGAAACAGCAAAGCAAAATTAAAACTGGGAAAAGGTATTGAAAATCAGACTCAATGCCATAAAATCAGAGGCTGGCAAGTATTGGATTTCATTTGCTGTAGCACTCTATCTCAATGTTAATAAGACTGTACATTCAGGCTGAAGCATAAAATTAAGTTTTTACTAAGTATCTAAGGGAAACGCCAGAGACCTAATAACTTCCATTATTACAACACATTTCATGTCCTTTGGATATCTCAAGGTGTTTTACAGTTAATGGATTTAAAGTGTAAACATTGTTATTATGTGGGCAATCTGCATATAGCATGGTCCTACAAACAGCAGTGAGATAAATGAGCAGTCAATCTGCTTTGATTGCACAGGGTAATGGTCGATGAATAAATGCAGAACGCCTGGGGCAGAATTTTACATTTGGCGTGCGAGCGCGCTCCCGACACGCCAGAACGTAAAATGATGCGCGTAAAATGACGTACCTCAGAGAGATTGAAGCACTCTTTCGTGCACATGCGTGAAAGAGTGCTGGACCCGACTCTCCCTCCTCCCCCCGGCCACACAGGTAGTGCTCAGCACTACCGCTCATGATCTACGCAGAACGGGCCTTAATTGGCCCACCCACGTGAAATCGTGGTGCAGAACTGATCGCGGGCGGCGGTCGGCTCTGCCACAGTTCCTGCCTGCTCCCACCGAGCCTGCCTGAACAATGGAAAATCCTGGCCCTGGAGAATTCTCCTGCTCTTCATAGGAACTTTCACATCCATCTGTTACGCAGCTAGAGCTTCAGTTTAACGTTTCATCTGAAAGACAGGAGTTCCAACAATGCAGCATCTCCCTTAGTATTGCACCAAAGTATCAACCTCAATTATATGCTAAAATCCTGCTAAATACAGTCTATTACTTACTGAAACATATTTGTTATATAATTTTTGTTGCACGTGAGGAAACCATTATGACTAAATTCATTTGTGGAAATATAAATCACAGTTTTGTAGTGAGTGGTGTGCTTTGGAGCATTTATTATAGTTGTGGAAATTCTCAACAGCTAACCTTGTTAAAAGCTATTTAGTTGTTTACTTCAGCTATAGTGGATTAGAATTAATTGCAGCCTTAAATTACATGCGTCCTGAAAAGCAATTGACGAGTGCAGTGGTTAATAAAATTTTGTGTGTTTATATGTGTGATTCAATATTGGAGAGCCATAATTATTAAAATTATGTGTACGTGTATGTAAAAGTATGTGTAGGATAATCACTGAGAAAAATAAAAGCTGCAAGTGTTCCTGATTTATTTTGTCTTCTATTTTTAAACTTGGTGATGCCCTTCATTATGAGTACCCTGTGCCTTAACTTCTCAAAGTCATAAATCAAGTATGCAGTAAAGTTTCCCTGTTCTTTTGGTTCTTCCTTTGTGTATCTGTAGGATGTACACATCAGTTTACTGTGTAACATGTCACTGATGGTGATCTCCAACACATGCTTTTTTCTTCTTGAAATACTTAATTTGAATTTGTGAAATTAAATTATTTGTTATTAAAGTTATTATGTCCCCATTCCCCTGTCATATACTATCCCAATGTAAAAGGGCAGGTGAGAAGCCTTCTCCCATGCTCTTAACAATGCTGTCCTGAGACCAGATGATCAACAGTATATGACAGCAGCTTCAGTAACTGCACATCTGTATATTTTCCCCTCTCCCTCATGAACTTTATTTAATATCCTGAGTCTCTGTAGGTCCATGGGAGCTAAATGCCAAGAATAAAAAGTGTTTTAGCTCCCGAAATGACATCTTTCACATTGTTTATAAACATATATTCAAAAAGCCTTAATTATCCAAGAAAGAAAAGGCATTGTATTACCACAGTCCATTGTAATGTTAAAAATCTCAGCTAAGAATTAGTTTTTCTTCCAGTAATGCAAGTCATCATAATTGATAATATTTGACATCTGAACTGATATTCATCAGTATTAAAATACATAGGGCTGGGTTTTCAATGCAGGGTCAGGAAGCCAAAACCTGAATGCATTCTGAGTCTGAAGCCAACACCCGGGCCGCACTGTTAAAATCGATTTTAAAAAGGAGGCTGGCTTGGGACCCAATTAGAGATGCCGATCACCTCTAGAAGGCAGGAGCTGCGCTATTGGCAAAGACAGGCCGGAATCATGTTGGGGGCTGCTACAGGATTGCCTATTAGAGCAAAAAGCTCCTTGGAAGTGGAAGGAGGTAGCCAGCGACCTTGCACAACAAGGTAGGACCAGCGCTCAAGCTGGCACTGGTTTGCCCCACAGGTTTGTTTAAAAGACCACTGCAAATAAAGTTATTCTGGCTCTGTGGTAAACCCGACAGCTGTGCATTGACATACTCAAGATTGATCAGGCTCGCCCACAAAACTTTTGAGATTTCCATTCTGCTCCATTCAGCCCCGTAACAAGCTCCCTGAGGAGATTAAGGGGCCTTTAACTGGCATAACGCACCTTCCCTACTCCCTCCCACAATCCCTTTGAAAATCCAAAACTGTCCTAGAGGCACCGGCATGCCGAGGCGAGCCTGGTTTTCAAATTCTGTCTGCACCCGTTCCCCCTCTGCCTGCTATTGAATATCTGGCCCATGGTGTCGCCCAAAATGAAACAAGCAGTAAATCAATAAAGAATTTCCTTTTCCAACAGAAAGATTTTGTCTGACGTAAGATAATCCCCAAACTGACTTCCACAGCTTGGCAACTTATGTAATCTCTTGACGTTAAACATGAAGGGAACCATTTATAGTATTAATATTATTAAATCCTGTACACTATCACCTTTTTGCATCTATTTTACAATTACATCAATAGTCTCTCCTATAGCCTCTAACCTTTTCCTGTCACAAATATCACCATGATCACTTTGATTAGTATCCTTCTAAATTTTTCTTTTTTGTTGCTTTTAAGCTTCAAACACCATCCTGCATATTTTACCTCCTCCTTATATATTATTTTGAATCATGGCCCACGGCACAGTCTCCTACTCTGATTCTTCCCATGGCCACAGGCTTGCAGAATTCCTTGTCAACCTCAAACTATTTTCCCTCCTACAAGCTACAACCTTTTAAAATCCCAGCTTGATGACTGTACACTTTTAAAGTTTTCTGTGTGGGATGGGACGTGGAGGCGGTGGAGGTGGGGGTGGTGGGGGGTAGGGTGGGGATGCTAACATAAAGGATTAAAAAGCCGCAAAAAAATGTCTATGCATCATAATCAATCACCTGGAAACATAGCTGATAAAAATGCCATCCACAGATGTTTATTTGAGTTTTAGTTCATAATGGAAATTTCATCCTCCGTTGGATGAGGTTTGATAAAAAATGCAAATGCTGTCTGGCCGATTCGCCTGTCTGCCAACTGTAAGGTTGGACGGGTCACGAAAAATCAGAGACAATTGCGCTGTTAGAGGGCTTAATTGCCCTCTTAACTGTTGGTGGGCGCATTTCCAACTTTTGCGCGCGCTGAGTGAAATATCGCGCGAGTGTACAATGATGTCGGGACGCTCAACTGACGTCTTCTCGCACAATTTTACAGCCCGATCGGGCTGGGCACCTGCCTGCCTGTGGGATGTAAAATTCAGCCCATACTGTACAGAAGTGAAGGAAAAATAGATTTTTGAACCCAGCAAAAGGAGCAGAGAAGACACTGAGAATCCAGGAACGCAGAAAGGTTGAAAGCTGCAAAAAAGCTGCTGACTGGAACAAAGGAAATCAGACAAAGGCTGAAAGGCTGCAAGTGAGACAGCTCAGAAAGGCACACAGAAAAGTACAAATCTACAAAAACAAAAGGCTGCCAAAAAAAGGACAAAAGGAAAGCACACACAGGCTGCAAGTGAACTTACCAGCTGCAGATAAAAAGGACAAAGGAAACACAGACAGAGGCTGCAAGTAAATAACCGAGAGAGTAAAAACGGCTGCAATAAATTTTCCAATCCTATTTCCAGTCCAACTGAAAATTGATGCATGGCAAAACTGGCAGTTTTTCCTTTGCAGTGGCAAAACTATGAGATTGCAACAGACTTAATGAACAAGCTTGAACCGATAAAAGTAGTCACACTGTTAATACTGCTGGGGAGGGATTGCTACAAAGTATGTACCACTCTAAGTCTAACAGGCAAGCAAAGAAAGCCTTGAATGCACGTGTTGAACTTCAAGTGAATGTTACATATGGATGTTATGTATTCAACACTAAAGTTCAGAGTGAAAATGAGATTGTTGAATGGCATGTCAAGGCAAGAATGCAGTTTGCAGAATTATGGGAATTTGGACAGCCAAAAGATGATCTGATTAAAAATTGATTGGTCTTGGGTGCAAGAGAACCCTCGGTGAGAGCAAGTCTGTTGAAAGATGAGAAACTGACACTAAAGAAAGAGATAGACGTGTTAAAATGCAGAAGGTGTGAAACAACAGCTGGAACACATGTATGGCAGAGCAGACCAGGAGATACATTATGCTGAGAGACAGCCCAAGCCAAAAGAACTGAGCAATCACAGACGAAGGGCAGGATGCAAATACTGTGGAAGGCAGCATGTACAGGAGAAGAATTGCCCAGCATGGGGAAAGCAATGTTTTAACTGCAAGAAACAAAATCATTTTGCACACAAGTGTTTGACCAGGAAAAAGCAAAACAGCTTGGGCTGTCTCTCAGCATAATGTATCTCCTGGTCTGCTCTGCCATACATGTGTTCCAGCTGTTGTTTCACACCTTTTGCATCTTAACACATCTATCTCTTTCTTTAGTGTCAGTTTCTCAACTTTCAGCAGACTTGCTCTCACCGAGGGTTCTCTTGCACCCAAGACCAATCCATTTTTAATCAGATCATCTTCTGGCTGTCCAAATTCCCATAATTCTGCAAGCTGCATTATTGCCTTGACATGCCATCTAGACAGATGGCCACTGGAGAGATATAAGCATTCAAGTCTGATGAGGAACTACACATAAAACAAAATGTTGGTTCAGTCAAGCCGATGGGTGACAAATGGTTTGTGACTGTTACAACGATGACCCCAGAAGCTGAGGAGCAAGTGGAGAAGAAATGTCAGATAGATACTGGTGAATTTTGCACATAATGACACATGGACCTGTGCGAAGTGGCTCAATGTGGCGATCAGAAAATGAAACCCTTGAAAGTAAGGTTGAGGCTATATGATGGGATGATGGGTGGGGCCAAATTTATCTGAAAACCCAATGCAATGGAAAGAAGGAAGATCTATATTTCCAGATCATAGATGGGACACAACAGCCACTCGTTTCGGCTGAAGCCAGTCTAAAGCTTGCACTGGTAACCCTGAACTTGCCAACAGAGGTTTCCAATATGTCAAAGCACACAGAACCATGATGACAGAACAGATCCTAGATGAGTACAAAGATGTGTTTACAGGGTTGGGATATCTACCAGGAAAATATCATCTTGAAGTAGATGACACTGTAAGAACCATTCAGCATCTGCTGAGAAGAGTTCCAGCTGCCCTCCAGTCAATCCTAAAGGACAAGATAGAAGAGCTGGAAAAGAGGGGAGTAATCAAAAAAGTGACAACTTCTACAGAGTGGATTAGCAGCATGGTAGCAGTGAAACAATCTGGAAGACTGTGAGCGTACGTAGACACCAAGGGTCTGAATAAAGCGCTGATCTCACTACCCCATGCCAACCATCGAAGGAATTTTGCCACAACTTGCCAAGGCAAAGATATTCACTACCCTAGAGTGAGCTGGATAAAAGCAGCAGCTTTTTAACAGCATTCTGGTTGCTATTCAGGAGATACAGGTGGTTGTGCATGCCATTTGACATTTCCACAGCTCCAGAAGAGTTTCAATGCAGACAACATAAGGTATGTTCCTAGAGCAGAAACCAAAGTGGATGATCTACTAGTCTATGGATGTGCAGACACAATGGAAGAAACTATATGTGACCATGATTGAATTTAAAATGACTGCTGGAGAGAGCTTGCTGGATGAAACTGAAGCTGAACAAGAAAAAATTGCAACTGAAGATGCCTGAAGTCAAGTACATAGGTCATGTACTGATGGCAAAAGGTCTTCCACTGGGTCCTGACAAGGTGAGAGCTGTAGCAGTGATGCAGCGACCACAGACATGAAAGCAGTGCAGCAATTTGTTGGATTTGTAAACTATCTAGCAAAGTTTTTGCCTAATTTGTCAGCTGAGTGTGAACTATTATGCAAACTCGCAGCCAATGAGGTGCTGAGGTATTGGGGCAAAGAACAAGAAGCAGCGTCCACTAAAACCAAGCAACTTGCGATGACAATGCCACTGTTGAAGTACTATGATGTCACTGAGGAAGTCATCTTGCCATGTGACGTCAGTGAGACAGGGAGCAACTCTGATGTAGCAAGGAGAACCAATCACATTTGCATCCAGGGCACTAATGCAAACGGAACGACACAATGCTCATATTGAGAAAGAGTGCCTGCCTATTGTTTTTGCCTGTGAGCATTTTCATCAGTACCTGCTTGGGAGAGACAAAGTAACAGTGGAGCCCAACCACAAGCCCCTTTAAAGCATTTTTCGCAAACCACTATTACCTGCTCCAAAGCAACTGCAAAGAATATTACTTCGCTTACAAAGCTATCATCTGGATGTGACATGCAAGCAAGGAAAACAGCTGTACATTGCGGACATGCTCTCGAGAGCAATGTTCCCATGAAGAAGTTTAGGAGGCTACAACAGAATGCAAAATCTTCCAAGTCCAACATGAAGCAGCAACAAGACATGATCTGGAAGCCATCAACCAGCAGAGACATTGAGTCTGACAGACAAGCGCTTTGCTTAAATCAAGTGAACTACGCAACAAGATGCAACTTTACAAGCACTACAGGAAGTGGCGATGAAAGGATGGTCTGAGAGCATCAAGGACACACCTATGGTCACAAGAGCATATTGGGCATACTGAGATGAATTGACAGCCCAAGAAGGCACGTTGTACAAAGGAAATATAGTCACCATCCCTAAGGAAAATGAGAGGAGAGATACTGAAGCACATTCATGAAGCCATCAAAGAATTGAATCGACTCTGAGAAAGGGAAGAGATGTGCTCTACTGGCCAAACATGAGCAATGAACTTAAAGACCACATTGGCCAGTGCGGTGCGTGTAACAAGTACCAAGCTAAACAAGCTAGAGAGCCATTGATAAGTCTATGATATCCCAGACAGGCCATAGATAAAGTTAGGAGTGGGCTTTTCAGTTTGTTAGGAACTAATTATCTTGTCACTGTTGGCTACTACTCTGATTACTGGGAGTTAGACCAGCTGACTTCAATGACAATGAGACAAATAGCAGAATTCCTGAAAGCACACTTCAATCGGTAAGGCATTCCAGACATTGTGCTGAGTGACAATGACCCTCAGTTCACAAATGGAGAATTCAGCTGATTCACAAAAGATTGTGAAATTCAGCACTACACATCGTCTCTGCACTATTCCCAGTTGAATGGAAAGACTGAGGTGGCAGTAAAAATTGCCAAAGGACTTATCAAGAAATCAAGCAAATCTAGCACTGACTTATTCAAGGCGATCCTTGAGTGAAGAAACATACCAACTGAAGGCATGGAAAGTAGCCCTGACAAGAGACTGATGTCACGCTGCACGCAAACTACTCTTCCAATAGTAAAAAGCTACTGATACCAGTAGTAGTAACTGGTGTGAGTGAAAAGACCAAGGTGAAACGACAGCCAAATTTCAGTTTGACAAGACTGCTAAACCAGTGCCAGAGCTGAACACTGGAGAGCCAGTCAGGATGCAAAGCTTCAAACCTCTTAACAGGAGTCAGCCCATGTGGAAACTTGGCACATGCATAGAGAGATTGTCACCTCAATTGTACGCAGTGGAAGTGATCGACCGAATATACTGGCGCAACTGCAGGCGTATACGAACAACTAGTGAAGCTGTTCCTTCACAGCAATCGGCCGGAAAGGGAGAAGGGCTCTCACTAGCTGTACTAAGTACTGAATTACCACCAATCCCAGAGGCCCATGAATCCCCAACAACCGCAATAGAACACCAACAGTCTCCAAGGCAACAAGTGCTGCAGGAACGATGCTCTCCAGACAAGGAACATCACGCAGATGAGCAACCAATGTCAATGTGCATGTGCTCCATTAAGAGGCCTACATAGTTTAAAGACTATGAGCAGAATTTTCCGAGCCCGTTGGCAGCAGATGTGTTTGGTGATGTGAGAAGGCCAGCTGTTTGCAATCGTCTGCTCTGCCCATCAATTGCAGGCTGTATTTCCCATCGTCTGAAATTTCAATGTAATATGTCTGCATATCATTATAAGGGGGGGATTGTGGGGTAAAGTTGGGAGCGGGGGAATGAAGGTGTCGATGAGGAATGAGGTTGAGGAGGGAGAACAAAGGTACCTGGGGGTGAGGTTGGGGGGTGGAATGAAAGTGTCAGGTTGAGATTGGGAGGGGGGAATGAAGGTTTCGGGATGGTAGGTTGGGAGGGTTGGTGGGGGGGGGATGTTAACCAGGGAGAATGCGGCAACTGGAGAGGTAGGTGCAAGGGGGAGGAAGGTGTAAAGGAAGGAGTTCGGAGTGGAGAAGGAATCCAGGGTGAGGAAAGAGTCTGAAGAGGGGAAGGTGTAGGTAAGCACTGTGACAGGTATTCCAGGCTGCTTATTTCCAGCTCTTCAATGGAGAAGATGTCCTCTTTGCTGGAGGTGGATGGAGCTGAGGGACTGGCTGGCTGAGGATGTCGGTCACTTGGCAGAGCTCCCTGTGAACCAAGGTAGAGATAATTAGTGCATGGCAGCAGAGTCAGAAGCAGGTGAGAGAGCACTCATATTTGCATTGAGAGAGGGAGGATGTGGCACAGGATCCTCAGGAGGGTGTTCGTCGCCGACCTCACTGTCGCTGCAGGCACGGTCCACATCCTCACCAGTCAGCACAATGGCACACTCCTCAAAGGGTCTAATGTGGGCCACTCCACCCCTGGTCTGGGACCTCTTCCTGCTGTTGTGAGTCAGCTTCTACTGCATGAAAACAGATGGAGAGAGTGTGAGCAGGACACATGGCACTGAGTGGAATGTTTGTGTGGTGAGCGGAGCGATGAACAGCAGGAGGATGTGAGCTCCAGAGAATACGAGCCTGATGGAGATGTGAGAGTGTGTGTGAGAGTTGGTGGTGTTGTCCCTTGAGGTGTGAGATCCTTGTAGATGTGTGATGGGTTTAAGAATGTGTGAGTTGAGAGCGATGAGAAGAGTGAGTTACCTGACGGAACGGAGGAGACCATTCATCCTCTTTCAGCACTGGGTGGCAGGGCATTGGCACTGACCACCGCTGCCACTGTCTCCCATGCTGGATTGGTAATGTGGCTGCCCCTCTTGTGGCGAGAGCAAGGGGGAGCTGCAGCCTTCTTGCCTTTTGGGGGTATGTCTTCTATGCAGCAGTCCTGGACTGGAAGCACTGAGATGTATGTGTGCAGCTGCACTTTAAATGTGGTGCCCAGCGTGATGAAGCAGCGAGGTGATAGCATGGCGGGTGAATCAGAGCCTGTTAGTCATCAAAACGGTGTGTTTCCCAGGAATATATGTCTAATGAGGTGGGATTGGGATGATACGGTATGGAAAAAACACCATTGCGGCTGGTGGGTAAAACACTTTTTTTCCCACCCGCTACTGTACTTGGTGCAAATCTGGGACGATTCTGCCTTATGTGTGCAATATAGGTGCAGAGACTGACTGGTTGAGCAAACAGTGGTCAATGCATGAAAACAGTAGTTATATAGTGGGTAACTTGGGCAACTCAGAGTCACACAGGATCATTCATGCATACGTACCTTTTGTTTGCTGTATCTTGTTTTTTATGTGAAAGGGGGGCTATTTGTATCTTTTATTCAATATGAAAGGGGGGAGGAAATGCAATCTTACTAAGTGTACTACCAGTGAACTACCTGGCTTGCCATTGTCTCATGACTCGGCCATGAGGCTGCCACTGAAGACAGACATCTTAAGCAGTTCAATAAAGGCTCTCACTGAGTATACACTGAAGAAGTACAGCTGTCCTTAAACTTGAAATAGCGAGCATCAAATATCCCTTGACCCCAGGAGCATGAGACCTGGATGACTTTAAATTGCAGGCCTTATTTGCAAGCTGTCAGTCGGCTGCCTGACCAAAACAGGTGGGAGGAGACATCTGGTCAATGGCAGCTGGTCAGGAGCAGGAGTGCAGGAGTGGAACTTAAGGTAGCAGGAGGCCACCAGTTGGCAACAAATGAATGGGCATCAGAAACTAGACGAGTCTCAGCAAGTGTCTCGCTGGAGGGAAGGAGGCAAGCCTGCTTCTCCTGTTAGCACAAGGAAGGTAAGAAAAGGTTACTCTTCATGCTATCTTCACTTGCCACAACAACTTTTCCACTCAGGCTACAGTTAAAGTTGCAGTCAAAGTCTAATGACGTTATCGGACACTGATCTGCATTTTTAAAGAAGGCTTCTGCTAATTTCAAGTAGGTGTCCTGCACAGCAGAGTAGGTTAAAATTGAAGACAGGGATCCACAAAGAACGCTGATGAATAAGTTGCCTAGCCAATTTTAATTGTCTGCCCATCGCACTTATACCAATCAGATAGGACTAAAACAGTCCCCAATTTATTAGTAAGTTAACAGATACAGAAAGATTCGGCAATCTAATGACAAGTGGACAGAATGATAGATGACCTCATGGATCCATCTCTGATGAAAAGACTATCTCCTAAAATCCTCATCTATCTCAGCACCTATTTCTTCCCCCCATTTTGCTTTGTGTGCTGTGCAGTTTAGGAATTCTCATTAACTGTTGATTATAGCAGTAGTGATCCCATCAGAAATTGAAATCCAGACCTGACCAGAAGGCAGCTCAGTAGTGCTAGGTACAGTTCCACAGCTCCTGGTACCAGAGATCTGCCAATTCAGTGCAGATTGAGGATCAAACCTGGGGCCTTCCTGGTCTATAAGTTCCTTGAGATATCCGGGCTCCTCCAATTCTGGCCCTTTGCACATCCTCAATTTTAGTTGCTCCACCACTGGCAGCCAAGCTCTTTAGGCCCGAAACCCTGAAATTCCTTAATCCTGTCCAACTCTGTGCCTCTCTTTCCTCCTTTAAAACACTCCTTAGTACCTACCTCTTGACTGTCCTAATTTCTCATTATGTGACTTAATGTCAAGCTCTGTTTGAAAATCGCTGCTGTGAAGTATCTTGGAATGTTTCACTATATTAAAGGTGGAAGAGAAATACAGGTTTTGTGATTCAGTAACACACTAAGCAGTGCATTCACTAAACAAGTCATCAGGGAGGAAGAAGTGCTGGTTTTATCCTAGGACCCCAATGGGTTCACAGAATCACAGAATCACAGAGCAGAAGAGGCCCTTCGGCCCATCGAGACTGCACCGACATGTGAGAAACACCTGAGCCACCTACCTAATCCCATTTACCAGCACTTAGCCCATAGCCTTGGATGTTATGACATGCCAAGTGCTCATCCAGGTACTTTTTAAAGGAAGTGAGGCAACCTGCCTCCACTACCCTCCCAGGCAGTGCATTCCAGACCGTCACCACCCTCTGGGTAAAAAAGCTTTTCCTCACATCCCCCCTAAACCTCCTGACCCTCACCTTGAACTTATGCCCCCTTGTGACTGATCCTTCAACTAAGGGGAACAGCTGCTCCCTGTCCACCCTGTCCATGCCCCTCATAATCTTGTACACCTTGATCAGGTCACCTCTCAGACTTCTCTGCTCCAACGAAAACAACCAAGTCCATCCAACCTCTCTTCATAACTTAAATGTTTCATCCCAGGCAACATTCTGGTGAATCTGCTCTGAACCCTCTCCAGTGCAATCACATCCTTCCTATAATGTGGCAACCAGAACTGCACACAGTACCCCAACTGTAGCCTCACCAAGGTTCTATACAACTCCAACATGACCTCCCTACTTTTGTAATCTATGCCTCGATTGATAAAGGCAAGTGTCCCATATGCCTTTTTCACCACCCCATAAACATGCCCCTCCACCTTTAGAGATCTATGGACACACATGCCAAGGTCCCTTTGTTCCTCAGAACTTCCTAGTGCCATGCCGTTCATTGAATATTTCCTTGTCAAATTACTCCTTCCAAAGTGTATCACCTCACACTTTTCAGGGTTAAATTCCATCTGGCACTATTCTGCCCATTTGACCATCCATTCTATATCTTCCTGTAGCCCAAGACACTCAACCTCACTGTTAACTACCCAGCCAATCTTTGTGTCAACCACAAACTTACTAAACCTACCTCCCACATAGTCATCTATGTCGTTTATATAAATGACAAATAATAGGGGATCCAGCACAGATCCCTGTGGTATGCCACTGGACACTGGCTTCCAGTCACTAAAGCGTCCTTCTATCATCACCCTGTGCCTCCTACAACTAAGCCAATTTTGAATCCACCTCATCAAATTACCCTGTATCGCATGTGCCTATGCTTTCTTTATAAGTCTCCCATGTGGGACCTTTTCAAAGGCTTTGCTGAAATCCATATAAACTACATCAACTGCACTACCCTCATCTACACACCTGGTCACCTCCTCAAAAAATTCAATCAAATTTGTTAGGCACGACCTCCATCTGACAAAGCCATGCTGACTAAACCTGATCAAACCTTGCCGCTCCAAGTGGAGATAGATACTCTCCTTCAGAAATTTCTCCAATTGTTTCCCTACATAAAGAAGCTTAATGGTTGGTGTTCATTTTCCCAGTAGCTATCCCTCTAGTGAGAAACTGTCCACTGCATGATGCTCCTATTCTTTTAGTTGACAATTAAACGTGTCAAACGTCTTAAACCATATTTGAAATAATATACAGTGATCAGCTAAGGCATAGGCTAAAATTTCCACCCATTGATTGCAGATGATGGCAAACTTTTACTATCCTGAAACATTCCAAAGTTACTTAACACGTTTTAATTATATATTTTTGCAGTAACAGGAAAGGACAAGACTTGAAATACATGAAAACCGGCTTCGTTTAAAACCAGAAGTGGAAAATCTTGTTAATGGTACTTTGAAAATGGTGAAATGGAACCCCTTCTGGTTAAACATATATGACTTTGTAGTGTGTTTTATGAAGAAGCACTGTCACAATTGTCCACATTAAAATGAGAAGTTCCATCATAATACTATCTCTGGTATTCAGCTTGTTTGAACATGGGGATGTGGTTAGTTGTAATCTACTGAAGATTTACTCCCCTAAACTGTGCAGTACTCTGATTAAGGAAACAGACAGACTGTTCCTAAACCTTTGCCAATTATTCTAAGTCACCAATTGCTAGGAGGCACGAATCCTTTTGATTTTTGTTCTATCTTTCCCTCAGGAAAGTGCCTCATATCTGCTTTTTATCCATTAACTGCTATCAGATAAATAAGAGCTGCAAATTTTCAAACTTAACTTTCCATCATGCAGTGCACTAACACATCAATATGATAAGGATGACTAAAACTTAGAATTAAGCTATTGGTTAAAGGCAAAAGGGCATTAATCTTCTGCAGTAGGCTTATTTTTCAACTTCTGCTGTGAATTGTATTTTCATTACCGTGCATCGTCAGCTCAGCACAGAATTCTCGGTTTAAAATGTATGCATGGAGTTTACATGTAATTGTAACTGCATTTATACCGCTTCCTTGAATAAATGCCACAAAGAAGTTGATTATTTTATGAAGCTCAGCTAAAACAAAAGTAGCATCCTTAAAGGGCAACTGACAACTAAACCTAATTTATGAGTAGATAAGCTGAAAGAAATAGTACAGCGTTATGATGGAATTTCTTATCACAAAGCAACCAATTCAGATGTTAAAGGTCATACATCGACTGCTTCTTTACATTATTTTTACTTGTTCTCGAGGTGTGAGTGTTGCTGACAAAGCTGCATTTTTGTGCATCTCCAGCTGCACCAAGAAAGTGGCAAAGCGCGTTTTCCTTGAACGATTGCACCCTGTGCTGATAGTGCTCCCACAATGGCGCTTGTTCGGGAATTGGGAAAAGATGAGTTAGTTATCCCTTGATGCCCTTAGCTAGCAAAAATCTGTCAATCTCATTCTTGAATGCTCCAATTGTCTTAGTATCCACAGCTTTTTGGTGGAGAGCATTCAGATTCTAGTACCCTTTGTGTGTAAAAGTACTTCCTGATGTCACCCATGGCTTAAGCTCTATTTTTAAGATTATGGGCCGGATTTGCACGGGGCAGGGTGTGATTCACATGGGAGGCAAACCCGAACTCAGGATGCCCATTTGAACTTAGTGCTGAATTCAAACAGACCCCATTTTCGCTGTTGCAAGGGCCTTAGCCCGCTGTGTGGAAGTCACAAATTGATGAAGTAAACATAAATGCTCTTGAAGGGTAGAAAATGTCTGTATAGCTGTCATGATCTGATGATTTTTCTAAATCCCCCACTCTTTACACTTTAGCAAAAACAGGCTGCAGCTGTCCGTGAGAGTCAACAAAAGGACCTCTGTTTGACTGCTTTGATTGACAGGTGTGAAAAGTGAAAGTTGCTGTGGTCCCAGAGGATCATAGGCTGCTCTCTCATTAGAGAGACGACTGGTGGTGTGTTTGACCAGAGGGTCACCATATCTCAGGCAAGGGTTGAGGTTGAGAAGGCGGAGCCTTCATGGATGACCTCAGCTGGTATGGGAAGTGAACCCACGTTGTTGGAGTCACTCTGCATCACAAACCAACCATCCAGCCAACTAAGCTAACCAACCCCAGGCCCCTACTGACAGGTGCAAGTTAGAGAAAAAGGTAGTACATGCAGTTTCAATGAAGCATATTGTTGATATTTCCCCCAAGGGTTTTATTATGTCATAATGAATGCTTGGCTGAGTTTCAAAAGCTATTATTATCTTAGCAGGGGGTACTGAGTCCATACTTTAATTGATACTTTAAAAAGTCTGTGAAAGGATTAGCTGCATTGGTGTGGGGTCTGAGTAGATGTTTGTTTGCTTTATAAGAGATTAACCACAAGAGGAGATTTAAAAGATTTGAATGGGTCTTATGAATGGGAAAATCACACACTTCAGGTTACTGTGGGTCCAGCAAGTCTGGAAATTTCCTGACTCGAGTTACATGGCTCAGTATTTAAAACTCAGCCCTATGTTCCCTCATCTTGATTTCCCCATCAGAGTAAATGGTTTATCTGTATTTACACTATTGAATCATGTTAATATTTTATAAACCATGCTCAAGGGAATAGAAGGCAAGATTATGCAACTTGTCTTCATAACTTAATCCTCTAAGCCCAAGTATAATTCTGGTGAATCAGCACTGCACCCACTCCAAAGCCAATGTATTCTTCCTCAGGTGCAATGGCCAAAACTGAACACAATACTCCAGATGGGGTCTGCCCAATTCCAGGATATTAACTCAGCGATAGATATCCAAGTCAAGAAAGTTTGTGATTTGGAGGGGGACATGAAAGTGATGGCATGCAACAACATTGCTGTCTTGTGCTTTTTGGTGTTTGAGGTTGTCGAGACAGGAAATGGGTGGAAAGAAAGGCTGTCAAATTAACTTGGTGATGCTCGGACTGCAATGCTCGGACCTCCTAGGAGGTTGATGATGTTACCACAAGCCAGGGTATGAGAGGAAGGGAACAAGTCTAGCCTGCTATCATATGTCCCTTAACAATTCATCATAGATAACCGTTAGGAAATGAATAAATATATTTTTTTCTCAATCAGGGAATGTTGTACAGTCTGGCATTGTGTTGGGAGGCATGAATATTTAAAATGTTTGTGGCTAATAAAATAAATTGAAAAATGTACAATAATGTTGCCTGTGGATTATTACATTAGTATTTTTAGAAATAGGCAAATTAAACTAGATCATCACATACTTGCATTTAGATAGTATCTTTAACATAGTAAAATGTTCCAAGTTGCTTCACAGGAATATTATGAGATAAAATTTGACACTAAGCCATATAAGAAGATATTAGGACAGGTGACCAAAAGCTTGGTGTTAAGAGATGCAGAGTGATTTAGGGAAGGGATTCCAGAGCTTAGGGTCTAGACAACTGAAGGCATGGCCAACAGTGTGGAAGCAAATTGAAAATGTGCAAGTGACCAGAATTGAAGGACTGCAGTAGTCCTGGAGAACTGGAGGGCTGGGTCAGGTTACAAGGATAGAGAAGGGAGGCCATGTAGGGATTTAAATACAAGGATAAGAATTTTAAATTTGAGGTGTTATTGGATTGGGAGTCAATATGTATGTCAGTTTGAACAGGAGTGATGGGTGAACAGGACTTGTAACAATGCACATCATGCACATTGATGCTTATTTTAGTACAAAGTGCAATCTGAATTCATACTAGAAACTCTATACATGTAAATGGGATTTCTCCCAAATCCTGCCAAAGCTGCGGCACTGGAACAGGAGAAGCCATGAGTAAATTCTGAGCACTAAGTGTCAAAAATAAGTAAACATTTTGATTTGTGAAAGGTTTTAGAGAAAAAACTTTACACCATTCTGTCTAGAACAATGAAATGCAGGAGACTCTAAAAGCAAATGGTACTACTGTAAAGAACATAGCTTTTTATTTCTGTTGGACTGTTGATTAAAATTACAATGGCTGCATTTTGAAAGACATGTCTACTGGAACAGTGTGAGGGATATATATAATGTTGCTGTCCTGGGACAGTGTGTGCCATGAAAGACAGGATGGTGCCAAGGAGGAATCCAGTCTAACGGGGAACTGCCTGGCAACAACAGTTTAATTGGCTCCTAACCAGGTGATCAGGTTTGTGTGAGGGCAGTGCAGCAGGTAAAAGGCTCCTAGCCTGAAAAGAGAAAAGACCTAAAATCTCTTTCTCCTGTGTGTGTAAGATGCCAGTAATTCTACAATAATGGCTAGCTGATTTTCCCTATATTTCTATAACCTGCTCTCTCTCTCTCTCTCTGAAAAATCCCCTCTCAAAAGGACAGGGGGAAAATCACTGTTAGAGATATTGAAAAGCATGTGCTCAGTCAGTGAACTAAAGACTGAAAGTGCTGAGAAGACCACTTAGTGTCATCAGCAAAAAAATGGAAGGAATTTGGAAGACATCGATCAAAATCAACCCATTGAATCCTGTATTCCAGAATTGTTGCTGTGGAACACCTTAAAATCATGTTTTTGTGTGTCTTATGTGTCTAGTATGTGTATGTATAGGGATTTAAGAAGGGGCACAGTTTAGGTTATAGAGCTAGAAATTAGCAGTTCATATTTCTTTCTTTTGGCACTGGTTAAAGACAATTTGTTCAATAAACAGATATTTATTTATTACATTTACAAACCTGGTGCTCGTATTCTGTTAACCTAAATTAAACAATTAGTTGGTTTGATCAAACCTTTCACATTTGTAGCAGCTTGAAGAGCAGCAGGGCTTGATATTGCAGCACACTATCCCCAGTGAGTCGTGACACTTGCAAAAATCCATGATTAGCACATTTTCATATTCTTTTCTCCCTCCATCCTTCACAGCAGGCTGTCTGGTCAATCAGGATTTAAAAGGACTTATTTCTAAAATGAAAAGGAGAGAGGGTGATTGATGGGTGTAACATTGCTGGGCAACGGAGGGATCTGCTGCACTCATTGATGATACTCTTGAGGCACTGGTGTCCTAGAGATTCACTTGGTTGGCACTGAAGGCACCTTTGTTCGTCATCGAAACCATTTGGCAGGAGATGGCTGGCAGAATGCTCCTCTCCAACAAAATTAGTAAACCTGAAAACATGCAATTTCCTTTACCAAGTATGCCACAAATTGCTAAGTTGCAATAGCTACAGTAAATGGAGTGCTTTGGCGCATATAGAAGACAATTGATTATAAGACAAAACACACTTTTTTCTTGGTTATGCCTTGCTTAGTACACTGTGCCTAGTTTTGGTCTCCTTGCAAGGTGAGTGATATTCAGGCTTTGGAAAGGGTACAGAGCAGGGGCATCAGCTGCAAGGAATATTACAGCCAACTCCATCAAGGGCTGGCACCTTCAATGGAAGTTCAGTTCACCCCCTAATTCAGCTGTAATGACTCTGCCTCCTTCCATCCAACAATGGCAGGATTTTGCTTGCCCGCTGGCATCAGGTGTGTTTGGTGCTATGCCCACCGATGGCGGTCCGCGTTCCCCACCATCAGACATCGGAAACCTCATTGTAATACATCAGCATATCATTATAAGGCCAGGCCGCTGGATTCATCACCCCCACTGGATCGTCCGCCCACGTCAGCAGGAAAACACACCGGTGCAGAACACGTCTTGAAAACCGTGACATGCAAAAGTCGGGACTTACCACCAGGGTCTTGCTCACATTACGTGTATCCGAGGAGCAGAAGGTGTCGAAGCCCAAAAGCAACAGGATCCTGGAGGAATGTCCTTGGCATGCTGTGTGCATCCTCATGTACATGGCTCTGCTGCAAAGCAACTCAAGGAAGTTGGAATGTCACCGTTGATCCTCACAACAGATGATGGTTGAAGGGGTAGGAGAGGAAGAGCTAGGATCGACTAGAAGAGGAAGAGGTGTCGGGGGTGGGGGTAAGGTTTTGGGGGAGCAGAATGAAGGTGTCGGTGGAGTGAGGTTGAGAAGGGGGGAGGGAGTACAGGGGTGGAGGGATAATGGGGGAGAAGATGGCAACTAGAGAGGTAGGTGCATGGGGGTGGAAAGTATAAGGGAAGAAGTTCGGAGGGGGAAAGGAGTGCAGAGAGGGCAAGCAGTCCAGGTTCTGGGCAGGGAAGGGGTCTGGAGGGGTGGATATCCAGGTGAACGTGCAACGGAGGGGTCTGATGTGTCCATGACTGCTTCCTCGAGAGCAACTTGAGGATGGGCATGATCTCAGCAAATGGTAAGAATGACTGAGGGTAGGGAGAGGAAGATGATGCCGGGGGATCAACCGTGATGTGGGAAAGGAAATGGATGACTGGGGGAGGGGAAAAGATGGGGGTAGCGCACACAAAACCGAATCTAGACCGTGCTGTCCAAATCAAAAGTGAAATGACAGTCAAGGTGGGCAAGATCAGGTGCTGTATGGGAGTGTGATCATTGTGTGGGTGGAGATGCAGGTCAGCTCAGATGGTCAGCTGAAAGCAAACCCCAGCAGGCAGCATGCAAAATACTCAGGACACTGAGGTGAGTGTGATATGTGAAGGATCTGCGTGCGTGTGGGAGTGCTTACACGAGGCTCTGAAAGGCCCTGCCACACACACTCTTCTCCCTCCAGAATCACTCGTTGGCCAGCTGCTCCCTCTGTGATGACAGAGGACGAAGTTGAGGGGCTCACAGGTAAAGTGGACTCGGAGGAAAAGACAGCCTCTGAGATTTCTCAGTGGGTGACCCAGAGATGTCCAGTTGCCGCTCCTCCTCATTTCAGGTACCCGGGGGCCCCGGCCTGACTCCTTGAGGGGTAGGAGCACCCGGAGAGATGTCAATGTTCGCCGTTTCCCTCTCACGTTGCCACTGCAGGAACTCACCTATGGCTCCTGCAATGAAGTTCAGGTCTGCACACATCACCATGCTCTGCTGGACCAGGGTCTCCATGGTATCTGCCATTCTCCCCATGGAGACCTCCGTACACGCACATGAGGGCACTACTTTGTCAGAGAGCAGGTGGACGCACTCCTCCGATTCACTGAGGGCTTCCACCAGCACTGCACAATGTTCCCAAGCCTTCTGCTGGCTCTCCAGGATGAGTTGGAAGGCCAAATCTAGAGGTTCGTCACCTCACAGATGCCTGATCCCCAGCAGTCTTCCAAATGTTGGGAAGCTCACACAAACCTGCCTCTTGCTGCTGCGGATGTGTGTCCGTGCGGTGACCACCAGATTGTGAACCTGAGCCTATTTGAGCTCTAGGTTCCACCAAGTTATGTGTCTCTGTGCTGGTGCAGGGTGTGGGTAAGCTCTGTGACGGGTCTTCCAGGATGCTTATTTCCAGCTCTTCAACGGAGGAGGTGTCCTCTTGTCTGGAGGTGAGGATGTGGATGGAGCTGAGGTAATGGCTGTCTGAGGGTGTCAGTTGCTTGGCAGAGCTCCCTGTCAATCAGAGCAGAGATAAGTAGTGCATGGCAACACAATCAAAAGCAGGAGAGAGACCACTTACAGTTGCGTTGAGGTCAGGATGATGTGGTGCAGGATTTTCATGTGGGTATTCGCCGTCGACCTCACCATCATCACAGACACAGTCCACATCCTCACTAGTCAGTGCGATGGCACATTCCTCATAGTGCATGATGGGCCTAATGTGGGCCACTCTACCCCCAGGCTGGGACCTCGTGCTGCTGATGTGACCTCTCCTGTGTGAAAGCAGATGGAGACAGTGTGAGCTGGACGCATGGCACTGCATGGAATGTTTGTTTAGTGAACGGAGCCATGGACAGGATGAGGATGTGCGCTCAAGAGGGTATGAGCCTGATGGAGATGTGAGGGTGTGTGTGAGAGTTAGTGGTGTTGTCCCTTGAGGTGTGAGATCACTGTGGATGTGTGACGGGTTTGTGAGTGTGTGAGTTGAGAGTGATGAGAAGAGTGACTTACACTGATGGGACGGATGAGATCATTCATCCTTTTTTGGCACTGGGTGGCTGTCCTCTTTTGCAGGGCATTGGCGCTGACCACCACTGCCTCTGCCTTCCAAACCGGATTAGTGAAATTGTTGCCCATCCTGCAGCCAGAGTGGGGGTACAGGACTTCATGGCGAGCCTCTGCTTCGTTCTTAAGGCGCTGGAGGGACGCATCATCGAACCTGGGGACTGCAGTCTTTTTGTCTTTAGGGGCCATCCTGTCTTTGTTGCAGCAGTCATGGGTTGGAAGCACTAAGAGGTGTTTGCACGGCTGGACTTGAAATATGGCACCCAGTGTGATGAAGTGGTGAGGTGATAGCGTGGCGGGCGAATGAGAGCCCGCCTACCTTGGAAACGGCGTGTTTCCCGGGAATGCATAATTAATGCGGTGGATTTGGAATGATGCAGCGTGAAAAGCTGCCATTGTGGCCGATGGGTAAAACAGCGTTTTACCCACCGCTACCGCACTTAGTGCAAACCTGGGACCATTCCACCCATTGTATCAGCTAATTTGCTTCCCACAAAGATATCAAGCAGGTGGCTGTAGCATTGTTCAGCGGGATTAAAAGGTTCAACTCTTTTCCTAGCGAATAGCAACAATACAAATTGTTCCCTTGGAACTGATTGAGAAGAAAATAAATCTTAAGAAAATCAAATCTTACTGATGTCAGTGGTTTTTTAAGTGATTTTTTTGAGTCGTGGTGGTATTTATATTGGACATGTTGGTTTGGTTTAATCAAAAAGAGCAGCATGAATTTTGTTGTCATGAGGAATGAATGAGGCAGATTGTGGTTTTAAGCAAGGTTGCAGGATGACATAATGGTTAGAGAAACTCACCAGGTGGAATTTATGTAAACCATGGAATAGGCTGGGAGCAGGGAACCGGGGTGCAGATGAGGGGTGCGAGCTGTAAAATGGGGTGGGGAGGCATGGTGTAGAGAGCCCATCACCTTTCCCATTACCTGCCCAATTAAGTCCAGGACAGGAAGGGTCAAGGATGGCCTTCCTGCTCGGACCCTAACTGAGGACTTAAGTGGCCAATTAAGGACTACTTAAGAGCCTCTGCCTGCTGCCACTGATATTCCGGGGGTGGGGCCTCCTGCTCAGGGAAACTGTGCCCAATGGGGAGATCCACTGATGGCAAGGGCCACCCCTCCAGGACGATACTCCACTGCCCTTTAAACCGACAGCACTTTCCCTTCTCGGGGTCTCCCTGACTGGCCCCAGCAAGCCAATCTCGGTTACCTGGGTTCTGGAGTTCCATGGCTGGGACCTACTGCAGTACAGGCACGGCTGCCATTACCGCCTAATTGGCCAGCAGCTCTTGGAGGCGGGATGTCCACGGTGCAGGACCTGGGAACCCCAACATTGACCAGGCAAGTGCTTGATTGGCTTTTAATCACATCGGGGCACTCAGAAATGGCCACAGTGTGGTTGCTACTTGAGTTCCAGCTGGTAGACAGGGTGACCACTGTGACCATTAAGTCCAGCCCATTGTTTTGCTGCAACCAAGTGAGAGGATGAACAGGCTTCCTTCTATTCAACCTCCTCGGTTGGTCCAAATGTTTATGTCACTTTTTACAAGGATATGCCATTTGTTGGGTTCCTATGACATGGAAAAAACCCAACACTGTATATTCAAAACTTTATCCTTATTGCTCTTCCTTGTTTTAAAACCTGAACTTTTTCTGCTGACAAAGAAAATTAAGATGGCTTTTGCAAGTCATCTAATCACAGGGTTGGCCCTCTGTCTGGTAGCTACCCCCAGAAATTTCAAAAATAAAAGGATTATTTTCTCAGCTTCTGGAATTTCACACTTCATTGTGCAAACCCCTTGTAATCAACAAAAGCAGAGGCGGTGCAGACGAACTGGCTTCCCGATCCTGAACTATCACAAAAAAGGGAGACTGAAACTCATTATACAAACATATGAACAAGGAGCAGGAGTAGGCCACTCAGCCCCTTGAGCCTGCTCCACCATTTAATAAGATCATTGCTAATCTGATAGTAACATGAAATCTGCATCACAATAACCTATCACCCCCTTGCTTATCAAGAATCTATCCACCTCTTCCTTAAAAACATTCAAAGACTCTGCTTCTACCACCTTTTCAGGCAGAGAGTTCCGAAGATTCACGACCATCTGAATGAAAATGTTTCACCTCATCTCTGTTTTAAATGGGCGGCCCCTTATTTTTAAACAGTGACCCCTAGTTCTAGATTTTTGCACAAGACCAAACGTCCTCTCCACATCCACCCTGTCAAAACCCCTCAGGATCTTATAAATTTCAAACAAGTCAACTCTTACTCTTCTAAACTCCAGCGGATACAAGCCTAGTCTGTTCAACTTTTCCTCATAAAACAACCCACTCATTAAAATTCAGGGTTTAGTCTGGTAAACCTTCTCTGAACTGCTTTCAATGCATTTATATCCTTATTATATTATCATTATAGTGGACAGATGCTACTAACCACCTTGTCCCTGTCCTAAGGAAAAGCAATAGAGTTCTGGCCAGAAGCAGAGAAACTGGTTGTTAAACTGCAATTAACCATTAATAGGCCATGTCACATGACTCAAGCCTCAGGCCTTTGGACAGATTTAACATTGCAGCTGCCTCACAGGCAGCCTGCTGTTTTTCATTAAACTGGTAAGCCAAGAAGCAGGCTCCTCCAAGATCAAGAAAAACTTTCCCATCTAAGCTGGTTCTGCTGGAAGATTTTGTACCATCACCTACAAAACTGACTCAATCTCTGCATACCTACTTCATCATGAGGGATCAGAATCAACTGAAAAGTGAATACTACTTTCCCTAACTGAACTCGAACGCCTAAGTTAAAGAATTCCTCATTAGACTGTGACCTTGAATTCTGGAACTCATGTGAACTTATATTTATTTTTCTGTCATCCTTGTACTGTAAAATGCCTTTTCTCTACCGCTACCTTCCCCACCACCACCACCACCCCCCACCACCACTTCCACTTTACTGTGTTGTGTGCAGAGTGGGACATTGCTACCACTCCTTTTTCCAAGTTTTGAATATGTAAAATAAACTAACCTTCTGGGTTAATCCTAACCCAAGTTCGCAGTGGATAATTAGTAAAATTTGATCACAAAAAACGAGGGATTGGGAAAACACGCCTATTTAAAAACAAATTCAAAACATCTTCTGCTTAAGGACAGGTGGTAAGAGGAAATCAGTGCAGTTTTTCTGTCTCTTTCCTGTCTGTAACACTTTTCCAAATCAGAATGTATTTAACTATTTAAGCTGTGAGCAATAAGGAACCAATCAAACAAGGTTTTCTTGAGTCAAAGAAGGAGCAAATTTATTAACCACTAAATCTGAGAAAAATAATAAAAATGTGATTCAAGCATTCTGTCCTCAAGCAGTCATTCAGGGACACACGCACACACACACACACACACACACACGTGCACAGGTATCAAAAATAAAAGGAGTTAGAGTCCAATAAAACATGGTAAAAGAATATACGGTTAAGTATTCTTTGACGGCCCTTGAGTTGTATATTTTAAATACTGTGGTTGATTTGGTTAGCTGGTTTCTTAGGTGCAGTCAGATGTGTAAGATATTGTAATTATTATGAGATCTCAGTTCGCTGGTAAGTTTCCGGTAGATTTGGCTTCTCGAACTGGGTGACAGTCTTATTCTAAAAGAGGGAGAGGGAGAGAGAGCAGCCTTCAGCCTGTTTCCTCTGTTGAAGACTTTCTTGACACTGCTTTTGTTACTTGCAATCTCTCTCTAGTGGTTGGGCAGCCTTGCCTTGAAATACTTCACCCATTATGTATTTCCAAGAGGTTTTGGGTGTATCTGTCTATGACAGCCATTGTTTCAATAACCAGCACTTTGCGTTTTTTAATATCTCTTCCTCAGAGAGCTATGAGTTTCAATGGGTGTCTGGATTATAGGAAATGCCTTTCTCTTCACAATCCCCTGGGAGTGATTGGTTTGTTTCACACCTTCATCTTAGGATCTGGTTTTGCATTTTTAAGCAGTTTGCTCTGTCTCAGTTCAAACTGCACAATTTCCAACCAGTTCAAAGTTGAAAAATCTTATTTTCAAAAACAAAGGAGCATAGTCTTGGGACAATTTATATTGATTTTCTTGAGGGACTTTGATCTAGCATCCCATGTGGCTGTCATGAAGAAACCAAATGCTATGGGAGTACATGCTAAGTATTGCATTTTTTCTAGGATGTGTACTCTAATTCAAAATCTGTGTAATTTTAGATGGAAGGCTCTTTAAGTATGGAAGATAAGGAAACAAGGTTTTCCATTGCCACTAATCCTACCTGAATATTATCATATTAAAATGAAATATTGGGGCTGGTTTTGACTTTATGTTGTTGTATAAATCGAGTGATAGTAAATCAGAAATCCTGTTTTACATCACTTCACATTTTTATTCCCATGGACTTTACTCCCATCCACTGAGGCTATTAATATGGGCATGAGTAGATCTGCCATCATTATACACCTGGCCTGAATTTCCCCTCAATTTGAACCAATTCACTACACTGAACAAAGCTGCAAGTTCTGGAAAATGGATGGAATGCCATATCATGAAATCATCCCAGGATCTAATAATGATTTATTAACTTAAGAAAATCATTACATATTGTGATGATAAGTGCCCGTGCAGAAAAAAATGGCACTTATCAAAATCTAATATGAAAGAACTAGTGGAATGGGAGTATGGGTGAACCATTTCTAATAGCAAATAATGTCCAAGTCTACTTGTAAAGATTTAATTGCATGCTAAGTTAGATGGAACTTTCTTATAAAGATAAGTCTTCACCTTCTTAATATTATTTAGACTAATAATGAAATACTTTGTGCAGCGAAAGAGTTTTGAGATTAAGAGAGGGGCATTGTTCACCCCAATGTTGCTGTGAACATATCTGTCTGACTCCATTTAAAAGATATTAGACTACTTCCTGCTTTATGGGTCAATTAGAATTCTCTCAGTCATTTCATACAAAAGGTGCACAGTTCTTTGGGATTAATAAATCTTCCAGCTTTTATATTAATTAAGTAGCTTTTTAGCTGTTAAAAGGTTGTTATTTCTGGTGCTTTGTAATTACCTGGTCTTTTTAAGTTAAAGAAATATTCATTGAATGAAATCGCATGTCATGAAAGCTATAGTCCGTATAATTTTTAACAGGTTAAAGCAAGGAAACATTGAAGTGGTTTTCTCCTTTTTAAGAACAGCTGAAAATGTCAGGAGGTGGTTTTGGTTCTTTTACCAACAAATTGTGGACTCTCTGAAACAGGCTGCCAGCTCGTGTGTGGACACTGATTCACTGAGTTCCTTCAAGTGAGAGTTGGGCCTTTTTCTGTTTGAGGAGGAGATCACCTCCTACAAAAGGTAGACACTATGGATTTTAGGGCCAGAGTGATCCCCTGGGCCGGTTTTCATTGCCTAAATAGATCGGAGAGGAATAGAGAAATTTCCTAGATATTTTCCCCCAATTGGCCTAGGCTTTTATCTGCCTTTTTTTCCCCCTCAGGAGACCTCGGACGTTAACTGCTGGCTAGCGTTGGAAAGTGCTGACCCGCAGAAATTAGAAGTAAATGCACACTTACATGGTCTTGAAAATTACGTTGACACTTCTGTTCACCAGAGCTACTCAGGGCCTGAATCGAAAGGCTCCTCGCAGGCCCTAGCAAAGTGTAGCTCCAGCGGATTCAAGGAGACCATATCCCCTTTTTTACAGCACTTGCTGCCATAAAGCAGATAAATTTAAAGGGCCAGGGAGATTGGGAGGCCAGGGGGAAGGTAAGTATCCAAGGTAAGTGGATAAGATTTTGGGGGTAGGGATGTCCGGGGGTAGTCCGAGGTTGGGGATGGAGGTCAGTCGGAAATCTGGGGGAAGTCGAAGAGGGGGTTCCGAGATCCGGGGCGGAGGGGAGGGGGATAACGTGGGTGGCTTGTTGGAGGTCTGGAGGAGTTGTGGGAGGTGTCCAAGGTCCGGGGCGATCATGGGGGTGGATGGTGGTTCTGAGGTCCAGGGGTGTTGTCAGGGTGGAGGGCCGGAGTAATGGGTAGGAGTCAAAGATCCGGGGGTGTCAGAGGTCCGGGGGGGGTGGGGAGGTTCATGTGGGGGTCTGAGGTAAGGAGGGGGGGGGTAGTAGTGGGGAGGTTGGGCATCTATGGGGAATGGTGGGGTCTGAGGTCAATGGTGGAGGTCAGTCGAAGGTCCGGTGGTATAAGTAACTATTGGTATAAACCTGGCGGAACCATCCAAAGTTTGCGATTTAAATCCCATTTTCCGATGGTTCCCAGTGCAGCACAATTGCCCTGAGGTAATGTGCACATCAGGCCAATTGCTGTGCAAACTGTACCTGGGAACTTCCCAGAAGGATTCCTCAGCGCATCTTTGGGGTACTCCCCCAAATCCAATGCTGGGGAGCTTGGAAGTTACTTGTTTTATTTGGGTGGACGGTGTGCATTTCTTATGACTCAAAAGGTTATCACAACTATATGGGACAGGCTGGAAGGATCTGAAGGTCTTATCCTGTCCATCCTTGTTCGTATGTAGTCCACAGTGATTAATTTTGACCAAATTATACAATAAGTAATTTGCATTGTGACTGAATTATACAATGACTAATTTTCATTGTTTTCTAACAATTCTATTTTCATCAATATCAACATTCAGGGAAAACTTAACTTCATCAAATACAATCTCTTTACTTACTCATTTCTACCTGGATGCTGTGGTATATTTGTTTTACAGTTTCAGGAGTATGAAATCATTGAATACATTTCCACCAGGTACAAAATATTACCCAAATGCCTGCTCAGTTGCTGTTGTATGTTAATGTGTACTTTATATTTTTGTTGTTGATCAATTATTCAATGGAGCCCACTCACTGTCATGTGTCATGGTGCCATTCAGTTTCATCTAAAACCATCTAAACCTGTTGCTTTTTTTAAACTCTATCAAATGTACAACGTATGATATAATACAATGCAAGTAATAGCAGAACTTTAAAACAAGCCCACCTCCTTCATGTTAAATATTGACAGTGGACCATAGATTTTTCCTTCTGAGAATCATATCAAGCTCTATTGGAAATCTGTCAAAGTGCTTTCAATGTGCTCTAAGCCACACCATCCATGTCATCACTCTATCAAGATAATTATCAGTTTATCTACTTGGTAACTGAGGAAATCTAACCAGAAAAGTTCAAGTTTGATGCATGATCTGAAAAATGAGGAAGGAACCTTAGCAAAGGAAAAAAGTGGTTTGGGAAACTCACGCTATTTTGAAATCAATAGATCTGATTTTACAAGGCACTGTTGGCAACTTTGGGAATAGCAAATATCTTGCCCACTTTTAAAGAGCACAATCTGGATGAGCTCAAATATGTTTCATAAAGGGAGATTATTGTTCCACAGTTGGTGTGAGAAGATTTTACTTTCTTCACATTTGCAATTATATTTTAATGTATTTTGCTCCATGCATTAATTGATTAGTCTAGGCTGCCTATCATTTTTATGCATCTTGGAGTGGAGGGGGGTTCTTGTCACTACTTCCCTTTATAATTCTATGCTCACATTTAAATAACATTATAAAAAGTAAGGAGGATGAGTGTTCCTTTATGTGTGCTGATTGCACTGCATGATTTAGATGAGGAAGAAAAATTCACAAGGATCAATAAATCTAGGTGTAATGACACCCAAGATATTTTTGTCACCATCCCAGAATTTTGTTCACAGATACCTCCATATGAACTGGGCCATTTTGGAAGAGGTATATCTTCAACACTTCCATGTCACAAGGACGTTGTCACACATGTGTGTTATCTGCTGAAAGATGAATTGCAGACAACATCCAAAACAAGGAGAAATGAGGCATTCAAATGCATCCATGGCCTGCATGAATGGAAAGGAGTTACAAACAATTATTGTTCAGATAGTATCTGACCACAGAAATATCATTATGCATATGCAGAGCCATTATCCAGGCAGTAACCATCATGTCTTCACAATGTAAAAGTTCTCGTTCCCCACATTATGTAAAAGAAATGAAACTCTGAGGAATGGTGTCTATGAGGTCTTATCTATATTTTGAAGCCATGATCCTCTAACAAAGAAGGATTCTGTCAAAAGGAAGCTTGAGCACTTGCAAGAAAGCCAAGCACCTGTTGCATAAAGAAAGAATGCAAGCAGAAGGACAATGATTGTGTCACATGCTCCAAATCATACCTCCCAGAGAATGTGGAATTTACCGGCTTTCCATGCTGGGATGGGCCCCACAAGAAATTTGTACAAAGTGAGCACCCTTCTCTTTGCCTCCCTCAAATATCAGCAAGTGCAACTTCATTTACAGCCAAGTACTATAGCGACATGGTTAACTGCATTCACTCGATTGATGACCTCCCTCCATGTTTTTTGCACCATGAGATTTTACTGCAGGTGACCTTCATCCCCATGTTCAACATGCATACTTCAATTGATGAAAAGGTGTGACCAAAAAAATTGGGACAACAGGAAGTAAGGTCTGTGCACAGGAAATCATTGCCATCAATGTTGCCAGTCCTTCGAAACAAGGATGACATCTGCCAGATTTCATGTTTTGTGTCCCCTCACGTGACTCAGCAGGCCAAGCCTGAAGCTTTTGGCAGAGAGGAAAAGAGTTGCCTCGAGGAAGCGGGGGTTCTTGAGCTAGGGTCCTACGCGTTCTCTCCTTTTGATTTTGTTGCTTCTCTGCAGCAGAGTTTATGTAGTCAGTTTCCAATGGTGTTATGGCTTATTGGGTGAGGCACCGCCAGCTACTTGGCACGGTTAGCGGCAAGTTCCCTCCATTCACCGATGTTGACTTGTCCCCTTTTCAATGAGGCCTTCAGGGTATCCTTAAATTATTTCCTTTGCTCTCCTTGAGGTTGGTTGCCAGCCATAAGTTGTGAAAAAAGTATCTGCTGCGGGATTATTTGGCATGCAAATGCAGCGTCCAAAGCAGTGGAGCTGACTTTGCGTGGTCATGTTTGTGATGCTGGACAGGAAATATACATGCTACAAAACAATATAGGTAGATGTGATATCAAGCTCAAGTGAATATTACTTTAACTAAGACATTATTAACCTGCTGAAAATAAATATGCTGATGCTGTTGTTAAAATAATGGGCAATTGTAGGCATCTGTTACTAATTCAATAAATGTGAATTATTCCAGGATGTCCTGAGGTTGTGAAAGGTCATATATAGTGCAAGTTTTTTTTTCAGCATTGCACAATATGATTTGAACCTATTAACTCAACCACCAAAATTTTATGCATTATAATATTCCAAAATAAAACATCTCCTACTCATAGCTGCATGATTTAGGCAATCCCATGTTATGTTAGTAGATAATTTATTCGAAGCTGTTGAATTCTTTGTGGGTCTGTGATCACTAATTCCTTTGGCTTGCATTCTTCAAATGTTGTTTAGCAGTTCTAGAATCTTGGTTTAAATTCAAACTCTATTTTCTTGCTGCTCACACACCCGCATATGCAGCCCTTTACTGGTTCGATTTTTGATAGGACAAAGTCTGCTTTCGGCACAATTCCAGTAGCCTCAGTGTTAAAAATTAAATATATTCATCACTGCTCCCTTAAGAATTTTGTCAGAAAATGTCAAGCAGAATTGCCTTTTCAGGAGCCGTCTACTCCATTTCATAAGAGAAGTCCAGGCGAAAGATTGTGACCTTTCTCTCATACCATAACAATGTGACATTGAGGTATTTTCCTAGTGTCTTTTGCACCAGACAAATTGTCTGTTCTCTCCTAGATGCTGCCTCACCTACTGAGTGTTCAAATATTTTCTGTTTCCCAATCTCTGTAATCTCCTTCAGCCCCAGCTTGCTCCAAGATTTCTGAATTCTTCTAATTCTGGCCTCTTGAGCATCCCTGGTTTTAATTGCTCCACCATGGGAGCTATGTGTTCAGCTGCCTGGACCCTAAGCTCTGGAATTCCCTCCCTAAACTCCCCTACCTCTCTTTCCTCTTTTAATAAACTCCTTAAAACGTATCTCTTTGACAAAGACTTTGGCCATCTGCCCCAATATTGCTTTATAACTTTCCTGTGAAGTGCCTTTGGAAGTTTTATTATGTTAAGGGTGTTATATCAATACAAGTGTTGTAGCTCTGGAGAGGTCTGATGATGCTACAGGAAACATCTGTGCCTCTGAGCCAGTTCAAGTCCCACTCCAGGACTTGATGGCCATGGAAGGTGGATTCATAATGTGGCTAAACAGGTTGATTATCATTATGTAAATCCTTCTAATTCACCGATGCAAAAGATAAGAACGGGATCATTTTCTGCAAGCTAGATGTGGAGTGATGCCCCTCTGGTGACAGACAGGTGACCTGTTGCAAGAAAAGCTAGCCATGGAAACAGACATAAGCAAATACTTTGTCTGCCTCATGCATTAGACACAGGAAAGCTTCTAAGTTGTTGTTCTATGTTTCAGGTGCTGGTTGATTAATGAGTTGCTCATTCATTATTTCAGTCTGAAGGATCTTCTTGCAGATGTGGGCTACTACAACAACAACTTTAACATTTGGTACAAATAGACAGAGCTCTAAATATTCATTGGAACATATAAAAACATTCATTGCCTCAGTATGGAGCCATCTGGCTCGCTCAGAAGTAAGCCCTCTCTCTCTGAAATCTATGTTAACTAAAAGTGATCTTTCCTTAAGAGACTGCCTTTGATGGGATGACTTCATGCTTGAGGTCAAAATCATGTAAGGGTTTTGCTATTTTTGCAGATTTGAATTCTCAAAATAACAGAATAAAGCCTCAGGGACTTACTTTATGGAATATTTTGAATATTTTAACAGTCGCTGCATTCTTTCCCAGACGTAAGCTGAATGGAAGGATTGCACATTTTGTTTTTCATTTATATTCTCTCCTATCTTTTTGAACCGGATGGGGTGCTCCACTATGTGCCCCCGACCCTTTATTTAGGATTCTCAAGAAAATAAGATATATTTATCTTCTGCAACATTGGAATATATTTCGTATACAATGTAACTCTTGATTTCAATGCTTAGTGTCAGTTTTCTGCCAGATGAGTGAGAAGGACAAAGAGTTGGAATAGTCTGTGGCATTATCTTATTCCTCTGCTGCATCATACAGCAGTTTTTAGCTGAATGCCAAGAAGCCTCATTCCCTGCAGTGATGCTATATCCAGCAAGCATTATCTTCAAGTCAGGGTTATTTCATGCTTGTCATTCTGGTGAAGTCAGTTGGCTTTACAGTCTTTTCATGCATGTTTAAAGGCATCTCACACAGCTAGCCTCTGGGTTAAAGAGAGAGGGGCTCATAATTCTTTTCCCCAAGATGACAGCAGCGCTCTAAGGAAGGCTTTGAATATCTTCAGGTTTAACAAGATGTGGCAGGACTGTAACCTCGGAATTCTAATTCATCACAGCTATTATATATTCTCAGCAACCTCTCCTCATATAAAGAAATATCATGACAACACGGCCTCCTCCGGAGGTCCCCAACATCACAGGTGCAAGTCTTCAGTCAATTAGATTCACTCCACATGATGTTAAGAAATGGCTGAAGGCACTGAATACCGCAAAGGCTTTGGGCCCTGACAATATGCCGGCAATAGTACGGAAGACTTGTGCTCCAGAACTTGCTGCGCCCCTAGCCAAACTATTCCAGTACAGCTACAACACTGGCATCTACCCGGCTATGTGCAAAATTCCAAGGTTTGTCCTGTACACAAAAAGCAGGACAAATTCAATGGCCAATTACTGCCTCATCAGTCTACTGTTGATCATCAGTAAAGTAATGGAAGGGGTCATCAACAGTGCTATCAAGCGGCACTTACTTAATAATAACCTGCTCACTGATGTCCAGTTTGGGTTCTGCCTATCTTGACCTCATTACAGCCTTGGTTCAAATATGGACAAAAGAGCTGAACTCCCGAGGTGAAGCAAGAGTGACTGCCCTTGACATCAAGGCCACATTTGACCGAGTGTGGCATCAAGGAGCCCTAGCAAAACTGGAGTCAATGCAAATCAGCGGGAAATCTCTCCACTGGTTGGAGTCATACCTGACACCAAAGAAGGTTGCTGTGGCTGTTGGAGGTCAATCATCTGAGCCTCAGGACATCACTGCAGGAGTTCCTCAGGGTAGTGTCCTCAGCCCAACCATCTTCAGCTGCTTCATCAATGACCTTTCATCATAAAGTCGGAAGTGGGGATGTTCGCTGATGACTGCACAATGTTCAGCACCATTCACGACTCCTCAGATACTGAAGCAGTCCATGTCCAAGTGCAGCGAGACCTGGACAATGTCCAGACTTGGGCTGACAAGCGGCAAATAACATTCATGCCATACGTGTGCCAGGCAATGACCATCTCCAACACAGAAAATTTAACCATAGCCCCTTGACGTTCAATGGCATTACCATCACTGAATCCCCCATATCAACATCCTTGGGGTTACCATTGACCAGAAACTGAAATGGACTAGTCATATAAATACTGTGGCTACAAGAGCAGGTCAGAGGCTGGGAGTCATGTGATGAGTAACTCACCTCCTGACTCCCCAAAGCCTGTCCACCATCTACAAGACACAAGTCAGGAGTGTGATAGAATATTCCCCACTTGCCTGGATGAGTGCAGCTGCCACAACACTCAAGAAGCTTAATACCATCCTGATTGGCGCCATATCCACAAACATTCACTCCCTCCCACCACTGACGCATAGTAGCAGCAGTGTGTACCATCTACAAGATGCACTGTAGGAATTCACCAAGACTACTTTGACAGCACCTTCCAAACCCACGACCACTACCATCTAGAAGGACAATGGCAGCAGATAGATGAGAATACCACTACCTGGAACTTTCCCTCCAAGCCATTCCCCATCCTGATTTGGAAATATATCACCATTTCTTCACTGTTGCTGGTTCAAAATCCTGGAGCTCCCTCCCTAACAGCACTGTGAGTATACCTACACGACATGGACTGCAGCGGTTCAAGAAGGCAGCTCACAACCACCTTCTCAAGGGCAATTAGGGATGGGTAATAAATGCTGGCCCAGCCAGCAACACCAATGTCCCGTGAATGAATTTTTAAAAAATCAGCAGTATGAGAACACAGGCCCTTCTAGATTAATTATTTTGTTGTTGATTTTGATGGAGCAGTGATAACATTTTACACTTTACCCAATATCAGATATTTGTGTAAGTTTCTGCACAATAACATGTTTGACAGTAGCTCTATACCCAACGCTTTGAAAGGCAGAGGATTGCATTTTTTATTTGTTCTTAGAATGTGGAGGCTATGCTGGCAAGGTTGCATTTACTGCTCATCTTAGTTATCCTAATGCCAACAATGCAGTTCTTATGGTGATAGTGCTCCCATGATTGTGTTAGGCAGTGTATTCTTGAATTTTGAACCAGCAATGATTGCAAATCTCCAAGTCAGGATGTGGCATGACTTGGAGTGAAGCTTAGAGCTAATGGCGTTCTCATGAATCTGCTGCTCTTGCCCTTCTTTGTGGTAGTGGTCACAATGAGGTGCTCTTTAGATAAGCTTGGTGGATTGTCATTGTATATCTTGTAGTTAGTGCATACTGCAACTTAGTGCTGGAGGGAGTGGATATTGAGTTTTATGGCAGGGGTGCCAATCAAGACCACTATAGAGGCTAAGAAAGTCTGATCTTTACTGAAGAAGGATCATTGAACTGAAACGTTCACTCTGTTTCTCTCTCTGCACATGCTGGGAGACCTGCTGAGTGTTCGCAGCATTTTTTTTTTAATTTCAGATTTCCAGGAGCTAGAGTATTTTGCTTTTGTCTCATCTTGTATTGTTCAAAATGCATGTATAATGATAGGAATCAGAGTGTCAGTCAAGTGAGAGAACTCTGGCTGTTTTTGCTTTCCCGATTCTGGACAGCTGAGGTCAAACGTAGTGATCTAATTTGCTGCTCTGGCTGCAATCAACTAGCTGAGCACAAATAATGAATTGAATCTTGCTCATTTTGACCTATCACTATTTCAATCTGATTTCCAAAGGGGTGAATCTAAAGAAGGTAGACTGCTGTAGAACGTAGCTGAAGGATTTGAAAGCCCCAATGATGGCATTTCAATGAGGAACCTCGGTTGAATTTAAGACCTAAGCTCAAGATAACTCACCCGTTGAGGATCTTCCTTTGGCCATGCTTTCCAAGGTAATCAAGCAGTGCTTTACAGATGTGACTTGTAAAGTCTACTAAGACTCATCCCAACTGTATAAGCTGCCTGACAGACTCGCAGATGGTTACTTGCACTGCTGCTGGTGTACCAAAATGCACTTGTAGGTGGGTTCTGTAAACTCTAAATTCCTGGGCTGAACAGCTGCAGAAGGCCTCAAGGTCATCCTACAGTGAGCAAAATATACCCTTTCAAACAATGCTATACATGATAAGAAGTTATACAGTCATAGGCTGCAGTGCTACATTTTATGTCTATCTGTGAAGAATGAAGGAATGACTGAGTGAATAAGAAATAGTGAAAGACATTGGACCAACACTTGTTTTTTGTCAGATTAAAAAAAGCATATATTTTTATGTCATCAAAGTTTAGAGATATTAGCAATTCAAAGTGTAATGTGCCAATACGACATTCCTTTAATCGTTATTTTAATTTAATTTGTTTAATACTTCTAAAGTCAAAATGTGCATAGTATTAAAGAAACTACTTGAAAGGCCAATATTTGTATATGTTTCTGCTCAATAAAATGTTTGACGGTAGAAGAAAGAACAATGCATTTATTTAGCTTCAGTAATTAAGAGATGTCCAAGGTGCTTGACAGAGGGATAGAAATATGCATTGAGCAGTAGCAGAATCAGATTTGGGGAGAAGACTGAACCCATGTTCAAAATGATACTTTAAGGAATGGGGTGTCGTTGTATAGGGGCTTAGGCATAGTGCACCAGAGTGTAGGGCCAAAATGATTTAAATTCTCAATAGTAAAACTGAATTAGAGGGAGTAGGGGATGCAGGGGAGGTCACAATTTTTTGGAGAGAAATTGGGGCCTGAGGTCCATATCTGACCAGGAAAGGCCATTTTTTAAAAGTTGCTTCTAAATCACAACTTGTGCTACTTTTGTTGCACAATTTCTACCCTGGGTTTTACACTTCTGCTCTGGTTAATAGATCCAGCATTTTAATATCTGCATTATCTCACATTCACATACTCTACAAAAACTAAATTTGAAAATAAAATTCCTTTAAAATATTTTGAAATACAGAAGGTCATTGGGCAAATGTGGAACTATAAATTATGTAGAACCGTTTGTTGGGCTTACATTGACATTTAGCATTTATGCTGTTTGCCAGAGAGATGGCATGAATATACACAATATGTTGGAAAGCACCTAGGGAAGCAGAAATCCTCTTAATGCCTCAAGACTGTAAAAACTGTATAATGCCAGATTGTTGTGGTAAATGTCAAATCTAAATAATCCTGATAATGACGAATCATTGTTGTACATGAATTAGATTAAAGCTATCCTGTGACTTGCCAAACAGGTGGAGGCTTACAATCAAACAGTTATAGAAAAGTAAGGGAGCTGACAATATTTATATTGATGAACATTTGAGGTAAAAGTATATATACCTGACACTAGCTGGCTCCATTTTCTACCTGGCTTTTATGCTTTTATTTATGGTAACTGTGCATATATAACTAAGGATGAATGTTAAACCTCTGCTTAAACAGTTGCTATCTTCTATCAAAACTGAATACAGGCAATGTTTGGATCACAGCTTCAGTTCTGATGTTTGCTTTGCTGCTGCTAATACAATCATTGTGAACCTTAATGACCTTAAAGTGAAGTGCCTCCACATCATACGGTGAAGAAGTAAAAAGGGAAAAAAATGATCTTTTATTTAAAGAAAACAGACTTTTTGTCTCTAATTATAATCTTAGTAATTTCTGAACATGATTCAGATAACAAACTTTCTTGATCAAATTGGATGAGGTCACCCTTGTTTGGATGACTTAAAAGTTGAATCAAAGTTGCTGAATTCGATTGGCTGTGAATAGGTGGTATATTTGAGAGCTTCCCTGATCAAAGTACTCATAGATTTCCAAGTTCTAGTTAGCAAGTGGTATATAAATAGAGCTGTAAAGTGATATGGTCAAGCATGAGTGAACGGTTGTAAAGTTTATGCATCTGGACATGATTGTTCCGCTATAAATTAATTCATTTTCTCAAATCACTCCAATATATATAAAAGTAAAATACTGCGGATGCTGGAAATCTGAAACAAAAACAAAAAATGCTGGAAAAACTCAGCAAGTCTGACAGAATCTGTGGAGAGAAAGACAGAGTTAACATTTTGAGGCCATATGACTCTTCTTCAGAGCTAAAGAGAAATACAAATGTGGTGAAATATATACTGTTTAAGGGGAGTGGAACAGATGTTTTTGGTGGTGGCATCATGCTGGAGATGGCGGAAATGGTGGAGGATGATGCCACCACCAAACACATCTTCCCTTCAGCCCCATTGTTGGCATTCCGTAGGGACCGTTCCCTCCGGGACAACCTGGTCCACTTCTCCATGACCCCCAACACCTCAACCCCTTCCCTCGGGACCTTCCCATGCAATTGCAGAAGGTGCAACACCTGCCCCTTTACTTCCTCCCTCCTCACCATCCAAGGGCCCAAGCACTCCTTTCAAGTGAAGCAGTGCTTCACTTGCACTTCCCTCAATTTGATCTACTGCATTCGCTGCTCCCAATGCGGTCTCCCCTACATTGGAGAGACCAAACGCATACTGGATATCCGCTTTGCAGAACACCTTCGGTCTGTCTGCAAGCATGACCCAGAGCTTCCTGTCGCTTGCCATTTCAACACACCATCCTGCTCTCAAGCCCACATGTCCGTCCTTGGCCTGCTGCATTGTTCCAATGAAGCTCAACGCAAACTGGAGGAACAGCACCTCATCTTCCAACTAGGCATTTTACAGCCTTCTGGAATTAACATTGAGTTCAACATCTTCAGACCATGAACACTCTCCTCCATCCTCACACCTTTTTGATCCCCCTTTTTCAATATTCATTTTTATTTTTCAATTTTTATTTATTTTCCCACTTATTTTCATTATTTTTTTAAAAATGTATTTCCATTTTCATTCATTGTTTTATCCCCACCTTTTAGCCTATTTTCAATCTTTTTTCCTATCACCGTCCCCTCCCCACCAACCCACACTCCCACCCCCACTAGGGCCATCTGTGACTTGCTCATCCTGCTTTCTACTCTTAATGTCACTATTAGCACCCCCTTTAGCCAGTGCCACCACCATTAACACCCCTTTGACCTTTTGTTTATGCCATCTTTTGCAATCTCTCCTTTGCCTCCACCTATTGCAGGCCTTCTATCCAGCTTCCCCCCCTTAAACAGTATGGGCAGAATTTAGCCCTCGATAGGCGGGTGAGCCCCAATTAAGGCCCACCCAGTGGGCTGCTCGATGGAAAGCACTATGCGCTTCCTGTGTGTGTGTGTGTGTGGGGGGGGGGGGGGGGGGGGGGGGGGGGGGTGCGGATTCCCCAACCGTCAAAGTGCACTCTTTCACGCATGCGCACGAAAGAGTGCACTGCTCCCTGAGACTAAGTGCTGTCTCAGGGAGATTGGTGACAGTTTAAAAAACATCAAAAATAGAAAAATAAAAAATTATTAACAGGTCCCCCTCATGTGACAATGTCACACGAGATGGGACATGTTAATAAATATGACATAAAGTTTATTAAAGATTTTTAAAACAGTTATGAAACCTCATCTGGCCAGTGGATGAGGTTTCATGTTTTTTCTACTCCCTGCTGGGGCTCCTGGCCTGCCCGCCAGCCTTGAGGTTGGACGGGCAGGGCCTTTAATTGGGTTAATTATCCTGTCAATGGCCTCAATTGGCCATTGACAGGTCGGCGGGCGGACAGCTGATTTCACTGTCCGCCCGGCTTCCTGAATATTTAAATGGGGCTGGATGATGTCGGGGGTTCCTCCTGACATCATCCCGCGTCATTTTTGGGTCGGCCAGCGGGACCCAACTCGCTGACGGAAAAATTCTGGCCTATATATTTCACCACATTTGTACTTCTCTTTAGCTCTGAAGAAGAGTCATACGGACTTGAAATGTTAACTTTGTCTTTCTCTCCACAGATGCTCTCAGACCTGCCGAGTTTTTCCAGCATTTTTTGTCTTCACTCCAATATATAAATAGGACTACTTCTGAATTACTTTCCAGTTTTTAGGAGCACAAGGAACTACATTAAAGCAATAATTTTGTGCATCAAAGGGTTAATTTCAGATTAGAAAATTACGATAAATCTGAATGGGTTTATAAATCTAAATTATTGAAGGATGGATTTCAAGTATTTAGAAATATTAAGTTTGAAAGGGAGGGCTGGTTAGCTTAGATGGTTAACATGGAGGTTGCATTAACACCAACAGCACAGGAGTAAATCTGCATTCCAGCTGAAGGACACTCCTACCTCTGTGCCTTATCCTGAAAAGGAAGTCACAGCACTTTGCCATGGTTCAGCAAATAATTGCCCAGGATTTGCCTTCAGGCAGGGAACTGAAGAAGAAAAATACTTAAAAATGTTGTGAATTGTATCTTTTGGAATTTATTAGTTGTATATCAAGTAAGTGTTAATTGTATTCAGATTGTGAGCATTAATTGGGGACCCAACCATGCTCTTATACATTGGAGAAGGTTGAAAAGGAGGTTGATGTTTTGGAGGTGCACAATAAGTGTATCAAAACATTGACAAAGTTCAAGTTGGGGGATCCCTGGATCAGTACTAGCATAGATATTACTAGATTCTGCTAGGGTGTTTCTTACTGACAGGCAATTGATACCAACTGGCATTCAGTATTGGAGAAGGGACTCTGCTGGATCAGATGTCTGCTGCCTTAAAAAATTCCTGGTGAAACATTCATCCCCTTCAGCCTTTAAGGAACAAGTGAGGCATTTTGCAGTGACACAGAGTAGAGATGTAATGGTTACCAGGTTTTGAAGTATTCCAGATACTGGATGTAGGCATTAATGTGAAGGTTAAAGACAGACAGTATTTGGTTTTAGGTAGTATGGCATGCAAGGAGATATGTTTTCATCAAGGCTGAGATATCAGAGAAAATTTTATAAGGTACTGATGTATTAGACCATCTATGATACGGTTCAGTTCAGGGCATTGGTATGCCATAAAAAAGAGTCATAGTGAATGGAAATGCCCTGGTAAAGTAATGATGGTAAAACAGTACTGTGCTTGCTAAACATGGAAATCAAACTATTAAGGTTGATTTCTCACAAATAATTGGAATTAGTTGTAGAATCCCAGACTCTTGGGAGTTGATAGAAGTAAATGAGACACCTCATACCTCAAATGCTCAATTTTTTGTGATGAGGGTCCTGAGGAACAGCATGCAGTTGATCAAGGGCTGGATAGTGGTGATGTCAGTGATGATCATGACACACCAGGTTCTCAGGATAGTTATTCATAGTGGGTACGCAGGTGACATAGGTTTCAGAGGCAACTGAAGAATGGAGAGATGCGAGGCCTGTCATCTTTTCTTGTTCACTTACACATTTTGTAGAGCGTACATTATCCCACAATGAACAATTATCTAAGCAACATTCGATGGGTATGCCACCTTCAGTACTCCCATTGCATAGAATGTCATTTAAAATAAAAACAAAAACAGAATTACCTGGAAAAACTCAGCAGGTCTGGCAGCATCGGCGGAGAAGAAAAGAGTTGACGTTTCGAGTCCTCATGACTCAGTTCTGTCAAAGGGATCTTTGACAGATCCAGTGCCTCAACCCAAATTCTCTCCCTAGTTAGCCAGGTAACCCAGAGATGGGAGGTAAATTAAAAAGTCTTGGCAAAACACATTGAAGAGTTCAATAGGTTTGCAAGGACAGCAAAGTGTGGGATTAACTATCACAACAGATCTAGGTTAGGAGCTGCGAATGATACTTTTTACAATGTTTGAATAGCTTATGTGCTACTGCTTTAAATGTTTGCACAATAGTTGCTTATTATTTTTAAAATGTTGACAGATGTTTAGTAGTACACCTTTTTGGCAAAGTGCAATCTCCATAAAGTGAGGTAAATCTGTTTTAGGTTCACTACAGCCTTGTTTCAAACATGGACAAAACTCCATGAGCTCCTGAGGTAAGAGGAAAATGAATGCCCTTGATATCAAGACAGCATTTGACTGAGTGTGGCATCAAGGAGCCCTAGCAAAGCTGGAATCAATGGGAATCAGGGCGTGTGGTAATCTGAGGTGCAATACAGCTTTAAGAGAATGTGAGCAGATTGACCATGCGATTGTATTACCCAATGGCTCAGTAGCACAGGCTACAATATTAATCAGTAGTTTAGAATAGGGTCTAGTTTGAGATTCACATGTGTGTTAGTGCTCTGTTACTTGTGTTAATAAACAGCATGTGCTTCATCTTACATTGGTCTCTGTGTCTGCAGTATCTTGGTTACCTACTCATCCACCAGATAGGCGTGCAACCATGTTCGCTGAGCAAAGCAACCCAACAGAGAAGGAACATAACAACTGGCGATGAGGCAAAACACGACCAATTGACGACACCAAAGAAAGCCGCGGAAATTAAACAGAAGTAAATCAGCTGTACTTTGCAAGGCGATTGCAAGTACAGCCTTCATTGTAGTTGTCAAAGTTATCTCCCTCCAGTATGCCACAGTTTGGCCGTATCGAACCATTTGATCAGACTGGTCACATTATATTAAACGCCTCGTGTTCTTCTTTTTGGCCAATGACATATCAGGGTAGGAGAAGAGCTGAGCGGTCCTCTTATCAATGTGTGACAGTAAAATATATGGCCTAATTTGTAGTCTAACAGCACCCAATGCCCAGGTTCCAAGCGCTTTGATGAGTTGATAAATCTTGTGAAAAGCCACTTTCAGCCGAAACCCTCGGTAACAACGCAGTGTTTTAAATTTAATTTGAGGTGTCACGCCCTGGAGAGACAGTCGCTTGCTATGTAGCAGCCTTAAAATGACTGACAGAGCTCTGTGAGTTCGGGATGTCGATTAATGACATGTTAAGAGACCAATTAGTGTGTGGGATCAATGAAGATACCATTCAAAAAGGTTGTTGTCAGAAATGAATTTAGACTTCAGCAAGGTACTGGAGTTGGTGTTTGCAATGTCAGGGATTCAGAAACAATCAAGGGAGCACAAAATGGCCCCGTCCTTCATGTCAGGAGGGAAACACTGGCTAAAAATGGTGCGGAAACACAGGGCTCCGCGGAAAGGCCAGAAACAGCCACCATTAACGGACCAGCAAAAAACAATGATTTAACAGGGAAACCCCATAATAATAATGGCAGAAATGGAACCAGGCAGCCTGCAAGTGAATGACAATTTAAAAGAATCGAGTGTTTCTACTGCCATCATAATGGACACATTATGCGATTTTGTAAAGACAGAAAAAAACAAAACTTTAAGTAAACAGGTAGAAATCATGAAATCCTCATCATAGAGGAACCAGAAGATGCAGAGTCAGATATTTACTCACTACACAACTTAAAAATGTGTAAAACAGAGCCAATCTATGTGACAGTGAAAGTCAATGGGAAGCCCATCTGAATGGAGGTTGATACACGGGCATCCACACAGTGATAGGAGAACATACATTCGAATATCTGAATGGAGGAGACCACTTATTAAACATGGAAAAATCAGGTGCTAAATTAAAGATGTATACTGGTGGAGACATACGAGGTACATGCAAGGTTCCATTACAGTATGGAAAGCAGTCTGTTAATTTACCCCTGATAGTGGTAGCAGGGGAGGGTCCAAGTCTACTTGGGCAGAACTGGCTTAAGAAAATAAAGTTGGAGTGGAGCGAGGCTTTTCAAATCAGAAGAAAGACCTGCAAGAATTATTGTTGAAATATGCCTCCATCTTCAGGAAGAGCTTGGGAAGATTCAGGGGCTGCAAGCTAAAATCCACGTGGATCCTTGGGCAACCCCCAGATTCTTGAAGGCGAGGCCAGTCCCCTATGTATTACAATAAGTTGATATTTGAATTAGACAGGCTGGAAAGGTTGGGACTCTTACAACCTGTCCAATTTTCCGAATGGGCAGTGCCCATAGTTCCAATATTAAAGCCTGGCCAGAGTGTGAGAATATGTGGGGACTACAAGTTGACAATTAACAAAGTGGCCAGACTTTACAAACATCCTATACCGAAAATTGATGAATTGTACTCCAAGCTGGCAGGGGGAACTGCATATACGAAATTCGACATGAGCCACGCTTACCAACAAGTCAAGCTAGAAAAGGCCTCTTGAGATTTTGTGACTATCAACACACATAGGGGGCTATACCAGTATACCAGGTCACCTTTCAGAGTCTCATCAGCTTGTGCCATTTTCCAATGGACAATGGAAAATTTACTTCAGGGTTTGCCCCATGGTATGGTTTATCTCAATGATGTCCTAGCAACAGGACTAACTGTTGAAGAACACCAGGTTAAACAGGAAGAGGTATTGAAGCATTTCTCACAAGCAGGAGAATGTTTGAAAAAGGAAAAATATATCTTCCAAGCAAAAGAAGTTGTTTATCTGGGTCATAGGGTCAACTCGAAGGGCCTTCACCTAGTAGAAGACAAGGTGAGAGCTACCAGCACCAATTAATGCCATAGAACTCAAGTCCTTCTTGGGAATGATTAATTATTATGGCCAAGTTCTCCCAAATTTGCCAACAGTATTGGCTCCATTATACGGTTTATTCAAGAAAAACTACAGGTGGATTTGGCAAGCTCCACAACGACAGGCTTTTATGACAGTAAAGCAGTTGCTACATTAATCAGCCCCATTGGTACATTTTGACCCAAAGAAAGAATTAATTTTGATCTGCGATACATCCTCTTACGAAATAGGGGCAGTACTCTCCCACCAGATGGCGGATGGCTCCAAACAGTCCATTGGTTACATCTCAAGAATGCTCAGTGTTGCAGAGCAAAGACACTCAAAAATGGAAAAAAGAAGGCTTAAGATGTTCCACCAATATATCCATGGTCGCCACTTTACCAGTTATCTGACCATGAGGCACTAACTATTTGGCTTTCTCGAGGAAGATAAGGCAATACCCCCTATTGCCTCTGCACGCATCCAAAGGTGGGCATTGATTTTAGCTGCTTACAAATATACTTTTATTCCCTGGCCAGGAAGCAACATTGGAAATGCCGGCACACTGAGCCAATTGCCTCTAAAAGACAGTAATGTGAACATCCCAATTCCTCAAGAACTTGTCTTGGATTCATCACTGTACATGCCAAACAAATAAGAGAGTGGACAGACTGTGATCCAAGTTTGTCTCACGTCAGGGAACAAGTCTTACAGGGACAGTCTAACGAGCCAAAGTCTGATGAAATAAAACCCTATTTTAATAGGAGATATGAGCTCACCTGCCAGGATGGCATCTTGCTGTAGGGAGTGAGAGTCATTGTGCCTTCAAGAGGAAGAAGGCCATTATTGACTGAATTGCAGTGTTCACCCAGCATCTCTAGGGTGAAAATGTTGGCACGCAGCTACTTATGGTAGCCAGAGATGGATTCAGAAATCAAAAACTTAATCAAGAGCTGCATGCAGTACCAACATGTATAGAAATTGCCTCTTCTGCTCCATTGCCTCCCAGGAATGGCCAGGAAGACCATAGGTCTGTCTCCACATTGACTACGTGGGGCCTTTGTTGGGTACAATATTCCTCTTGATTATAGATGCTCACTCGGAGTGGATGGATGTATATGAGGTGAGATCACCTGCATCTGCATAGACAGATTGCATCAGAGTTTTGCGATATACGGTTTACCAGAGATAATAGTGTCTGATAATGAAATGGAATTCACCAGCGGGGAATTCCAAAGATTTATGGGTCTCAATGGCATAACACCATGTAAAGACCTCGCCACGCCACCCTGCATCCAATGATTTGGCTGAGAGGACAGTCCAGACCTTCAAGTCCAGAATGAAAACTAGGTTACCATGTTTCCTACTCAGCTACAGGACTAAGCCACATGTGACTACCGATATTGCCCACACAGAGTTATTGATGAAGAGACCTCTCAAGACACGTTTGAGTCTCATAAGACCAAATTTAGGGGGGAGGGTAGAGAGAAGTCAGAAGGCCCAGAAAAATGGACATGATTAGAACAGTCGTGAAAGAAACTTCACTGTTGGAGACACAGTTTTTGCAAAGAACTTTGGAGATGGACCCAAATGACTATCAAGTGAAGTTGGTGCTGTGACAGGACAGCTTTCCTATCACAAATCAGTTGAAGGTTGAATAATTAGGAGACATGTAGATCACCTCATGAAAAGGGAAACAGATCTACAGGAAAGGATGCACCAGGCATTCCCATTGGAATGTGCACCACATGTGGAAGGAACTCCACTTGGTTTGAAAGTGCTTGTAGCATCTGTTGAGCCTGAGAGAGTAGAAGAAACAAACTTACAGGTTCCTACTGGAGAGCCTAGTGGACAGGTGACTCCTGAGAGGGAGGCCTCTGATAAGCTATCCAAAATCGTAGAACTACGACGTTTGACACATTTGAAGAAGCCTCCAGAGAGGCTGAATTTGCAAATAGTTTATTTATGTAAATAGTTGATATATTGTAGAGATTGTAAATTGTACTTTCTAGTAAAGGAGGAGGGATGTGGTAACCTGAGGTGCAATACACCTTTAAGAGAATGTGAGCAGATTTACCATGTGATTTTAATACCCAATGGCTGTGTAGCCCAGGCTACCATGTTAATCAGAAGTTTAGAAAGGGGTCTGGTTTGAGAAGCACACATGGGTTAGTGCTCTGTGACTTGTGTTAATAAACAGCATGTGCTTCAAATTACATTGGTATCTTGTTTACCAACTCACTCACCAGTAGATAGGCGTGCAACCGTGTTCGCTGAGCAAACTGACCCGACAGAAGGAACTTAATGGGGTAAACTCTCCACTGGTTGGAGTCATTCCTAGCAGAAAGGGAGATGGTTTTGCTTGTTGGAGGCTAGTCATCTCAGCTCCAGGACATCACTGCAGGAGTTCCTCACGATAGTGTCCTCAGCCCAACCATCTTCAGCTGCTTTATCAGTGACTTTCCTTTTGTCATAAGGTCAGAAGTGGGGATGTTCGCTGATGATTCAACAATGTTCAGCATCATTCGTGACTCCTCAGATACTGAAGCAGTCCATGTCCAAATGCAGCAAGAGCTGCACAATATCCAGGTTTGGGCTGACAAGTGGCAAGTAACATTTGCACCACACAAGTACCAGGCAATGACCATCTCCAACAAGAAAGAATCTAACCAACACCCCTTGACATTCGATGACATTACCATCGCTGAATACCCCATGATCAACATCCTGGGGTTACCATTGATGAGAAACTGAACTGGACTAGCCATATAAATGCTGTAGCTATAAGAGCAGACCCATGGCTAGGAATCCTCAGTGAGCAACTCGCCTCCTGACTCCTCAAAGCCTGTCCACCATCTACAAGGCACAAATCAGGAGTGTGATGGAGTATGATGCAATCACCACTTGCCTGGATAAGTGCAGTTCCAACAACACTCAAGAAGTGTGACACCTAATAGGAAAAAGCAGCCCGCTTGATTGGCACCCCTTCCACAAACATTCACTCCCTCCACCACTGATGCACAGTGGCAGCAGTGTGTACCTTCTAAAAGATGCCCAACGGTAACTCACCAAGGCACCTTAGGCAGTACCTCCCAAACCCACGACCACTACCATCTAGAAGGGCAAGGGCAGCAGATAGATGGGAACACCACTGCCTGGAAGTTCCCCTCCAAGCCACTCACCATCCTGACTTGGAAATACATCGCCGTTCCTTCACTGTCGCTGGATCAAAATCCTGGAGCTCCCTCGGTAACAGCACCTGCACCACATGGACAGCGGCGGTTCAAAAAGGCCTCACCACCACCTTCTCAAGAGCAATTAGGGATGGGCAATAAATGCTGGCCTAGCCAGCTACACCTACATCCCATAAATGACTAATAAAAAAATCTTAAAAGTTTTCTTTTCATTCACGGGATGTGGGCATTGCAGTGAAGGCCATCACTTATTGCCCCTTCTTCATTGCCTTTGAGGCAGCTGAGTGGCTTGCTAGGTCATTTCAGAAGGTAAATTAAGAGTCAACTACATGGCTGCAGGTCTGCAGTCACATATCAGGTAAAGACAACAGATTTCCTTCACGAAACAACATTAGTGAACCAGGTGGGGTTTTATGAAAATCTGGAAGTTTCAAGGTCACCACTACTGATACTAATTTCTTCAATTTCAAATCGATTTAAATAACTGAATTTAAACTCCCAAGTTGCTATGGTGGGGTTTTAATTCATGTGACCAGGTTGTTAGTTTAGCCCTCTGGATTACGAGCCCATTAACAAAAAGACAATGCGACAATTTCAGCTAACATTTAACAAGATTAGTTAGCGAGGAAGCCGAGTGGTAGAACAAGCGGCCACGAATGTTCTGTAGGTGGCCGGCGGAGCGATTGTTGAAAATGCCGTTAGGACAAGTCAGTGAGTCTGAAGATTTCTGTAGGTGACTTCTCCTCCAATGACAGTCAGCTTCCCTCCTGCTTTTGCTGCTGATAGGCTCACTCTGAGCCTATCAGCAGGAAACATGGCAGAGAAACAGGCTGTGATTGGACGAGCAGAGAACGCTGCTATCTGCGGGAATGTGCCGATAGTGGGACTTTGCTCTGCTGATCGTGCTTTCCCTTAGCTGCCAGTGCTCTGGCCCGCCTCCAGCTGTTTGCCACCCACTCCTGGTGCTCTGGCCTGGCTCCAGCTGTTTGCCACCCACTCCTGGTGTTCTGGCCCGGCTCCAGCTGTTTGCCACCCACTCCTGGTGCTCTGGCCTGGTTCCAGCTGTTTGCCACCCACTCCTGGTGCTCTGGCCTGGCTCCAGCTGTATGCCACCCACTCCTGGTGCTCTGGCCTGGCTCCAGCTGTTTGCCACCCACTCCTGGTGTTCTGGCCCGGCTCCAGCTGTTTGCCACCCACTCCTGGTGCTCTGGCCCAGCTCTAGCCACACTTCCCCCACACCTGGTGCTCTGGCCCAGCTCTGGCCCACTTTTCCCCACTCCTGATGCTCTGGCCTGGCTGCAGCTGCTTTCTCCACACTCCTGGTGCTCTAGCCACACTTCCCCCACTCCTGGTACTCTGGCCCGGCTCTGGCCCACTTTTCCCCACTCCTGGTGCTCTGGCCCGGCTCTGGCCCACTTTTCCCCACTCCTGGTGCTCTGGTCCGGCTCCAGCTCCGTTCCCCGGGTTCTCGGAGCTTTCCCCAATGGGCAACCATGTTCAGGTGCTTCTAGGCCTCAGGTCTAATCCCAGGTCTCTCTTCAGCTCTTCTTCACCCCCTCCCCAACCCCAGCTGAATTTAAAAAAATATTCTTTCACGGGATAAGGGTGTTGCTGGCTGGGCCAGCATTTGTTGCCCATCACAAAAACAGAATTACCTGGAAAAACTCAGCAGGTCTGGCAGCATCGGCGGAGAAGAAAAGAGTTGACGTTTCGAGTCCTCATGACCCTTCGACAGAACTTGCGTTCGAGTCCAAGAAAGAGTTGAAATATAAGCTGGTTTAAGGTGTGTGTGTGGGGGGCGGACAGATAGAGAGACAAAGAGGTGGAGGGGGGGGGTGTGGTTGTAGGGACAAACAAGCAGTGATAGAAGCAGATCATCAAAAGATGTCAACGACAATAGTACAATAGAACACATAGGTGTTAAAATTAAAGTTGGTGATATTATCTAAATGAATGTGCTAATTAAGAATGGATGGTAGGGCACTCAAGGTATAGCTCTAGTGGGTTTTTTTTTATATAATGGAAATAGGTGGGAAAAGGAAAATCTTTATAATTTATTGGAAAAAAAAGGGAAGGGGGAAACAGAAAGGGGGTGGGGATGGGGGAGGGAGCTTACGACCTAAAGTTGTTGAATTCAATATTCAGTCCGGAAGGCTGTAAAGTCCCTAGTCGGAAGATGAGGTGTTGTTCCTCCAGTTTGCGTTGGGCTTCACTGGAACAATGCAGCAAGCCAAGGACAGACATGTGGGCAAGAGAGCAGGGTGGAGTGTTAAAATGGCAAGCGACAGGGAGGTTTGGGTCATTCTTGCGGACAGACCGCAGGTGTTCTGAGAAAATCAGCCAGAATCATTACTGCTTATAACAGTGTTGTAATGCCTGCTCGATACATGTGTGAAAATTGGGTGAGTGCTCCCTGCATCAAATTGCCTGTAAAGCTCAATTAAAAATGGTTATGTGGCTGAGATACTGGAGGGTGGCTATTAATTATATTCCAATATAAGGTCAAAGTTTTCAGGACAGTGGGGGTGGGGATTGGTGCTGTGGTGGGATAATACGGATGGAAAAACATGGAAGACTGGGTGAATTTGATTAATTCATTAATTAATGGTGTAATTAAATGATACTATGGAAAATTTTCCAGTGGACAATCTTTTTTCTGTGACCACTGGTATTCTAAGTAGAACCATTTTTTTAGACAGCCAACACCATAAGCACTAACACCAAGGTCATCCATTAAAAAACTGCCTCTCCTATTTGCAAGAGTTTGTAGTCATAAAGGGGAAACAGTTAAAAAAATCTAACTGTGAAGTCTAAAGACAGCAAAATGAGATGTAGGAAGGAATGATGTGACACAAAGTAGATATTGAGGATCAAACCATTTTACTCTTTGTAGAAACAATGCATCAAAATGCAAGAATATGTGATAATTAAGGAAGCTGTTTGCAAGTAGCACATCATACCTTCATCATAAGAAAGACACTGCAGTTCTATGCAGGAGGCTAAGACAACAGCTGCTGAATGCAATTAATCCTTTTCTATTTATTTAGAATATTGAGCGCTACTGGAGTTTAACGTTTTCAATATTCATTTCCTTTGCAACTTTCAAATATACATGCAATATTGACAAAAATGAGAGAAAGGATCCCCACATATTTCATGCATAATGTGATAATGAGTGAGGAATGGTGGATAATGAGGTTACTTTCTGTGAATATGTTGATGATGAGAGATCGTGCCTGCTGTCAGAATATACATGAAAATTTGCAAGCAGTGCACCTACGGTTTTCTAAAGTGCACAGGTAGTGGGCAAGATTCCCAATGACAGTGTCTACTCAAAAAAATTACCCCTTATTTTGTTCAACTAATAATTTTAGAATTTGCTTGATAATTATGACTACAGTAAGTGAGTTTATTCACCCCATCCTTTTAGGTGAGCTGATTCACTTTTTTTTGACTGAGACAGTCAACTGTCAGCTTGAAAATTAATTTCCAATTGATGAGGAATTAAATTCATTGGCTACATTAGGTCACAAATGCCACTTCTTTCTCCAGACAGAGATGAAACCATCATGAATACTTAAGCCTGAAAGTTCACATGGTGGCCTAATGGTTCTTGCCCAGTGCAGCCTTGTAGGCCAGAGGGCCCCAGGATTGAGTCCCCATTGAGTTCAACAATTTTAGATCATGAACTCTCTCCTCCATCCTCACCCCCTTTTCAATCTCCCTCCTTTTTTCCCAATATATGTAGATTTTTCTTTTCCCACTTATTTCCGTTATTTTTAAATGTATTTCCATCCATTGTTTTATCTCTACCTTTTAGCCTATTTTGATCCCTTCCCTTCACCCCACCCCACCCCCACTACAGCTATCTGTACCTTGCTTGTCCTGCTTTCTACCCTTAATTAGCACATTCCTTAGATAATATCACCACCTTCTTGTCCTTGTCTATGACATCTTTTAGCTATCTCCAGCTATCACTGGCCCTCTATCCAGCTCTACCCTCCCCCACGCCCCCCCCCCCACCATTAAACCAGCTTATATTTCACCTCTTTTCAATTTTTACTTAGTTCTGTTGAAGAGTCATACGGACTCGAAACGTTAACTGTATTCCTCTCCGCAGATGCTGCCAGACCTGCTGAGTTTTTCCAGGTATTTTTATTTTTGTTTTGAGTCCCCATCTGTTGAGTTAGCTAAATTTTAAGTAAGGGATCAGCTCTTTGTAAAGGCACTGATTTCCTCGATGGTTATGAGGAACAATTGCCCTTCAGTACATCACTCAGTGGCTGTTTTTCATTTTGAAACTTGACACTAAGCAGTACCTGCCTACCCTACCATGGGGCACCTGACTGCTGAAGCCATTCTCCAAGCAGCTCTGACAGAGCTCAATCAGAAGCACAAATATTGACTTTTTTTTTCCTTTCCTAACTCAGGGATGCTACCCTATTTGTGATCAACTAACCCACATACAGTCACAGTTTGAACCTGGGGCTAGTTTGATCACTATGACTTGGAGTATGTGACTCAGTAAAGTAGATATAATTGGCAACATCATCTAAACACATAGGCCAGGATCTTTAGGTAAGAGAGCAGGTGGGGGGGGGGGGGGGTCCCCCTCGCCGATGCATAAAATGACACGGGATGACATCGGGCAGAACTCCCAACTTCACCCCGCGTCATTTCAATTTTCAGGTCGGCAGGGGTGCAGCCGAATCAGCTGTGCACTCACCAACCTCTCAATGGCCTACTTTTTACATTTAAAAAGTAATTGAGATAATTAATGGACCTGCCCATCCAACCTTAAGGTTGGTGGGCAGGCTGGGAGCCCAGGCGGGCTTCAGAAAAAGCATGAAACCTCATCCACAGGAGGGATGAGATTTCATGAGGGTTTTCAAAATTTTAATAAATGTATGCTTTAAAGTCCCAACAGTGTCACATGAGGGGACATGGCAGGGAAATTTTATTTTTGCACCTTCACCATTTGTAAATTTGGTGCTGATCTCCCTGAGGCAGCACTTAGCCTCAGGGAGATGAGTGCACTCTTTTGCGCACATGCGCAAAAGATCGCACTCTCAGCTGAGGGATTTCCACCCCCCACCCCCCCGCCCCATCCGCATAGGGAGCGCAGCGTTCCTTAATTGGCATGGCCATGTAAAATGGCAGTGTGCCCCCAATCGGGGGCGTCGATCGGAGGTGCGTTTGCCCGCACCCGCTCTTGCACTTCCTCCCCGACAGAGGGAAAGTTCTTCCCATACAAAAGCATATCAACAAAGCAAGCTGCCAAATAATGTTACTTAGGGGCTTCTTCCAATGAATCAGAGGTAGTGAGTTCACTGCTGAGCTACTGAGAGGACCCCCTCACATTTGCTCTGCTATTAATTCATGGGCCTAACAGCACAGTTCACATATTTTAATGATCTTGCCAATTGATCTAATGTACAAAATTGTAGAGGTGCAATATAGGAACATACTTGCTAAAATGTAGTAATGGAATCCAGATATTTCCACAACCACAATGAAATGTAGACAAACAGACACACACTGACACAATTTAATTAAATGAGTAACAAAGTGAGCCTCCTGGCGCTCATCTTCCTGTAGTGAATCACATGAGCTACAATAATATGTTCTCATTCATCAATTTAATTGTTGTGTCTTACCCACTAGGGATAAAAAAAATCTATTAACATTAATATATCCCTGGGGTTAGTACCAGCTTCAGCAGAAGTGTAAAGTTGGGAGTATCAGATGGATTGTTCATTATACACCCCACCTGACTTTTTTCCATTGAAGTCATGTGTGGTCAATACAGACAGTTTACATCTCTGTAAAAGTTGAAAGTTACTCCTCTCTCACTCCTAAATGATTTCAAGGATACTAAAGAACTTAATTATTTTCCTTATGATAATTGAGAGCACAATACAAATTTAAAAAACAAGGTTTCCACTATTTCCTTGCAAAAATCAGGCCCGGAAAGATGTTACCTTATAACTATAATGTCAGGATGCTATTAGAAGAACAGAAGAAAGAGGAGCAGGAGTGGGCCAATCAACCCTTAGAGTCTGCTCTCCCATTTAACAAGATCATGGCTGATCTTCTCCCTCAAATCTACCTTCCCGCACTATCCCCATATCCTTTCATTCCCTTCATACCCAAAAATCTATCAGTAATACGCTTAATGACTGAGCAGCCACATCTCCCTGGGGTAGAGAATTCCAAAGATTCACAACCACTTGAGCAAAACAGCCATGAAATAAGTGGCCAGTTCATTTGTTTTTGGCATTGTTGGTTGGGAAATTAGTAACAGTTGAGATACTGGGAAAGTCCCTGCACTGAACTGAAAGAGAGCCTTCAGAGTGCTACCTCTACCTGAATTGGCCTCTCATCTGAAAGATGACAACACAGAACTGCATAGAATTGTCAGCCCAAACTATATGCTTGAATCCATAAGACTGTGACTCAGAAAAAAGTATTCCGCCATTATGACAAGTTTCATGCTGTTATCCTGGAATGTAAAATCAGAAATACTCGGCAGATCAGATACTATCTGTGGATAGAAATAGAGTTAAGGCTGGATTTTCATGGAGTTAGGGAGACTCCTTGGAGGTGCAAAATTCGCAGCCGGGACCTGATTCCCAACCCCATTCGCAGCACCCCCGATTTTCGCCAGTGCAGATTAAGGGTGTGGGCTCTTATGGGTTGCGATCCTCACACCCCGCACTCCCGAACTGGCTGGCTTCATAGTAGCAATAGGCATCTCCTAGAACCCCTCAATTTTCATGGAGTCAAGCGTGCTTTTAAAGAACTCGTGGTTCACGAACCCAGAAGTATCATGAACCATAGCCTGGCTGAGGGAAACCTTTTGGAAGGTAAGTTCAAAAGGTATTGCCGATGGCCCCCATGCCTAGCTATGCTCCTCTACCCACACCCCACGGCCCTTCATACCCCCATGCCAAGCTATGCCCTTCTACCCATCCCCATGGCCTCTCATACCCCCCATGCCAAGCTATACCCACTACATCACCCCAAATGGCCCATTATACCCTCCATGTCAAGCTATGACTCCTCCATGCCCATTCACCCACTATACGTTCTGTACAGAACCAATAAACTCTGTGGTAAAAATAGGATGTGAGAAAAAGCTTTGAAAAAAGTCATTCATTCATAACTTTTTACTTTATTTTAAAAAATACTCCCTTCACTGCAGACCCATAAAAGTGTCTATCATCCAGACCCTTTAAAGTATTAATAGGAGAAACTGCAAGCACTTGAAATCACTTTATCTTGTGTAAATAAACATTATGCAATTGGCAGACTAGATTACAGAGCTAGAGTTGTCAATCAAGCACTGTTTTCCCTGGAGCACAGCTGTTTCAACAGACTAATGGATGTCTTGGCTCTCAGCCGAGCCTCCTGATGCGTTCTTGAAATAATGAACAAACTATTGAGCTTGTTAACGAGCCAATCATATGCATTTTTTTATTGGCCACTGCATTTTCGGGCATTGGATGGAAAATATTTGGGAGTGCTTCATAGCAGGTATGACAAATGGCATGCAGCAGGTTCTGCTGGTCGAGGTGGCAGTCTCTGTATGTTTTTGGACTTCATTTATTAACATTTTCAAGCCTGCTATAAGAAATAAAGGGAGAATGAGAGAACAGGGGGCCTTTAAATTTGTAATCATGACCCTCTTCCTGTTCACGGCATAACACCTCTGCCACATAACATCCTGGCCTAGACTCCTGATTGGGCTAGGACTCCTCTTTCGCACCACTAATTGGCTGCCTTCCCACTGGGCAGCCGCTAATCGGCCACCCAATGCTTGATTCACCAAGCTGAGACAGTGCGGGCAGGAGTAAGCAGACCATTCACTTTCCATTCTGCCACTCTCACCCCGCTGAAAACTATAAAATCCAGCCCAGACTGAACAGAAAGTACTAATAATGAGTGAAAATGACCTCTGCTGTTATAGTTATGAAAAAAGATGGCTAATGCAATGACATTTTTGAGGTATTTGATTATGGAATCATGCTGCAACTTAATCTGCCTCAATTTTAGTTAATGATTTAAAAGCTTTATATGTATTTTGATATACATCCATAGCATCAAACAGTAAACATATTGGAGTATTTATTATTATGGAGCATTTGTCCTGCTACACACCAAAAAATTTATTGAAGATGCTACAAATTAAACACCATGGAAAATAACAGAAGAAATTCAGGAAGACTTTAAAATTTTCAGAAATGTAAAAAGGTTTAGCTTATGACAGATGGAAAAGCTTAGCATTTAATACAGTAATCATGTGAAAGTCTATAACTTGTTTCCTTTTTTCCGTTGAATAGTATAAAAATAATACATTAATTTTTCATAATTTTTATTGCACCCAAAAAAAATCCTTGGAAGATGCACATAAGCAATTACAGTAATTGCTGTTATTTGGCAAGGATGGTGCTAGGCCAATAGCCAGAAAAAGATGTTCATAAAAGAAATTCTGAGGAGATTGTCTTCCTCTCATTGATTTATTAGGAACCTATTCCAGTCGTGCACTGCAGGCATGACTTGTATAAAATGACCCTTGAACGGGCTTGTAAAAGTAGAAATCTTCAATTTAGTTATTGGCAGAAGTCACTGGATGATTTTTTTTTACAATTAAATAGCGGACAAGGTACCAAATTCCATTTGTTATAATTAGGCAAGTAATTTAAGTTTCCTTTCCCCTTTTCTACTGAAGTCGAAATATTTTCCTTCAGGCTTGAGGATTAACCAAAAATGTCACAGTCACATGGACATCAGATATGACGCATATAGCCTGCAACTCTGGCATTTGTCTTTGTTTGACTATAACCTTTACTGCAGTGCTACTTGCTAACTTTTTGTTACGAGCCTAATCCCGGGCAATGTCTTGTACAAAGACCACTCACAAGAATGCTGCTACATACACTATAAAGTGATGGAGTAAAGCTGAGCTCCTGAGTTCCAACATTACAACCACTGTAGGATCATAGAATCATAGAATAATACAGCACAGAAGGAGGCCATTCATTCTATGGTGGCTCTTTCGAACTGTAATCAATTAGTCCCACTCAGAATCATAGTCTTAGAATTGTTACAGCACAGAGGGAGCCATGTGGCTCATTGTGCCTGCATTGGGTCTCTGAACACTACCTTCTTTCCTTTTTCCCTTTACTCACATCCCTGCAACTTTTCTCTTTCAAGTATTTATTCAATTTCCTTTTGAAAGCTACTATTGAATCAATATCCAGTACCCTATCAGGCAGCACATTCCAAATCCCAATCACCCATTGCATAAAGATAGTTTTTTCACAATGCCTCTGGTTCTTTTGCCAATCATCTTAAATCTATGTCCTCTAATTATCAATCCTTCAACCATTGGAAACATTTCCCTTTATTTACTCTACCTGAATCCATCTAGATTTTAAATGATCTCCTCTTAGCCTTTTCTGCTCTAATGAAAACAATTACAGTTTCTTCAATCTATCCACGTAGTTGTAATCCTCTTTAGCTGGAATGTATTAGTAAATACTTCTGTACCCTCTCAACAGCCTTCATGTCCTTCTTAAAGTGTGGTGTTCTGAATTGGACATAATACTGCAGCTGGGGCCAAACTATTTTATAGATGTCCAGCATAACCTCATGGCTTTTGAATTTGTGGGTGAGTAGGTGGGATTAGGTTCGGATGTAGGGGGGTTGGGACAGGGACAGGTTCAGTGCTCAAAAAATGGAAGTGTGTCAAGAAATTGGCTTCAAGCTGCCAGCCTCTGGATGTTAGAGACAAGGTGGGCAGCCAACTAGCACCTAGGAGGTGGGTTGACATTTTAAATATGTTAGTGACCCTGGAAGCTTCGAATTTAGCTGCTTAGCAGGTTTGACTGTGGCCAGCAGATTTCCTGGGCTGGGGGAAACCTAACAGCTGCAGTGAGGCAAGAGCAGGCACCAGGAGAGAGCAAAATACTGTGGTTGCTGGAAATCAGAAATAAAAATAAAAAATGCTGCAAAAACTCAGCAGGTCTGGCAGCATCTGCGGAGAGAGAAACAGAGTTAACGTTTTGAGTCCATGCTCAGAAGAAGAGTCATACGGACTCAAAACGTTAACTCCGTGCCTGCTGCCGTCGGGTGTATTCAGTGGCGTGAGTGGACAATATGGCAAGAAGTCCAAAAATCTGCTTCACTACGTCGTGAAACAAGTTTGCGATCATCTGTTCAGACCCCAATGGCAGCCGCGTTTCCTGCCATCGGACCTCGGGAACCTCATTGTAATACATCAGCATACCATTATAAGGCTAGCCTGCTGGAGTCATCCCCTCACGCTCGATTATCTGCCCATATCAGCAGGAAAGCACGCCGATGTTCCACAATATCGTATATAAGACGTGCACTTGGTTGTTTGCACTTTGCTCGGGACTTTGAAGTTTATTTGCCTATCTTGCTTCAGGCAAGTCATCAGCGCTAGGCTTTGCAGACAACACCATAAAGCTTTAGGGGGTCTCTACCTACCAGACCAGCCAGAAATAGTCAGGTAGCATATGGGTGCAGGGCTAGAGCTTGCTTGGGGAAGGGAGAGAAGTGGTTTCAGGCAAGGGAAGAGGTTGCAGGGTGAGGGCTGTACTGGGGAAGGGAATGGTTTGTGTGGGGGCACAAGTTGATCTGTGCAAATGGCCTCAAGGTGGTGAGGGCTGAGGAGGCAGTCTCCAGAGGAAATGAGGCCAGATAGAAATGTGAGGGTGTATGTGAGAGAGTGAGTGGTGATGTCCCTTGAGCTGGCAGTGGGTGAGATGCCAGTGCATGTGTGATGAGCTTGAGTTTAGAGTGATTCATCCTCTATTTGCAATGGATGGCCAGTCTCCTCTGTGCAGCATTGGCACTGATCACTGCCATCGCCTACCAAGCTGGAGTGGTGATGTTGCTGCCCCTCCTGCAGCCAGAGCGGGGGTTGGGGGGCGGGGGGGGTGGGGGGGGGGGGGGGGCGGCGGGGGGGGGGTGGGTGGTGTGGTAGAGGACATCACAGCGAGCCTCCACAGCGTCCAAAAGGCACTCGAGGGACGCGTCACTAAACCTGGGGGCTGCAAACTGCTTTCCTTTCGGGCCCATGTCTTAGTTACAGCAGCCCTGGGCTGGAATTACTGAGAAGTGTGTGCGTGACTGCACTTTAAAGGTGGCAGCATGGTGGGCGAATTCGAGCTTGAACACCATCGACACGGTATGTTTCTCAGGGATGCATAATTAATACGGCAGGCTTAGGACAATACGGCATGAGAGTCCACCATTGGGGCCGGTTTACCCGCCCACTACCACACTTAGTGCAAATCTGGGATGACTCCGCCTTTTGTTTCTCTTTCCATTGATGCTGCCAGACCTGCTGAGTTTTCCCAGCATTATCTGTTTTTATTCCAGAAGATAGCAAGTGCCTTTACAGCACTTCCAAGTGCTTCCTCCCAGCTAGAAAGCTCCCCCAACATCAGACAACTCTCTTTGTGATCAAAACCTTCATTGGTCTGAGATTGGTCCACATCCTGGGGACTCCCCAATGGGCTCAGGGATGAGAACCCTCAGAATCAGATCGTACCCCGGGTTGGGGATCAGAATTACTTGGTTCGGTAGCCTCCTTCCGGGTGTTCTCCATCCAACTAATTGAAAGGTGATTTTCAATTAAGTTGACTTCTGTGCAGGGAACCTGTCAAGGCCAAATGTTGCACATTTTGGATTTAAAGCCCTACTGTGTACAGGGAAACAGAGAACTCCGGGTTCCCTGCATGCTACTGGACTGCTCCCAGCTCGTCGGCAAGTAGGAATTCTCCCTATGCTCGTATTTTGTAAAGCCCAATATCCCAAATGCTCTGTTAATTCTGTTAACCTGCCCTGTCACCTTCAAAGATTTATATACAGACACCCGCTAGGTCTCTCTGTTTTGAAATTGGACCATTTAGCTTGCATTGTCTCTCTTCATTCTTGCTCCCAAAATGCATCACTTTACACTTTTCTATACTAAATTTAACCTGGCATCTGTCCACCCATTCCAAAAGCCTGTCTATGTATTATTAAAATCTATTACTCTTTACCTCACTATTTTCCACATTTCAAAGTTTTGTGTGATCTGTAAATTTCAAAAGTATGCCCTCTATCCTCTCAGGAATAGGTCATCAATGTGTGCAATTACAATCCTAGTACTGAACCCTGGGGAACACCACAGTATGTGTGGAGCGTCCAGATTTGTAATAAGTGCGGTAGCGGGTGGTTAAAACAATGCTTTAACTGCCGGCCACAGTTACGGCTTCTCGTGCCATATCATCCCAAACCTGCCGCATTAATTATGCATTATGATGGCGTGATGACTGCCAGGCCATCACCTCGCCACTTCACCACACCAGGTGCCATATATAAAGTGCAGCCATGCACACACCTCTCAGTGCTTCCAGTCCACGACTGCTGCACAGAAGGCAGGATAGCCCCAAAAGGCAAAAAGACTGCAGCCCCTCGCTTCAGTGGCGAGCCCCTCGTGTGCCTTTTGAATGTTGTGGAAGCCCACCATGATGGCCTCTACCCCACTCTGGCTGCAGGGTGGGCAGCTGCAACACCAATCCAGCATGGGAGGCAGTGGTCAGCGCCAATGCCCTGCAAAAGAGGACAGCCACCTAATGGCATGACAGGATGAATATTCTCATCTGTTCCGCAAGGGTAACCCGCTCTTCTCATCACTCTCAACTCACACACTCACAAACCCATCACACATCCACAGGGATCTCACACCTCAAGGGACAACACCAATAACTCTCACACACACCCTCACATCTCCATCAGGCTCATACCCTCTCGAGACCGTGTCCCCATCCTGTCATTAGCTTCAGTCACCACACAGACGTTCCATACAGTGCCATGTGTCCTGCTCACACTCTCTCCATCTGTTTTCATGCAGAAGAAGCTGGCTTACAACAGGAGGGAGAGGTCCCAGACCCGGGGTGGAGTGGCCCACATTAGGCCCCTCACTCACTTTGAGGAGCATGCCATCACGCTGATTGATGAGGACATGGATCATGCCTGCAGTGACGGTGAGGTGGGCAGTGATCACCCTCGTGGGGATCCTGCACCACATCATTCCTCTCTCAACCCAATTGTGAGTGTTCTGTCTCCTGCTTTTGACTCTGCTGCCATGCACTAATTATCTCTGCTTTGGTTCACAGGGAGCTCTGCCAAGCGACCAACCTCCTCAGCGAGCCAGTCCCTCAGCTCCATACATGTCCTCACCTCCAGCCTAGAGGATACCTCCTCCATTGAAGAGCTGGAAATAAGCCGCCTGGAAGACTTGTCACAGTGCTTACCCACACCCTCCCCTCTCCAGACTCCTTCACTTTTCACACTAGTCTCACTGTCCTGAGCATTTTCAATGTTGCCTGCTTGGCTTTGCTCTCAGTTGCCCAGCTGAGCTGACCTACATCTCCGCCCACCCACTGATCACACTCCCATGCAGCAGCTTATCTTGCCCACCATGACTTTCATTTCACTTTTGATTTAGACAGTATGGTCTTGATTTGCTTGTTCATAGACACCCCCATCTTTTTCCCTCCACCAGTCACCCATTTCCTTTCCCCCATCACGGTTGACCGCCCTGGCGTCACCTTCTACCTCCTCTTCGTGACCTACCAGGAACAACCCTTTTCCTTCCTGTCCAGATGAACATGTACATTCCCTTCCTTCCCAATAATCCCATCTCAATCTAAAATCATCTCCCCGAGCTCCTTCTTCTCATCCCCAGGGTCCATGTCTGCCTCCGAGTCTCCGCCAACCATCCTTGTTGACCACTTCCAACCTATCACCTCACTCTGCCCTTGGTCATTCTCACCATTCCCTCATCCTATGCCCACCGTGAGTTCGCTCCCCAGGAGCAGGCATGCATTCATCAGAGCCCTCCCTTGCACATTCACCTGGACATCCCCCACTCCAGTCCCCTTCCGCCCTTGGAACTCCATCCCCCTCTCTGGATGCATTCCTCCCTTTGGATCTCCTACCCACCACCCCCCCCCCACCCCACTCCTGGAGCTCCCCACCCCACCCGTACTCCACCCTTGCTTAGTCTTTCCCCCTTCCTGACTCCTTCAGACACCCTTACTTCTTCCTCCAGCCTTACTTCTTCCTCCACACTTAGTCCTTCCCCCTTCCCAACTCCTTCCTCCAACTTTACTTCTCCCTGCAGCCTTATTCCCTGCCCTCTCCACACTCCTTCCTCCGCCCAACTCCCTTTCCTCTCCATACTCCTTCCTCCCCTTGGACTCCCCTCTCTGCACTCTTTCCCCCCTCTGAACTCCTTCCCTTACACTTTCCACTGACCTTACACCTACCTCCCCAGTTGCCGTCTTCTCCCCTGTTACCCCGTCTTCCCCCGTACTCCCCCGCTCCCCACCTCCCCCAACACCTTCATGCCCCCCTCTCAACCTCAGCCCTTCCTGACATCTTCATTCCTCCCCTCCTAACCTCAGTCCATCCTGACCCCTTCACTCCCTCCTGCAACCTCACTCCATCCTGACACCTCTTCCTCTCCCAGTCGGTCCTAGGCCTTCCTCTCCCATCCCCCGATACATCTTCCTCTCCCAATCACAGCTGGATCTTCCTCTTTACCCCCTTGACCATCATCCATTGTGAGCAGAGCCTCAACCATGACGTTCCAACTTCCGCGGGCTGTTTCACAGCAGAGCCATGTCCATGAGAATCCACCTGGCATGCCATGATCATTCCTCCAGTGTGCTGTTGCTGTTGGGGTCCAGTCTGTCCAACCTTTCCTCATAAGACAAACCCCTCATTCCAGGTAACAATCTAGTTAAACCTCCTTTATACTGCCTCCAACGCATTTACATCCTTCCATAAATAAGGAGACAAGAACTGCACACAATATTTAAGATGTGGTCTCACTAATACCCTGTATAACCACAGCATAACATCCTTACTTTTATGTTCAATTCTTCTTGTAATAAGGGATAGCCTTCTTAATTACTTACTGTACCTGCATACTAACTTTGGTCCCTAGTCAGCCCCGCCTCTCTTCTGACAATCTTTTACTTTTGATATTCTAACAAAAGACCTTTGGATTCCCTCTTATTCCTATTCAGTCTAATTCTTCCTTGAATTATCAGCTGACATACGTCATATGTCCCCTTTTCTGCTTCATTCTAACCGTTTTGTCATCCATGGATCTCCGTCTTTGGTTGTCCTCCTCTTTCTGCTTGTGGGAAAGTACCTAGACTGTGTTTGAATCATACTCTGTAAAGATGACCCACTGCTCCATTATATTTCTACCCACCAGTCTTTGCCTCCAATTTACTTGGACCAGATCACTGCTCCGTTCTTTGAAATTAGGCTTCCTCCAGTTAAGTATTTTTATTTTGGATTGCTTTTTGTTCTCCTCTATATTTAATCTAAACCTTACGCTACCATAATCACTATTCCCTATATGGGGTTAGTTAAAGTCTCCTATTATCAGTACTCTATAGTACTTGCACCTCTTAATAGTTTCTTTGGAAATCTGCTCCTTTATATCCTCTCCATTATTTGGTGATCTATAAAATAAACTAAGTAGTGTAATAATTTCTTTGTTGTTTTTTAGCTCCAACTAAATGGATCCTGTTTTGACTCCTGAAGGATATTCTCTCTTTCCAGAACTGTAATCTTTTCCTTGGTCAAAACTGCTGCCCATTCCTTCCAGGTCTTTCCATAATACCTTGTGCCCAGGACTATTAAGCATCCAACACTTGTTTTTTTTTGAGCCAGGTATTGGTTATCACTATTACATCATATTTCCATGCAATTATTTGTGTCTGCAGCTCACCAACCTTATCAATAGTTCTATTTTGAGAGAGACACAATCACAATGCTTGGAACAAGGATAATTGTCTCCTAAAAGCATCCCTTTCTCACAGCCAGACAATCCAGAGATAGACGTCAAGAATAAAAATGCCAAGGGCCACAGATAAAGGTAAGGCAGGCTGCAAACCCCAGTACTGTATTATAAGTACCGATACCTTTTGTGAAAGCTGAGCACATATCTTTTTATAGATGATCTTTGAACTCTTTTCAAGGCCAAACAAGAGTTCCTTTACCTTGTGTTTCTCGTTTCCTTCTCATACAGGTGCATTAGCCACTATAGCAAAACTGGGCCACAAATGTTAAACACATTTTCAAAATATTATGACATCTTACCATTTAGGAAATATTTGAATATTGCATCAGCTGGATTATAAATATTTTATTTGGTCTATTTGGTTCAAATGTTGGTGTATGTTGTACATTACGTTTCTATGACTACACAGCTTCTGGAACTCTGAAGGGGAATCAGAAAGTCAGCACATACATTTTTCTTTCATGTTAAATGATGGGACTGCTGAATTATATATGGTCTAATATTAATCTTTAATTACACACCATCTTGTCACTAATATAGGTTATGCACCGATTCACAACACATCTCACTGGCTTAACAGTAAGAAAGATAAAGGAAAGCAACGAAATGCTGAAAATTTGAAAGCAGGTTTTTCAGTACCTGAGAGAGAAGAGCTTTACATTTTGGGTTTTGACCTCTTGTCAGGCCTGAATCATTAGCCCATCTTTTCTTTTTTCAGATGTTGATGTAACATTTACTGTTTTATTACTGGTTTCACACTTTGCACAGAGATGAAATAGGCTGTACCACTTAGCTGCAGAGTGGTGACAATTGCAGTTGTTTCCTGGGACCCCTGTATTGATTCTTCTATCAAAGTGGAACTATTGATTTTTGGCAAACAAACATTCACAGCATCTTTTGTTTATCCAGCTATTGCCAGAACACTTCATGATCTATCTATTGGACAAATTCAGGAAAGGCCCTTCTGGTTTTGACTCAGTCTTTTTCCTTTGCAATCACAAAATGGGTTATCTAGTCATTTAAATTAAACAATTCAAATGATATAGGGAGGTGAAAATTGAGTGCCGTAAATTAATCATCAGATCATTTGAATTAAGAATAGATTAAATGAAACAAACTGAAGAATCAAGGCTGCAGTACTGATTGTCACCTATTAGATGGACTATTGAATTGAGACATCTAGATGAGTGTCAACTCCCATTGTGCAATACTCCAGCATAACTGAAAAAAGTTAGAAGAAATGAAGGTAAATCGAGAAGTCCTTTTTAACTGATATAAACATAGTCATAAAGCTGATAGACTTTAGGATGAAAACAGTACTTAGAAAATAGGGCAGTTTGTGAAATCCTGTGAAAGAGTGTGTAAGAGTGGACCAAATTTTCAAAATGGGCACATAGCAAAGAGATAAAGTGCAAAATGCCACAAATTTAGAACCTAGGAAAAATAGTAACAATGTATGGAAAATTAAGAAAGATTGCATAAGAGACAGCTTGAAAGCTAAATGTGAGAAGTGAATCACTTTTCAACTTTTGTCCAGGATTACAAGAACCTTTGATTGGGAAATGCCAAACGCTCTCTGAACTTTTGTCATAAAATCTGGCAAAGTAATGGCAAAGCTACTTAAATAACTACCCAGCTTTGGACATTCCCAAGAAAAGTCACATTAATATGAAAAACAAATTAAACAATTGGGGCTTGACATTTTTCTCCATTATTTTTACTGTATTGGGTAATGTGTTTCAGTTAAATTCTTATACTGCTATCTTAACAATGTGAGTGACCCATTCATTTGCAATAAGTTATGGATTTTATTGGGAATTTTCCATAAATGGCTTAACCATAGTCCTAAAAATAGTGTCTAAAGGAATTTGCACCTTGAAATCAAAATGCTGACTGGGAACTATGAAAAAAATGTTTTGGTAGATATCAACACTAACACTGCCACTGGCTGAGAATATGATGGGGGAGTCAGCATGCCTGAGGGAGAACAGCATTTCCCATAGAGCCAACGTGACTCTTATGGGTCTACAACATATCACTCCCATTGCTCTGCAAGACAGCACACTGCTGTCATAAAATACTCTTAGAGCCACTGTTCATGCTTTATAAGCCAGATGACGTGTTGGAGCCCAGAGTCACTATGGCAGCAGCCTGAGTTTCTATTGAAGATGTCAGAGATGCAGGCAGGGTCTGCATCATTGTGGGTCTCAATGCACTGGCTACAGAGTAGACCACTTGGGGAATGATTGACTACATAATTGGGATATGTGTGCAAAGAAACTGGATAGGTTGGAATTGGACTCCACTATGCTGTCTGCCATTATGTGAAAGCTTAATGGTAGGCCTCCCAATGCACTTCAAAATTTGTGCTGATTAGCCAGGACTGGTTCCTCGAGGTTTTCATCTCTACTCTCTGCAGCAGGAGGGTTAAGATGCAAGAGAACCCTCCAACATGCTTTCTCGGCTGTGCTATCCATCTGCACTTGCTCCGGCTCACTTACCAGCCTCTGTACTCCAGTCTCTGAGCTGATGCATGCTTGGGTAAGGTTCAGTGGGTGGTGCTTTTAGAAGGATGTCCTCCTCTTCCCCCAACTCACTGTGCTATATAGAATTTTAGGAATCTTATCTGAGCTGCAAGTGCCCAATAAACACTGACAAGCATCCTGCTGATTGGGGCGGGGTGAAATCCAATAGTGCTTCTATGGAACCGAGTCAACCTTCAGCCTTAAAGGAGGATGCGACAGTCTCTTGGAGGAGTTGGTGGGCGGGGAGTGGGGGATTATACCAAATGGCTAGCAGTGGGTGGCAAGATTTTTAGGGGCCAGGAGGTTGCTGGAAGGACCACTGGAGCAGATGTTCTACATAATCTGCCCATTGATACCAGAAAATTGTGATTGGAATACGACAAGTGACATAGGATCCCAATTTAAACAAGGCTCTTGTCTGTTTTGGATAGCAGTGCTGGTCACCCGTTTTGAAATCCACTTGAATATTAGATCATGCAGGTCTCAGGAGGCCAGGAGGGATTTTATTATATATTAAAAAAAATCTACCTAACTCCCTGATTTCTGTAGTGACTGGCAGATGAAAATCACCCTCAGAGCCTTGAAGAGAAAAGGGTACACAACAGATAGGAGAAAAACAGATGACACTGTAGTCGTTGCTATTCAACAGTAAATCCTTGTCTTCTGCTCCTTCCCTTTGGGCTTGCTTCTGTTACTGTGTTCACACATCCATGCACTGCTGGCAATCCCACAACCTCACTGTTAACCAGGCTTTCATTGATCAATGAGAAAGAATGAGTCACTTTTATTTTTAATCACAGCCACTTGGAACATGAGCATTAAAGCATTGAGGATTGCTATTTAAGCTTCATATCAATTCTTACGAATGTTACATATTCAGAATTTTCAATTTACTTGTATATAAAAAGAATAGGCCTGATGTAGTTTGTATTTTATTCCTCTTTTGTTCTAAAACATTTAACATTGTTTAAGAGGATAGTGTTTCGTGATGTTTTTTTGTGAAGTCTAAAATTGCCATTCAGGTTCTCTAGGAATCTTTTCTCATGACTTGTGGCAATTGTTTCAGTCTTCATTGAAGAATCCAAATACTTTCCAAATACAAATGTTAATTATCGTTTCCATATGATGATATTCTGACAAAAATAATGCACAGCTTTTCAGCCTTTATTTCCCAAATGTAAAAGGTTTTATCGTTTTTTTGAGTATGACCTTTTTAAGACTCAGAGGGGTAGATCCTTTGTTGTTTGACAGTGTAAAATGGATGATAACGAGTTGGCAGCCAATTTTTCACCTCTTCCCGTTTTTATTTCTATTAAGGTCAGTTGATTCACAGTATCACACAATATCAAAATTTACCCAAGTTTGAACAATGTTGCCAACACAGAGCAAATTTTGCACTCCCAGTTTGCAAACCGCTCTGAGAAACAGCACAAGCCAAAGATGGGGATAAAAGATCAAAGCTCCAGCTTTCGGGTCTGCCCTGTGGCACTGAACTGGAAGAATAGAGTTTACCGTTAGGATTTCAGTGGATGTAATTTTCATATGGTGCTGAATTGTGCTGGAAAAGTAACATGGTAACAACTCATGCTGTAATTGATATGCAAATCGGCCAGCCAACTCAAGGGATTAGCAGATATCCCATAAATTTCAAATCGCCAGAAACTTGCTGCTTGATTTATGACAGTCCGCACAAGTGACATCTCAGCCTCAGCATTAAGAGCTTGTTGAATTTTTCACATTAATTGTCAATTAAGCTCGCCACAGAAAGTTAAGTATGATAATTAACAGCATGAGTACCTTTGTAATGATGTGACAAGTCATTAATGCAGTGCTAATCAACTTCTCTGCTCCAGAAATTGAACAACTTAAACTGTGGAATTTTATTTCTTCAGGTGGTGAATTGAATTCAAAGGCAGGATTTTCCCCTTTGAATCAGGAAGCGTGACCCTGGCCGTTTCCCACTGGCATGTTCCCAATTTCTGAAAGTCAGCCCATTCGCACAGAATTGTTATCTTCAAGGTTGAGTCAGGCTGGTGTCCACTGCCTCCTGAAACAGCCCAAGGTGGGAATGGCGGTGGGCGATGTTGAGACAGGGAGCTTAGAAGGCCAACCTCCGTTCATAGCCATTGATCCAGTTCTCTACATGGTTGTTAGGCCCCCTAACCCTCACTATTCTACCCACCCTATCCCCCCTCCATGCCACCCATGCTGCCTCCATGCATCTAGCATACCCCATCCTTACCTCCATGCACCCTCCATACCCAGCCACCCAGTATTCATTATATACAGAGCTCATGAGTCATATAATAACTTTGGGAGGTCTTTGAAATACTAATGAAATAAAAAAAATCAGTCATTCAAACTCCCTTTAAAAAAAATCCTTCTTAGAAGCTTATAAAACTCTCAATCATACAAATAGCCTTTGAAACACACCTTGAAGAAACACTCTCTCCTATTAGGTGTCTGTTAATCTGTCAAAATAAACAAACCACCATTAAAAAGCCCCTACAAAACATTTATTCCTATTTATTATTCATAAACTGCCAATCAAACAAAACACACAGCCCCTACACAGCTGTGTCAACAGCTGCTGCTGAGTTAAATCCATTAGTGGAGTTTGGAACATAGCCATGCCATCATAATGAGATTACATGGCACGACTGATTAAACAAACCTTACAGAGCTCAATACAATGCAGTTTTTGCACTTGTCTGACCAGATGTCCATCCATCAGCTCCTTTGTTTCCAAAGGTTCAATGGGGTTTCAGGCAGAAAAGTCCTGCATCTGTTCAGTTTTTTTTTCAAGGTTTCAACAGATCTCTGAACTTTAAATCAATGTAAAACTCCAAGCACAGAGTCCATTTGACCCATTTAAATCAGATTCCCAATCCTCTGGTTAAAGTACTCAAATGCATGTGAACATTTACACAATGCTGGTCAATTTAATTGCAACTTACCTTTTAAGGACAGAACTCTATGATCAATCACTGTATTGAAAACATACTGAAATTATCATATACGTTACAATATGACATTTGAAGTTGGCTAGAGCTTTAAAACTTACCTGCCAAAAGGCTCCCAACTCCACCCTTCACCCAAGGTTCACAGATTGACTTACTTGGCATGGTTTCCACAGCCTTCAGGAACAACCCAACTGCCTTGATGAAAATACCAATGTCAGGGAAAATTGCATTTGGAGCCGGCATTTAAATAGCAATCCCAACATCACTTTAACAGTCTGACACATTTCTCAACCCAGGAAAAATTGCACCCATTGCGAATGGCCTGTTCAATTTTAAAATGTGGCCCTTCATTCCTCCAGTTTGGGCCTCCTGATGTGGGTTCGCACAGTATTGGGAGGGGATAGCTTAGCTCAAAATCTGAAATTTAACATTTCTCCTTACTTTTTCTTTATGGCCCAGATGTCCTATTGTCTTTTTCATCAGTTACAAGCTCGCAAATCTAGCAAGTTAGGGTGCAATATTTTTTGAGCTGTATGGTGTGGGAAAAAATCTAGCTAACACAGCATGGTGTCCATTGCCTCACTTCAACAAGATCTAGTCCAACATCTGTTTAAGCCAACGACATTCAGCTATGCAATTATTGATCTTTTTCCTTCCAAACTTGAGTTGAAGGATGCTAGAATTACTGTTTACAGGTAATGGTAATGGTATTGGTGGGAGCAAATTGAGGTGATGAATTAAGATGTCACAGCGGAAGCATATCATAAAACATTAAAATGTACTGATTTCCCAATAACACTTTGGTTCCAGCACGTTACATGAGCCTAATGGAAAAACTGTACAAGACATATATTTATATAAGGAGTGTGTATATAAATTTAAATGTTCAAAACTGGGAATACATGAAGTGCTGTGGGACATCAGCAGCAGAATTGTATACAATCCCCTCAATTCCTGCAACTGAATCCATCACTCTACCATTACCAGCAAGTAAAGGGAACAACTCTGGTTCAATGAAGTGTGTTGGATGGAGCAGCATCAGGCATACCTAAAAATGAGGTGTCAAACTGCTGAAGCTACAATACAGGAGGGCTATTTGCCAAACAGTGGAAGTGGTAGACAGAATTAAGCGATCCCACAATCAACGGATCAGATCAAAGCTCTGCAGTCCTTCCATGTCCAGTCTTGAGTACTGGTGGTAATTAAACAACTAACTAGAGGAGGAGGCTCCACTGGTGGGGGAGCCACACCTGTGAAAAAGACAAGGTGAAACATTTGCAAATATCTTCAGCCAGAAGTGCAGAGTGGATGATCCCCAGGATCATAGATGCCAACCTTCAGCCTATTCAATTCACTCCATGTGATATCAAGAAAAGGCTAAAGGCATTAGATACTGCAAAGGCTATGGGTCCTGACAAAATTCCAGCAAAAGTATTGTGCTGCTGAACTAACCATGACCCTAGCCAAGCTGTTCCTGTATAGCTAAAACACTGGCATCTAACCAGCAGTGTGGAAAATTGCCCAAGTATGTCCTTTTCACTAAAGGAGAACAATCCAATCTGGCTAGTTACTGCCCCTATTAGTCCACTCTTGATCACCAGCAAAGTGATGGAAGATGTTCCCAGCAGTGCTATCAAGCAGCACCTACACAAAATAACCTGCTCACAAGTGGTCAGTTTGGGTTCTGCCAGGGCTAGCCAGTCCCAGATTTCATTACTGCTTTGGTTCAGACAGTGACAAAAGTGCTCAACTCAAGAAGTGAGGTGAGAGAGACTGTTCTTGACATCATGGCAGCAATTGACTGAATGTGGCATGAAGGACCCTGGCAAAATTGACGTCAATGGGAATCTGGGGGAAAGCTCTCCAGTGGTTGGAGTCATAACTAGCACAAAGGAAGATGATTGTGGCTATTGGAGGCCAATCACCTCAGTCCCAGCATGTTGCTGCAGAAGTTCCTCAGGGTGGAGTGTGGAGTCCTAGGCCCAATCTTCATCAATGACCTACATTCCATCATAAGGTCAGAAGTGGGGGTGTTCGCTGAAGATTGCACAATGTTCAGTATCATTTGCAACTCCTCAGATACTGAAGCAATCTGTGTCCATATGCAGCAGGACCTGCGCAACATTCAGGTTTGAGCTGTTAAGTGCCAAGTAACATTCGTGCCATACAATTACCAGGAAATTATCATCTCCAGCAAGAGAGAATCTAACTATCTTCCCTTGACATTCAATGGCATTACCATTGCCAAGTGTCCCACCATCAAAATCCTGGGGTTACCATTGACTAGAAACTTAACTGGACCAGCCATATAAATACTGTGGCTACAAGAGCAGGCTAGAGGCTGGGAATTCTGAGGCAAGTAACTCACCCGTGACTCCCCAAAACCTCTCCACCATCTACAAATCAGGAGTGTGATGGAATACTCTCCACTTTGCCTGGGTGACTGCAGCTCCAACAACATTCAGGAAACTTTAGACCATCCTGGACAAAGCAATCTGTTTGATTGGCACCATATCCCACCAATCTAAGCATTCATTCACTCCACCACTCACGGACAATGGCAGCAATCTGTATTATATACAAGATGCAATGATGTAATTCACCAAGGTACCTTTGACAGCACCTTCCACATCTGTGATCTCTACCACATAAGAGGACAAGGGCAGCAGGTACATTGGAACACTACCACCTGTAAGCTCCCTCCCAAGCCACATGCCATTCTGAATTTGAACTATATTACCGTTCCTAGACTGTTGCTGAATCAAAATCCTGATTTTCCTTCCTAATAGCATTGTGGATGTATCTGCACCAGATGGATTGCAGTAGTTCAAGAAAGCAGCTCACTACCACCTTCTCAAGGGCACTTAGGGATTGGCAAAAATGCTGGCCTTGCCAATGAGAGCGACATCCTTAAACAATAAGAGCAAAAAAAAATCCAGCATGCCTTCCTAACCAGTTTATCTATCAGTCCTGTTACCTTCGGGGATATGGAGAAGTGCACTTCAAGGTCCCTATGTTCCTCTATGCTTCCTAGTATCTTACCATTTATTGTATATTCCTTTGTCTTGTTTATCCTCCTCGAACGTATTATCTCAAACTTCTCTGAACTGAATTCCATTTGCCACTTTACTGCCCACCGGACCTGTCACTGATATCTTCCTGCAGTCAGCAGCGTTCCCCCTCACTATCAAACAATTTTTGTATCCTCTGCAAACTTCTTAATAATACCACATGCATTTAAATCTAAATCAATGATATAAACCATGAAGAATGGGGGACCTAATACTGAACACTGCAGAACCCCAGAACATTGTAAAATGTATTAATAGATTTATAACTCTCAACTCCTTTGAGGCATGATAAAAAGGCATTCATATTACATTGTCCACCCTGTGAGATAACTCATGTTGTGATTTTCTCTGGGCTTTCTTCCAATCCTTACACACATGAGAGAAAGCATTGAATGGTTAAACTCAAAGTGCTGTTTTGCTTTCATTCACAGACTACAGAAAATCCTTACTGAGCAACAAATATTCTCTTAGGAACAGGCTGCTTTGAATGGACAAGAGATCAAAACCCACCAACAAAAACACTCCTTACAGTCATAACCATGACAACGCAGAACCAATCAGATTTTTCATTGCTATCACTTGCTCCCTTGTCACCATATACAGGAATTAACTTAATCTGCTATAAACCTGCCTTTGGTACATTGAAAAGGGTCTGAAATGGTTACAAGATTCATATTTTGTTCTGCTCACATCTTCGATTAAACAGATCATATCAGATATTTTAGTCCAAAGCATGGATCTGACATTGTAACACAAACAACAAAATTATCGATGAAACATTAATTGGATTTAGATGCTGGAAAAATACAGTTGAGTAGAGTTTCCACTTTGGAAGCAGTTGGGGAATTGCACCAAATATATGGTTAAAGTTGAGTTGGTTAGATTACAGTTCAAGTTCCTGATAAAAAAATGTATTTGCATAATCACAAACATTAAATCTTCAATGAACAAGCACAATCCAGTAAAAAGCATTCCTGGATGTATTTTAGAATAGTAACCTGATGCAGTTTCTTTAATATAGCTAAAAATCCCTTTATCACCAGAAATAAGCAGTTTTTAATAAGGATGCCCAGTCCTCCATGTGTGAGTATCCTGATATAAAACCTCTAAAGATGACTTTTTAAGAAGCTATGATCTCCATAGAGACTAATAAATTTTAAAAAGAAATCCAAACTTCCAGTTAATAGCTGAAAGGATGACACGACAAGACTTCACATTTTAAAACTTTTACTGTAAGAAAATACTAAAAGCACCATTGACTAAATATTATCTTTTAAAGCAGATTATACTTTAAATCACAAAACAGAACACTCTGCTTTTTCTTTCAGCACAACCAAAAACAGATATACTTTATACGGTCCTTTAAATAGACATTTAGTTCTCACAGAACCAGTCCATGATGGCTCTTAGCTCCCAAGGGTTTACTTCTGTTCTTTTCCTTTCTCAGCCTGGGAACTTTTAATCTTTAAACTGTCTTTGACAGTGAGGTTTTGTCCACCAGATGTTCCTCCTCCTGTGAAAGCTAGGTGAAATTTCCAACCTCATTGTAACTCCTTATGAATTCAGTCTTTTCAATCTGAGCGTGATCTCCTATCTGCATCCCTGTGTGGTGAACCACAGCATCTTTCTGTCTATAGCTGCTCTCCCTCTCCAGGATTCTGACAGACTAACCTTGTCTGTGAGTTTTTAGAGATATCTTAGACCCTTCGCAACTCAAAGCCTAACTCCATGACAATATGAATCACATGGGCCTTGTATCCAGGTAGAAATGCTGATTAGCTTTCCTTGAAACCCCAAATCTCTTTTATCTTGGAAGTAAATGGACAGTTTAAAACAGAACTGTTTATAACCTGATAATCTCAATACTTTTCTGGGACTTTGAAGGTTTATAGTCTATCCACTGTTAGCATATAGGCTGCCACCATTGTCTCCAAATGTAAGCACCTTGCACCTTCTTCCTAGTAAAACAATCTGGGCCCTCTTTAATCTTTAACAATCCAAACACCCAGGCTTCTTGTCAGGGGGACTTCAGAACAGGTCATTTTACCTTAAATGAAAGACACAGCTCCAAAACATAGCAACACGAACCATTCAATAATTTCACTGGTGTACACTAGTCAGTTTCTAACTAATTTTTTTGTGATATGAAAAAGCTTTTAAAACATGCCTACTGGTGCTTGTGCACCTAAGAAGACTAACACAATTTGAAAAGCCTTCCCTAGCCAGCAGAATCGACGGAATATCATATTTTCAATCTGGGACATGACCAGTTTCATAAGTGGTTCTGATCCAGTGAATTGAAATGTAAACCAATGTAAATGATTATGTCAAACACAAACAGAAGGGATAATAAAAAACAGAAAATGCTGGAAGAACTCAGCAGGTCTGGCAGCATCTGTGGAGGTTTTAGCTCTGAAGAAGAGTCATACGGATGCAAAACATTAACCTTGTTTCAAAACAAAAACAGAATTACCTGGAAAAACTCAGCAGGTCTGGCAGCATCGGCGGAGAAGAAAAGAGTTGACGTTTCGAGTCCTCATGACCCTTCGACAGAACTTGAGTTCGAGTCCAGGAAAGAGCTGAAATATAAGCTGGTTTAAGGTGTGTGTGTGGGGGGCGGAGAGATAGAGAGACAGAGAGATGGAGGGGGTTGGTGTGGTTGTAGCGACAAACAAGCAGTGATAGAAGCAGATCATCAAAAGATGTCAACAACAATAGTACAATAGAACACATAGGTGTTAAAGTTAAAGTTGGTGATATTATCTAAACGAATGTGCTAATTAAGAATGGATGGTAGGGCACTCAAGGTATAGCTCTAGTGGGTTTTTTTTTTATTTTATATAATGGAAATAGGTGGGAAAAGGAAAATCTTTATAATTTATTGGGAAAAAAAGGGGGAAACAGAAAGGGGGTGGGGATGGGGGAGGGGACTCACGACCTAAAGTTGTTGAATTCAATATTCAGTCCGGAAGGCTGTAAAGTCCCTAGTCGGAAGATGAGGTGTTGTTCCTCCAGTTTGCGTTGGGCTTCACTGGAACAATGCAGCAAGCCAAGGACAGACATGTGGGCAAGAGAGCAGGGTGGAGTGTTAAAATGGCAAGCGACAGGGAGGTTTGGGTCATTCTTGCGGACAGACCGCAGGTGTTCTGCAAAGCGGTCGCCCAGTTTACGTTTGGTCTCTCCAATGTAGAGGAGACCACATTGGGAGCAACGAATGCAGTAGACTAAGTTGGGGGAAATGCAAGTGAAATGCTGCTTCACTTGAAAGGAGTGTTTGAGTCCTTGGACGGTGAGGAGAGAGGAAGTGAAGGGGCAGGTGTTGCATCTTTTGCGTGGGCAAGGGGTTGTGCCATAGGAGGGGGTTGAGGAGTAGGGGGTGATGGAGGAGTGGACCAGGGTGTCCCGGAGGGAGCGATCCCTACGGAATGCCGATAAGTAAAAGAAAAAAAACCCACTAGAGCTATACCTTGAGTGCCCTACCATCCATTCTTAATTAGCACATTCGTTTAGATAATATCACCAACTTTAACTTTAACACCTATGTGTTCTATTGTACTATTGTTGTTGACATCTTTTGATGATCTGCTTCTATCACTGCTTGTTTGTCGCTACAACCACACCAACCCCCTCCATCTCTCTGTCTCTCTATCTCTCCGCCCCCCACACACACACCTTAAACCAGCTTATATTTCAGCTCTTTCCTGGACTCGAACTCAAGTTCTGTCGAAGGGTCATGAGGACTCGAAACGTCAACTCTTTTCTTCTCCGCCGATGCTGCCAGACCTGCTGAGTTTTTCCAGGTAATTCTGTTTTTGTTTTGGATTTCCAGCATCCACAGTTTTTTTGTTTTTATTAACCTTGTTTCTCTCTCCACAGATGCTGCCAGACCTGCTGAGTTTTTCCAGAATTTTCTGTTTTTATTTAGGGCTGAATTTTGCCGTCGGTGAGCAGGAGGCAGGGCCCGCTCGCCGATGGCAAAAAGACACGGGATGACATTGGGGGGAAATCCCGACGTCATCCCACCCCATTTAAATCTTCAAGAAGGCGGGCCTGCAGAAAAATCAGCTGCGGGCCCGCCAACCTGTCAATGGCCAATTGAGACCATTGACAGGATAATTAAAACAATTAAAGGCCCTGCCCGTCCAACCTTAAGGTTGGCGGGCAGGCCAGGAACCACTGGTGGGATGAGGTTTCATGTAGGGTTTAAAAAACTCTAATAAAGTTTGAGTGAAATTTATTAATGTCCCATCTCGTGTGACATTGTCACATGAGGGGGACATGTTAATGATTTTTTAATTTTTCTATTTTTAAAGCTTATAAAGCTGCCAGCGATCTCCCTGAGGCAGCACTTAGCCTCAGGGAGATGTGCGCTCTTTCATGCGCATGTGCGAAAGAGCGCACTCTCGCATTTGGAGAATCCCCCCCCGCACAGGAAGTGCATAGCTTAATTGGCCCACCCACTTAAAATGGCAGCAGGGCCCGCTTCTCTGGCGGGGATTGACTCCCCGCCCGCCAGAGATTGGGTTGGGCCTGCCGCCCGACAGGCAGAAAATTCTGCCCTTAAGATTTCCAGCATTCACAGTATTTTGCTTATACAAACAGAAAGGGGTTTTCGGCCACCTAAAATTCCCCTCATCAAAATTCTGCACAGGCGTGGCTGATTCTGCCTGGATTATGCTGATATTACTAGCCTATACCACCAAATATACTATACTCTACGCCAAAATTCTCAGTTCAACCCATCCACTACAACTTTTTGATTGGGGCCTCTCTAGTTTTGTATCAGGCAGTCCAGTTATTCAACCTGCCGTCTGGAAATTTCTAGGATGCAAACTGAATGCCGAAGATCTGTTCTTTAAAAAGAAAGCCCTGGTTTCTACTTAATTCACAAGTCACAAATGATATTTTATGTGACCGTGATAAAAGTAAACTCTCCCTCCTCATTCTCTTGAACTTTCTGCAGCCTTTGACACAGCCCACCTCAATGCCTTCCAACCCTCTCCATCATTATAAAGCTGGGTGGGTCTGCACACAACTAGTCTGATTCAATCTAACCCATTGTAGCCAGAATATCACCATTAATGACTTCTCTTCCCACTCCCACAGAATTATCTCTAGTGGCCCCTAAGGATCTACCCTTGATGCTCTCCAGTTTTCTTCTGTGCCATCATCCAAAAACACAGCATTCATTTTCACATGTACACTGACAATATTCATCTCTAATATAACAAAATCTAATATATAAATATCTAATATACTGTGGTGTAGTGGGAAATTTTGAGGTGCAGGAAGTCTAAACCTATTATTAAGTTGTTTTCCTATGTATTAATTATTTGAGTTCTCAAATGTCAGTAAAACTATACTTTTTTAAGTGAAAAATATTAGTGCCAGTATGTATTTTATTTCAAGCCATGGGCATTTTGAATCATTAGCCTTTAGCATAGCTAAAATTTCATTATGCAACAGTTTAATTATTTAATTCAAGCCTATTAAAAACATGAATTACAGAAAACTTTACATAGAGGATATGGAACAAAACTGGGTAAATCGAGTTAAGATAAAGATCAGCCATAATTTAACTGAATGGCAGAACAAGTTCAAGGGGCTGAATGGCCTATTGTTGTTCCTCTGTTCCTATCTAGATATCAATGACTGAAGCTTGGCACATGTGTGCAAGCATTTATGCATTGACTTTCTCCAGTCAATCCAAACTTGTCCAGCTCTCAAAGAACTATTAGTCAGTTAAATTAATGGCTCGCAGAGCATCTCTCTGATTTTGTAGAGTATTTGAGGTTAAATGTCATCAGATCCAGCAACCTGATTGATCTTCAGTGCCTCAAACAAAGCTAAGGCCATTTATGGAGTCAATATCTAAAGCATTTGTACCTAACCACTGTATCATCAATAGTGAAAATAGATACAAAATATATTTAGCATTTCAGCCATTTCCTACTCCTCAATCCTAACCATCATGCTAAATCTTTCAAAGGACTTTTGAGGCTTTTCTCTAACTGAACTTATAAAGCTTTACCATGGGAGTGCTTCCAGATCAGTTGCTTTTTCCTCAATGCATTTTTGGCATTCAACTGCAGCTTTAGGTTAACTTCAGCTGTATCTGATACCCATACATGCAACCTTGCCATTGTTTTAGACTTTGTGAAATGTTTATTTGTGAGGTTACTTTTCCTGTGTACCGTCATTAAGTCATTTAGATTTCAGCTTCACATATACTCTATTTATAAAAAGGACATAACAAGATTTTCTGACTATATATTTAAATAACATTATTTTTCTTCCCTATTAACTTATTTCCATCAACTGGCACATCCCAATCTCCATTTCTGAAACCTTTCTTTATACTTGAAAATTTAGCCCATTTTGACAGCAGGTACCAAGTTGCCTGCAGCAGTAATTTTCACAACCAAATGAAATCTGATGACACGATGACTATTGAGGTGTTATTAGAATATGGGATATTCCCACCGGAAATAGTGGCAGGAATAGAATCCATCATACGTTTCATATTTGAAATAAAGAAAAGGGGAATAGGGCGAAGGGATAGTTCTTCCTGAAAGCAGTGCAGTTACAATGATGGGCTGAGTGGCTTCCTTCTGAGCTGTGAAACTCTACGGGCAGAAATTTCCTCCTATTGGGGGGGTTGTGTGGGGGCGGGCGTGAATCCGTTTGGCACTCCTGATTGGGGCCGTGCCGCCATTTTACGTGGGCAGGCAATTAAGGCCTGCCCAGTGTGACGCTCGCTCAGCAGCGTTAAGCGCTTCCTGTGTGGGTGGGGGGGGGGTGGGGAGGGGGGTGGATGGTGGGTTCTCTGAGAGGTTCCCCGTGCTCTTACGCACATGCACGTGAAAGAGCGCAAAGATCTCCCCAAGGCACAGGGGTGCCTCAGAGAGATTTGCTTCAGTGCTAAAGTTTTAAATAAAGGTTCTTAACACTTTTAAACCATGTCCCCTCATGTGACACTATCACATGAGCTGGGACATATCAAAGAATAGATGTATACATTTTTCTTAGATTTTAAAACACTTCATGAAACCTCATCCCGCACGTGGGTGAGGTTTCATGAAAAATGTGAAGGCTGCTTGGGCCCTTCACCTGCCCACCAACCTTAAGGCTGGACGGGCAGCTCATTAAATTGAATTAATTAGGTTTTAAATGGCCTTAATAGGCCTTTGACAGTTCGGCGGGCACGCAGCCGAGTCGGTTGCATGCCCGCTGAACTGAAAATCCAAATGATGCACGGTGACGTTGGGACGCCTGTCCGACGTGCATCATTTTACGCATTGGTGAGCGGGTCCCGCCCCTGCTCGCTGACGGGAAAATTCTTCCCTATCGTTCCCACATGGAAATCGGATATCTTCCCAGGAGTCTTGCGACTGATTAAACCCATTACTTCCCAACATGTTGAATAAGGAGGAAATTCTAGCCTGCACCCACAACTATCTTTTCCCTACCATCCTATCTATTGAATAAAATAACACACCCTAATTTATGACCAATTATCATCAATATATAAGGCAGGATTTTGCCGTCGGCAAGCAGGGGGCGGGGCCCACTCGCCAACACATAAAATGGTGCAGATGATGTCAGAAGGAACCCCCGACATCATCCCGTTCCATTTAAATTTTCAGGAAGGCGGGGGCGCAGCAAAATCAGCTGTGGGCCCGCCGACCTGTCAATGGCCAATTGAGGCCATTGACAGGATCAATTATACAATTAAAGGACCTGCTCGTCCAACCTTAAGGTTGGTGGGTCAGCCAGGAGCCCCGGCGGGCAATAGAAAAAACATGAAACCTCATCCACCAGCGGGATGAAGTTTCATGTAGGGTTTTAACATTTTTAATAAAGTTATTACGTTAATTATGAACATGTTCCATCTCATGTGACATTGTCACATGAGGGGGGACATGTTAGGGCTTTTTTTTTCTATTTTTCATATTTTTAAAAATATAAGAGATCTCCCTGAGGCAGCACTTAGCCTCAGGGAGATGTGTGCTCTTTCGTGCGCATGCGTGAAAGAACACACTCTCACTTTTGGGGAATCACCCCCGCCTGCACAGGAAGCACATCGCTAAAATGGTGGCGGGGCCCACTTCTCTGGGGAGGATCGACTCCCCGCCCGCAGGAGATTGGGTCGGGACCGCCTGCCCAACAGGCAGAAAATTCTGCCCATAGTCTTTTCATTTTAGGTATTGTGATTATGTTTCAAATGAAGGATAAATGAAGTGATTGACAAAACTTCTGGGGTCTAAGGAAACCTAGAGAATTTGGCTTTACATGACCCAAGTCTTTATCCTTATAAAATATTTATCAGCTTTATCAGAATGACATCATATATTTGCGCGAGAGAGCGGCGGAGAGATCAGAACCAGCTCGAGTGCGGGGAAGCTTCAAACAGTGACGTCAGCACAAAGGTGAGAGCTGATTGGTGAGTAGTGGGTAAGTGTTTTTCTGCAGTTGTTTCTCCAGTTTTTCTCTAGTTTAAAAGAGATTAAGCTAAGGAAAGGTAGGAGTTCTTATTTAGAGTTTTTATTTAAAGTACATAAATAATTAATTTTGTTTTACTGTATTTAAATTAAAGTAAGGGTTTTTCTTTCAACTAGAGGCATAGCAGGGCAACTCAGTCCCATGTTATGTACCGAATGCAACATGTGGGAAGTTCTAGACACTCCTTGTGCTCTGACCGACCACGTGTGCAGCAAATGCTACCAGCTACAACTACTTGAGCTCCGAATTTCAGAGCTTGAGCGGCAGATGGAGGCACTGAGGTGCGTCTGCGAGGCTGAGAGTTTCGTGGATAGCACATGGTCACCCCACAGCTTATGGAAGTGCAGACTGAGAGGGAATGGGTGACCATTAGTGAGAAGAATGGTGTCAGGCAGGTAGTCAGGAAATACCCAGGGTGCATCTCGCTCGAGAGCCGTTTTTCTGTGCTGGAAAACGGTGAGAGTGATAGTTCCTCTGCAGCAGGGTGCAGCCACGCTCATGGCACTGAGAGTGGCTCAGCTGCACAGTGGGGGAGGAAGAAGAGGGGAAGAGCAATAGTGGTAGGATGCCTGATATTAAGGGGAACAGACAGGCATTTCTGCGGCTGTAGATGTGACTCCATGATGGTATGTTGCCTCCCTGGTGCCAGGGTCAAGGATGTCACTGAACGGCTGCAGGGCATTCTAAAGGAGGGAAAATAGACAGAGATCATGGTACATATTGGTACCAATGACATAGGTAGAAAGAGGGATGAGGTCCTGCAAGCAGAATTTAGGGAGCTAAGAAGCAGGTTAAAAAACAGGACCTCAAAGGTAGTAATTTCTGGATTAATTCTGGTGCCAAGCACTAGTGAGTATAGAAATAGCAGGTTAGTCCCAATGAATGCTTGGCTGGGGAAATGGTGCAAGAGGGAGGGCTTTAGATTTCTGGGACATTGGGACCATTTCTGGGGCTGGTGGGACCTGTACAAGACGGATGGGTTGCACCTGAACCTTAATGGGACCAACACCCTTGTGGGGAGGTTTGCTAGTGCTGTTGGGGAGGGTTTAAACTAACTTGGCAGGGGGATAAGATCCTGAGAGGAGGTTCAGCAGGGGGAGATGCACAGCCAAAATTAGAAGAGAGAGCAAATGAGTCTGGAAGGCATAGAAACTATAGGCCAGTTAAGGCACAAGGGAGTTTAGCAAGGTTGGATGGCATTTATTTTAATGCAAGGAGTCTGACAAATAAGGCAGATGAGTTGAGGGAACAAATTAACACATGAAAGTATGATGTCATTGCAATCACAGAGGCATGGTTGGGAGAGGGGCAGGATTGGCAGCTCAGTATTTCAGGATATAGGGTCTTCAGGCGAGACAGGGAAGGAGGTAAAAGAGGAGGGGGTATTGCAATATTGATCAAGGATTACAGCAGTAAGGAGGGATGACATCTTAGAAGGCTCCTCAAATGAAGCCATATGGGTAGAACTTAAAAACAAAAAGGAGCAATCACATTGCTGGAAGCCCCCAAACATTCAGAGAGAAATAGAAGAGCAGATAAGTGGCCAAATTTCAGAGAAGTGTAAAAATAATAGGGTAGTAATAGTGGGGGATTTCAACTTCCCCAACATTAACTGGGTTAGTCATAGTGTAATAGGTTTAGAGGGAGCGGAATTCTTAAAATGCATCCAGGAGAGCTTTTTAAGCCAGTACATAGAAGGTCCTACAAGAGAGGGGACTTAATTTTAGGGAATGAAGCTGGGCATGTGGTAGAGATATGAGTGGGGGAGAATTTTGCAGGTAGTGATCCTAACTCCGTTAGATTCAATGTTGTTATGGAAAAGGACAAGGATGGGCCAGAAATCAGAGTTCTAAATTGGGGGAAGGCCAATTTTAGTAAGATAAGATATGATTTGGCTTGAGTGGACTGGGAGCAGCTACTTTTAGGTCAATCTGCATCAGAGCAGTGGAGCTCATTCAAGAAGGAAATATACTTGGAGAGGCAGGGATTAATCAAGGACAGTCAGCATGGTTATGTTAAGGGGAAGTCATGTCTGACCAATTTGATTGGATTTTTCGAAGAGGTGACCAGTTGTGTAGATGAGGGCAATGAATTTGAAGTAGTCTACTTGGGCTTCAGCAAGGCTTTTGACAAGGTCCCACATGGGAGACTGATAACGAAGATAAGAGCTCATGGGATCCAATGCAATTTGGCAAATTGGATCCAGAATTGGCTGAGTGGCAGGAAGCAGAGGGTGATGGTTGTGGGGTGTTTTTGTGACTGGATACCGGTATCCAATGGGGTTCCACAGGGATCGGTGTTGGGTCCCTTGCTGTATGTGGTATATATAAATGATTTAGACTTAAATGTAGGGGGGCTGATCAGTAAGTTTGCGGATGACACGAAAATTGGTGGAGTGGTAAATAGTGAGGAGGATAGCCTTAGATTACAGGAGGATGCAGACGGACTGGTCAGATGGGCTGATCATTGGCAAATGGAATTTAATCTGACTAAGTGTGAGGTAATGCACTTGGGCAAGACAAACAAGGCACGGAATACATGATGAATGGTAGGACCCTGGAAAGTACCAAGGATCAGAGGGACCTTGGTGTGCATGTCCACCGGTCCTTCAAGGTAGCGGGACAGGTAGATAAGGTGGTTAGGAAGGCATATGGGATATTTGCCTTTATTAGCCGAGGCATAGAATATAAGAGCAGGGAGGTTATGCTGGATAAAAACAAAAAACTGCGGATCCTGTTCAGTAGAAGGATCATGAGGACTCGAAACGTCAACTCTTTTCTTCTCCGCCGATGCTGCCAGACCTGTTGAGTTTTTTCAGGTTATGCTGGAACTGCATAAAATGCTGGTTAGGCCACAGCTAGAGTATTGTGTGCAGTTCTGGAATCTGCATTATAGGAAGGATATGATGGCACCAGAGAGAGTGCAGAGGAGATTTACCAAGTTGTTGCCTGGGCTGGAGAGTTTTCGTTATGAGGAGAGATTGGATAGACAGGGGTTATTTTCCCTGGAGCAGAGAAGATTGAGGGAGACATGATTGAGGTGTATAAAATTATGAGGGGCATAGATAGGATAGACAGGAAGGAGCTTTTCCCCTTGGTGGGGGGATCAATAACCAGGGGGTCATAGATTTAAGGTAAGGGGCAGCAGTTTTAGAGGGGATGTGAGGAAGAATTTTTTCACCCAGAGGGTGTTGGGAATCTGGAACTCACTGACTGAAAGGGTGGTAAAGGCAGAAACTCTCATAACATTTAAGAAGTATTTGGATGTGCAGTTGCAATGCCATGGCATACAAGGCTATGGACCCAGTGCTGGAAAATGGGATTAGAATAGCTAGGTACTTGTCTGACTGGCGCAGATTCGATGGGCCAAAGGGCCTTTTTCAGTGCTGTAGACCTTTATGATTCTATGACCAAGAGGTTGGGAAATCTAATGAGGTTGCAGTCCTGGTGCCATTGCCTGATTTGCTCCTGCTTGCGATAACACAAAGGAAGAAAGGACATTAATTGAAAAGCAGAATACATTGTTCTTTCTGTGGGGAATGCAGGCTTGAAGTGCAATAATGACCTCACCTCAGTGCTAGGTTGAGGGATTTATCTGCAGATTGTGGTTCCCTTTCCCGGTGAGCTGGTAGCACACTCCTGCACACCACATCCTACTACAATGGCGAGTGCCCCTTGAACACTTCCAGTAGCCAACTCCAGGTTGGGTGAAGGATGCTGTCAGGATCGGCTCACTCCTGAAGGAGTGGGCCTATTTCCTGGATACAAACGGGTGTCCCACATACCCATACACATACACTCACTCTCTCACTCCCATACACACTCACTCTCTCACCCCCACACAAACACTCACTCTCTCACTCCCACACAGACACGCACACTCACTTTCTCATTCCCCCACATGCACACTCACTCTCTCACTCCCCCAAACACACACTCACTCTCTCACTCCCCCAAACACACACTCACTCTCTCACTCCCACACACACACACATGGATGCAGCAGTCTTCCTATGCCTGCCCACCCACTCACGACCCGCAACTCCACTTTGCAGCATCTTACTCCCGGACCTCACAGCCAGCCTCTCATCCGCAGGCTTCTGTTGCCCTGCACTCTACTCCTCTGGCCCTGGCTGAAGGTGCCAGAGTGCTGCTCCAGTACACTGTGGCAGCATATAAAATATAAAAACCTACTTCACCAACACCTTTCTCGACACCTTTGCCATCACAAAATTGTCAAGCTGCTTTTCCATCATTCTTTTTTAAATTCATTTACAGGATGTGGGCATCGCTGGCTAGGCCAGCATTTATTGCCCATCTTTAATTGCCCTTCAGAAGGTGATGGTGAGTTGCCTTCTTGAACTGCTGCTGTCCATGTGGTGTAGGTACACCCACAGTGCTGTTAGGGAGGAAGCTTCAGGATTTTGACCCAGCGGCAGTGAAGGAACGGTAATGTATTATATTTCCAAGTCAGGATGGTGAGTGGCTTGGAGGTGAACTTCTAGGTAGTGGTGTTCCCAACTATCTGTTGCCCTTGTCCTTCTAGATGGTTGTGATCGTGGATTTGGAAGATGTTGCCTAAAGAACCTTGGTGAGCTTCTACAGTGCATCATATAGATGGTAAGCACTGCTGCCACTGTTTGTCGGTGGTGGAGGGAGTGAATGTTTGTGGGAGGAGTGCCAATCAAGTGGGCTGCTTTGTCCTGGATGGTGTCAGCTTCTTGAGTGTTGTTGGTGCTGCACTCATCCAGTCAAGTGGAGAATATTCCATCACACTCCTGATTGTGCTTTGCAGGTGGTGGACAGGCACTGGGGAGTGAGGAGGTGAGTTACTTGCCATAGGATTCCTAGCCTCTGACCTCCTCTTATAGCCACAGTATTTATATGGCTAGTCCAGTTCAGTTTCTGGTCAATGATAACCCTCAGGATGTTGATAGTGAGGGATTCAGAAATATTAATGCCAATGAATATCAAGGGGCGATGGTTAGATTCTCCCTTGTTGGATATGGTCATTGCATGGCACATGTGTGGCAAGAATGTTACTTGCCATATGTCAGCCCAAGCCTGGATATTGTCCAAGTCTGGTTGCATTTGGACATGGACTGCTTCAGTATCTGAGGAGTTGTGAGTGGTGCTGACCATTGTGCAATCATCAGTGAACATCCCCACTTCTGACCTTATGATGGAAGTAAGGTCATTAATGAAGCGGCTGAAGATGGTTGGGCCTGGGACACTACCTTGAGGAACTTCTGCAGTGATGTCCTGGAACTGAGATGATTGACCTCCAACAAACATAACCATCTTCCTTTGTGCTAGGTATGACTCCAACCAGTGGAGAGTTTTCCCCTTGATTCACATTGACTGCTAGGGCTCCTTGATGCCACACTCGGTCAAATGAGGCCTTGATGTCAAGGGCAGTCATTCTCATTTCACCATGGAGTTCAACTCTTTTGTCCATGTTTGAACCAAGGCTGTAGTGAGGTCAGAGGCTGAGTGACCCTGGCAGAGCCCAAACTGAGCATCAGCGAGCAGGTTATTGCTAAGCAAGTGCCACTTGATAGCACTGTTGATGACCCCTTCCATCACTTTACTGATGATGGAGAGTAGATTGATTTGGCAGTAATTGCCCAGATTGGATTTGTCCTGCTTTTTGTGTACAGGACACACCTGGGCAATTTTCCACTTTGCCGGGTAGATGCCAGTGTTGTAGCTGCATTGGAACAACTTGATTGGGGGCACAGCAAGTTCTGGAGCACAAGTCTTCAGTACTATTGCCGGAATATTGTCAAGTCCCATAGTCTTTAGAGTATCCAATGCCTTCAGCCATTTCTTGATATCACGTGGAGTGAATTGAGTTGGCTGAAAACTGGCATCTGTGATGCTGGAGACCTCCGGAGGAGGCCAAGATGGATCATCCACTTGGCACTTCTGGCTGGAGATTGTTGAGAATAGTTCAGCCTTATCTTTTTGCACTGATGTGCTGGGCTCCTTCATCATTGAGGATGGGGTATTTGTGGAGCCTCCTGCTCCAGTGAGTTACTTAATTGTCCAAAACCATTCACGACTGGATGTAGCAGAATTGCAGAGCTTAGATCTGATCCGTTGGTTGTGGAATCACTTAGCTCTGTTTATCACTTGCTGCTTATGCTGTTTGGCATGCAAATAGTCCTGTGTTGTAGCTTCATCAGGTTGACGCCCTATTTTTAGGTATGCCTGGTGTTGCTCCTTGCATGCTCTTCTGCACTCTTCATTGAACAAGGGTCGATCCCCTGGCTTGGTGGTAATGGTCGAGTGGGGGATATGCTGTTCCATGAGGTTACAGATTGTAGTTAGGTACAGTTCTGCTGCTGCTGATGGCCCACGGCACCTCATGGATGCTAAGTCTTGAGTTATTAGATCTGTTCAAAATCTATCACATTTAGCACAGTGGTAGTGTCACACAACACGATGGAGGGTATCCTCAGTGTGAACACGGGACTTCTCACCACAATGACTGTGCGGTGGTTACTCCTACCAATACTGCCAAGGACAGATACATCTGCGGCAGGCAGATTGGCGAGGATGAGGTCAAGTAAGTTTTTCCCTCTTGTTGGCTCCCTCACCATCTGACACAGACTCAGTCTAGCAGCTATGTCCTTTAGGACTCGGCCAGCTTGGCCTGTGGCGGTGCTACTGAGCCACTCTTGGTGATGGTTGAGAAGAAATTTCCTCCAACTAATTATTGGGAAGCCCGAAGCTATTGCTTTTTGTCCCCATTACAAGCTCCTTTCCATAGCTACCAACTCCACCACTCTCCTTGTAACTGTTTGAGACTAAAGCATACTGTTTGCAACCTTGGTGTCAAATTTAACATTGAGATCAACTTTTGACCTCATAATCACACCATCACTATGATCACCTTTTTCCATCCCCATAACACCACCCAATTCTGTGCCATATCATCTGTTGAAACCTCAACCAACACTTTGTTAACTCTCGGCTTGATTACTCCAATGGACTCCTGACTGACCTTCCATGTTCTACCCACCGCAAATTTGTGATCATCCAAATGTCCGGTCCATGTCCTTACTCGTAACAAATTCCGTTCCCCCATCATCCCTGTGCACTGCTTATTTACATTGGCTCCCGATTAAGCAACTCTTCAATTTTAAAATTCTCATCCTTTTTTTCAAATCGCTCCATGGTCACACATCGCCCTATCACTGTAATCTTCTCCAGCCATACAACCATTTGAGATATCTAAATTTTTCCAATTCTCACCTCTCGGGCATCTCTGATTTTGTTAGCCATGACTTCAGCTGCCTGGGCCCTAAACTCTGGAATCTCCTCCCTAAACTTTACCACCTTTCTTTTTCCTCCTTTAAAATGATCCTTTAAAACCTATCTCTTTGATCAAGCTTTTGGCCATTTGCATTAATATTGCATTATGTGGCTCCTTGTCAAATTTTAGTTTATAATGCTCCTGTGAAGCACCTGGGATGTTTTATTGTTTTAGAGATGCTATATAAATACAAGTTGATGTGTTTACAGCTATGTCTCCTGTTAAATTATTGAGATGATTAGGGTTTTTAATAAATTATCCTCAGCATAAAAGCAAAGCTTTGAACATAAGATATTGTCTGACAAAATATTGTTGCCTGTCTGGTTTGGTACTTGATAAAAGGTACATTCATGTAAAATCCTCAATACCTTAAGCAGGACTATTGTTTTACAGTGATTGAATAAATCACTGTTTCTGATTTTTTCCCACCATTTTGGACAATTCTGCCCATTCATAATCAGAGCGGTTGGTTTATGAGGGCCAAATAAATCCAGTTCTGCTTTTGTTATGTGTGACTGGGAAATCTTGCCTAATGTTTTGAGGATCGCATTGTGGAATTCTCTCCAATTTTCTGTGAAGAAAACAAATATGTGAGGTTGACCATTAATGCTCGCCAAGGCTTGCATTCATACTATTGTGTTTTATATTTCAAAAATTAAATCTTACTGCTTTTTAAAAAGTATTTCTGGCAAGTTTTGTCATGGTTTGTGAATGTGACCTTGTCAAAGGTAGTGATGACATTGGTGGGAAATAAAATGTTCCATCATTTTTCACCAAAAGCTCCAAAGACAGATACATTGACTTCAGAACTTGCCTCAATTCAGTCTATCTGAGCATTTTATGCTAATTTAGCTAGTTCCCTTTGGGAAAGATTGCTCCATTAGTTCAAATTTGGACTGAGTTCCAAGGCGAAATTGTGCTCTGGATCCATGCCCTTGAGAAATAAATTAAAACAACTTGACTCATGTCTGACCCCTCTGAGTGAGATTTGTAAATTAGTGTCACTTAATTCCATATTCAGCAAGTGCTTATGATTATAGACCAGTGTTCATTGGCAGTCACATTGATGCTGTCAGAATTTGTTTATTCACAATCTCTGAGAGGCTGGATATGTTTGCTAAGTACTAACAATGTTCTAATACACTCTGCCATACTCAGCAAATAAAATCCTTAAAATGCACAACTTGAATAGATGATTTTGAATACAATGTCATTTTCAAATATTTATGCTCATAAGTTATTTTGTCCTGACTGATTATTTAGTGGGAAGTTCAATATTCAGTGGAACTATTTGAAGAAGTATTGAGAGTTCTCCTGGTGTTCTGATGAACATTCCTTCTGCAAATAACACCACCAAAAAAGAATTAACTGATAATCCATTTCATTTCTATATAAATACAACTCTTTATTGTTTAATCAGTTTATAAAGTTATAGTGACTAAATCACAGATCGTAATATTTCAGCGAAGGTGTTTTACATTATTCCAAAATCCTCAGAAGGTCATGGTGGTCAAAAAATATAGAACAAAAATGAAATGGATCATTTCATCTGAAACTATCTGGTATCATTCTAGGGGATTCATTACTTTAATAAAAAATATTCCTTCATGAGATGTTCTGATAAAAGGTCATCAACCTGAAACGTTAACTCTATTTCTCTCCACAGATTCTGCCTGACCTGCTGTGTGTTTCCAGCATTTTCTGTTTGTGTATCCTTCATATCAGACTACTGCTTGATGGGCTGTGACCAGAAATGTGCTTCTTTTCACATGTTCTGATTATGCCTCTGCATCTAGCTATTTTGGACAGTAGTCCAGGAGGTCACTAGGAACATGCCTACTCTCATGGTCACAGAGCTCCATGATTGCTCAGCCTGCTCACAGATGCAAAGTCCATACTTGCCACCATCACAAAAAAAAAGCTAGCACAACTCTTGCTACTAGGTGCAAGAAGATGCATCTACCCTTGATAGCAGAGGACAGCCAAACCTACCACAAAAAATGTGATTGAAACATGTGTGCCACCTGCTGATTGGTTTGACTGATTTTGAATTTTGGCTTCTGCCCAGGATGGGGACCTGGGATCTGTTCATGGAAACTCAATCAACATAGATCAACCCCTTTCTGCAGCAATCTACCTAATGGTCATGCCTTAACCAAAATGATCACTGGTATTGAGGAGATGCACACACTGTACTCAACCCCAACTAATCTCAGAGTAAAGGGCCAAACAAGTTTTCTTAGTACCCCAACCTACACTGCCTCCAATACAAGCAGCCTGATGTGACCATGCGTTCCTACCATTGAAACTCTGCATCAGTATGTCAGAACAGGAATTGATAATGTAGAATTGACCGGAAAAGAACAAAGTTCAGTGAAATAAAAGCGGATCTAGCCTAAATTAACTGGGCAAATATGTAGCAAAAAGACTAACAGTGTAATAGTGGGGAATCTTCAAGTGAGATGCATGGAGTACAAAATAAATATTTTGCCAAATTGAAACAACTTTCTGCTTCCTCGCTTCCTATGAGACCCTCTTCAAAACGCACCCCTTCAGCCAAGCCTTTGATTACCCTTCCTAATATCTATATTTTTGGCTCGACCACATATTGACCTTGGAAGGTGGACAGCACAAATTCCAGGACTTAAAGGGTTAAATTAGGAGGATAGATTGCAAAAGCTTTGTTCATGTACCTTTGAGTTTAGATGCAAGGTGATCAACGTGAGATGTGTTAAATGGCTAAAAATTTCAGTAGGGTAAATGCAGGAGCACTATTTTTTTTGCTTGGCAAATTCAGAAGAACTGAATATATAGTCTTAAAATTTGAGCTAGATCATTCAGGAGTGAAACCAGGAAGTGCTTTTTCACACAATTATTAGTGGAAGTCTGAGATTTTCTGCCCCACAGGGCTGTAGATGCTGGGTCAATTGAAACATTCGTGTTTTATATCGGCAGATTTTTATTAGACAAGGATTTCAAGGGATGTGGATCAATGGTGCGCAAATGAAGTTGAGGTACCAATCAGCCATGATCTAATTAACTGGAAAGGCAGGCTATAGAGGATAAATGGCCTACTCTTGTTATGGGACATAATTGAGTCAAAATTCACAGGAGAATCTTAAAATCTTAAGGAGGAGAGAGAGAAAATTGGAGAGATGAAGTAGTCCAAATTAATGCTCTGCCTATGAACATATGCTCACAATGGTCTGTGTTTTGCACTGAGGACAACAGGGAAGCTAAACCACTATTGAGAAGTAAATCAGACAGCAATTTATGGAGTCCACACATGTTCAGTTAATCTCAGGGATCTGCAAGATGTAATCCAAGTTTCATCACAGGTTGCGCTATAACAATACTTCAATGTTAGACTTGGCTTTGAAATCAATGTAAGGGCATGAAGTTCCAGTTATCCACTAGTTACCCACTAAACACAGCAGGAAAAGTTAGAGTTCATGCATTGAGCAGTAAGTGCATATTTAATAGTGTAATGAACCTTAGTTAGTACAACAAAATCTTGCTGGCCCTGAAAATTTAATTTTACAAGTGGTTAGTCTTATTCCTTAAGAATTAAATTAGTTTTGGAGATCTTTTTAAAAAACAAATGTAGTAACTATTTATTTTTCCTTTTCTTTCTGTTTTTTTTATTTCTTCCTCTTAATCCCATCTTTCTTTCCTAATTTTTGTTTCAATATCTTACATGACTTAAATCTAATTTTTACTTCCTGATTTAAACCATGTGGGCTGAATTTTCCTAGTCCCACAAGGACAGAGCTAGAGGCAGGGATGATGGAGAGGGCTAGAAAAGTATAGGGGGGCTGCATTGGCATAGCTCCCTGACCCATTCCCATTTCTGTGTGATCTTCCCAGGTGGGTGAGAAAGGAAGTCAGCAGCCTGCTCCAATGAGGCAGAGAGCCAATTACAGCATGTAAGGGGTCATTATTGGTCATTTTCTGATGGGGATGGGATTTTCCTAATGTTGAAATGGCCCCCTACCATGTATGGAGCCCACCAGATGTCTAAAAGTCGCCTCTTAGCAGCAGGCCATGTAACCTTCAGAGCCCAAGACTCCATGCCTTAATAAGGCTGCAGTCAAGACAAAAGGTCACCACGAGGGCCACAACCAGTCCTGTTGAGGTAAGTCCTTTTCAGGTTTAACTATAGATTAATAATCATGATCTGACATAAGTAAGTTAGGCTAGCTTGTTAAGGAGAGAGCTGCCTAGAGTGGCAGTTATCTGTTAATCACCTGAAAGCAGTTGGTTTAAGTGGTGTTAATTACCCAAGCAGGAAGCTAAACTAGCTAGTGACTGATCAGAGGGTCTATAAAAAAGACAGGCTTTTCAAATTGCACGGTCAGTAACTCTTTCGAGTACAATCACGTTTCCATCTGTTTCAGATGAAGTTAAATTGTTTCATAGTTTGCCATTGTGAGATTTGAACTCTTGATCTTGGGGTTACAAACCCAGTACCATAACCACTTGGCTATTTAGGCCAAGCCTTGCATGGTCAGTAAGGTGCACATGAGGAGACAGGCAATTATGCCAGAGTGAGATAGAGACTGAGTGAGTAGCAAATTAGGCTCATGTGGTAAGTTCTGAGCATGGGGAAAAAAGTGTGTTACACATAGGAATTATTCTAAGTTGAGAAACAGGAACAGCTGAGCAGGAAGGGACCTGGGTGCAAACCTCACCTCCGGAGCTGAGTTTGAAAAAAAAAATCAAACAGTGACATCACAGAAAAATCATAAGTTCATTGGTTGGTAAGAAACTGTTAGGGAATATCTTTAAATAGCTATAAATTAGAAAAGTTTATTAGTTTTAAAGAAGTAGCAACTTGGATTTGAGCAAGAAACACTAGGAATAAGGGGAAGTCAGTGCCAGTAATGTAAGGTATTATAAGTAACCAAAGTAAAATAAAGTTAATGTAAGGGAATGTTATGGTATGGTAGGTGGTAATTGCCGGGCTAACCAAATCCCAAAGGGAAACTTGGCCAAGCTATCATAATGATTTGCAATTTATATTTTTATTACAAGGTATGTGCACTGAAGGCAGAAGTAAAGAGTCCACCACCACTCCTCGAGATTTTAAATATTAAAGTTAAACATTTATTAACAAAAGAAAAGTAAACTTAAACACACAAGATTACAGTTACACAATTAACTTTAGCCTTATAACATTTCCCAAAATATCTCTACTTAGCTAGACTCCCAAATATACACCCTTTTCCAGGCATCAGAGTAAATAGATTCTTAATCTATAAAACATCGAGTAATATTACCACAGGGCACCCATGTTGCTGTAGGAAGGTATTTCACAACTTCTCCCTTCCTTTCACTAGACAATGGAAATCCAAAGCTTTTAAAAAAACATTGCTTTCTGGAACAAACAAGCACTTTTCTGGAGTAGCTAGCAGCTGCTACTTCACAGTACACTCTCAAAGATCTCACATGGTCACTCCCTCATACAGCTCTCAATCTTGCCTTAAATATATTTGCTCCCCTTTTGATCTTTACATCTATTGTTTTAAACTTTCTTTGAAACTCAAACTCTTCCAACTATAAGATCTTTCATGTTTCCATCTTATCTTTGCTTTTGGGTCAATAGAATATGGTATCCCCACTACTTGTTTACCTATGAACTCCTGAAGGATGCAAACATTTTCCTTGTCACCTTCTAATTCCCGTTTGAAATTCAAATAACCTCTCAACTTACCTACAGATGCAAATGTTAACTCATCCATTTCTATTTCAAATTGCTTACTGTTGCACCTGACCCCTTTGATGATTCAAGCCTTGCAGTCTGACTGTTTTCAGTTTAATTAAATTAGTCATACACACACAACCCCCACAAGCCTGCTTTAGTATCCCACCATAATATTAGGAAAAAAATGAAATTTCCTTTACAGGAAGTAAAGTTAAGACATGGAAAGGCAGCTCGGCCGTGTGGAATGCATTCCTGTAAAATGTGAGAAGTCATGGATACCACTGGTGACCTAGACAACCATATATGCAGGAAGCACTGCCAACTGCAGAAACTTGAGCTCTGGGTTTCGGAGCTTAAGCAGTGGCTGGAGTCGCTGTGGCACATCCATGAGGCTGAGAGCTATGTGGATAGCACATTCAGTGAAGTGGTCACACCACAGGTTAGGACCATGGAGGCAGACAGGGAATGGTATCCGCCAGGCAGTCCAGGAGAACCAGGCAGGCAGTACAGGAGTCCCCTGGGGTTCAGCTTGTTGGCTGAGTAATAGGAAACAGTGAGTAGTGGTTATTGGATATTTTTTGGGCTGGAGGAAGGTTTGTAGTGGAATTCCCCAGGGTATTGTGACCCTTGCTTTTCCTGATTATATATTAATGATCAACATCTTGGTGTGTAGGGGACAATTTCAAAGTTTATGGATGATACAGAATTTGGAAGCATTGTAAACTGTGAGGAGGACAGTGTAGAACTTCAAAAGGACATAGACAAATTGGTGGAGTGGGCAGATTGGCAGCAGATGAAGTTCAATGCAAAGAAGTGTGAGGTGATTCATTTTGGTGGGAAGAACATGGAGAGACAATAGAAAATAAGGGGTACAACTCTAAAGGATCTGCAGGAGCAGAGGGACCTGGGTGTATGTGTGCATAAGTCATTATAAGTGGCAGGACAGGTGGAGAAAGCAGTTAATAAAGTTTATAGTATCCTGGGCTTTATTAATAGGGACATAGAGTGCAAGAATAAGGAATTTATGCTGAACTTATATAGGACACTAGTTAGACCTCAGCTGGAATGTTGTATACAGTTTTGGGTGCCACACTTTAGAAAGGATGTGAAACACTGGAGAGATTACAGAAGAAGTTCACAAAAATGGTTCAAGGGATGGGAAACTTCAGTTATGAAGGTAGATTGGAGAAGTTGGGACAGTTCTCCTTGGAGAGAAGAAGGCTAAGAGGATATTTGATAGATTTGTTCAAAGTCATGAGGGGGCTGGACAGAGTACATAGGGAGAAACTGTTCCTGCTCATAAGAGGATTGAGAACGAGAGGGCACAGACTTAAAGTGATTTGCAAAAGAAGCAAGTGCAATGTGAGAAAAGATTTTTTCACACAGCGAGTGGTTCAGGACTGGAATACATTACCTGGAAGTGTGGTGGAGGCAGGTTCAATTGAAGCATTCAAGAGGGTATTAGGTGATTATCTAAATAGAAACAATGTGCAGGGTTATGGGGAAAAGGCAGGAGAATGGCACTGAGTCATAATGCTCATTCAGAGAGCCGGTGCAGACACGATGGGCTGCATGGTCTCCTCTGCACTATAACAATTCTGTGATTGTGATTCTGTGATTGTGACCCAACTTGGATCATCGGAAGCAGACCATTTGGCCAACCTAAAAGGGGTTCTGAAGAGATTTTTGGAGGCTGGCTTACGTTTGATAAAAGAGAAGTGCATTTTCCAAGCAATTGAAGTCATGTATTTGGGTCATCGAGTGGATGCCCAAGGGTTACATCTATTGGAGGAGAAAGTCCGGGCAATCAAGGACGTGCCCTCTCCTACCAATGTCACTGAACTCAAGTCTTTTTTGGGCATGGTAAACTATTACAGTCAATCCTTGCCTAATCTATCTACAGTGTTAGCACTTTTACACTTATCATTGAAGAAGAACCACAGATGGTCCTGGAAGGCACAGCAAGTGGAAGCCTTCATAAAAGTCAAGAAGCTTTTACACTCATTGTGTCTGTACACTATGACCTGTCTAAGCAATTAATGTTCACTTGTGATGCATCTCCCTACAGCGTGGGAATGGTATTGTCACACAAGATGGAGGATGGATCTGAAAGGCCAATAGGATATGTATCCAGAACCCTCTCTGCAGCCAAGAAGGGTTATTCACAAATTGAAAAAGAAGGCTTATCTGTTATATTTGGAGTAAAGAAATTCCTTCAATATTTGCATAGTCGACACTTCACCATAGTGTCAGGTCACAAGCCACTGTTGGATTTGTTTAGAGAAGATAAGGCAATCCCAGCTGCTAGAATTCAAAGATGGGCTTTAATTTTGTTGGCATATGAGTACACTTTTATGCACTGTCCCAGTGTGCATATAGCAAATCCAGATGCCCTCAGTTGTCTTCCTTTGCCAGATAGCATTACATATGCTCCAGTACCTCAGGAGGTTGTACTTGTGTTGAATTTCCTGAACTCCTCACCAGTCTGTGCGAGTCAGATAAAGAACTGGGCAAACCAGGATACAATTTTAGCAAAAGTCTGAGAACAGGTACTGCAAGTATGGTCAAATACACAAGTCTCTGAAGAATTAAAACCATTCCATGCCCCTAAGTCTAAACTGAGTTAGCAAGATGGTATCTTGTTATGGGGAGAAAGAGTCGTCAACCCTTTGCAAGAAAGAGAACCACGATTGCCAGAGCTTTATAGTGCGTATCCTGGCATTTCAAAAAGAAAGATGCTCGCACAAAGTTATATCTGGTGGCCAGGTATAGATAGTGATATAAAAAAAATGGTTATACACTGTCTCCAGTGTCAGCAACAGCAGAGATTGGCCGTTTCAGCTCCACTTCATCCGTGGTAGTGGCCTGGGCAACCCTGGGTTAAACCGCATGTAGAGTCTGTAGATCCATTTTTAGGTACCATAGGCAGAATATTACACTTGGCGTGTGAGCGTGCACCTGACATGCCCGAGTGTAAAATGACGCGCGATGATGTTGGGCTTGCGTCCCGATATCATCGCACAGTCTCACGATATTGCGGTCAGCGGGTGTGCGCCAGAGTCATCTGCGCACCCGCCAATAATTAATAGGCCTATTAAAGTCATTAAAAATCTAATTAAATTCAAATTTACACTGCCCTTCCAACCTTATGGTTGGTGGGCAGGCGAAAAGGCCAAGCGGCCTTTACATCTTTTAGGAAACCTCATCAACAAGTGGGATGAGGTTTCCCAAAGCAAATAAACATTAAATAAAATCTTTATTTTTGAATTAAAAACATGTTCCAGCTCATGTGACAGATTCAAATGAGGGGACATGTTTTATTAAATTTTTGTTCTCTTCATTTTTTTTTACCCAGCTCCGTGCCTCCGGGAGGTTGAAGCGGTCTTTCTCGCACATGCGCGACTCTGTGCTAGACCCGGCTCTCCCTCCTCCCGTTGCCCGCACAGGCAGTGCTCAGCACTGCTGCTCACGATCCGCACAGGGCGGGCCTTAATTGGTCCACCCGCGTGAAATCATGGTGCAGAACTGATCACGGGCGGCGGTTGGCTTCCCGACTGCCCCCGCCTATCCCCACCAAGGGCAAAATCCTGACCCATGTTTTTAATAACCATCAACACACATTCAAAATGGATGCATGTATATGAAGTGAGATCACCTACGTTGTGTGCAACTATCGAAAAGCTGCGCCAATGCTTCAGTGTACATAGCCTACTAGAAATTATTGGGTCAGATAATGGTTCTGCTTTCACTAGTATGGAATTCCAGAGATTCGTGAACCTAAATGGGATAAAACACATCAGAACAACACCGTATCATCCCTCATCCAATGGTTTACCAGAAAGAGCAGCACAAACCTTTAAGGCAGGCATGAAGAAACTACCCGAGGGAATATTAGAAACACGTATTTCAAAATTTCTTTTCAACTATCACAAGGCTCCTCATGCAACCATAGGTTCAACACTATCTGAATTTCTAATGAAGTTCCGCCTTCGTATGAGATTGAATTTAGTATTCCCTAACTCAGGGAGGAAGGTGGTGAAAGACCAGAGTAGCCAGAAAGTGAATCATGTTGTTCACAGTAAAGGTTGAAAATTTACTGTGGGTGAGACAATTTTTGTGTGAAGTTTTGCAACTGGACCAAGATGGGTTTCTGGTACAAGCGCCTCTGAAACAGGACCTTTGTCATATCAAGTGGAAGTGGAAAACAGGATTGTTAGGGAACACGTGGATCATCTCAGAAGTCGAGACACGCTCCAAAAGCCAGTTACTCCACCCGAAATCAAAGTCAAACCTTTGATCCCTGAGGTGCCAGATCAACAAAGAATAGACAACCTGATGTCTCTGTTGAAGTAAATAATTCTGAACTGCCATTGTCTAAGGATGTTCCTGATGCTGCAGTTCCTGGTCAAGTCAATCCAATGGAAGAATCTCAAGTTGTAGGGTTACGTCACTCTACCTGAATCAGAAAACCATCTCAAAGACTAAATCTATAATTGCATGAACTGTATATATTTGCACATGATTTGGTTTAAGATATTTTTGTAATTAAGAGAGGTAAAACAAAATTAAAGGGGGAGGAATGTAGTAATTGTAAGTAAAACCTTCCATACTGTTATGGGGATCATGGGACTGTATAGACGAATCAGCCCTAAGCACAGGTAGTCTTAGGCGTGGAGTTTTTCTAGCCTTGGTCTTGGTATAAGCATGTAACTTTATCAGGAGCTCTGTAAATAAAGTTTACTGTTTTTTACAAGAAACCTGCCTGGTATTCCAAAACCGATAGTCTGTTTCTGAGCTGAAATATTGTTTGATTCTATAACTCAGACCGATGGTTGCTGCAGAACAGTTTCCACCATCCCACCACTAACCCTCGCTCTCCGCTCCCCCCACAATATCTGAACTGATAAGAGAAGTATCATTTAGTTAGCTTACAACCAATAGCTTAAAACTATCACCCCACTACTTAATAAATGCCTGTGTAACTTATCATAGTTGAAACATATATGGTGAAATACAATGTAAGTAAAAGTTTGATTAAATTATTGTACATTCTGACAGAAAAACAAAAGTGTAGAATGATAATTATTTTGTTTTGAAGTTATAGTTGACTAGGCTTTCTCTTGTTAGGTACTTGCAGTGCATTTAAATTGTACTAATTACTAAAGCACTGTTACCAAATTTAATTATCAGCATCAGAGCACAAACTAATTGAAACAATTTAAAATTCTACGTCACTGTCCCAAGTCAGCATCATTGCACTAGGTGTTCTAAAGGCATCAGTGCCTGTCTGTTGAACCTATGAACCCTAAAGGTTTTCATTTTGAGAAACACAAGAGGAAATGGGCCACTGGCAGCTTCCCTTCATCTCTGTCCCCAGTAAGAGTGCCTCTTGTTGACGGGACCACTGAACAGCAAAGACACAGGAAATTAAAGAGATGTTGCTATCTCCATAGCAACACTCCTAACAAAATTAAGATGTAAAGAAAATATAATCATGATGGAGGAAGGAATATTGATAAACGGAAGCGAATAGTTGAGGCAGCCAGAACTTTTTGCAGAATATCAAGGCTGCCTTCTATTTGTAGTTGCCAGTGTTTGTTGGTGGGATGGAGAGGTGGGAGTCCTATCAGTTTTTGCCCTAGATAGACTAACACATGTCTAGGGAAATGTAGAACATATAGTACTGTGCAGCTCATTGTACTCAGAATATGCCCAACCCCAGATAATCACTAAAGAGCTTTCACAACCCGTGAGCCAAACTATCTCACCCACATTGCCTAGACAATGATATGCATTGGCACAAAGCAAAAAATGGAATAATAAAAAAAGGATAAAAATAACTCGATAAAACAGACATTCATTCGGCCTGACATTGGTTATCTAATTGACTTGCTTTGTAGAGCACATATTTACATAATTCTTCTTTCATTTCAGGTAGAGTCAGTTTCAATCCGTTGTCACAAAGCATCATCAGCAGACTTATCTTAACTGGGGCAATTGTTAAGGGCAGGTAGCCATGAAAAAATATAGCTACTGGGACATACTTATACTTGAATAGGCACTGAGACATTGCTCATAAAACTCAAAAACAACATTTTGGGATAAAAATCTGTTCACGTAGCTCAGCTTCAAAGCAGTGCTATGTAGTCTACATTGATTCCCCTGGGGTAAGACAATGCCGCCAGCTGATTTTTCCTGAAATTGGTCACAGATTTTTTTTCTTTTCCCTTCTGTTAAGTTTTTTCTCTCCCCCAGGAGTTAGCATGACTAGCAGCTGGGAACAGCTAGATTTCTTTTGATAGGTTTCTCTGTTCTCAATCTTGACCATTCTTTCTTTAAACACTAATTTCCAAGTCCTTCCCTTACCTAATTTTTCCCTTTCTCCTGGCTCCCACATCCCATTTTGGAGGGGGAAGCATGCTGCAAAACATTTGCTTCTTATTCATTGAACACTAACGTCAGAATTGTATTTATTTACTCAGTTGCAAAGCAGGAATTTCAAAACTGACATGGCCGACGTCTGGTGTAAAAATATGTCAAAACAAACACAACAGCTCCTTTTTGAAAAATAAGCGTTATTTTTCCCTCCATTTTTAAGGTTCCATCATGTACATTTCCTTTTCCACGAAACTGTGAGCAGGCAAGCTGCTGGTACCAATAAATATCTCCTGTAACTCACTGTCAGGAGAATAACCTGTCCATTAAATTGCCTTCCCTCCCTTTTGGAAAGTGCTTGTTGTGCTGTCAAAAGTCAAGTTGAAATCAGGAGTGCACTATGTGGGTGCCAGGAAAAAGGGGTGGAGAGTGGTGAAAAGGGACTGGGGAATTAAAGTCCGAGACTCATGTAATACCAATTGTTAGAGTGTTTAAATAAATTAAATATTAAGATTCACCTCTAGATTAGTAAAGGTAACATAAGTAGAATACAGGCCAGGATTAATGGAACACAAAGATTATTTCATTTGAAAATAACCTTATTTACCACACTCCATGCATTCACATACATACAATGTGAACGTAATTCAGACCTTATTACATTCCCTCTTACTCTGACCCCACCTAATACCTTACTATTTCGTACTTCAGTACTATCCCTCTCTTCCAATTCTATGTGCACCCTGGTTTTCCTCTCTAATATTACCACCTGGTTCCATATCCCTGCCAAATTAGTTTAAACCCTCCTTCATACAATGTGTTCAGGAAAGCTAGGTGAGTAAAGAAAAGAAGGGTAGCATTGTTGACTTAGGAGAATATTACAGTGCTGGGGACAATTGATGTCCAGAGAGATCAAGTGGATCATGTGTCAGTAGATTGACTGTCAGGGGAAAGTGATCATATTATCATAAGGGTTAAGTTGATTATACAGGAGGACAAGGAGCAATCCTAAGTAAAAATACTTAATTGGAGGTGGGCCAACTTCAATGATATAAGGATGGACCTGACCCAAGTAAATTAGAATCAAAGATTATCAGGTAAAATGGAACAATGTGCTGCCTTTAAAGATGATGTGGTCCAGGTACATTTGAGGTACATTCTGATAAAGATGAAAGATAGTGCAAACAAAGCCAGAGCTTGCTAGATGATGAAAGAGATGTAAGATGAAACTCAAGAAGGGGCGCTTATGACAGCTATCAGGTGAATAATACAATTGAGAACCAGACTGAATATAAAAGATTTAGGGGGGAATTGATAAAACAAAGAAGAGAAGCAACGAGAGAGTATGAGAAGAGAATGGCAGCTAACATACAAGGGAATGCAAAAGCCTCCAAAGGCAAATAACCAGTAAAAGGTTGGTGAAAGGAGGAGTGGGGCCACTTAGAGACCTAAAAGGGAATTTACACATGGAGGCAGGGGGCCTGGCTAAGGTACTAAAGGAGTATCTGTATCTAGCAAGGAAAATGATACTCCCAAGTCAGAGTGAAAGAGGAGGTAGTTGAGACACTAGATTGGGGATATATTAGATAGGTTGGCTGTTCTTAAAGTTGATAAGTCACCAGGACTGGCTGCAATGAATCCAAGGATATGGAACGAATTAAGGATGAAAATTGTAGATACACTGGCCACAATCTTCCAATCCTCCTTAGAAACAGGTGGGTTGTGTCGGAGGTCTAGAGAATTGCAAATGTTACACCCTTGCTCAAAAAAATGCATTTAAGGATAAGCCACTCTAGAGGCCACTCAGTTTAACCATTGTGGTGGAGGAGATTTTCAAAATGATAATTTGGGACAAAATTAACACTCACTTGGACAAAGCTGGTTTAACCAAGGAAAGCCAGCCTGAACTTGTTAAGGAAAAATTATGTTTAACTAATTTGTTTGAGGTTTTTGATTATGTAACAGAGAGAGTTGACAAACATAATGCAGTTGACATGGTGTATGTGGACTTTCTAAAGGCATTTGATTAAGTGCCACAAAACAGGCTTGTCATCACATGTTTTTCAAAAAAGGGTGTAAGCATAAGCCCAGAAAATATAGGTCAGTCAGTTTAATCTTGATGGTGGGAAAGCTTTTAGAACTGACAATAATGATAATTAATTAGAGCCAATGGAATAAAAGAAACAGTAGTAACCTAAATACAAAGTTGGCTGAGTGACAGGAAACTCAATAATGACAAAGGGTTGTTTTTTGGGCTGGAGGAAAGTGTATTGTGGGGTTCTCCAGGGATCAATGTTAGAACCACTGCTTTTGCTGATCTATATTAATGACCTAGACTTGGATGTAAAGGCCCCAATTTCAAAATTTGCAGATGACACAAAACTTGGAAGTATTGTGAACTGTGAAGAGGACATTGATAACCATCAGGAGGACATAAGCAGGCTAGTGGAATGGGCAGACATGTGGCAGATGAAATTTAATGCAGGGAAGTGTGAAATGATTCATTTTGATAAAAGGAACAAGGAGAGGCAATATAAAATAAAGGGTATAATTCTAAAGGATCACAGCGACCTGATATTACTTATGCAGGACAGGTTGAGAAAGTGGGTAATAAAGTATACAGGATCCTGGGCTTTAAAAATAGGAGTACAAAAGCAAGGAAGTTATGATAAACATGTATAAAACACTGGTTTAGCCTCAGCTGGTATATTGTGTCCAATTCTGGGCAGCATACTTTAGGAAAAATGTGAAGGCATTAGAGAGGGTGCAGAAAAGATTCACCAGACTGAAGTCTGGTATCAGTTATGTGGGTAGATTGGAGAACAGAAGGTTGAGAGGAAATTTGATCAAGGCATTTAAAATCATGAAGGCGTCTGCACAGAGTAGAAGGAGAATAAAATGTTCTCATTGGCAGAAGGATTGAGAGCCAGAAGACACAGATTTAAGGTGATTGCTAAAAGAAGGAACGGCACCGTGAGGAAAGCCTTTTTTATGCAGTGAACAGCTGGGATTTGGAATGCACTCCCTGAGATTCTGGTGGAGGCAGCTTCAACTGTGGCTTTCAAAAAGGAATTGGAGAATTATCTCAAGAGAAAAAAATTGTAGGGTACAGGGAAAAAGCACGTGAGTGGGACTAGGTAAGTTGCTCTTTCAGAGAGCCAGCACAGATACAACAGGCCAAATGGCTTCCTTCTGTGCTGTAACTATTCTATGAAGCTATAAAACATGTACAATCTATTCATGGTGGTCTCATGTGGTTCAGTAACTTGTTTATGCTTGTGGGATAAACTCTAATGTTCCAACATTACATGCTGTTTGATAATAACCTGGTGGTAAATGAGGCAGCCTGACTAATGGAGCCCCACTGAAGCTAAATCATGGAGCTGACTGCAGAATTGATTTCCTAGTCCAAGGTATATTTGATAAGCAAGTGGTAGGAAGGAGGAAGGAAAGAAGAGATGCCCAAAAGAAAGAAGGAAAACCAGGAAAGAGAACAAAGGGAGAGAGCAAGGAACAAATGAAATGAATTGAGTATAAATCTTATCCTAAAGCTTTTCCTAAGTTTTGATCATCCCTGGCCTTATTCTGTTCTGGTACCTTATGAACTATGATACTGGAAGGACATAATGAACCCATCCATAATGTTGAAAATTAACTGATCACCTATATTTTGTGAGATGATGCTTAACTCTGTTTTCTGCAAAACTGGAGTGTCCTCGCCAGGACACAAGACCGGGCAAATTTTATGAAGACCTTGGGCTACCTAATTGTCAAGGACTCCTCTTGACCTCCCTGGTTGAATCCAAAGAAATGCAAAGCACTATATTTGGTATCAGCATCAGTTGCATGAGTTGCCAGAAAGATGATATATTTAGGCATCAGTCCACCTTTGGGCTCCAATCCAGGTTATTTATCAGGATTTAACCTGATTCTAAATCAGTCAGATGTTGTCCAGATCTTTTGGGGATCCTTTTAGCTTTTCTTTTGTTAATCCTGATGTGTTCTGTCTATGTTGACTTTTATTCCCTATTGCTTGGCGAATATTTATGACCAACTTATATTTCACCACATTTCTATATTTCTTTAGTTCTGATGAAGACTCATTCGGATTTGAAACGTTAACTGTGTTCCTCTCCGCAGATGCTATTTTTGTTTCAGATTTCCAGCATCCGCAGTATTTTGCTTTTATCTTAGTATTTAATTCACTGCCACTTCTCTTCCAGGAATGCCTACCTTGAAGAAGTACTGTTCTTCTCTTCGACAGGATTTCCGCTTGTCTCTTTTGCCCTGTTCACCTTCACTGCTTTCCATTTCTCTCCTGGTGTATGACAAGGTGTTTGCTAAAACTCACTTTCACAGTCATATTTCCTTCCTCAGTGACTGCCTCCATCTCCGACTCACCTCACGTGGATTCCAACTGAAGTTCCATCCCTCATGTTTCGAACCTACCCAGGATTATAGGTATCTCTGGGACATACAACGCTCCTTGGACTGCTGTTCTCATCCCATCCTGAGATCCACACTCAGTGCCATGCGCCACCATATGAACACACTTGACCTCTCCCTCCAGCAGCACTGACTCATCCTATCTCAAACTGTCCTTGCCCCCAGTTGCATTTTATTCTTCGTCTCATCAGACGCCTCAACAAGAAACTTTATCTCTTTCTTTCAGGTGCAAAGGAACACAAGTTCCAACAACTCATTGACACCAATGCTCATCCAGGACCCTCCACCCCTGCCCATCCCGCTGACCCTATCCTGTCTTCCTATCCCAGACCCGGCAGGGAATTCACCATACCCCTGACCTTCCCCTCTCTGATGCTGAATGTTCAGTGCTCAGCAAAGGACTCAGTTTCATACCCTTACGCCCTCATCTCAATGAATTTCGGGCTCGGCATGATGCTGAACTCTTCTTCTCCTGCCTTCGTCTCTGTGCTCATTTCTTTGGGCAGGAGTCCTCTCCCGGTTCAACGGATCCTTTTACCCACCTCCAATATTCTTCCTCCACCTGGACCTCTCCCTCTGGATTCTTACCTGCTCTTGATCTTTTCATTGAGAACTGTCAGCGTGACATCAGTCGTCTCAATTTCTCTGCGCTTCTCATCCACTCTAACCTGTCCCTTTCTGAACTTGCTGCATTCCGTTCTCTCAGGTCCAACCCTGACTTTGTCATCAAACCTGCTGACAAGGGTGGTGCTGTTATTGTCCGGTGCACTGACTTCTACCTCGCAGTGGCTGAGCGTCAACTGACAGACACTTCCTCCTACCTCCCCCTGGACCATGGCCCCACCACTGAACATCAAGCCATTGTTTCCAGGACTGTCACTGACCTCATCTCCTCTGGGGATCTTCCTCCCACAGCTTCCAACCTCATAGCCTCCCAACCTTGGATGACCTGCTTCTACCTCCTACCCAAAATCGACAAACAGGACTGTCCCGGCAGACTGATCATGTCAGCCTGTTCCTGCCCCACGGAACTCAATTCTTGCTATCTTGACTCCATTCTCTCTCCCCTTGTCCGGTTCCTTCCCACCTACAACTGCGACTCCTCTGACATCCTACATCATATCAACAATTTCCAGTTCCCTGGCCCCAACCTGCCTCCTCTTCACCATGGACGTCCAATCCCTCTACACCTCCAGCCCCCACCGGGATGGTCTGAGGGGTCTCCGCTTCTTCCTCGAACAGAGGCCTGAACAATCCCCATCCACCAATACTCTCCTCCATCTGGCTGAACTTGTTCTCTCACTGAATAATTTCTCCTTAAACTCGTCTCACTTCCTCCAAATAAAAGGTATGGCTATGGGTACCCGCATGGGCCCCAGTTATGCCTGCCTCTTTATGGGTATGTGGAACATTCCTTGTTCCAGTCCTACTCAGGCCCCTTCCCACAACTCTTTCTCCGATACATCAATGACTGCTTCGGTGCCGCTTCATGCTCTCGTCTGGACCTGAAAAAATGTATTAATTTTGCTTCCAATTTCCAACCCTCCATCATTTTCATATGGTCCATCACTGACACTTCCTTCCCCTTCCTTGACCTCTCTGTCTCAATTTCTGGTGATAGACTGTCCACCAATATTCATTACAAGCCTACCAACTCCCACAGCTACCTCGACTACAGCTCCTCACACCCCACTTCCTGTAAGGATTCCGTCCTACTTTCTCAGTTCCTTCACCTCCATCACATCTGTTCTGATGATGCCAGTTTCAAAAACAGTTCCTCTGACATGTCTTCCTTCTTTCTTAACCGAGGTTTTCCACCCACGGTGATTGACAGGGCCCTCAACCGTGTCCGCCCCATCTCCCATGCATCTGCCCTCACACTTTCCTCTCCCTCCCAGAAACATGATAGGGTCCCCCTTGTCCTCACATATCACCCCACCAGCCTCCGCATTCAAAGGAACATCCTCTGCCATTTCTGCCAACTCCAGCATGATGCCACCACCAAACACATCTTCCTTTCACCCCCCGGAGGCATTCCACAGGGATCGTTGCCTCCCGGACAACCTGATCCACTCCTCCATCACCCCCTGCATCTCAACCCCCTGCCATGGCACCTTCCCATGCAACCGCAGAAGGTGTTACACCTACCCCTTTACTTCCCCCCCTCCTCACCGCCCACGGGCCCGAACACTCCTTTCAAGTGAAGCATCACTTCACTTGCACTTACCTCAATTTAGTCTACAGCATTCGCTGCTCCCAATGCAGTCTCCTCTACATTAGAGAGACCAAACGCAGACTGGGTGACTGCTTTGCAGAACACCTTCAGTCTGTCTGCAAGCATGACCCAGACCTCCCTGTCGCTTGCCATTTCAACACACCACCCTGCTCTCAAGCCCACATGTCCATCCTTGGCCTGCTGCAATGTTCCAGTGAAGCTCAACACAAACTGGAGGAGCAGCACCTCATCTCTGAATAGGCACTTTACAGCCTTCTGGATTTAACATTGAGTTCAACAACTTCAGATCATGAACACTCTCCTCCATCCCCACCCCCTTTCCGATCCCACTTTTTCGAATAATTTATATTTTTAAAATATATTTTTCTTTTTCCACCTACTTTTAAATTTATTTCGATCTATCGTTTTATCTCCACCTTTTAGCCCATTTCAATCCCTTCCCACCACCCGGCCCCCACCAGGGCCATCTGTCACTTGGTTGTCCTGCTTTCGACCCTTAATGTTACCATGAGCACATTCCTTAGATAATATCACCACTGTCAACGCCCCTTTGTCCTTTTGTCTATGACATCTTTGGTAGTCTCTTCTTTGCCTCCACCTATCACTGGCCCCCTATCCAGCTCCACCTGTCCCACCCCCTCAATCAGCTTATATTTCACCACATTTCTATATTTCCTTAGTTCTGATGAAGAGTCACTGGGACTTGAAACGTTAGCTATGTTCCTCTCCGCAGATGCTGCCAGACCTGCTGAGTTTTTCCAGCTATTTTTGTTGTTATTGTTGTTGTTGTTTGTGTTTGTGTTGAATATTTATGGCTTGCTTGTCTGCTTCAGACACACCTGAATCAAGAAACCATACACTGTTTAAACATTTTGAATTCAGATAGTAGGTCAGCTGTATTCCAATTCAAACTGGGGAATTTTGTAGACATTCCAGAATATCCCTTTGACCTTCCTTTTGTTGCAGTACCTGTGATAAGTGTCTCTGTAGCTGCTTTTGCATGCTTTTCTGAAGCTCTGTCCATGAAGATGGGTTATGGCGGAACGCACCATGGAGTAATGGCATCATTGCCTTTTATTCAATATACTTTTCAGCAACTCCTGATGTTGCCTGGTATAATTGCAACTTTCTCTAACCCAATTGTTATTACCTTTTTTCTTTTTTTTTGACTCTCCCTTGCTCACTATCGATCCAGCCCACACCCTGATCGCTTGCCTTTCCTGACTGAATTAACCCGGTGCTGGTTCTCTCGACTTACTGTCCCACTCAAGAAACTGAGGGATCTGTCTGCTTACGTGCTTTTTATCCAAGCAGCATTGTTGTGGTCTCACCAAAACAACAAGGTTTTCTCATGCTCTGTAGCATGAACAGTCGCTGTTCACCATGTCATACCTGTGCTTAATCCTCTTCTATCCTTGCCATTATGTCATGGCTTTTATTAAAGATATCTATTAGTTGCTGCCATTGTCATGTAGAAGGAACCAACACTGCACACCTTGATTCTTATAATAACATAAGTCGTTAAACTTATTTTCTGTATAAGAGATAAGGCACCAATCACTCATAAGGGATTGGGTAAACGCATTGTGGGTTCATTTATTAAGACATTTATGAGAACAGTTATATATAGGTATAAAGTTTTAAAGCATTAGAGGTGTGTGTGTGTGCTCTACTCAAAGCAAAAGTGAAACTAAAACTTGAATACAGTATGTACATCATTTCCCTCCTAATAATGTATACAGAGGCATACTCATATCCTTAAAGGTATACTACAACATCCTACAGCTCTGACCGTGGCTGATTTTGCATTTCCTGGGTCATTAGCATAAGTGTAGCAGACTCATTGACCTCCTCTGTAAGGGATGGGGACCCTTACTGCCAAATGCATCCAAAACCTGCTGCAGTGTTACCAATGGTCACCATTCATCTGCCCTCCCACAGCTTCTCACTACTCATTCAATTCTCACATACCTTCCGCCACTTGCCAATAGGATAACACTATGTATAGCAATCAACTCTTCTATGTTCAAATACATATGTCTAAGTATTGCTGAAAAAAGACATTTTGTCAAAACTTTTCATCTTGCACTGACCAGGACAATTACAAGAGTACCAAGTCAGGGGAACCTATAAGTTTACACTGTATGAGAAGAGAATGCAGATTGGTTAGCAAGTGGATTCTGATTGGTAGAGGCATTGCCATGGAGAATGCACCAGTTAATGTTGACTAACAGTTAACTGCAAAGCATTGTTCAAAATTTTAAACCAGGCGGCTTGACTGATTGGTCCAGGGATTGCCCTGAGGAATGAACCAGCAAATGGCTATCATTTACTTTGTTTAGATGAAACAGGCACAATGTGTTATAACGATGTGTGTACATGTTCTTTCTGTCTGCAAAGGACAGGGCCCTGTGTATTAATATATGTAGCTTCCAGTACACGCACATGTGCCACTCTGCAAGCCTGATTGACGATCTTAAATTGGCTGTCAACGTAATTTTTAGCACACTGAGAATTATTTAGCAAATGTTGCCAATCGCAGAATCACATCGAATATTGGACATTGCGTTTTGAGTTTTGCAAGCATGAGCTGGTTGGGTACGGTCTGTACCTTGCCCATTGCAAACAGCGGCAGGGACATGTTGTTTAATATGACCCACCAGTCTTTAGCACATATGGCTTACATATCTAGCATCACACTATCACTGAAATTCATATGCCACACTTCTCATTTGTGTGATAGGCAGAACGTCTTTTTGGTTTGATGGCAGCATCCTGTTAGTGGCTAATACCACTCGTGTTGCTACAACATAGGAGCAACGTGAAACAGCTAGCTTCACCTGTTGCTCAAATTTTTGAGATACCTTGCCAATCCAGTTAGACCTGGCATTTTTCAGAGTCAAAAGTCTTGGCCCTATGCCCATTCATAAGCTTGTGTGATATACAGTACGAAATGATCTGATCAGGGTAGCCATTATTCTGCAGGATGTCTTTGAGGTGCCCTATTTCAGCATCAAGATTATATGGTGAGAAAATGGCTTGGGCCCTATTTATGAAGTTGCCGATAAGGCCAATCTTATAGCACATGGAACTGTAAAAATCCCAATATGTATATTGACCAGTGAAGGTGGCTTTTGGTAGACCAGGGTAGAGAACCCCTGGGCAGATTTCTCAGCTCATATGTCAAGGGAGAGGTGCTCATTTGACTGCTCCATTTCAAAGGTGAAAATGAGTGCAGGATGGAGCCCATTAAGTCGTGTAAGGAAATTATTACATGCTGCTACGGATTTAAATATAGCAAGCGTCTCATCCATATATTGGAAAAATGCAAGTGGTAGGAGGTTAGGTGTCATTCCATCAAATACACGTTTCTCATGGAACCTAACAAAGAGGACCAACCCAGTAAGAGCAACACCACCGAATGTCATTAAAACTGAGGGGAGTTACCGAGTCCATAAGCTCAATGAATACTGCTTCACACAATGGTGGTGGGCCTAGATCACCATGATATAGTGCTGCAGCACAAATATCTATGGCTTCCTTAATTGGAACATTGGTGAATAGGCTAGCAGATGAGTACATGAGCACAGCATTGCTATCGATATGCAAGTCTCATATGGTCTTCACATGTGTGAAAGAATCCTTCACTGTGTATCTGGAAAACTGGCTGTAACAACTCACTCAACCATTTGGCTGATTCATGCTATGCAGAACTGGTCATAGAGAGGATAGGGTGCAAAGGGACATCACTTTTGTGTGTCTTGGGTAGCCCATACATACGTGGACACAGCGAGCCACAAAGATGAACTCAGTTATACATATCATCCAGCAAGCGTTTCTTCAGCTTACTTTCGAGCAAGGCTGTCTGGTCATATTGAGCAGCAGGTCCAATGGATACAAATTTGGACCCGTCATTAAGAATGGCGTGCATTTTGTTGATAAAGTCACGCAACTTAAGGGCGACTATTCCTGTCCCTTTGTCAGGTTTACCATTGTGTATGTCTAGGTTGGTCTCAAGACCTTGCAAAGCTGTGAGACATGTGCGTTACATGTGAAAATCAGACAGGTCATTCAGAATCTTGCAATATGCATGTGCTAAATCAGCTAGGTACGCTTTCAAAGATTCAGCATCCTCATTGGACGTTGGTTTGTGGTGGGAGTAGAGGAATTCGAACTCAGCAAATACCTCTGCCCGTTTGATTTGGGACGAAGACACTCCTAAATTGAAATCATGCGTAAGAACAAACTCCTCACTTTTTGAGAGTACTTGGTTCGAGAGATTTGTTACGTGTTTAGTGGCGTCGTTAATTACATTGTCAAACCGCATCCATAAGTGAGTTTACGGTGTGGACCTGTTTCAAATGGATACTGTTTATGTTATGGTCATCTATTGAACCAACATAGTGGCATAAACGGATAAAATCGAAAAATGAAGGAAATTTGCGCATCACAGGCAAGCACAGTGTAGGGTACGATGTAAATTAGTAACCCTATTACCAATCTGTTCAATCACATCTTGCGTAAACCATCGCTGAGTCATGGGACTGTGTCTCACTTTAGCATTATCGATGTGTTTTGGAAATGAAAACTGGCACTATCTTGGGTTTAATGCATGCTTGGAGAAATTCGATGGAAAGCTTACTGTTCTGAACTTACTTATAAGTTGAACTCTGTTGTTGATATTCCAAATTTGGTCTTTGTTGTACCTCTGTCTCAGGTATACAAATAGTAATTTGGTAGGAAAGAGAATGCACCAGTTAATGGTAACTGACAGTTAACTGCAAAGCATAGTTTGAAATTTTAAACTAGGCAGCATGACTCTGATTGGTCAAGGCATTGCCTTGAGGAATGAACCAGCGGATGGCTATCACTTATTTTGTTTAGCTCAAATAAGCACAATATGTGCACATGTTCCTTCTGTTTGCAAAGGCAGAACATCTTTTTGGCTTTATGGCAGCATTCTATTAATGGTGAACACCACTCGTATTGCTAATGCATAGTGGCAGAGTGAAACACCAGCTTCACCGGTTGCTCCAATTTTTGAAAAAGGCGTTCTGTCTATCACACAAATGAATAATGTGGTATATGAATTTCAGTGCCAGTGTGATGCTAGGTATCTAGGCCATATTGTTCCAAAGACTGGTGGATTGTATCAAACAGCGTGTCCCTTCCGCCGTTTGCTACAGGCAGGGTACAGACCGTATCCAACCAACCCGTGCTCACAAAACTCAAAACACATGTCCAACATTAAATGTGATTCCACGATTGGACAACATTTGCTAAATAGTTCTCAGCGTGCTAAAAATTATGCTGACAACCAATTTAAGATTGACAGTCTGGCTTGCAGTGTGGCACATTTGTGTGTACTGGAAGCTACATATATTAATACAAAGGGCCCCATTCTTTGCAGACAGAAATAACAAGTCCTTGAAAACACTGCCATTGATTCAAGTCCCCTGGTGGAAGTGAAGTTGCTGTTCGGTGATCACATAACACAAGTGATAGCAAATCAGTAGCTCATTTTATGCACCATCTAATATTCTATCCATTGAAGTAAATGCAAAATGAGCTGCGGAATCGCTATTGCAGTTTTATGCTATCATCAAAGGCTGGTTTCACCCACAGTGAGTTCAGAAAAAATGGTGTCAAAAGTTGGACACAGAAAATAGGGCCTTAGGATTGATAAAGGCATTTCTAGTCTCCAGCACTCAAAATAATTACTTCTGATCCTCTCATGAAATTCCTTGTTCCCACGCCAGGAACACAAGCAAACAACTTACTCCGAGGCCCCTGACCTGCTGACTGCTAGAATATCTGGTAGGGCTATTTGAAGTGAGTTATCCATTCAGTTTTCCTCCTGCACTGTGAGGAAATTCTGATGGATTGACTGATATTTGAAGCTGGACACAGCGAGATACAAACAACATGTTCCAACAGTCTGTACCACACCAAATGGTTTCCCTCTATTACCACTGATTTTAAATTCAACAATAGCAATAACAACTAGCACTTATGTAATATTTGCATTTACAAATTGTTCCAAACTGTTTTACAACAGGAATTTATTCCCTTGGTAGTTATCTAATTGTCCAGATTTGTGTGCAGTACACTGTCCTTTGGTCAAAGTTTTATTCTGAAGGACCACTCCAAATCTTTTATTCTGTGCTAAAAGGAGATGAGGGGTGAAACACACCATTACTTGGCAGGTCTCCAAAGCAAATATTTGCTTATAATGCCATTGTCATAATTTAATAACAATTTATTTCTGTAATTCTGTAGTATAATTAATCATGTAATAATTATTTATTTTACTAAATTGATTATTCTTACAAGCAGAGGAGCAAAAGAACTAACTAACTTAATGGACATTTATCGATCAAGGTGACTCGAACCTGGCTGGTGCACAGATACACAACTGAGCGACTCCAGCTCACCATTAAGCTAAGTAATCTTCACAAAAAATGAGTGATCTTGATCAAACAAATAAACTGTGGTTCTTTCCTGAGGCAATCTCGTATCTGTTCCATTCCACTTTACCTTGAAAAGCTGATTGTAATGAACTGTCCTGGTCAGCAAACAGCACATTGACATGCAGTAACATTTCCATATTCAAGGAATTAATGAGTCTTAAAGTTTCAATCTAATTAGAATTTTTTAAATTTTCATTTTGGTGTTTATGTGACCTTTTAACTATTTCTGAACTAAGGATTGCAACAGGGCTAATCATTCTTCAGGCTAGCCAGTGGACTTTACTTCTGCAACCTAAGGTGACAACTGCTCCCAAAACAGTGATTTGATTCTAGTATTTCTTCATAAGAGCCTTAGGCCACAACATTTAGTTGCCATAGCAACGAAGGTCATAAACCCTCGGCTGAACACTGTCAGCAGAGAAAAAAATGTCTTCAACTTGTATTTCTCTTCAGGGTTTCCCAGAAGTCAAATGTTTTGTTCCTGAAGTTCACATGGGAAATCTCTAGCTAACCATTTATCAAAATTGTACAGCAAAAGACTCTATTAAAACTGAGAGATCTAACAGAACTACGTTACTTGAATGTTGAGGCTGCTCTCTATTCAAATACTGGTCTCTTGACGGATAGGATGAGTGGAAAGAAAGGAAAACGGAAACATTCTTAGCTTGTTATCAATAGAGATAGGTAGAACCTAAGGGCACTGGTTAAAGATAGCCAGGGCTACTTAATTCATTATTAAATGTCCACAATGCATATACCTGCTGATACCCTTAACTGCAATTCTTAGAAACCGAGTCTCATTTGGAATGCTAACAAGCCTACCATTGATATCAAAAATACTAACACTCACGTGGTCAAATCTTGGAATTCCTGACCTGACACTATTGTGGGAACACCATCAAGGACTACAACAGCTCAAGGAGAAGATCCATTAACCCCGTCTCAAAGTAGCTAAAGGTGGACCATAAATGTGAGTGTGCTGATAATGTCAACATCCTGAGAATACTTTTTTTAATCAAAGTAGAGACAAAATAACAAAAGCTCATAACATTTCTGTAGACCTCAGGTAATAATTCAGCACCAATTTATTATTGACATTTCTGTTCTGCTTCTGAAAATTGATTTTCCTCAGTCATGATGAGAACTCTGAAGGAGCAAAAGACAATTAGTACAAGAAGGAGCTTTGAAATGATGAGACACAACCACAATTATGCTTATTTACACAGTAGCACATTGATTCACCTAACATCATGAGAAGCATATCTCAGTAATTCCAATTTAACTGAAGACATTGTTGATCTTTAAATGGCACAACCTTCATGCAAACTATCTGGTAAACTTTTACATTTGTTTATAAATATAACATCTATCACATCTAAGAATATCACTGCCAGTTATATTGATGAAATCAAAATATCTCAAGGTTGATCTCGTTGCTGGCTCTTCCTGAACCGCAGAGGGTTTGATCCAAATCTTTTCATGAAGATCGCACTTCTTGGAGGGTAACAAAATAATGCATTTCGGCACCAAAGATCAATATGTTAAATGATTAGACATTTCAAGGAATGCTGAATATCATGGAGAAATGATGTCGTACAATTCATTGAGCTGATTTCACCACCCTCCCCCTCCTCATCCCCATCCTGCCAATGGATTTGAAGATAGGAGGGAGGGCTCGTTAAATCCTGTGGATGGCTTGTTGTCTACCTACCCACTGACTCTTAGCCCTGTTGCAAACATACCAATAATGTTGTTGGTGTCAGGTGATTCACATGCCAGTGGGCCATTTGAGGCCCTTAAATTTTGTTTTTATTCAATCATGGGATGTGGGCTTCGCTGGCTGGGCCAGCATTTATAGCCTATTCCTAGTTGCCCTTGAGAAGGTGGTGGTGAGCTGCCTTCTTGAACTGCTGCAGTCCATGTGGTGTAGGTACACCCAAGTGCTGTTTGGAAGGGTGTTCCAGGATTTTGACCCAGCGACAGTGAAGGGACAGCAATATACTTCCAAGTCAGGATGGTGAGTGACTTGGAGGTGAATGTCCAGGTGGTGGTGTTCCCATCTATCTGCTGCCCTTGTCCTTCTAGATGGTAGTGGCTGTGGGTATGGAAGCTACTGTCTAAGGAGCCTTGGTGAATTCCTGTAGTGCTAATCAAGCAGCTGCTTTGTCCTGGATGGTGTCAAGCTTCTTGAGTGTTGGGGGAGCTGCACTCATCCAGGCAAGTGGGGAGCATTCCATCACACTCTTGACTTGTGCCTTATAAAAAGTGGACAGGCTTTGGAGAGTCAGGAGGTGAGTTATTCGTCACAGGATTCCTAGCCTCTGACCGGTTCTTGCAGCCACAGTATTTATATGGCTAGTCCAGTTCAGTTTCTGGTCAATGGTAATCCCAGGGTGTTGATATGGTAATGCCATTGAACGTCAAGGGTCGATAGTTAAATTAGATCTTGTTGGAGATGGTCATTGCCTGGCGTGAATGTTACTTGCCACTTGTCAGCCTAAGCCTCGATATTGTTCAGGTCTTGCTGCATTTGGACATGGGCTGCTTCAATATCTGAGTAGTCACGAATGGTGTTGAGCATTGTGCAATCATCATTGAGCATCTCCACCTCTAACCATATGATGGAAAGAAGGTCATTGATGAAGCAGCTGAAGATGGTTGGGCCTAGGGCACTACCCTGAGGAGCTCCTGCAGTGATGTCCTGGAGCTGAGATGACTGACCTCCAACAACCAAAATGATCTTCCTTTGTGCTGGGTATGACTCCAACCAGTGGAGAGTTGTCCCCCAGTTCCCATTGACTCCAGTTTTGCTAGGGCTCCTTGATGCCAGACTCGGTCAAATGCGGCCTTGATGTCAAGGGCAGTCACTTTCACCTCACCTCCGGAGTTCAGCTCTTTTCTCCTTGTTTGAACCAAGGATGTAATGAGGTCAGGAGCTGCATGGCCCTGGCGGAACCCAACCTGGGTGTCAGTGAGCAGGTTATTGCTAAGCAAGTGCTGCTTGATCATACTGTTGATGACCCCTTCCATGACATTACTGATGATGGAGAGTAGACTGGTGGGGTGGTAATTGGCTAAGTTGGATTTGTCCTGCTTATTGTGTACAGAACATACCTGGGCAATTTTCCACATTGCCTGGTAAATGCCAGTCTTGTAGTCATACTGGAACAACTTGGCTATGGGCGCAGCAATTCTGGATCACAAGTCTCCAGTACTATTGCCGCAATATTGTCAGGGCCCATAGCCTTTGCAGTATCCAGTACCTTCAGCCATTTCTTCATATCACATGGATTGAATCGAATTGGCTGAAGACTGGCATCTGTGACACTGGGGACCTCCGGAGGAGGCTGAGATGAATCATTCACTCGGCACTTCTGGCTGAATTATAGCAAATGCTTCAGCCTTAACTTATGCACTGATGTGCTGGGTTCCTCCATCATTGAGGATGGGGATATTTGTGGAGCCTCCTCCTCCAGTGAGTTGTTTAATTGTCCACTTCCATTCACGACTAGATGTGGCTGGACTGCAGAGCTTAGATCTGATCCGTTGATTGTGGGATTGTTTAGCCCCTGTATATCACTTGTTGCTTATGCTGTTTGGCACACAAGTTGTCCTGTGTTATAGCTTCACCAGGTTGACACCTCATTTCTAGGTATGCCTGGTGCTGCTCCTGGCATGCCCTCCTGCACTCTTCATTGAACCAAGCTTGATCCCCTGGCTTGATGGTAATGGTAGAGTCGGGGATATGCCAGGCCATGAGGTTACAGTTTGTGCTCGAGTCCAATTCTGCTGACACTGATAGCCCACAATGCCTCATGGATGCTCAGTCTTGAGTTGCTAGATCTGTTCGAAATCTATCCCATTTAGCACGGTGGTCATGCCACAAACACGATGGAGGTATCCTCAATGTGAAGGCGGGACTTCGTCTCCACAACAACTGTGCGGTGGTCACTCCTACCAATACAGTCATGGACAGATGCACCTGCGGCAGGCAGGTTGGTTTGGATGAGGTCAAGTATGTTTTTCCCTCTTGTTGGTACCCTCACCGCCTTCCGCAGACCCAGTCTAGCAGCTGTGTCATTTAGGACTCGGCCAGCTTGGTCAGTCGTATTTCTACTGAGCCACTCTTGGTGATGGTCATTGAAGTCCTCCACCCAGAATACATTCTGTACCCTTGCCACCCTCAGTGTTTCCTCCAAGAGGTGTTCAACATGGAGGAGCACTGATTCATCAGCTGGAGGGCAAAATGTGGTAACCAGCAGGAGGTTTCTTTGCCCATGTTTGACCTGAAGCCATGAGACTTCATGGGGCCTGGAGTCGATGTTGAGAACTCCCAGGGCAACTCCCTCCCAACTGTAAGCCACTGTGCAGCTACGTCTGCTGGGTCTGTCCTGCTGGTGGGGCAGGATATACCCAGGGATGGTAATAGTGGTGTCTGGAACATTATCTGTAAGAAATGATTCCGTGAGCAATTAATTTCCACTTAAGGGACTCATCCCACTGCTACCAGGATTTAACCAGTGGCGGGAAAGGCCCACGTCAAGCCAAGCAGGTTGGTGGAGGGTTCCAATGTCATACAATGTCCCAAAGTACTGGAGAGTTGCCAGCTTCTGATTGGTTGACAACTCTCTGAGGCGTGTCTTCTGAATCCAGAAACTAGGGTGGAAGTCCCGCCTCAGGTCTATTAATGGCCAAGTGACCATTAAGTGGCTGTGGAGCAGCCGGTGATCCCTCTATGGCCTTCTCCTTGGCTTTTTATCCAGGGGCTGGGGGGTGGAGACAGGGAATCCAGTGCCTTGTATAATCCAGGCCACTCTATCAATTAACTTAGTGCAACACTGACACTATTCTCTTGTAAAATGCTAACTCTAGTTTGTTTGAATTAATTGTCTAACTTATTTTCATTCTTTGTTACATATTGAAAAGTTAACGATACATGGATCTTGTAGATTGATGACTTGGTGGTCCTCCTGGTTTTGGCGTTGAGGCTGTTTAAAAATATAGATGGGTGATTTATCTGTTCTACATTGAAAGTTACCTTAACCCTTACCTCAGAAGACCCTACTACTATAAAGATTTTCCCTCAACATTTTTCTCTAATGAAATGCTAAAAAAAATGTGAAATTTATACGCAGTTTTGATTCTTTAATTCCTCATTTAGAACCAGATTATGACAAAATATTTGTCTCTAAATTGCTAATGGCCTAGGATACACAATGCAAAATAAAATTAAACAGAGTGCAAATTGAGTGGGTAATTTGAAATGGCCCCATTTCCAGCCCAGCATGTTAGGTTTAAATTGCCCCATTATGATCAGGTGAGGAGGAGTAGGATTACTCCTCTCTTTCCCAACTCCTTCTTTGACCGCAACAGTTTTTTTTAAAAGGAGATGCTTGCCACATGCACACACACACACACACACACCAATGAGTTACAGGGGTGGGGGGAAGATATTAAACAAGTATTTTTGGAGTCCGATAAATGTTAAAGTTACATGGATCTTATAGATTGATGACTTGGATGGTTCCAGACTGGCTTGGTGGTCCTTCTGGTTTTGGTGTTGAGTGGTGTTGAGGTGGTTTAAAGATATAGACAGGCAATTTATCTGCTTTTATGGAGACAGCAGCTATTGGGTTGAATTCTTCAAAAATCTCTACCTGTGGCATATGGATAGGCATAAAGCATAGGGTTTGAACTTGCAAGATGGATGAGGAGGGAGAGAGGGAGGTCTTGCCATTTCAGCATCTTTTCCGCTTTTGTCTCTGGCCTGGAGAAAACAGTTTCTAAAAACACAAAAGAGAGGTAACTGGCTTGTCACATGATCCTCTCTCTCATCAAATGCCCAATTACCCAAACATGGCCATGGTGAATGTATTCCATGTGGGTGGTTTTGACTTAATTAGCCAGAGTTCATCATCTGAGGTGATTACGTCTAATGCATTGTCGCCAGCTAGGTGATTGTCTGAATGTTCTGTAAATGGGTTAGAAGATTATGCCATTCACACACCTTAAAGGTAATTGTCTCTGCTGGGGTTTCTAGACAGATAGACAGATAGGCTCTACTTAATGGCTTTGGGATTTGTCAAGTACAGTGATGCAAATGTTTAACCATCTTGAGTTTGCGACTCTAATTCACTTGAATGTTGCCTCAGTCTTTTTAAAATTTGATCAGTGGTTTTCAGATAGTAAATATATAAAAAGTCATTTTTCATAAAGCATAACCTCACAACACCTGCTCAAGATCAGCTTCATGATCTAAACACTATTTATCTTCAATCTTGTCGATCTAAACTGGATAAAGTGCAATCTGACTAAAACAGTGCATTTTATAGTTACAGCATGATACTGTTTGCTTTGTATTCTAATGATTTAGAAATACCAGCAGATATCCCATGGCCTTTCTCACAAATGATTTAGAGCAGGGTTGTGATGACTGGCACCTAACCTAACCTGGCTTAATAAGTTCACAGCTCAAGTATTCCCCGTAATTGTAATTGTAACCTTGAGTATTGCTGAAAAAGAGACATGCTATCAACGCTTTTCATCTTGCACTCATCAGGACAGCTGACAAGATAAATCAACAGTAAAGGGAACAACAATTTATACTGCATGAGAGGAGAGTGCTGATTTGTTGGCAAGTGCCCTCTGATTGGTAGAGGCATTTCCATGGAGAATGCAGCAGAGAACATTTAACTGCCAAGCTTTTGTTCAAATTCAAACCAGGCAGGATGACTCTTCTATATCTCCTTAGGTCATTTTATGCATGCCAGAAACCATGTATGCACACGCAGGATCCTATCTTTTGCAGACAGAAGGAGCATGTCCTTCATTGCGCCTTTTCCAACCAAACAAAAGATTGGCGGACATTCATTCCCTGGTTCATTCCCCATGGCAATATCTTGACCAATCAGAGTCAACCTGCCTGGTTTGAATTTGAACAGAAGCTTGGCAGTTAACTGCTCGCTGCTGCATTCTCCATGACAACACTGCTACCAAACAGAACTCTCTTCTCATGCAGTATAAATTGTTGTTCCCTTTATTGTTGCTTTATCTTGTAAGCTGTCCCGATGAGTGCAAGACGAAAAGCTTTAAAAGCATGTCTCTTTTTTCAGCAATATTCAAGTTCTGTACTATCAAACGACCAATTGCAACATTCTTATTATCATTAAATTGTGGCTGAGGTTGATAATAAGTCAGTAAATTTCAAGCTCCAAGATAATTTTGTCTTTCTTTCCACATTTTTAAAATGAGTCTTGCATCTTTGAAATGTGATATTCAGTTTATGATCTTTGGTCTAAAATGCATATGCACTAGAATAGACTTTTAGTTGCTTGATTCATTTCTGAGCTAGTTAATTGAGTATATCTCTTGTCCTTTTTTTCTGCTGATATGTGGTATCTTACACTTATCCATATTAAAGCTGAAATAATAACAGCTCATGATGGAGTCAGCCTATCAAATTCTTTCTTCCTTATGCCCAGAAGTATTTAGATGGTTTCCTCATTGTATAAGATGCCTCAGATATATCCAACTCCTTCATAATCAGCCAAAATTAACAATAGTGTAATTTTTGTTGAACCACATTATTGCATCACTGATGTGATACTATTGCAACAAAATAATGGTTGGATCTGATCTCTTCACGGACAATGAAAAATTGCCAAACATTTTTGCATGAAACTAGTTGCCCGATCATTCAACTAACATAATATAGTCTATCATTCAATTAACATTAAAATAAACCTAAAATGTATTAATCTGATTACAATTGATATTGGATTAAAGAGTGCATGCTTTATTTCTCTAATAAAGCAAAACATTCATCTTTCAATTAGTGACGATTTAAAGGGATAGTTTTTACGCAGATTAGTGCATCAGGCCACATTGCTTGAAGAAAACAACAGTGCCACCTACTGGATGCCAGTTGTTAAAGACAAAAGTAATTATATCGAAAAAAAACTTCAGTTGTAAACAATTATGCAAGCACCAGTTCAGATACTGGCACCATGCGTTCTTTATAGGAACGGCATTGTTCTGCATTGGGAAGCTCACAAGTACTAGTGTGTAGACGCATGGGCAGAGGCTTGGGATAGCTCAGGAAGCGATTTGTCAAATGGAAACACACACTGCCTTACTGCAAAATGCATGGATGAACATCTCGAGGGCGTGTCCCACGTAAAAAGACTGACTCTATATCCTAGGACCTTCTAACTAGTTTGCACACAATGGTACTGAGCATGGAGGAATCCTGCTCTAACTCTTACAGTCTTGTCTAGTATGGCTTTGAACCAATGCAGTCAAATATAGAGCTTTTGATCACATCTATGAATACTGCAATGGGACTCACAATGATGGACCCTCCAGTTTCTACATTACAGCAATGCTACATTTCAAATGTATTTAATCAGCTGTAAAGCATTTTGGGCATTCTGAGGCCATAAAAGGTGCTATATAAACGTAAGTCTTTATTTTTTGAGAACAGATCTGACATTGTTGCTAGGAACTCAAACTGTTTCTACTACGATAAAAGCAAAAAACTGCGGATGCTGGAAATCCAAAACAAAAACAAAAATACCTGGAAAAACTTAGCAGGTCTGGCAGCATCGGACTCGAAATGAACTGTGCTCCTCTCTGCAGATGCTGCCAAACCTGCTGAGTGTTTCTACTATGACTCTGAAATCTCACACCTCCTCAGCCTTTCAATGCACAAAGAGTGCACGGGTATGAATCTGGGGAACTTTTATAATGGCTCCCAGAGCATCACTACGGGATCAGACAGGATTAATAAATAACCTCATGGTAAAGGAACCTCGAGGTGACAGCAATCGTATCATGATAGAATTTCACATTCATTTTGAAGGGGAGAAGTGTTGGTCTAAGATTTTATTTAAGATAAGTATTAAACCTAAATATAGGTAATTATAAGGGTATGAAAGCAGAGCTGGCTAAAGTGAACTGGGAAACTAGGTTAAAAAGTAAGGCAGTAGAGATGCAGCAGCAGACTGTTTTTCTTCTTTCATGGGATGTGGGCTTCACTGGCTAGGCCGGCATTTATTGCCCATCCCTAATTGCACTTGAGGAGGTGAGCCATCTTCTTGAACCGCTTCGGTCCATGTGGTGCAGGTACATCCACAATACTCTTAGGGAGTCCCAGGATTTTGACCCAGCGACAGTGAAGGAACGGTGGTATAGTTTCAAGTCAGGATGCTTTGTGGTTTAGAGAGGAAATTGCAGGTGGTGGTGTTCCCATGCATCTGCTGCCCTTGTCCTTCTAGGTGATAGAGTTCGCAGGTTTGGAAAATGCTGTTGAAGGAGCCTTGGTGAGTTGCTGCAAAGCAGTTTGTAGATGGTACACACTGCTGCAACTGTGCAACAGTGGCAGAGGGAGTAAATTTCGAAGGTGGCGGATGATGGAGATATTTAATAACTCTCAGCAAAAATTTATCCCAGTGAAAAAGAAAGACTCTTTAAGAAAGATGCATCATCCGTGGCTAAATAAGAAAGTTCTTGTGCCTGGCTGACTCAGTTCTACACAAGAATCATCAGCTCAAACTCGCTCCTAAAGATGTGGTGTATGGCAAAAAATCATTCCCCTTCCAAAACAGGAGATCTCACATTGGTGGCTAGCTATCGAATAATTTCACTACTTTCTGTGTGCTTTAAGATCTTTGAGCATCCTATCTTACAACGCATTTCTCTGGAAGTGTAAACTATCCCTAATGTCCACCAAACTGGTTTCCATGAGGGGCGCAGCACATGAGATCAAGTTCTAGCACTCACCATCCACATTGAAAATGGCTTCCAAAAGAACCCAAGGACTGACATCGTGCTACTGGACCTCACAGCTGCCTAGGATACAGTGTGGCACACTGGCCTGCTCCTAAAGCTGTTCAGAGTGCTTCCAAACTGGGTCGAGACAGTTGTTGACACACTTCTTCTCAACAGGAGGTTCAGAGTACATCTTGGACAAGGGGAAAACATATGGAGAAGACAGACCAACAGACTACCACAGTGTTAGCCCTAACTCTGTTCAATATAAATACAAATGATCTGCCAACAACCATGTCCCACAAGTTCATCTATGCTGATGACATCTGTTGTGGCATCCAAGCTCCATCCTTCTGCACTCTAGACCAAATCCTTAATGAAACATAGAAAATAGGAGCAGGAGTAGGCCATTTGGCCCTTCCAGCCTGCTCTGCCATTCATCATGATCATGGCTGATCATCCAACTCAATAGCCTGCTCCCACTTTCTCCTCATACCCTTTGATCCCTTTCGCCCCAAGAGCTATATCTAAATCCTTCTTGAAAACATACAATATTTTGGCCGCAACTACTTTCTGTGGTAGCGAATTCCACAGGCTCATCACTCTTTGGGTGAAGAAATTTCTCCTCATCTCAGTCCTAAATGGTCTACTCTGTATCCTTAGACTGTGACCCCTGGGTCTGGACTCACCCACCATCAGGAACATCCTCCCTGTATCTACCTGTCTAGTCCTGTTAGAACTTTATAGGTTTCTATGTGATCCCCCCCTCATTCTTCTGAACTCCAGCGAATATAATCCTAACCGACTCAATCACTCCTCATATGTCAGTTCTGCCATCCCAGGAATCAGTCTGGTAAACCTTTGCTGCATTCCTACGATAGCAAGAACATTCTTCCTCAGATAAGGAGCCCAGAACTACACACAATAATCCAGGTGTAGTCTCACCAAGGCCTTGTATAAATGCAGCAAGACGTCCCTGCTCCTGTACTCAAATCCTCTTGCTATGAAGGCCTTCTTTACCGTCCATTGTACCTGCATGTTCACCTTCAGCGACTGGTGTACAAAGACACCCAGTGCTCGTTGCATATTCCCCTCTCTCAATTTATAGCCATTCAGATAATAATCTGCCTTCCCATTTTTGCTCCCAAAGTGGATAACCTCACATTTATCCACATTATACTGCATCTGCCTTGCATTTTCCCACTCACTCAGCTTATCCAAATCACACTGAAGCATCTCTGCATTCTCCTCACAGCTCACCCTCCCACCCAACTTTGCGTCATCTGCAAATTTGGAGATATTACATTTAGTTCCCTCATCTAAATTATTAATATATATTGTGAATAGCTGGAGCCCCAGCCTCGATCCCTGCGGTACCCCACTAGTCACTGCCTGCCATTCGGAAAAAGACCCGTTTATTCCTATTCTTTGTTTCCTGTCTGCCAACCAGTTTTCTATCCACCTCAATAAAGCACCCCCAATCCCATGTGCTTTAATTTTACACGCTAATCTTTTATGTGGGACTTTGTCGAAAGCCTTCTGAAAGTCCAAATAAACCACATCCACTGGCTCCCCCTCATCAACTTTACTAGTTACATCCTTGAAAAATATAATTCCCTATTTTCTCTGTACCTCACTTTTTAAATAGTGGGGTTACATTCGTTACCCTCCAATCTGTAGGAACTGTTCCAGAGTCTATAGAATCTCGGAAGATGACCACCAATGCATCCACTATTTCTAGGGCCACTGCCTTAAGTACTTTGGGGTGTAGATTATCAGGCCCTGGGGGTTTATTGGCCTTCAATCCCATCAATTTCCCCAACACCATTTCCCTACTAAAACAGATTTCTTTCAGTTCCTCCCTCCCATCAAACCCTGTGTTCCCCAACATTTCTGATGTTATTTGTGTCCTCCTTTGTGAAGATAGAACCAAAGTATGTATTTAGTTGGTCAGCCATTTCTTTGTTCCCCATTATAAATTCCCCTGTTTCTGACTGTAAGGGACCTACATTTGTCTTCATCAAACTTTTTCTCTTCACATACCTATAGAAACTTTTACAGTCAGTTTTTATGTTCCCTGCAAGCTTAATCTGGTACTCTATTTTCCCCTTCTTAATCAATCCCTTGGTCCTCCTTTGCTGAATTCTAAGCTGCTCCCAATCCTCAGGCCTGTTGTTTTTTTTTAGCCAATTTGTATGCCTATTCCTTAGATCTAATACTATCTCTAATTTCCCTTGTAAGCCAAAGTTTGACCACCTTTCCTGTTTTACTTTTGTGCCAGACAGGAATAAGCCTCCCTGTCGCTTGCCGTTTCAACACTCCACCCTGCTCTCATGCCCACATGTCCGTCCTTGGCCTGCTGCATTGTTCCAGTGAAGCTCAACCCAAACTAGAGGAACAGCAGCTCATCTTCCGACTAGGCACTTTACAGCCTTCCAGACTGAATATTGATTTCATCAATTTTAGATCATGAACTCTCTCCTCCATCCCCACCCCCTTTCCAATTCCCCTTTTTTTTCCAATAATTTATATAGATTTTTCTTTTCCCACCTATTTCCATTATTTTTAAATGTATTTCTATCCATTGTTTTATCTTTACCTTTTAGCCTATTTCGATCCCTTCCCTTCCCTTCACCTCACCCCACCACACTCGAGCTATCTGTACCTTGCTTGTCCTGCTTTCTACCCTTAATTAGCACATTCCTTAGATAATATCACCACCTTCAACATGTCTTTGTCCTTTTGTCTATGACATCTTTTGGCTATCTCTACCTATCAATGGCCCTCTATCCAGCTCTACCTGTTCCACTGCACCGCCCCCCCCCCCTTAAACCAGCTTATATTTCACCTCTTTTCTATTTTTACTTAGTTCTGTTGAAGAGTCATACGGACTTGAAATGTTAACTGTGTTCCTCTCCGCAGATGCTGCCAGACCTGCTGAGTTTTTCCAGGTATTTTTATTTTTGTTTAGGAATAAACAATTGTTGCAGTTCACCCATATGCTCTTTGAATGTTTGCCATTGCCTATCCACCATCATCCCTTAGAGTAACATTTCCCAATCCATCATAACCAACTCGCACCTCATACCATCGTAGTTTCCTTTATTAAAATTCAGGATCCTAGTCTCAGAATCAACCACGTCACTCTCCATCTTGATGAAGAATTCTATCATATTATGGTTGCTCATCCCCAAGGGGTCTCGCACAACTATATTGCCAATTCTTCCTTTCTCATTACACAAAATCTAGTCTAGGATGGCCTGTTCTCTAATTGGTTCCTCAATGTATTGGTCCAGAAAAACATCCCATATACTCTCCAAGAATTCCTCCTCTACAGTATTGTTACTAATTTGATTTGCCCAATCTATATGCAGATTAAAGTCACCCATAATTACAGATGTTCCTTTATTGCATTCATCTCTAATTTCCTGTGCCATTCCCAATATCACCACTACAGATTGGGGATTTATATACAACCCTTACTGATGTTTTTTGCCCCTTAGTGTTTCTCAGCTCTACCCATACAGATTCCACATTTTTGGAGCTAATATCTTATCTCACTATTGCGTTAATTTCCTCTTTAACCAGCAATGCAACTCCACCGCCTTTTCCTTTTTGTCTGTCCTTCCTAAATACTGAATACCCCTGGATGTTCAGTTTCCATCCCTGGTCACCCTGCAGCCATGTCTCCGTAATCCCGACTATATCATACCTGTTTACATCTATTTGCACGATTAACTAACTCACTTTAATGCGAATGCTCCTCGCGTTAAGGCACAAAGCCTTAAGGCTTGTCTTTTTAACATTACTTGTCCCGTTCCCACTATTTTTCACTGAGGCCCTGTTTGATTCTCGCCCTTGATTTCTCTGCCTATCACTTTTCTTATTCCCCTTTCTATCTTTTGTTCTTGTCCTTGATTCCCCCTCCTCTGACTCCTTGCATAGGTTCCCATCCCCCTGCCATTTTAGTTTAAACCCTCTCCAACCACTCTAGCAAATATTCCCCCTAGGATATCCGTCCCAGTCCTGCCCAGGTGTAACCCGCCCAGTTTGTACTGGTCCCACCTCCCCCAGAAGCGGTCCCAATGTCCCAGGAATCTGAAACCCTCCCCTTCGCACCACCTTTTCAGCCACACATTCATCCGATATATCCTGCTATTTCTACTCTGACTAGCACGTGGCACTGGTAGTAATCCTGAGATCACTACCTTTGAGGTCCTACTTTTCAACTCACTTCCTAACTCCCTATATTCTGCTTTTAGGACCTCATCCCTTTTTTTAACTATGTTGTTTGTCCCACTGTGTACCACGACCACTGGCTGCTCACCCTCCCCCTTCAGAAGGTCCTGTAGCCGCTCTGAGACATCCTTGACTCTAGCACCAGGGAGGCAACATACCAATGGAGTCTTGTTTGCAGCCACAGAAACACCTATCAATTCCTCTTTCAATTGAATCCCCTATAACTATTGCATTCCCACACTTTTTACTCTCCCCTGTGCAGCAGAGCCAACCGTGGTGCAATGAGTTTGGCTGTTGCTGCTTTTCCCTGAGAGGTCATTCCCATCAACAGTATCCAACATGGTATATCTGTTTTACAGGGGAATAGCCACAGGAGATTCCTGCACTAGTCCTTTCGCTCTGCCTGCTGGTCACCCATCCCCTTCCTGCCTGTGGACTCTTAGCCTATGGTGTGACCACCTCTCTATATGTGCTATCCATGATACTTTCTGCCTCACGGATGCTCCACAGTGTCCCCAGCCACCACTCCAGCTCCAAAACCTGAGTTTCCAGGAGCTGCAGCTGGAGACACTTCCTGAACACATGCTGGCCTTGGGCACTGGAAATGTTCTCAGCATCCCACATAGAGCAGGAGGAGCACACCATGGCTTTGAGCTCTCCTGCCATGACTTACCCCTTTAAATTAAATTAAACCTTTTGGAAGATTCTTAATGCCAAATAATATAAATTACTCTAGGGCCCTTCTTCCCTAGAAGACATTATAAAGTTGATGGGCTACTGCAACACATGGCATCCCACACTGAATCTCTCTAAAACCATATCAAGTGTATTCCACTTCCACAATGGCAGTACCAAAAAAAATTGTATATTTACATGGTTGGCCAAAGACTAAAGCATGAATCCAATTCAACATGCTTGGGAGTGACTCTAGATAGGACTCTGTCCTTCCAGGAATATCTGAAGAAAACAGCAGCAAATGTCAAAACCAGAAACAACCTACTTACCAAACTTGCTGGATCTATGTGGGGTGCTGCTGCTACAACACTCTGGACCTCAGCACTTGCCCTATCATATTCTTCCCGTCTGGCAAAGTTCATCACACACACAACTGAAAGTAACAATGTGCTTTATAACTGGAACTGTCCACTCAACCTCCTCCCCTGGCTTTTTGTCCTCGCAAACATCACTGCGTCACACATCTGCCAACTGACAAAAACCCACAAGCTTGTTGAAACCATTTGTGCTGTACTTCACTTCTCACTCTCGGATGACCTGTTCAACCCACCTACCATCTTGATGCCCCATATGAAGCAACCTTCCTGAGCAAGATCTACCAGCAGACATCCTTTGGATCAAAAACTTGAAGTCACGGGAAGTCACTAACAAGCCCGTTGTGACAAACCCCATCTGTTGAATGGCAGGCTTTGAACTACCATGGACAAAGTGGATCCTTGCTGAGCAAGTGCAGGACAGGCCAGGGCCCCTGTGCAGCCAACCTCCACTGCTGTGGCCTCAGTACAAACCCCTTATGTACTTGTGGAAAGACATAAACAATGCTGCATGTTACTGAGAAGTGTCCCTGGACAGACTAAGTGGCAGCCTAATCACCTTAAACTCAGCAAATGAGGAGGCTACCACATGGCTTTAGAGATTTGCATTCGCTAAATAATAAAGAAAGATAAGGAAGAAAATAAGGGAAAAAATAAGAAAGAAAGACTATACAAATCTGCAAGGATTAGTGGTAGGTCAGAAACTGGACAGATTTTAAGAACTAGTAAAGAAGGACTAAAAAAATAAAGAGGGAGAAAGTAGAGTATGAGAGAAAGTCAGCTATTGATATAAAAACAGACAGTAAGAGTTTCTACAAGTATTTAAATAAGAAAAAAGTAACTAAAGCTAGTGTTGGTCCTCTCAAGAGAGGGGTTTTGATAACAGAAAACAAGTAAATGATGGAGGCGTTGAACAGGTATTTTGTGTCTGTCTTCGCTGTAGAAGACTTAGAAAACGTCCCAAAGATACTTGAAAATCACGAGATGAACAGAAGGAAGGAACATAAGACAATCACCATCGCCAGGGAAAAGATGCTGGGGAAACTATTAGACCTAAAGGCTGACAAGTCCCCAGGACAAGAAGGCCTGCATCCGCGGTTCTTAAAGGAAGTGGCTGCAGAGATAATGGAGGCATTGGTTACAATCCTTCAAAATTCCTTAGGTACTGGAACATGTTGGAAAATAGCAAATGTAACTCCTTTATTCAAGAAAGGAAGGAGATAGAAAGCAGGAAACTGTAGGCTAGTTAGCCTAACATCTGTCATAGGGAAATTGCTAGAATCCATTATTAAGGAGGCTATAGCAGGATGCTAGGGAAATCATAATGGGATCAGGTAGTGTCAACATGTTTTTGTGAAAGTGAAATCGTGTTTAAATAACTTATTAGAGCTTTTGAGGAAGTAACAAACAAAGTGGTTAGAGGACAGAGTACTTGGATTTTCAGAAGGCATTTGACAAGGTCATCAAAGGTTACTTTACAGACAGGAGCACAGGGTATAAGGCATAACATATTAGCATGGATCAAAGATTGGTTAGCTAACAAAAAGCAAAGAGTAGGGATAAATCAGTCTTTTTTGGGTTGGCAAACTGTAACTAGTGGCGTGCCACAGGGATCAGTGTCGGGTCCTCAACTATTTACAATCTACATAAATGACTTGGTTGAAGGAACTAAATGTATGGTAGCTAAATTAGCTGATGACACCAAGATAGATAGGAAAGTAAGTTGTCATGAGGAGGTAGAGAGTCGGCAAAGGGATATAGACAGGTTAAGTGAGTGGGCAAAAATTTGGCAGATGGAGCTTAATGTAGGAAAATGTGAGCTTGTCCACTTTGGCAGGAAGAATAGAAAAGCAGTATACTACTGAAATGGAGAGTGATTGATGTCATTGCATGTCATTTTATGCGTTGGTGTGTTGGGCCCACCCCTGCACGTTGACCGGAAGATTCAGCCCTTGGGATACTGTGCATGGTTTTGGTCTTCATATTTGAAAAAGGATATAATTACATGAGGAGCAGTCCAGAGAAGGTTTACTTGACTCATTCCTGGGATGAAGGGTTTATCTTATGAAGAAAGGTTGAATGGGTTGGGCCTATACCTATTGGAGTTTAGAAGATGCTGAGGGGACTTGACAGGATGGATACAGGGACAATTTTTCCACTTGTGAAAGAGGCTAGAACTATGGGATACAGTCTAAGAATAAGAGATCGCCCTTTTAAGACGGAGATGAGGAGAAATTGTTTCCCTCAGATAGTCATCAGTATGTGGAATTCTCTTCCCCAGAAAGCAGTGGAGACTGGGTCATTGAATTTATTCAAGGCTAAGTTAGACAGATTTTTGATAGACAAGGGAGTCAAGGGTTATGGGGTACAGACAGGAAAGTCGAGTTGAGACCACAACTAGATCAACCATGATCTTATTGAATGGCGGAGCAGGCTCAAAAGGCCAAAAGGCCTACTCCTGTGCTTAAGTCTTATATTCTTTCACTCTTCACTCTGTTCTCAATCAGTGCAGGAGTATAGAGGTGCAGCTACTTGACATTGTCTCCATGGGAAAGGCACCAGCCAGCCTCTAACTTAGCACTTTTGTTGAATCTGCACAGCCAGCTGACATAGGCTGTCTTGGCTGACAGCAATGCACAACATTCTGTAGCCAGTACCTCAAGTACAAGAGCTGCTGAAGGTCACCCATGACAACCATGTCAAGTGCCCTCAGTGGACGATCAGCAGCCTTCCTTCTCCCAGGTTCCAATGACAGGAAACCTTGTAACACCACCAGAACAGGCAAACAAGCACTGAGGCCAAGGCAGTAATGGATTGCCCTCTGGTGATTTCTGTTCACTGTAGTCAATATACAGAATGACTTGAAGCTGGAGCTCATGGAAGTTCAGAATCAAGTTGGCCCTTGCTGGCAAAGTTGGTACTCTAATACCTGAGCCAGGTTAAAGTACTCCAAGTCACTGTTGACAATAATCCAAGCAGCCCAGAATGGCTAAAGGAGCCTGAACTGGTAGGTCTGACCATTCCTACTCAGCTTCAGATAACCCTGCACACCAATGTCCCAAGTATAGGATGTTCCTAGCTGAAGAAGCAACAAGAACCTTACCTGTATTCTGTACGGCTGGCTGGGCCACTTTAGCTGGTTAAACTCCAGCAGCACTGTGAGAACAACTGAAGGATGGAAAGGGTCTTTCAGCCTTGTGTCTGTCATTCTGCATCCAAGCTGTTACAGACTTAAGTAACCAGAGTGTGTCACAATGGAGAGATTGTGTGCACTCCATATTGGGCTGTACCTGTGTGTAGTCTGTTAAATATGTTTCTGTGAATCACAGACAGCTAGCTGACCAAAATGATTTAAAAAATTGAAAGCACTGTTTTCTATTAGAGCAATCATTATTTGTTGATGGCTGTAGTTGTTACAGAGGAAATCTAATGATGGAACTGAAACTAGGCCTATCTGCAGTCAGGGTGATATTAACCAACAAGGACCACTAAATGCACTTCTATGCTGAAACATCACTTTCCTCATTGCAAATTCTTCTTGCCAACAGAATTCTTCAGAAAAGGAACCCCACCACGTTTACAGTACCCCAGTGCTGCCCTGATTAACGTGTGAATTGTTCAACCATCTGTTAATATAAAATATACCTTTGTCAATTTCTTTAGAGCCTGGCTGCTCTAAATTGTTAACAGTAATATATTCTTCATTGTAAGGTACATGTATATTCATACACATACAATGTGGCCAGTGTAATTTCTATTTTTGAACATATGGTGGCACTCACTAGTGATCTGTAACTTCATGTTGGCTAATGCAGCATTCCATCGGCTTAGTCCGATATTGTAACAATTATGAGACCACACCCATTTTTGAACTTGCAGTATAGTGCACACTCATAGTCGTGTGATCGAAGGCTGGAAAATACCCTGATCTGGCTCAAAAGGATCGATTGCAAGGAGCCCCTCTGCTGTAAACCTAATCTGTCAGAATTGTAGCGATAAAGAAATGTTGGAAACCTGAAATAAAAATAGAATATGCTAGAAACACCCAGCGAATCAAAAAAATATTCATTGGATCTTAATCTTTTATTTTCTATGTGCTTCAAAATGGTGCTTTGCAATGTAAGAAAACATTTGCTACAAGTTGCTGAGTCATTTGAGCATCAGAAGGTGGTAGGTTCAAATCATTGTGAATTTTACTCACCTTTTCATCCTCCTGAAGTAGATAAAAATCAGTAAAATTTCTTAAGTTTTAGGGAGAAAACAGCACACTACTGGGGCTCAGCTTACCTGCTATATACTTGTACTTTTCACCAACTGTTTCAAAATGGAAACTGAAATCAGAGGCATACTCAGTGAGACCAACATTTGCCTGATCAATCAGTTGCTTTCTCAAATCTTCATTCAATCTCACCGGTATCTATTTTCTACTGTGATAGAGGGTTCACCTGATCATTTTCATTGTGCTTTAAATTGTAGGATCTAGGAGCTTATCAACAAAATAATTAATGAACAAAGATATATCAGCACTTTCTCAGAACCATATGACATAAGCAGTTGTAGTAATTATAGTTTTGGGAAACGTAGGACTTTAGCTTTAAGAATAATCCTATGTTGCAAGATCACATGATCTGTATAAACCAATGTGTTAGCAGTGCAGGGAGCCTCTAGGAGGGAGTTCTTCTCTAGTTATGGAGTTTGATGCACATGTGCAATTGCTGCTGCTATCTCGTAAATAAAGTTAAATGTTTTCACTAAGAAAAGCTTTCTGAAGATCAACTCTATAATTAACTGGTGACGATTCGGTGCTGAACCTCGCTCAGCGATTGTATCTAAATTTGATAAAAATAAAAAGATATACTCATTCAAAATGCCATAGTTTGGCAGAATCAATCCTTTTGAGCCAACCACAGCAATTGGTCTCAATATATAGAACGTCTTGCATTCTTCTTTCAAGCAAACAAAATCACGGGGGAGGAAAAGAGGAGAGTGATTCTCCTGAATATTTGTGAGCATAAGACCTATAGTTTAATTCAAAGCTTGACGGCCCCCGATTGGAAGACTTTCAGTGAATTAGTAGACTTCGTTAAGGGACATTTTCAATCCAAGTTCTCAGTCACAATGCGGAGGTCTAAGTTCAATTCACAGAATAGAGCCTCAGGGGAGATAATTGCTACCTACATGGTGAAATTAAAACAACTAACAGAATATTGTGATTTTAGTGAAACCCTGAATGACATGCTCAGAGATCATTTAGTATGTAGCGTGCAGGAAGACACTATTCAGCGAAGATTGCTGGCTGAAGTGAATCTTAATTTTAAGAGGCATTAGAAATAGCGCTTGCGATGGAAAGCTCTGTAAGTGATTCACAAGCAATGGCACCGTTCTCCAGGTCAGAACAGTTGGTTGAAAATGGTGCGAAAAGCTAGGACTCCGCTGCGAAGCAGGAAACAGCCCCGGCTTATTGAAAAATGAGAGGAAACAGCTTAGCAACTAAATCGAAAACTAACTTTAATTGACAGGGAAATAATCAGCCTTCTAGTGATTGGCAATTCAAAAAAGTAGAATGTCATTTTTGTCACAGAAGTGAACACATAATGAGATAGTGCAAAGCAAGATTTAAACAGGCCTCCAAACAGCAAACAAAGTCCAATGAAGTCTATAGCGTAGAGGAGCCGGAAACAACCAATCCTGACACTTATTCATATTTCAACATGAAAGTTGGGAAGACAGGGCCAATCTTTGTTACAGTGCAAGTGAATGGTAAACCATTAAAAAGTGGAAGAAGACATGGATGCAAGTGAATGGTAAACCATTAAAGATGGAAGAAGACATGGGTGCTTCTGCCACTGTAATAGGAGAACACACTTTCAGATATTTAAATAAAGGTGATCAACAATTAAATTTGAAACAAACATCTTCCAAGTTGAAAACGTACACAGGTGAAGAAATCCAAGTAAATATTATCATCATAGAACTGTTCATTATAAACATCAATCGGCACAGCTCCCAATGATGTGGTAGAAGGTGAAGGGCCAAGCCTGCTACAGCGTGATTGATTGAAGGAGATTAAATTAATCTGGTCCAAAATCTTCCAGTTGTGAGCAGGTGGAATACCTGCTAAAAAAAATGACATCATCTTCAAGGATGAACTGGAAAAAATCCAAGGCTTACAGGTCAAGATTTATGTGGACCCAGAAGCAACCCCTCTCTTCCTGACTGGCGCCATGCGGCCTGAGAGAGAAGTTTGACACTGAGTTGAACTGGCTAGAGAGGCTGGGTGTCATAAAAGCGGTTCTGTTCTCAGAGTGGGCAGCACCCATAGTCCCTGTCCTTAAAGCAGACCAGACCATCTGGATCTGTGGGGACTATAAACTAACAGTCGAAAGAGAGACTAACTAGCAGGAGGGACAATGCATACAAAGCTTGACGTGAGTCAAGCATATCAGCAACTGGAACTGGATGATGCTTCCTGGGAATTTGTAACCATAAATATCCACAAAGGATTATATCAATAGACATATCTACCCTTTGGTGTTTCCTCAGCCTGTGCCATTTTTTAGAGGATGATGAAGAGCGTACTACAGGGACTACCTCTCAGGTTGTGGTCTACCTGGACGATGTACTGATAACTGGGTTCACAGAAAAGGAACACTTGGCTAACCCAGAGGAAGTCCTAAAACAATTTTTAGAAGCAGGACTGTGCCTGAAGAAGGAAAAATGCACTTTTCAAGCAAATGAAGTCATTTATCTGGGCCACCGCATAGATGCTGAAGGGTTATATCCGGTTGAATACAAGGTTAAAGCAATAAGAGAGGCATCTGCACCCAAGAACACCTCTTAAGTTAAATCATTTTTAGGGATGATAAATTATTATGGGCGATTTGTACCAAATTTATCCACAGTTCTAGTCCCTCTACACTCACTGCTCAGAAAAATCCAGTGTTGGTTTTGGGAGGCACCCCAAAAAGAAGCCTTCATGAAAGTAAAACAGCTCTTACACTCTTCAAATTTGTTAGTGCATTATGCCCAGAGGAAGGAATTGGTGGTAACCTGCGAAGCATCCCCCTATGGAGTGGGAGCGGTACTATTTCACAACATGGACGACGGCACAGAGAGGCCGAGAGTCTATGTATCCAGGATACTTACCACAGCTGTAAAAGGATATTCTCAGATTGAAAAGGAAGGCCTGTCAATTATTTTTGATGCAAAAAATTCCACCAATATGTGCACAGGCGACATTTCATGGTAGTATCAGACCACAAACCACTTTTGGGTCTGTTTAGCGAGGAAAAGGCTATACCGCCCATAGCCTCTGCAAAAATACAAAGATGGACCCTAATTTTGGCAGCATATGAATACACCTATGTACACTGACCAGGGATTCATATAACAAATGCCAATGCTCTAAGTCTCCTTCCTTTGTAAGAGAATGATGAACATGTCCCAATCCCACAAGAGCTCATATTAGTGATGAATTTCATAGATTCCTCACCAGTCTGTGCCAAGCAGATAAGAAACTGGATGAATTGTGATACAGTCCTGTCTCGAGTGAGAGTCCTTGTGTTACATGGATGGCCCCAGAAACCAGTCTCTGATGAATTGAAGACGTTTTTCAACCAAAGACACGAAGTGTGCAGTCAAGATGGTATTCTATTATGGGGTGCACAGGTAGTAGTTCCTGCACAAGGAAGGGAACCACTTTTAATGGAGCTACACAGAGCTCATCCAGGGACCTCCCGGATGAAGACAATAGCATGGAGTTATCTTTGGTGGCTGGGCATGGATGGCGATATTGAAAATGTGATGACACACTGTGTGCAATGTCAACAGCTACAAAAGTTGCCAGTGGCAGTCCCATTACACCCATGGGAGTGGCCTGGTAGACCCCGGGTGCGGTTACACATTGATTACTTAGGCCCTTTCCTCAGAGCCATGTTTCTACTGATTATAGATGCTCATTGCAAGTGGTTAGACATTTATGAGGTAAAGTTGCCAAAGTCTGGCACTACTATAGAAAAACTAGGCCAGAGCTTCCCCACCCACGGATTGCCAGAGGTAATCGTCTCAGATAATGGGACTGCATTTATGAGCGCTGAGTTCCAAAGATTTATCAGCCTTAATGGTATCAACCACAGGAAGACTGCACCGTACCATCCATCATCAAATGGACTGGTGGAAAGGACAGTATAAACTTTTAAGGCAGGAATGAAAAGTTAACAGGTGATTCATTGGAGACTAAACTTGCTCATTTTCTATTTCACAACAGAATGAGCCCCCACATTATGACAAGAACAACACCTGCATGATTACTGATGAGGCGCCATCTTTGGACAAGGCTAAGCCTAATACTTCCCAATTTGGGGGGAAAGTGGAGAAAAGTCAAGGGAACCAAAATGTGACTCATGATTTGCATAGTCGTGAGCAACAATTTACTATTGGGGAAGCAGTATTTGTAAAGAATTTCGGTGGAGGACCAAACTGGTTATCTGGTAAAGTGAGTTCTGCAACCGGACCATTATCATACCACATGGAAGTGGAGGGCCAGATCACCCATAAGTGTGTGGATCATTGAAGAAAAAGAGAGATACCCCAACAAAATGTAGCCATTGCTGAATCTGTGGTTCCTGTTGAAGTTGCTCAACCAAGGATAGACATGCTTGATGTCTTTGTCAGAGTCGAAGACACTGAACTGCATGTGCCTAATGAAGTACCTGATGTTAATGTGGGGGGTTTCAGAGAATGTGCTTCCTACAGTAGAATCTGAAGTCATGGAGCTGCGATGTTCCACATGGATCAGGAAACCATCTGAAAGACTGAACTTGTAATTTCATGAACTGTGTAAATATTGTAATGTCATGAGATAATTATCCTTGTAAATACAAAATGTACAGAAAGGTTAAAGGGGCAGGAATGTAGTAATTATCGTTTTGGGAAATGTAGGACTGTAGCTTTAAGAATAATCCGGTGTTGTAAGATCACATGATCTGTGTAAACCAATGTGTAAGCAGCATGAGGAACCTCTACAAGGGGCTTCTTCTTTAGTTATGGAGTTGGATGCATGTAGTTGCTGCTGCTGTCTTGTAAATAAAGTTAAATATTTCCAATAAGAAAAGTTGTCTGAAGATCAACTCTATAACAGCAATCAAATCACACGGCATGAAAATGTGTCCGTCTGATTGATTGAGTACTCAACATTCAAAATTGATTCTTTTGCTTGGGCAAGGGAGGCAGCATGTGAATTCGCATAGTGCCAGCCTGATGGTCAATGCAAACTAGAACGGTAGACCCAAGGCCCACTTGATATTGGGCCTCAAAATTAAACCAGTGGGCTGTAGATAAATGCTTCACTCTCCCAGGCAACATTCTGGAGAAGTCGATGCAAATTTTGGGTTGCTGTGTGGCAGTTGCTCTCAGGTAGGCTCTGAAAGGAGGGTGTGGTGTTTTACACTGGAAATAACTCACACAGGTACTTTACCTTAGTCAGCCATGTTATTGACCATTTCTCAACAGAAAGAACAATAACACAATATGATCAGCCCTTACGATATGCAACTGAGGGGCAGGCAATCAGTGGGTGATGGGGTATGATCATGAGGGGAGCTGATTGGGAGGAAGGAGGTGATATGGGGGTACTGACTGGAGGCCAGCAAATAATTTTGGTTTTGCTGTGGAGCTGGAAGTGGCTCCTCCCAGTTCCAGATTCAGGTAAGTATTTTTTATAAAAAGCTTATTATTTTTGGTACTGGCCTCCTTTAAGGACCACCAGGTTCGACTGTATGTAGATGTAACCATATGAGCACAGCAGGCCCCATGATGGCTGCATTCAAGACAGCCAAATTAAGAGAAGGTGGTGTTAGGAACACTATGTCATATGCATAAGGGCATATGCCTGTAAGAGGAAGAGGCAGCCACTTGTATCCCTCAAATTTTCTCTTGGGAAACCTAGTAATTCCAATAGCATTGTTCCGTGAAGAGGAAGGCCAGAGGCATGGCATGAGAGTTAGTTGTACAAGTGTTAGTTATACAAGTGTTCCTTTTAGTGGGTGATGAGTGTGGATATGCCATGTTTTGCTAAGGATGAACAGGATGTGTGCCCTGGGTTCTAATTTGCTTGGCCTGGTGAAGTCACTGTGCTTCTTGTGCCATTAGTTGGGGTGAGAGGGGAGTGCCTCCTTCTGCTATGTGGCACAAGTGCCAGGCTTGCTGAAATGGTTGCCCAGGAGTCTGCATCTCAATTCAATTCCTGTAAGTCTTGGAGGTCCATGTCTGTGTTCTACTGTGTCTCGGTGACATGCATTGCTGATTTATTTGTTTGCTTGTTTCAGAGTGTCCTGTTTTAAACATTCTTGAAAAGTATAATTAAAATGATTGATCAAACATGCCGTGAAGTTATCTTGGAGTCAGGTGAATGAGCTAAGCACTGGTCCTTTCTTATGTTATTACCCCTTGGTCTGCCACTGCATTATGCACACTGAGCTTTCTTTATATAGGCTGCACTGCACATTCCACATCCCTAACAACAACTTAAAGAAAGACTTGTGTTCGCTTTCCACAACCTCAGGAAATGTCAAATCACTCTACAGTCAGAGAGATACTTTTGAAAGGTAGTCAACAGTTGTAATGTAGGAAACACAAAGCCAATTTGTACACATTAAGGTCCCATAAACAGCAACATAATCATGATCAGATAATCTGTTTATAGTGATGCTGATTGAAGGATAAGTTATTTACACTCATTATACACAGGATTTCAGGTAATTGCTGCCCAACAGCTATAAAGACCGTCATATAAATGCATTATCCTGACCACTGGAACATTTTTTAAAAATCATTTTAACCGCAGCACACTGACCACATGAAAATCCTTTCCTTTAAACACCGACAGCTCAAATCCAGAAGGGACATCTTCCTGATATATTGTAACACACTCTTCATGAATTATTGTCCTTCTTAAAGACTTTTCCTCTCCTAATTCTGTTGCCTGCAACAAGAAATTGCAGAACAATAAATGCTGAGGATGCCAGTCCTGGATAGTTGTATCGTAGCATATTTAAGAACTACCAACATACATGCATCATGCCAAGCCTGTTATATTGCTCACTGTTTTAGATCATTGGCAGCTTCATATAAGTGTGATTGCATTAATAAACTGCTACAGTAAGTGTCTGAGACCCAACTAAGAGCTCATTAAATTCAACATGCTGTTGATAACAATTAGGCTTCCTTTAGGTTTAAAGTAGGAATTACCACAATCAGTGTTTGTAAATGGGCTATAAAATAAACCTTCAGTTAAGTATGTGGTGATTTAATGCTACAGTAGAGAAACGAGGATAGACCAGCCAATTCAGGCATGTTCTGTCACCATGGCAACTGTGACAGAAGGCAACTACCCTAGAGAGCAGTTAATCAATTGCACCAATCTCATTGCATGGCATACCTATGTGCTATTAACATTTAACATAATAACACTATACAAGTAGTATTGAACAGGTGATTTTTTTTCAAAGTCTGATTAAACTTAATGAAAACTTACAATGACTATATCCTTAATATGCATTCAATACCTCTCCCCATTAATGGTTTTTTCTGTTAAGATCTATTTATGAGTTCGAAAATGGATAGCCATGTACGTAGGTGCCATGTTTGTTCGCTGCAAGGAAAGAAGGGGCTAAAGCCAGGGTTTCAATTCCTGATCACTATCCAGTGGAGTCTTTGCAAAATGACATGAGTACACATCAGATGAGCATAGTTAAGTAACAGTGAACAGTGAAAAAGAAGATTTTAAAGTATTGACTCGTAAAGACACACCCTAGCATTACACCAGTTACCTTTGTACCATTTTCAAGATTGATATTTTTTATAGGATTTCTGCTTCTTTTCTCCAAGACTGCTTTTTTGCCCTCTGCCTCCCAGAAGTTGGCTTCCAGTGTCCATGCTATTCTGGATCACAAAGTCAAATTCCATTGACTCTGTTCAGTGCTTCACACTGTATTGCACTACAATTTATACTGCTGGGTTAAAAATTATGGGCGTGTAATGATCTATACACTTACCTTTGCTGAACCAACAATCTCCATTTCACGCGAAGAACAAGAATCAAATAAAGATTCTAGAGCTAACACTCAAGGGCAATTAAGAATAAGAAATAAATGCTGACCTTGTCAGGGCCACTTACATTCCATAAACAAATATAAAAAGAACTGTAGATGTAGACTTGGGACAATGCTGGACCATATTTTTGGTACTTACATTAGACTCATATTTTTGATGATTTTCAACTTTGGAACAATGATTGAAATATATTCATCACAGTATCATTCTATTGCCTCCTTCCCTCCTTATATAAATCCATGGATATTGTAATAAAGATCTTCTGTGATTCTGAAATAGATCTAGGGACAGGAACATCAGGACAGAAGAAGGTCACCCAGCCCCTCAAGCCTGTGCTACTACTTATTCAGATCAAATTGTCCCACAATTTCATTTACCAGTCTTTGCTCCAAATCCCTTGATGCCTTTGTTTCTTTTAAGATAAAATTAGTTAAATATTTGAAGAAAAGGAAGATACAAGTCCACAGGGAGGGGCTGGGATTAGTTTTGGATTGTTCTTGCAAAGAGCTGACACAGTCATGATAGGTTGAATGGCCTCCTTCTGTGCAATAGACTTCTACGGTATTATGGTTATATGAGATTAAGAGATTACAGAACTCCTGTACATGCAATGTGTCATTGAATGCACTCATGCCTGCTCCTTTTCACAATGCTCCTGCCCTAATGAATCGTAAGGAGCTGCACTTTATAAATGTTCATTAATGATGATGTGTGATGACCAGCAGCATATTGTACAGATCATGCTTTTGTTTCCTAGCAGCTGCCATGCTGTTCGTCAATTGTGTCAGTCAATATTCATGGCTCTGTGTTCCTGCATAGCAAATTAAAGCCTGGCTCCTTGGAGATAGGGGCTTCCCTTTGCACATTTGGCTTATGGCACTTTTTAGGAACCAGCGCTCAACAGTGCAAATCCTTTAGATCCACATTGAATTATTCCATTGTTTCTACTCCTTTGTTGCTCCGTCAATGGCTGATACAAGGGAGAGGGAGATGGTAGGTTGCGTTGACTCAATGAAGGGCCCAAGCTTGGCAACTTTAGGAATTCAAGCCTGAGCGGACCCAAATGCAACCTGGAACAACTTGGCGCCTGCCAGCTGCTGGGGCATTCTGGCCCAGCTTGCTTTCTAACATTGAAGTAAGTATTGGCTAAGTCATCAGAAGGGTGCAATCTCACTCTTCTGTTTTTATTTCAACTTTATATCTTTTCCCACATAAAGCACTTTATTCTATTTATTCTAGTCTACTTAATTTTAACAAGGAAGCAAGGTGAAGTACTTTTATTGCTGGTTTCCTGTGTCTCCTTGTTGATTTTGGAGGCAGAAACATGATCCAAGTAATTTGCAATCCACAAATTGTTTGAAAACAAAATCCAAAGTTAGGCTTCAGCCACTTCAACACTGCAGATCTAACATGTAACTAGCTGTGTTGTAGTCAGGATCAGGTCATTTCGTGGCACAGTTTTTATACATCACACCATTAAGGATAAGGATTGCAATGGGATGAATTATTCTCACCAACATTGCCAGATTGCACCCAGAGGAAATAACTTTTTTATTCTTTCATGGGATGAGTGTTGCTGGCTAGGCCAGAATTTATTGCCCATTCCTAATTGCCCTCGAGAAGACGGTGAGTCATTTTCTTGAACCATTGCAATCCATCTGGTAGACGAACACTGCTATTACAAAGGGAGTTCCAGGATTTGACACAGTGACAGGGAAGGAACAGCAATATAGTTCCAAGTTAAGATGGTGTATAGCTTGGAAATGGTGGTATTCCCACGTGTCTGTTACCCTTGCCCTTCTAGGTGGTAAAGGTCGGTGGATGGAAGGTGGTGTTGAAGGAGTCTTGGTGAGTTGCTGCAGTGCTTCTTTATATGGTACACACTGCCGCCACTGAGTGCTGGTGGTGGAGAGAGTGAAAGTTTAATTTGGTGGATGGGGTGTGGCACAAGCATGTTGCTTTGTCCTGGATGTCGGTATTGCAGCTGCACACATCCAGACAAGTGGAGATTATTCCATCACACTCCTGACAAGTGCCTTGTAGATGGTGGACTTCAACTGGGCAGTAATGAGATGAGAAAATCATCAGAGAATTCCCAGCCTCTGATCTGCTCTTGTAGTCACAGTATTTATATGGCTGATGCAGTTAAGTTTCTGGTCAATGGTAACCCCAAGGACATTGATGGTGGTGGATTCAATGATGGTGATGCCATTGAATGTCAAGGGGAGGTGATTAGATTCTCTGTTGTTGGAGATGGGCATTGCTAGGCACTATGTGGCGCAAATGTTACTTGCCCCTTATCAGCCCAAATCTGAATGTTGTCTCTGTCTTGCTGCATATGAACATGGACTGCTTCAGTATCTAAGGAGTAGCAAGTGGTACAGAACATTCTGCAATCATCAGCAAACATCCCCACTTCTGACCTTATGCTGGAGGGAAGGTCATTCATGAAGCACCTAAAGGACACTACCCTGAGGAACTCCTGCAATGATGTCCTGTGGCTGAGCTGATTGACATCCAACAAACACAACCATTTTCCTTTGGACTAGGTATAACTCCAACTAGTGCAGAATTTTCCTTCTGATTCCTATTGACTTCAATTTTTCTAAGGCTGTTTGATGCCTGATTCTGTCAAATGCTGTTTTGATGTCAAGGGCCATCACTCTCAGCTTACTTCTGAAGTTTAGCTCTTTTGTCCATGTTTGGACCAAGATTGTAAAGATGTCTGATGCCAAGTGGCCCTGACGGACCCCAAAATGAGCACCGGTGAGCAAATTATTGCAAAGTAACTGCTGCTTGATAGCACTTTTAATTACCTCTTCCATCAGTTTGCTGATGATTGAGAGTAGACTGACAGGGTGGTAACTGGCCTAATTGTATTTGTCCTGATTTTTGTGAACAGGCCATACTTGGGTAATTTTCCACATTGTTGGCTAGCTGCCAATGTTGCACTTGCACTAGAACAGCTTGGCTAGGGGCGTGGCTAGTACTGGAGCGCAAGTCTTCAGTAGTATTGTCGGATGTTGTCAGAGGCTCATGTTTTCAGCTATTTCTTGATATCATGTGGAGTGAATCGAATTGGCTGGAAACTGGCCTCTGTGATGCTGGGGTCCTCAGGAGGAGGCCAAGATGGATCATCCATTTGGCACTTCTGGCTGAAACTGGTTGCGAATGCTTCAGCGTTGACTTTTGTACTAAGGTGCTGGGTTCAGCCATCATTGAGGATTGGGTTGTTTGTGATCAATCCTTGTCCAAGTTGCTTAATTGTCCACCACCATTTACAACTGGATTTTTTTTTTCGTTCATGGGATGTGGGCATCTCTGGCTAAGCCAGCATTTATTTCTCACCCCTAATTGCCCTTGTTCACAGGGCATTTAAGAGTCAACCACTTGGATGTAGCAGGATTATGGAGTTTTGATTTGATCTGTTGATTGTGGGATTGTTTAGCTCTGCCTTTCGCATTCTGCTGCCGCGGTTTAGCATGAATGAAGTCCTACATTCTGTAACAATCTCTGTAGAGACCAATAACATTTAAAAAGATATTCAAACTTCCAGTTGATAGTTTAAAGCTTGACAGGACAAGATTTCATGTTTTAAAACTGTTACTGTAACAAATGACTAAAAGCACTTTTAATTAAACACTATTTACTTTTTGTTGGCAACTTATACTTGAAACTAAAGAGAGTATAGCCCTTTTACATTTATGACACATTTCACTCATGACGGAACTACAGTCCTTATAGCAAATTGTCCACAGTTGCTCCCAGCTTCCAATTGGTTTTCTTAACCCTGTTTTGCTGAGTGATAACTTTGAGTGACCACCTCCAGGCGCTTTCCTCAATTTTCAGAGACTTTCTTAAATCCGCCACCATAAATAAAGCCTGTTCTGAGGATTCTTCTTCCACTGGCCATGCCAGGACCAATCTCCTGGAATCCACAGAAGGCTAGAGGATGCGTCTCTTCAACAAGAAACGATCTCCCCCCCAAACACAACTGTGGTAGCTCACAATGTCAGGCAGCATTTCCCTCTGCTGACCACACAGAGCCTCTGCTGTCTGTCTGTGATATTCACTGATGTGTTGGGAAATCTGTAACCTGATCTCAAAAATCTCTTACCTCTTCCCATGGTAACGTGAAACACATTAGCCTTGTATTTAGATAGAAATACTAGTTAGCTAACCTTGATCCCAAATACTTTTCCCCTTAGAAGTGAATGGACAGTTTACAGCATAACTGTTTACAACCTAATAATTATGACAGCTTTCTGGAGTTTTGTGAGGCTCAAAGTCTACTCATTGCAATCCCAGAACCTGCTGCCATTGTCTCCCAGTGAAAATACCTTGCAACTTCTTAGAAATAAAAGAAAGGCTTAGATTGTGTTACTAACACTCAAACTACCCAGTCTTACTGTCAGGCAGACTGCAGAACAGATCACAAGATGCCCTTTATTTACCCTAAATTTAAAGCTCCAGTACCAAAATACAATAATCTTATAAACCTCTTAATTCTGACAACAGTAGCTTCACCAGTTGGCACCTCATTTTTAGGTATGCCCCATGCTGTTCCTGAAATGCTCTCCTGAGGTCCTCATTGAACCAAAGCTCATCCCTTGGCTTGATGGTAATGGTAGACTGAGGGGTATGCCAGTCCATTAGGTTACAGATTGTGGATGAATATAATTCTGCTACTGCTGGAGGCCTACAGTACTTCATGGATGCCAGGTTTTGAGCTGCCACATGAACTTGCATATGACCCAGTAAAAGTTAACAAGAAAGGGAGGAACCATATCTGATGGTGCACAGTCCTATGGTCGCACAAAAGAATAATATGAGAAAGAACCATTTGATACATGCACAGAACTGCTGTGTATTTCAAGGATGTTCTGTTTTCATTAACCATCTAATCTGATATCTTTCATTATACATCCTGGACAAGTTGCTTTTCTTGGCTTGAGATTTTCATGGCCTGCGCTATTCAGGAAGGATAATATTTCACAGAGCCTTTAATTATCTCCATTTGGTTATATTTTTATAATCCTCAATCCTTCTGCTAACACGAAGTGCTTTCAATTCTATTTTACAAGCATTGAATGATGTAACATTATCTATTTTATCTGGAAGCTCAGTCTAAAATCACATGTTCACAAATTCTACCTTCATCTCAACATAGATGATTCAACTACATCTCCATCATCATAGAATCTTTAGGTAAATGCCCTATCATACTGTTTTGTGCATATTGTTTTTGTGAATTGCTACAATCTCACAAAACAGCAATATTTTACTACTCTCAGGAATGTCCCAAGGGGTGCCACTGAAACATACTGAGATTTTGATTTGTGTTGATTCCTCATGTGGCAATAAGCTACTGATTTCAATTGGTTGTATTTAGTTTTTATGCTAATATTCTCCTCGGGTTCCAAATCATTGGTCACTTTGATAAGAGAACTCCTAATACCCAATGCATCAGAGTGTACCTTAACCTGCCAAACATCCATCCCCACCCCCTTTCTGTTTCTTCCCCCTTCCTTTTGCTTTTTCCAATAATTTATATAGATTTTTCTTTTCCCACCTATTTCCATTATTTTTAAATCTTTTATGCCCCCCACCCCCACTAGAGCTGTACCTTGAGTGCCCTACCATCCATTCTTAATTAGCACATTTGTTTAGATAATATCACCAACTTCAACACCTCTGTGTTCTTTTGTCTGTGACATCTTTTGATTATCTGCTCCTATCGCTGCTTGCTTGTCCCTACAACCACAACCCCCCCTCCACTTCTCTCCCACCCCACCCCCCCACCTTAAACCAGTTTATATTTCACCCCTCTCCTTGGATTCACCCAGTTCTGTTGAAGGGTCATGAGGACTCGAAACGTCAACTCTTTTCTTCGCCGATGCTGCCAGACCTGCTGAGTTTTTCCAGGTAATTCTGTTTTTATCTAGGTAGTAAGGCCCAGGTGTTGACCAGAAAACCTCCATTACAGGATTCCAGATTACTGAATCTCATCTTCCATTGGTAGAAAAAATGCACTATGAAATTTAATTCAGGTTGTAAATTAACAAAGCTATTTAGCAGTTAACAGGAACTGAACAACACATTCTACAAAGAGTATATTCATAATTTACAAATATTGCTTTCATCTCCAAATAGCAAAACAACAGATGTTCCTCCTGTGCTCTCAATATAAATTTGATCCTGAAACACATTTGCTCACTTCTTAGATGCCTCTGAATGACTTTGTACCCGGTACCAAGGAAAGAATTTTCCCCCCATTGGAGGGGAAGTGCAGGAGCGGGCGCGGGCTAAGGCGCGTCTCTGATCGGTGTCCCCATTCAGGGGCGTGCTGCCATTTTACGTAGACGGGTTACTTAAGGCTCGCCCAGCGTGATGTCCACCAGGAAGCGCTATGTGCTCCCTGCACGGGCAGGGGGGATTCCCTCAGCTGGGAGTGCACTCTTTTGCGCAAGCACACAAAAGGGCGCATTGATCTCCCTGAGGCTAAGTGCTGCCTCAAGGAGATCGGCTCAGAATTAAAAGTTTTAACGTAAATGTTTAAAAAATTTCTCTGACGTCCCCTCATGTGACACTGTCACATGAGTTGGGACATGTCCTTCACTTAAATTCAAACCTTTATTAAAAATTTTAAAACCCTCATGAAACCTTATCCCGCCCATGGATGAGGTTTCATGCTTTTTCTGAAGCCCACCAGGGCTCTTGGCCTGCCGATCAACCTTAAGGGTGGATGGGCAGGTCCATTAATTCGCTTTTTAAATGGCCTCAATAGACCATTGACAGGTCGGTGGGATGCACAGCTGATTCAGCTGTGACCAGTCGACCTGAAAATAGAGATGACACGAGGTGACATCAGGAGTTCCACCCGACGTCATCCCGTGTCATTTTACGCATCGGCGAGCTGGCCCTGCCCCCCGCTCACCGACCTAAAGATCCTGCCCCAAGTGGTGAGAAGTGCTGACATAAGTCTACAATTGAAATCTTCTAGCTACCAAGCTGTCCATCAAATAGACTTCAAAGAACCATTTAAACTTTCCTTCTTAACGACTTAACCCACACCTTTATCCCAGATCCAGCTAGCATTCAGATCTCCCCATGGGTATGAAAGTTTAGTGTTTGTTACTGAACACTAAAAAATTGTGAGTTAAAATTCCACCACAACAGTTTGTTCCATTCACCGCCACCACCTTCACTCACCTACCAACAATATCTATAAGCACAACTGAAACCCAACATTCATTGCCTCACATCACCCTCACACACTTAGTACTGCTATAAGCCTCACACCCACATCTCCCAGCTTGCACACACTGTCAGCTATTCAACTATGACATCACCCAAACACATTGCACATCACACTCACTGATATACTTCCCCTCTCTTGCAGGACAAGGTGGCTTATGATCAGAGGCAATAACATTCAACCATCAGGGAACAGGCATGGTTGCCTGCTCTTACTGCATGGCAGAAACAGTGATGGAAATGATTTCTGCAGCCATAAGGCTGTGGCCAGCAGTGGAGCTGAAATCATTGAGAATTACAGTATGTTCCTTCCTAATCCACCTTCTCCCATCGCACTTGCCCCTCATTCCACAATCTCTTGTAATTTACACACTGCAAACTGATGTAATGATGTACCTCTTTCTTACCCCAGGTTCTTCACCCCAATCCTACTCTAATACTGTGGTAATCTGAGGTGCAATTCACCTTTAAGACAGTGTAAGCAGATTGACCATGTAATTGGATTGCCCAATTGCTGTGTAGCGTGGGCTACATTGTTAATCGGTAGTTTTAGTTGGGTTTGTTTTTGAGAAGGACACAAGTCTTAGTGCTCCATAACTTATGTGCTTCATTTTATAATGGGCTCTTCATCTACATTGTTTTGATTATCAATTCACTTATCAGTAGATAGGCGTGCAACCATGTTTGCTGAACAAGTGATCCAATAGAAGGAGCATAACAACTGGTAACGAGGCAAAACATGACCAGTCAATGACACCAAGGGAAGCCGCAGGAATTAAACAGAAGAAAATCAGCTGTACCTTGCATTGATTGTACAGCCTTCATCATAGTCGTTGGAGTTATCTCCCTCTATTATGCCACAGTTTGGCCTTATCGAACCATTTGGTCAAACTGGTCACAGTATACTGAACACCTTGTGTTCTTCTTTTTGGCCAATGACATATCGGGGAGGAGAAGAGGTGAGCGATCCTCTTATTGACATGTGGCATTAAAACATACGGCCTGACTCATAGTCTAAAGGCACCAAGGCCTCAGGTTCCAAGAGCTTTGAAGAGTTGGTAAATCTTGTGAAAAGCTACTTTCAGCTGAAACCCTTGGTAACAAATGCCCAGCATCATAAATTTAATTCAAGGTGTTGTGCCCCTGCAGAGACAGTCGCTTGATAAGTAGCAGCCTTAAAACAATTGACAGAGCATTGAGAGTTCAGGACATCAATTTATGACATGTTATGAGGCTGATTAGTATGTGGGATTAATAAAGACGCCAGTCAAAAAAGCTTGTTGTCAGAAATGAATTTAGACTTCAGCAAGGTGCTGGAGTAGGTACTCGCAATGAAGAGTGAAGTCAGGGATTCAGAAGCAATCAAGGGAGCACAAAACGCCATCCTTCACGTCAGGAGGGAAACACCGGTTAGAAATGGCGCAAAAACACAGGGTTCTGCAGAAAGGTGGGAAACAGCCACTATTAACAGACCAGCAAAAAGCAATGATTTCACAGAGAAAACTTACAATAATAACAATCGGAACTAGACAGCTTGCAAATGAACAACAATTTAAAAGAATTGAATGTTTCTTCTGCCATCGTAATGGACACATTATGCGACATTGTAAAGATAGATTAGCACAAAGCTTTAAGCAAAACGGTAGAAATCATGAAATCAACTTAATAGAGGAACCAGAAGAAAGAGTCAGATATTTACTCACTACACAACTTAAAAATAGGTAAAACATAGTCAATCTACATGACAGTGAAAGTCAATGAGAAGCCCATCTGAATGGAAGTGGATACAGGGGCATCCACAACAGTTATAGGAGAACATATGTCTAAATGGAGGAGACCACCGTTAAATCTGGGAAATTCAGATGCCAAATTAAAGACTGCTGAAGATGTATGAGTAAGAGATATATGCAAGGATCCAGTACAGTATGGAAATCATTCTGTTAATCTACCCCTAATGGCGATAGCAGGCAGAGAACCGAATCTCCTCAGAATAAACTGGTTAAGGGAGATTAATCTTGAGAGATTACTGAGATCTCAGTTAGAAGCAGGAAATGTTGCTGTTTGGAAAAAGGAGTATGTAAAAACTCAACAAAAGGAACTCGTAGAGGTGATGCTTCAGGACAGAATTTGAGTTGAAGTCAGTAACCTCCAAGAAGAAAAAGAAAACCTGCAGAAGGACTTTTGCATATTGCAAGATTCCCTCAGATCCCAATTTGTACCACTAAAAAGGTATGAGGAAGAACAGAAAGAATTCAGCATATCCCTGGCCAAGATGAAGAATAAATTAGCCCAGAAAACACAACAAAACTTAATTCTCCAGAAAACAACTAACTAAAAAAGAAATGGATGAGCTGAAGAATCAGCTACGTGGAAGCCAAGCAGTTTTAAAAGTAGAGACACCTAAGTTTTCAAAGGAGCTGACAGATGAGAAAATGCTGGAAGACTCAATCACTGAGTTCACTCAAATTGAGCTCATACCTGAGCCTAGTCTGGCCAATAGGGAAGTTGAAGAGGAAGCTGAGATTAAAGTTAGCACTGCCAAGAAGAAAACCCATCAAAAGAAGACACGTAGGAAGAAGAAGTGAAAGTACTTTCAAGGCCCTGAATTTTTTTTTAACCACAACAGGAAGCTGATCATGCCATGTTGAATTTAGCCTTGCCCAGCATCCTGATTTTGAGCACTTTCCTGACAATTGACCTTCATGTGGTTAAACTTGGAGGGGAGGGGCAGCAGGAGTGCATGTAATTAGATCCAAAAGAGGGTGAAAGCATTCCCATTTGAGTCTACACCACATGTGAAAGGAACTCCCCTTGGTTTGGAAGTTAGGGTTAGGGTTAGGTTTGGAAGTACCTTTAGAACCTGTTCAGCCTGAGAAGCAAACTTACAGGTTCCTACGGGAGAGCCTAGTGGACAGATGACTCCTGAGAGGGATGTCTCAGATAAACCGTCCAAAGTCTTAGGACTACGATGTTCGACATGTTTGAAAAAGCCTCCAAAAAGACTGAATTTGTGAATAGTTTATTTATGTAAATAGTTGATTTTTGGTAAAGATTGTAATTTGTACCTTGGAGTAAAGGAGAGGGATGTGGTAATGAGGTGCAATACATCTTTAAGAGAATGTAAGTAGGTTGGCCACGTGATTGTGTTACTCAATTACTGTTTACCGTGGGCAACATTGTTAGTCAGTAGTTTTAGAATGGGTTTGGTTTTGAGAAGCACACATGTCTTAGTGCTCCATTACTTATGTGAATAAACAGCATGTGCTTCATTTTACAATGGGTTCTTCGTCCACATAGTTTTGATTACCAACTCACTTATCAGTAGATAGGCATGCAACCGTGTTCGCTGAACAAGTGACCTGATAGAACATAACAAGTACCTTTATCCTTTTAGGTACTCAAAAATTGCCAGCTGGTCAAGCACTGGTGTGGGAAACTGAAGAGCAAGTGGAATAAGAGACTGATGGTGATAAAACACCATCACTTGGTCAGACCATCACAGCCATTAGCTCAGATACAGCCAATGCACAAACTTTAGAGGATAACACAGAAGGAGGACTTCTGCATATAGTGAGTCACAAAGGTATGAGTGGCCTGCAGTTAGGAGGGTTATAAGGTTAACATAAATGCCAGATTCCCAGAGGGTGAGGTCACACACAAGTTTGGCTGCAGGGAATTCAGCTGAAGAACTTGATGGTGCAGCAAACAGAAAAAGATTGATGAACATATGCATGGAAATCCTTAGTGCTTGGCAGGCCTGCAAGAAATGCCACTCTCACTTTCAAGAAGCATGGATGAGTCCAGATCCAATTTGACACAGAGCTTTGCGCAGAGCTTATAACCTATCTTTTCCAACGTGGAAATGGTAGCCAACTCAATGAGAATATTGTAGACTCAAACATGATGCAGCACCTGCTGGCCAATGTTTCAGCTTCCATTATAGCACCAGCAGAAGCCTCCCAACTTCTGCTGCAGTGAAAGCTCAGACTGAGCTCATAAAATCTCAGCTTGTGCCATGCAGGCTCCAACTGCCATTATGGCCACAAAGTTGCTCAAAGGGGCTTTCAGGGTCTCACATCAGTCCATGAATCTGACAGCAAATTATTAGGATTGCTGAGGCACTTTGCTGGGGGAGCATAAACCTGCTGTCCTCTCAGGAAAACAGCATTCACCCTCTCACCATTGTCACTCCTTGCTGTTGCCAGTCAACCAGCTATCCAGGCTGCTGCCACTCATACAAAGGTGGTGCTTTCTGAAGCCAGGCCCCCATGATTAAGGGCACCCTGTAAGTCCATGTGCAGACTTCCCTCACTAAAAGTCAACAATCTTCCATTAGCCATGCTGTAGCTACCGGGGTAGCACTGTATAGGAGCACTAGGACAGGAAATGACACCTGCAAGACAGCCATCATAGAATGGTTACAACGCAGGAGAAGGTCATTCAACATGTCATATCCAAGCTGACTCGTTCCAAGAGCAACTCAGCCATCTCACTCCTCCACCTTTCCCTATAGCCCTGCATTTTGTTTTCTATTCAGATATTTATCATATTCAATTTTGGAAATAGAATCGCTGAATGGTTGCAATGGTTAAGAGATTGCACAAAAGTAAGTAGTTGACTTTTGGATGATAGAGTATCGGATGATTCATTGGATAAAGTTGAAATGAACAGTTGTTTCCTGGTGGTTTTTATTTCAGGATGTTGTGATGGTCCATAACAGAGGGATGATAAGGTGTGGAACTGCTGACTAATGGGAGATTTGAGAATGTGTTCAAGAGAACTGTGACAATCATGGATAATCCAGCCAGAGCAGGGATGTGCCAGCAGCCTCCACCCTTCGCCCTCCTTCTCCTGGGCTGCTTGCCTGGTGGCAAAGGCTGTTTCCTCATGATGGCCAGATTGTGGAGGATACAGCAGACCACTGCAAAGTGGGACGCATGCAGTGTTGAATGATCCAGACAGCAGAACCTCTGCTTCAGCATCCCAATCATCTGCTTTATAATAATTCGCCTAGTAGCTTGGCTGTCATTTTACATTTGTCCCCTGTGTTCTTGGGTTGCAGAGGGGATTCATGAGCTAGTGTATAATGGATAGCCCTTTTCACCCAGCAGTGACCTTTTGGTTTCTTATGGTGGCTGAATGACTGAGGTAGCAGCAGACCCTTGCAGAATAAAAACATCATGACTATTGCCAGAATAATGGCCATTCACCAGCATGATGTGCTGAGATTGCACACCAACGGCATATTCAGAAAGTTGTAATCTTTACAGTTGTGGTACATCTCAGTATTTAAGTGCCACATTCACAATCAATCAATGACATTCTGTAACATGGGGAAATCTGCTTGGCAAAGTCACATGCATGCTCTGCCTGATTCACTTTGTTCAGGGAGAACAGAATGAACTCTGCTCTCCTGACATAAAGAGAATCTGTCACCGCTGATGCAGGACTGGACAGCGAACTGGGAGATCTTACAGGATGGATCTTGACATGACAAAACTCAGGACCACAGGTAACCTCACAGCTGTTGGCTGTGTGGTCCTTGTCCTGCATTGAGGCTGCAATTCAGTTGCAAGAGGTGGCAGAGTTCTGCGAGCACCTCCTTCATAGAGCTCAAACAACGTACAAACTGCTCCTGGCTTAGGTGGAGGTAAGAGAAATCTTCCTGGAAAACCCTACAAGGAAAGGGCCTCCTGTCAAGAGCCCTTTTGCCTCTCCTCTTCTTTCTTCTCTGAGTAGCTTGTCCTCTTCTTTGCTGCCTCTGCTCCATCTTCCTCTCATGCTGTCCAGGTGGAATTGTAACTATGGCACCCATGACTGTGCGCAAATGCTCTCTAACCAGAGTGCTTGTAGTCACAACCTTGTCCACATGCAGTGCCACTCCCTGCAGACTCCACCAATTTTAGCCAACTCTTCAAACCACCAAGCGCTTCCACAAATTCAAACAGAGCCAGTAAAAATTAACCACCAACTAATCTGCAAGTTGTTTGTCTATTTAAATGGTGAGGAGTGCTTCCTGCTGCTGATCAAATGTTCAGCTGTGATGTTAAGAGATGGCACTAGCTAGAGTAGCAATGTCAAAAACAGCAACATTGGTGTGAAATTAGTGTTACGCGCTGACTAAAGTCACAATCTGTCTACCATGCATACTTCTGGCAGATGTAATTACTCACGCCTTTCCCTCCCGAGCAGCACTGTGGATATATCTATACCGCGTGGATTGTTCAAAAAGCAGTTCAAGAAGGCAGATCACCACCACCACCACCATCTCAAGGACAATTAGAGATGAGCAATAAATGTTGGCCTTTCCAGTGATGCCCACATCAGTGAATGAATAAATTTTTAAAAAACCCTCAATAAGATGACGTCCACCACATGCCATGCAGAAATGCACATGCACACATGTGCAGTAGACGCAATTTTGGTTCCAAAACAGCATGCCTAGTGCAGAAACTGCAGATCCAAAGACGCTAAATTTCATAGTCTATAAACAACTTCATTTTTGTCATAACGCTATCGTAGTGTTACTATTTTGTTGGTAAATCTTACAATCTGAAGGAGCAGCAAAAATATGACACTCTCAAGAATGCACCAAGAAGCTGTATTGGAAGGTACTGAGACCTTGGTTTATGTTGACAATTCCTCGCATAATGAGCACCTGATACACACACACACACACACACACACACACACACACACACACACACACACACACACACACACACACACATACATACACATAGCGGGGAACAACTGGGTGTTTCTTTGCCTTATTTCATGTATTTTAGAAAAACCCAGCCTCTTACTAAAACATCATCTTGCTTTTTGTATGAGAGAACAAGAGAGGGAATTTTGCTGATTTTCATCTTTGGCAACTGTCCTCACTGGGTTGTAAGGTCTGGAAATAAATCAAAAAGTAGTAAATTGAAATGCACAGACAAGCAGGAGATAGCCCTCAAGTGGCTTATTTTGAGAGCCACTAGGGTTGATTTTAACTTGTTTCACCTGGCATTAACAGAGGCCTCAAAGTGGTGTTTGTAGGGTTGCTGCCATGTTACCCAATGATGCAGTTGGCATTTTGAAAAGACACTACTTCTGGATGCCTAAAGCACTAACTGTTTCTGGCATTTGGCCCATTTTAATATCCAAATCAGGGTCCTAGGGCTATAATTGCCATTTTAGGTCGCAATGTGCATTTCCAACTCACTCAATCTTTCCAAATCGATCAAACAGATGGCCACATTCTTCAGCCCAGTATGAACAAAAAAAATCTCTCAAATTGTGACCCCCCCACTCACTTACTTTTCTTCCAGCTGGGACAGACCCATGCTGGTCTGCCAGAGTCTGGCAAACTGCATTGGCACATGAGGTGGCTTGTTGGATTTGAGCCAGTGTTAATGAGACCAAAATCACTGCAACTTCCTCACTTTGAGATGCAGGTGATCAGGTGCTGCTCTATCAGTCTTAGCTCAAAATCAACCTAACTATCCTATTATCATATCTGAGGAGAAAAGGGATTGTATCAAAGATAACAAAGAAGAAGAGGAGAGGACAGGCATTTCTGACACTAGAGGTTCAAATGACTGAATATCCATGAAAGTACTGACAAAAATGAAAGGATACATGAGCCAATATAGTCAAGAATTTCTCTCTGAGATTAAAGTCCTTCCAAGATTCCATGATATCAAATGTTAAATATTCCCTACTATTGTATAAATTATAGCAGATTCCAATTTAGACAATATACCAAAGATTTACGAAACTGATAGTATGAAGCATTCCTTCAAATGTGACACAAAGCACACATGTTGAACACATGCTCAAAGTGGTAGATGACTCACTTTATCAGTTCCAGTCGTCCACCTGCAGTCATTGATTTACATGCTGTTTCTGTGATTACCTGCGAACGTACGCTTCAGGATTTAATCCAACACTGAAAAATGTGGGCTTTTGGTAAGATTAAAGTAACTTCACTGCCAATTGAATCATACAGCTGAAAATGGTAAACACATGGTTACATTGCTGCAGACTACGCTAATAGGTTGATGTCGCCTGTAAGTTGTTGAAATACTTTTCATATTTTCCTCCAAACTCTGTTTATAAATTACATCAAGCACAGCACATAAATGGAATTTTTTTTGGCTGCAGTGACAAGCACCCCAATAACAAGGCTGACCATAATCCATTCATGTATGTAACACCTGATGTCAAAATGTTCAAAGCACTTCATAATTAATTACATTGATGTAGAGTGCTTGTTGTTGTTATCTAGGCATGCTGGACCCATGGTTTTCGTAAAGACTTCACATATTCAAATGGGGTGTGGACCCACACAAGTCTTATTCATCAAACTATGTAGCATTTTTTTTCCAAAACTACTAAATGGTCACATGCGCAACTTCTATTTCCTCCCAATTTTTCATAGATGCCAACAGCCCTCTGATGCCTTGTCAAAGTGACATTCCTCATGTGTGGGTTTAAACAGTAGATGTCACTCTTCTCCATATCCAGCTCTTGCCTTGTCTGACCCAGTAAATTACTAAAGTTTTTCCAACAGGGTTGTTATTACTAGGGTATCAGTGTTAGGACTGATTGCCTTAGTCACCTTCCACTGACTCTACACAGTTCTCTTTGATGACCTGTCTCATCCCGGGCTGAAGAGGAGGTCCCTCATCTGTTTTATTTCATCCTTCAACAACTCCTCCCGTGCACTGAGGGACTTTCTGCTCTGTTACAGATCTGACAGACATTTTTGCAATAAATTTCTTCTGTGATCCTCAGCCATTTATTTGAATGAGTACACCCCTTTAGGTTTCTGCAGGCCTTTAAATTCTGCAGCAGCATACTTGTTTGCACTACACCACTCCTGACAATAAGTTCCCATTGAATCGTGTTTCTGACAGCCAGAGATCACTCCCAATTACTTAAAATGCACTAACTCTGAAAATTGTATCAGAGTCAGCCTACTTCACATTGAACAGGGGTAAAGTTCACAACAGAGTTACTGATTTTCCTGTTTCACAACAGAGTTCCTGATCATCTTGTTTTGGGTGGTTTGAAGCCAATAGTCTGGGCCCCATTGGTCTTCCTGCTATTCAGAATGTTATGGCACAGCAGATGGTAAATGCTGAGCTTCTCAAATCCCAGAGGGAAACTTGAAACAGCTGCCAAAACTGTTTTGCAATTTGTATTTCATTTTGAGATGCATACCTTGAATGCAGTAGTAATGAGTCTACCAAGACTTAGAGATTTTTTACAAAACTAAATTAAACATTTAATAAATGAAAAGATTTTAAGCACATGCATAGGTCTGCAAATTACTATCATGTAACTCCTAGATCCCCTAATTAATCTGACTCCCAGTTATACCTCTGTTAAGGCAGCAGTAAAACAATTAGGCCCAGGCAAAGTACACAATACCCTGATCAGAGAAGATATTCAAAGTGAATTTTCTTAGCTTCAGTTCCTGTAGACAGCAACTTGCTGTACAGAGGCTGGAGGCTTTTCACGCTTGTGTTAGATCTTAGAATTCCTTCTGTTTACACATAACCTCAATTCCTTTATATATGTTTCTTCCTTTTCAATGCAAATTCCAATGTTCCAAGATGTCTTTGCAGCTTTACCTTTCTCATAATATAAATCTTTCATAGTACCCATATTATCAGTAACTTTTGGGAAAAATAAATACATTGTTTGGCTTAGCCTCTTAATGCCAGGTGTAACATCTCATCATCTCTTTGAAATTCAAACTACTCTAGCTTCTCTAAAAATGCAAATGTTCCTCATACCTCACATTCTAAAACTTCAACCATGTTTACTTATTTAGCATTTCAAACCTAGTTTCCCTTTTGATAGCTCAAAAGCTCCAGACCATCTGTCTTCAATTCAATTAAATCTCACACACACACACTAATCCAAACCCCAGTATTAATCTACCTTTACAATAAATCACAATAATATTAAGAGAATTATATTTTCATGACACCCCCCATCTAACTGGAAAATGAACTGTCATAAGTTAAAAAGATGGCTTCATTTACTTAACCCAACTTACATTACCTCCTATACTTATCTATATATTCACACTATTACATTACTAGATGCATGCATTAACATAACAATATATATGCAAATCCTTTGCATTAACAGAAATCATTCCAGTCCAGCTTTTAAATGTCCAATTTTCCCTTTTAGCTTCAAATTTTTGACAAAGTATCTGCAATTAGATTTTCTCATCCAGCCACTTGTATAATCTGTGGATTAAATGGTCGCAATAATGAATTCCATCTGAGTAGCCTTGCACTTCTGTCTTGAAATTTGTCCAGAAATTTTAAGGGGAGAATTTTCTCAAGAGCGGGCGTGGGCGGGCACATAGCCAATTGCTGCCAACGATTGGCTGCGTGCTGCCATTTTATGTGGACGGGCCAATTAAGGCCCACTCAGTATGATATGCACCCGGAAGTGTTGCGCGCTTCCTGTGCAGGCAGGGGGAGTAGGCTGAGTTGGGGCCTGCACTCTTTTGCGCACGTGCGTGAAAGAGTACAGAAATATCCCCGAGGCAGAGCTGCCTCAAGGAGATCAGTTTTATTTTTGAAAATTTTAATGAAGCAAAGAAATTTGTTAAAACATGTCCCCTCATATGCCAGTGTCACATGAGCTGGGACATGTCAATGAATTTTATTACAAATTTTTATTGAACTTTAAAAACCTTCATGAAACCTCATCCCTCCTGTGAATGAGGTTTCATGATAAATGCAAAGGCCTCCTGGGCTTTTTGCCTGCCCGCCACTTAAGCCTGGAAGGGCAGCTCAGTTAATTAGGTTAATTACTATCTAAATGGCCTTAATAGGCCTTTGACAGTTCGGCGGGCACGCAGCCAACTCTGGTGTGTGCCTGCCGAACTCATGGTCTGAATGATGTGCGGTGACATTGGGACGCATGCCCGGCATCACCACGCATCATTTTGCGCCGACCCGAAAATTCTGCCCTAAAGGATTGTGGTCTGTATAAACAGTTGTTTCTGATGAATTGTTTGTAACCTAAATCTCAAAATGCTGCAATGCTAACTCCAAACACAGAGACTCCTTTTTGGTCATTGAACATCATCTCTGTTGTACCCTAAAAAATACCCTATCAGTTTCTCAATTCCAGTGTAATCTTCTTGTAATTCAATGGCTATATTGCTTGAGTCAACAGCCAACTTAAATTGCTTGGCATAATTGGGTACTGTCAAAACTGGCATCATAGTCAATACAGTTTTCAAACTGTGTCCTGTGTCCATTGAAACTTCTTGTTCTTTTTTAATAGCTCAGTCAATGGGGCAACCGCACTGCTAAAATTTGATTCAAATTTCTGTTAAAACCTAGTCATGCCCAGAAAGCACAGGGAAATCCATGATAGCTTTGACTTTCACATCTCTTGGAGCCACCTTACCATGTCCAATGGTATGGCCTAGATATGTAACTTGCACTTTTGCAAAGTCATTACCAAATTAGCTTCTTATAATTGACAAAACAATTCTTCCAGATGATGTTGTAAATGCTCCTCCCACATTTGACTGAAAATTATCAAGTCGTCAATATAAACAGCACAATTGCCCAGTCCTGCAATTACTTTGTTTGTCAGTCTTTTAAATAGGTGCAGGTGCATTTTTCATACCAAATGGCATAACTTTAAACTGATATAGTCCATCTGGTATCACGAGCCGATATCTCCTTTGCTCTCTCTGATAACTGTACTTGCCAATATCCTCTCAGCAAGTCAATCTTTGGGATAAATTTTGATTGTCCCACTTTCTCAATGCAATCTTCCAACCCATGGTATAGGATATGAATCCACTTTTGTCACCACATTCACCTTTCGATAGTCCACACACAGTCTTGGTGTTCCATCTGGTTTTGGTAGCAGCACAATAGGCAAACTCCAGTTACTACAACTAGACTCAATGTAACCATTTTGAAGCATTAATTCAATTTCTTTCTCTACTTGTGATAACTTTGCCGGATTTAATCTATAAGGACATTGCCTTGCCGAAGATGAAACTTCTACACATACAGCATGTACAGCTAAATTTGTCCTCTCTAGCTTTTTCTCTTAAATAGCTTTGCGTGACTGCAACAGCTTTTCCAAATCACTTTGACACTTGTCTGGAAGGTAACTCAATATTACATTTACATTTTCAAGTACCCCTTCATTATCCAATTTGATTAGAGGAAAATCAATTTCAGAATCCTTCATTTCTACCTCTTTCTCTTTCCAACACTAATCCCTCCTTTTGGTCCTCTTTCTTGTCAAAGTACTTTTTAAGCATATTTACATGACACACCCTCTGCTTCTTTCTTCTATCTGGAGCATTCATTAAATAATTTACTTCACTCAGCTTCTTTTCAATCCTGTAATGCCCACTAAACCTTGCCTTTAATGACTCACCCAGTACTTGTAATAGAGACTTTTTACGCAGCAAAAAAACTACGAGCTGTAGCTTTCCTTTCAGCCTTCGCTTTCATCACTTGCTGTGATATCTTTAAATGTTCCCTAGCTAATTCACATGCTCTATCCAATCTTTCTTTGAAGTTTGACACATAATCCAGGAGAGCAGTTTCCGAATTTTGACCCACCAACTTCTCATGAATCAATTTCAATTGTCCCCTTACCTCATGGCCATAAACTGGTTCAAAGGGGCTAAATCCAGTCAATGCATTAGGAACATCCCTTAGCAAATAACAATAATGGAATTCCCCATCCCAATCCTGTGGATAGTTCTGACTATGCGCCCTCATTATAGTTTTTAAAGTTTGATGCCATCTTTCCAAAGCCCCTTGTGATTCAGAATGGTAAACTGTTGATTTAAACTGTTTTATCTCCAAACTGTTCATTGCTTCCTTAAACAGCTGACATGAAGTTTGAACTCCGATCTGATCGTATTTCTTTTGGTAAACCATATCTTGTAAAATATTTAGTCAATTCTTCCACAATTCTTTTTGTTGTAATATTTCTCAAAGGTATCACTTCAGGAAACCTTGTAGACAGATCCATTATTGTCAGTAAGTACTGATTTCCAGTCTTAGAGAAGGGTTCTACACAATCAATCATGACCCTAGTAAAAAGGTTCTTCAAATTCTGGAATTGGAATTAGAGGTCTTAATCATTGCTTGTGGTTTCCATATCACATGACATGTTCTACAGAATTTGACTACATCTCTATGCAATCCAGGCCAATAAAATGTTTTTTGTATTTTCGCCTGTGTTTTTCTAATTCCTAAATGTTCCCCATTGGAATTTCATGAGCTATTCTAAGGAGCTGATTGCTATATCCAAATGGTATAACATCAAATGTATTTCCCTCCAACTTTCAATTGCTGAAATATGATAAGGCCACAATTTTCTCATTAAAACATTATCATTAAGGTATTAACATTCTGGAATACTGTTGGCTTAGCCTCTTAGGCTAGGTGTAACATCTCATCATCTCTTTGAAATTCAAACTACTCTAGTTTATCTAAAAATGCAAATGTTCCTCACACCTCTCATTCTAAAACTTCAACCATGTTTACATATTTAGCATTTCAAACCTAGCTTCCCTTTGATAACTCAAAAGCTCCAAACTAGCTGTCTGCAATTCAATTAAATCCCCCACTCACTCACCTACACACACAGAAACTAATCCAAACCCCACTAGAAACCTAGCTTTACAATAAATCACAATAATATTATAAAAACTATCATATTTTCTTCACAAGAAACACTGCTTCATTACCGGTTATGAAAGTGAATCTATTGCGGTCAATGTACATCTCCTGGAAACTCCATGGCTCCTCATTATGGGGAGAGGAAGGCCACATGCTGGCAGAGGGAAAGCAATCAACAGAAACTAGGGGCTGAATTTTTCTATTGTCGGGCAGGCGTGCACCTGCCCAGAATGGGAGTAAAATAGCGCGCAGCGTCGTTGCACACTCTTGCGATATTTTGCTCGGCAGGCGGGCACGAGAGGCAGCAATGCGTCCGCCGACAATTAAGTAGCCTAATCAATTAGTTGACTCGAATTTTTCACTGCCCGTCCACCCATTTGGTTGGCAGGCGGGCGAAAAGGCCAAACAGCCTTTGCAGTTTTGGCAAAACCTCATCCATGGGCAGGTTGAGGTTGTGACCAGTGATTTAAAAAAAAATTAAAGTTTTAACACTCATATTTAATATATCCCTGCTCACTGCAACATGTGTTTCATGCTGGCTGGCTGTTAATTGGCCACCCAGTGTGAAATTGATGTCGGGTCTGATCCCAGATGGTGGTTGGCTTCGCGACCGCTCCAGGGCCAACCCACCGCGCCCGCCCAACGAGGGCAGAATTCTGTCCTAGGGAGGGAGGGGGAGAGAGAATGAACAAAACAAACTGGGGAGCAAGGGACAGAGTGCAATACAAACTTGAGGGAAGGGGGGAGAGAGAGAGAGAGCGAGCAACATAAACTAGGGGGAAAGAGAATCAAGCTGAAGAATGGAGGAACATAAACTGGGGAAGGGAGTGAGCAATCCAAAGTGGGGAGGGAACATGAGTGACCACATCCCGAACCTGAGTGGGGCAAACAAAACAAACTGGGGAAGCACGAAATGAGACACAAACTAGGGAGGAAGATTTGATGTTGGACTGTGATGTGCACTATTGTGCAATCTGTTTGGGAGGCAGGGGGTTTTATTACAGTTCCCTGTATTACTGACTTATCTGTGCAAGATCTTTTAGTTTAATAAAATTATTTCCTTAACTTAAGTTCACCCTTATTTCCTATGTTTTAAGTCCTTAGATTATTCTGGGTACGATTACATAATTATTGCGTAGAAGTTGTATGCGGGTTTCTATAGGGGAAAAATGGCAGAGAAGTTGATGATCAGCCTTACCTGTATGAAAGGCAGAGCAGGCTCGACAGGCTGAATGGCCTACTCCTGCTCCTATATTCCTACATTCCTATAGTGGATGTCAAATTGTCCTAAAAGAAAACAATGATGCTTTAAAGTCAAAAGATCACAACTGAATCACAGAGGAAATAATTTAGATTTTTTGAACCACATACAAAATCAGCTACAATGTTTAAGCTTCTGATAACCATTCCAGCAATGTTAATGATCAAAATGTAGAAGATTGGCAGGAGAAATTGGAAAGAAGATAGGATTGTCCCATCCATATTGGACATAGGGGCGTTCTGACTTTGCCATCTTACTTCACAAGACAGGGAGAGAGCCATACCATCTGCTGTTGGATGACTTCAGATAACATCTGGACTAGAGGTTGCTATATTTGCAGAGGATATCACTTTCATCATTTTCTCATTGGAAAGCAAGCAACAGCTGCATGGGGTGTGGGGCTTTCACCAGGATTGATTATATGGCACCCACATGGGTATTATGATGTCTTAAATCAGTCTATGTGAACAGAAATTGTTGCGTTTTTAATTAATGTTCAGGTCGCATTTGACTGTAAACACATAATCATGCACAACAAAGGCCACTATCCAGGAAGCAACCATGATGCCTTAATTATATAACATTGAGCCAGCATTTCCAAAAAAAAATAATAAACATTGAAATTTCACTTTTAAGAGTTGAGAGCTTTTCTTGTACCTACGCATCTTGAATGCACTGAAGAACCCCTGAACAGCAGGGACTATCTGGTTGAAAGTCTGAACACTTGTTTTCTAATCCTCAGTATCCATTGTTACCTGACAATTGTGTGCAAAAAGGTAAAATATGCATAATGCTTTAAAATGTACTTCCAACAGAATACAGATGTTGCCAATGTAGTGTTTCACTTCGATTGATTGGTCCCATAAGAAATACGTGCACTCTTAAGTTTGCCATCGTATTGATGTCAGCAAACCTCTTCCTTGTCTGCAGCCAAATATGAGAGGCCTGAGTGACAACATTGGTGCAGTCAGGAATTCCTTCCATACATTTTCCAAACTCCTTTTGTGCCTCTTCTGCAGCAGGAGATCCAATTCTTCATCAAAGAAAGCATATTGCCATTGTAGACAATTTGACTGCTTTTCTGCCCACTGCTGCAACTTCCCCTTCAATGGAAACTGCAGCTCTTTAGGAGCAGCTATCACAACTGGACTTTATGCATCTCAGCCAAGTTCTCTGGAGAACAAGCTGTCTGGGCAAGCATTTCATATCCCAGCAGCCTATTCGCATAAAGGAGAGTCTCTGATACAAATTCAGCATGGTCTGTCCCTGAGTGTAGGTGACTTTGTAACTTGGGTCAACTCAACCTTATTTTTCCATTCTCACAAAATCGGGATTCATATCTCAGTTTTGAATGTGCATGAAAGCTTTCTTTTTTTTTGGTCAAAACTTTCACACAAATATGTAGATGGAGTTCTACCCTGTTGACGATATCCAATGGAAAACGCAATGGATTGACTGAATGTCATGTTTTCCATGGTTGGGGCAGTTTCTATGATTGTGGGCAAAATGAGCTGATCTGGAACAGGCTGGATAACCCTAAAAATAACAAATGCAAGTAATATTGCCTGCTCCAGGAATTACCAAGTCAAATTCCAATATAAATTACCATTCAAATTTCAAAATGTGCATTAAGATTTATGTTCCACTCTGCATGGTCAGCAAATGAGCAGGGGCCAGGAAATTGTGCAAATCCTCACCAGTTTTGTGTGACTTACCTAAAGAGCTCTTGTATGAAAAGCTTGACTTAAATCAATGATAATAACAAAAAAACAGCAAAAGCAATTTCCAAATCTTCTGATGGAAAATTTACTGTATTGCTATTGTGGCTACACGAAACGGGGAATGATGGTCAGCCCTGGACGAGGAAAATAGCAAGTGGCTGCTTAAAGGCTGTGCTTTTCATGCATCAGTTCTAAAAATAGAGGTAAATGCTATATTTCCACTGGCTGGATTTCTAAGCATGCCTTTTTTAAAACTTTTTTTTTTGCATTTTCCCTATTTTTGTAGTAATATTATGAATTGTTAGAATTAATCAGAATATTGGCAATTTTTAGGGCATTTCTCTTTTGATATTATCATAGAAACACCAGAGGTGGACGGTATTTACTTTCCCTTTGTAGGTTCAGCTTCAGCAAAGGAGGCAATCATCTATTTGTGCTGTTTGCTGGAATGTGACTTGTCCACCGCACAGCCAGTGCCAATCATCATCAAAGCTTTGAACTTCTTTGCTTCAAGCATATTCCAAGCTATTGCTGGAAATTATCAGCCACATCAGACAATCTAAATCCAAAATGCATTGTTCACCAGCCCAAACATTTTTATCACTTTCCTTGTCAATATCTAGCCACAGAAAATGTCTGACATGTTTTTCAAATCATGATTCCCCAACACCTAGGGCATTACCAATGGCAAGTGTTTTCATCTGTGCCTCAGTACAACCCATGGCCTTCAAACTCTCAAATAGTTCCAGTCAAGTAATGAGTAGAAGTCAGTGACCCATGCAAGTCAATGCCTGTGCCCCAAACAGCAGCGAAAACACCATCTTAAAACAATCCTATGTGATTTCACATCCTCCCATACAGGGTGCAATGGAGAATTAAATATGCCAAATTTTGTTTCCTGCACTTCCTGCATAAGCACCTCCAGCCTCTGGAGAGAGGTGTGACATTCTCAGGCTATTTGTATTTTTATGTAACAAAACTTTCTTTCCAGTAATTTCTTCATTAGTCAAAAATAGCATCTGCAGCCTTCAAGAGTTGCAGCTGTGCTCAATGTCCCAGACCCTACTGTTATTCAGTACTCCCCATCCCATTCCTGCAGCCCCAAGAGAGGCCCAATAGAGCCAAAGAGGTAATTTACAAAAATTTAATTAGGTTGACATAGGAAAATCTCATGAGGTTGGCAAGATAGCAATTTCAGCAAACGCAAGTCTCACTGTGTCCCAGATTTGGAAAATATACTGTTGCTTCAAGGGTAAAAATCTGCTAATGAAGACTCAGTTTGGATCTGAACAAATAATGATTTTAAAATATACATAAGTACATGACAAAATGGATATTGCAGGTTTAAAATCTCACTGTTCTTCAAATATTTTTTCGAAAGTTTGACTGGCTGCCTGTAGCTACTTATATAAATGACCAGACAGAAATACACAAATGCAATAGTTCAATCTGGAGGAGCGACATTACTTTTGACAGATTTCTCTGTAATGGCTATACTGTGCTGTAAGAGGAAACTTCACTAATTCAGGAACATTAAAAGGGTCTGATGGGTCTGAAGAGTGTGCTTCAGGTGACATTGTGGAGGATGGGATTTTTTTATGGTACAAAAATGTATATACATAACTCCCTTAAAATGTTTCCAGATGACCTGTGAATTCAAAATGGGTTATGTAAGTAATATAAGTGCTGCAAAAACTAACAATGGCAAAAGAGCTAAATCTCTTCTATGGTGAGATTTAATAAGAGCAAAAATACCCAAAATAGAATGTTCAAACCATTCTTTGCAGGTTATGTGGAGATAGCAAACATTGAAATATGTTGACAATGAATCATGCCACCAATTATCAGTCTAATCAGCACAAATGTCATCTTTTGTGGCTAATAACATTATGTACAGCATCCTTTCTGCCAGGGAGAGTGTTTACAGATAGAGTGGCCAATCCTGAATCACAAGCATTGGTCCTAGTTGCCTATTCACTTGCCTTCTTGTTGAAGCCATCCATGGAATAGCATGCTTCAACAATTGCAAGAACATGGGGCTTTTGACTGACTTAGCATACCAATGGAAGCTTCAATTGGATATGCAAATGTGCTTTTTAAAATTTATTCATGGGATGTGGGCTTCGTTAGCTGGGCCAGCATTTATTGCCCATTCTTAATTGCCCTTGAGAAGGTGGTGGTGAGCTGCCTTCTTGAACTGCTGCAGTCCATGTGGTGTAGGTACACCCACAGTGCTGTTAGGAAGGGAGTTCCGGGATTTTGACCTAGCAACAGTGTAGGAATGGCAATATATCTCCAAGTTAGGATGGTGAGTGACTTGGGGGGAACCTCCAGGTGGTGGTGTTCCCTTGAAGTACATGTTTGCATTTCCTATGAGGAAAGAATGGCAATAATTGGGTTGAGCTGGTCCATAGCACAAGGTCACCTATTCCAGAAGCTCAAAGGGTAGGCTGTGCCAGACTTTGCAACAAGGTCCTTTAGGGTTGAAAATCTGCCGTCCTTATCCAGTTTGGCCTACATGTGACTCCAGGTAGGGGTCAGTGATGGTTGACTCTTAACTGCCCTCTGAAATGGCCAAGCAAAAAACTCAGTTGTATCAAATTGCCACAGAGAAGCCAAAAAAGAAGAAAAACAGATGGACCACCTGGCATCAACTTAGGCACCAAAAAGTGACAAAGGCATATCCTGCCCACTTGACCCTGCAAAGACTTCTTTACTAATATCTAGAAACTTGTGGCCCACCGACAAGTCAAGCAACAGACTGACTTCGTCATACTTACCAAGTAACTTACAGTCAATGTTCCTAACTCCTCCATCACCATTGCTGGGTACATCCTGTCCCACTGGCAATACAGACTCAACAGAGGTGTGACACAGTAATATATAGTTTTGAGGGGAGTGACCCTGGGATTCCTCAACATCAACTCTGGACCTCATGGCATCAGGTCAAACATGGGCAAGGAACCTCCTAATTACCACCTAACACCCTCCCTCATCTGATGAATTAGTACATCTCCACTTTGAACACCACTTGGAAGAAGCACTGAGAGTAGCAAGGGCAAAAAATATACTCTGTGTGGGGGAATTCAATGCCCATCAGCGAGTGGCTCAGTAGCATCACTACTGACTGAGCTGGCAATGCCCTGAGGACATATCTGCCAGGCTAGGCTTGTGGCAGATGTTGAGGGAACCAACAATCAGGGAAAACCTGCTTAATCTTGCCCTCACTGGTCTGTCACAGGTGCATCTGTTCTTCACAGTAATGGCAGGAGTGACCAACAGAGTCCTTGTGGAGGCAAAGTCCCAACTTCACACTGAGAATACTGTTATCATCATGATCGAGACCAGTAGCTTTTTTTTAATAGAAATCTGAAATCCCAGTTAATTACTTAAAGAGTAAAGCCGCAAGATTCCATTTTTTAAAAACAAAAATTTTTTTTTACTATATCAGGGTCAAACAAAGCAAACAATAAAAACTATTTTGGGTAAGCACCTATACTCTAAACCGTAGAATCAGCACAAGTTAAACATGAATTGACTGGCAAATTGCAGTCGATTATAAAATATAAATTACGCATTAAATGGCAGATGCAACTAAATAGGTCTTACAAATTAGCTCGGCTGTCCACTCAACACACATACCACCAATCTCAGTCACAAAGTCCTTCAAAACTCTGTCTTCCTCACAAAGGATTTCAACTGCTCTTCTAGGATTTAGCCTTATCCCGACTACAACAGAGCACAACCAATCAGAGTTGCCACAAGCAAGGTCTTCACCAAAACAACACACATCTGCAGAACCTCCTGGACTTTCTTATGATGGTCTGGATGGCGTGGATCCACCAATTTCATCTGCAAGTAACAGGAACATCTGCAGCAACTGTATATTTGCTCCCGCCTTCTTCAAGCTGTCTGTACTATGCCAGTGAGTTTATCATCTGAGCTCTGATGGCTCTGTGTCCTTTTATATGGTTTCAACCAGTTTCATTCACCCCAGAAGTTTTGATTTCCAATCTCAGTTTCAGTCTTAGTTTCCTTAGAAACTTGGAGGGTCAGTTTCCTTCCTCAGTTTTCCCTTTTCAACTAGCGTCTGTCTTAGAAGCTTACAAGCTTTGAAACCATGGATTCCATCACAATAATACTCTCCATCATGTCATGTGGCATTAGCACCATGCTAAATGGGCTAGAATCACAACACATCTAGCAGCTCAAAACTGGGCACTAAGGGTCATCAGTGGCAGAATTATATTCAACCATAATCTGTAACCTCATGGACTGGCATATCCCTCACTCTACTGTTACAATCAAGCCAGGGGACCAACCCTGATTCAAAGATGAGTACAGCAAAGCATGCCAGGAGCAGCACCAGGCATACCTAAAAATGAGGTGCCAACTTAGTGAAGCTACAACACAGGACTAAGAGCATGCTAGACAGCGGAAGTAGCATGTAATAGATAAAGTGAAGCAATACCACAACCAACTGACCAGAGCAAAGCTGTCCAGTTCTGCCACATCCAATCGTAAATGATGATGGACAATTAAACAAGTGGCAGGAGGATGATCCACAAACATTTCCACCCTCAATAATGAGAGTGCCCAGCAAAAGGCTGAAGCATTTGCAATCAGTTTCACCCAGAGGTACCAAGCGGATGATCCGCCTCGGCCTCCTTCTGAGGTCACCACATCACAAGTGTCAGTCTTTAGTCAATTCCATTCATTCTAAGTGATATCAAGAGATGCCTAAAGGCACTGGATGCTGCAAAGGCTACGGGCCCTGACAATATCCCAGTTGTAGTGCTGAGGACTTGTGTTCCAGAAATAAGTCCCCCCCCCCCCCCCCCCCGCCCCACCCGACCCCCCACATCACCCATTATCCCTAGCCAGGCTGTTCCAACACTGTAAAACCCTGGCATCCACCCAACAATGTGGAAAATGCTGGATAAATCCAATCCAGTCAATTTACCATCCAATCACTCTACTCTCAATCTTCAGTAAAATGATGGAAGGTGTTAATGACAGTGTGCCCTGGCACTTACTCAGCAATATCCTGCCCACATGTGCTCAGTTTGGGTTCTGTCAAGTCCACTTGGATCCAAAGCTCATTAAAACCTTGGTTCAAATATGGAGGAAAGAAACAAATTCCAGAAGTGAGTTGAGATTGACTGCCCTTGACATCAATGCAGCATTTAACCTAGTGTAGCATCAAGAAGCACTAGCAAAATTGAAATCAATGGGAATCAGGGGGAAAACTCTGTACTAGTTGGTGTCATACCTAGCACAAAAGAAGATGGTTGTCATTGTTAGAGGCCAATCATCTCAGCTCAGGATATTGTTGCAGGAGTTCCTCAGAGCAGTTCCTAGGCCCAACCATCTTCAGCTGCTTCATCAATGACCTTCCCACCATCATAAGGCCAGTGGAATGTTCACTGATGATTGCACAGTGTTCAGTACCATTCACAATTCATCAGATACTGAAGCAGTCTGTGCCCGCCTGCAGAAAGACCTGGGCAACATTTAGGCTTGGGCTACTAAGTGACAAGTAGCATTTGCGCCACACAAGTGCCAGGCATTAACCATCTCCTAAAAGAGAGAATCTAACTATCTACCCTTGATATTCAATGACATTGTCATCACTGAATCCCCCACCAATATCCTGCAGAATTACAATTGACCAGAAATTTAACTGGACCAGCCATACACATACTATGGCTACAAGAGCAGGTCAGAGATTGGGATTTCACCTCACCTCCTGACTCCCCAAAGCCTGCCCACCATCTACAAGACACAAGCCAGGAATGTGAGGAAATATTCTCTATGTGGAAGGATGAGTGCAGCTTCAACAACACTCAAGAAGCCCAACAACATCCAGGACAAAACAACGCTTGATTGGCACTTCATCCACCACCTGAAACATTCACTCACTCTACCACCTGTGTACCTATAGTCACAGCAGTGTGTACCATATACAAGATGCACTGCAGCAGCTCACCAAAGGTCCTTTGACAGCACCTTCCCAACCTGTAACCTCTATCATCTAGAAGGAAAAGGGCAGCAGTCCATCACCTGCAACTTCTCCTCCAAGCTACACACCATCCTGACTTGGAACTATATCACTGTTCCTTCACTGTCAGTGGGTCAAATATCAGGAATTCCCTTCCTAACAGTGCTATGCGTATACCTAACCACTTGGTCTGCAGCAGTCCAAGGAAAGGACTCACCATCAGCTTCTCAAGGGCAATAAGGAATTGGCAACAAATATTGGCCTTTGCCAGTGATGAAAAAAAAGTCCCTATCCCTCGTCTGAGTAGCTAATTGGCATGTTAAAAGCTTACTCGGGGAGCTTAGTCAGTACCACACATAGCTGGGGAGAATGGCAACAACTGCTCATGGGCTACAACTCTCCATCAACATGAAGTTTTGGTCTCCACATTTAAGGAAGATTATACTTTCATTGGAAATGGTGCAACATAGATTCACTAAATTGGGATGAGGGGGTTGTCCTATGATGAGAGGCTGAGTTAATTGGGCCTATATTCTGTGATGTTTAGTAGAATGAGAGGCAATCTCATTGAAACATACAAGATTCTAAAGGGGCTTGATAGGGTAGATGCTGAGAGAGATTGTTTCTGCTGGCCAGGGTAATCTAAAACACGGTACACAATCTCAGGATAAGGAGCCAATTATTTAGGACTGAACTGAGGAGAAATTACTTCACTCAAAGTGTTATGAATCTTTGAAATTCCCTACCCAGAGGATTGTGGATGCTCCATCGTTGAATACATTTAAGGTTGGAATAGACAGATTTTTGATCTCTCAGGGAATCAAGGGATATAGCCAGCAGGTAGAAAAGTGGTATTGAAACCCAAGGTCAACCACGATTGAATTGAATGGCAGAGCAGACTCAATGGGCCTTTTGGTCTACTGCTACTACTTTTTGTGTTGCGTAAGTTTCAGGAGCAGACAAGGAGGACTAATTTTTCTTCAATGGCACAGTGGAGGCATGTGGGTAGCACTGTTCCTCTTCGATGCTGAAGTATTAATTAGAGGTCCTATTGCAGATGTATTCAAGGGGGATGTGGCCAGAGATTGAAACACAATAAAATCATGGATGTAAGCTGCATGAGCGAGATTGCCACCTGACTTCATACAGTCACCCAGTTCCCTCATATCTAGCTGCAAATGAGTAGTAAGTTTGTGTGTATCAGTAGGAAGGGGAAGAGTATTCCTTATTAAACATGACACAAACCTAAGCTGGGAACATCAATACCCAGTACTGTTTAAAGCAATGTCTACAACTATTTTCATTTTGCAATCATTTGTGTAAACTCAGGAACCAGGGACATGGAGTTTAAGTCCTGGTCTTAGAAGGATGTGGTAACCTGAAACGTAACCTTCACTTTGCAAGCATTTTCTTATTCGAGGTGGTACCTGCAGTTTATCCTGCAACAAATGACAACTACTAAACCTGTTTTGTTTAGTGGAGGGACAAAAGCAGGTCTCCTTTGACATGTTCAATCACATATTAGGTGTATAAAAAGGCAGGCCTTGAGGTAGTGACTGGTGCAAATGAAAACCCTCAGGTGTTGTTACACAATATTTCTTGTCCCACACAGACTTGTGTTCCTTATTGATTTCATGCAGGATTATGGATACTCCCAAAGCAATCTTCAGCAACTTATATAACACTATTTCAATCACAGCATCAATAGTCAAAGTATGTGAGAGAAAACCCTCAGAAATGTAAAACAACAAACAATCCAGCAAAACAAAGACATGAAGAAAAATGTAATTTCAAAAGTAAAGCAAACCCATTTTTCCAGCAACTCAAATTGAGATCTTCCTCTAAAGCCTCCATGAGCATGCCAAATATTAGAATTCCTGAAGCATCTATTTGTATTTGTATGTGCATGATGAGTGGTTTTGACATCACACATTATTTTATTAATTATACTATTTAAATGAGATCCTGTAATGCCTGTAGTGCAACTTCATTACGCACTTATAAAATGCAGCATTCAGCAAATCGGGCATGATCTCACATGCCCAATTTTATGCTTTGGATTGCTGATGCTGCCTCACAAAATTCACCCATCATAGCAATGAAATTTGAAAAGAGCAGGGTGTCTTCTGGGATTTTCAGGTCCTTAGTTGGAAATCCAACAACAACCTAACCAAATCTTGTGTTCAAGATTTAGTGTATTCATTTGAACGTACTATAGGAAAAAAAATACTTTTATAATGCTGTGCCAATATGATTCTGTTAATTTATCCCCTCAAGTTGAATCAACTATTAAGAGACCTGTAACAGTTAGTACTTCATTCTAGTGATATAAAGTTCCAAATGCCTTCTTTAGATATAAATCAAGTTTGGAAGGATACAATCTATAATTGTACTGCTGAACATTTTCCATTGTTCAAATATGAAAATTTCACATGCCTAGTACTGCATTTTGCTGAAATATATCTGAGACCAAACTTTTTTTTCAATTCACTCATGGGATGTGGGTGTTGCTGGCTAGGCCAGCATTTATTGTTCATCCATAATTGCCCTTGAGAGGGTGGTGGTGAGCTACCTTCTTGAACTGCTGCAGTCCATGTAGTGTAGGTACACCCACAGTGCTGTTGGGGAGTGACTGTGACTTATTCATACATTTGGCAGCACCTTAGGGCTAAATTACTCATTTACTACAAGATGAGGTAATTTACATATTGAACTAGTTTGGCCATACAGTAGATTTATTGCCATATAAATAACATTTACAAAGTATGTCAAGACTCTATAATAAATCACATAAACTAAAAAGAAAATGACAGACCATATGAAATCTCTTAAGATGGGACCAACTTCTTGCTAGTGCTGCATGCAAACGCTCAAAGCATTTTTTTAAAAATGGCTTTGGTTGAACTATACTTGATTGAGCCAGGGAAAAAAAGTCCAAAACTTTTGCTGTATTTTCTTCAGATTTGAAGTTGAGGTCTGTTCGAGCTGTTAAAAGAATTCAAATCATTCGTTGTTACATATAATATGATTAAAAATCCAGAAAGGCACTCAATGAGATAAGCCAGAACAAGCTGAACTTTCTGGCATACAAATGGAAAGACAGCATACCTTCCTGCAAAAAAGGTTATTTCTCCTCAGTGGTGCCAAGGATCTGAAAGCTTACTAATCCATTCTTTGCGTTTCTTTAGTCCAAACTCTAGGCCAAAGATTGGAAGATTCAAAGTGGTAGAATGTACCATCTGTCAATCAAAGCAGCAATTTTCAACATTTATTTGAGTAGAATATACATAAAACTAATTTTAGATTTATTCCTATTTGTTGCTTTTGGCAGTTAAAATATACTGGTATTGATTATTTCATCTCATGACCTTGAACTGTAAACAAAATCTGACATCTGGCCAGCAGCCAATAAAAAGGTAGTGATGAGCCCCTGAAGGAAATCTGTACTGGGAAAGTGATGTGCTGTTCCTCACATGATGCTATTTTCAGTGGCACACATGCAAATTATTACAGCTTAAAATCAGACTACATGATTTTATGCAGCATTGGGATTTCTAGAATTCCCATGAGTCATGACTGACCAATTTATAGAGTGTTGCATGTGTGGCTATTTATACATCTCAATACACCCAGACACAAACCTATTTGATTCAGGAAACACATACAAAAATGCCTCAGTTTTAAGAATTGTAAAAAAAAAAATGAATTAAAAGATGATCAAGCAACACAACAAAGAAAATAGCTAATGTGAGCTGCAGCTTTTCAAGGTAGTAAAGTCTTTCAACAGGCACATTATTGATTTTTAACCTCGGAAGAAAAACTGAAACTAGGCAAACAAAGCACTTCCCTTCTGAGCTTTGTGCTGCCATAAATACATCAGAAAACAATTTCAAGAACCATAGCGCTTGCATATGCAAAGATAAACTCTTTATTTATAGATATGATATCTATGAGTGGAATCCAAGAGCTTGGAATAGCAACATTTACATATATAGTATGTACTGTGGGAAAAGTAAATAAAGAATGGCTGCATATCTCTCTAGTAAAACCAAACAAGAGTGATCACATCAAGAAGTTTGTGAACAGTTGATTTAAATTGCACAATTGCATTTGATAGAATGGAGTTGCACATACTAGTTTACCCTGGAGTGTACCAACATTAGGTTTGGTTGTCATAGTCCTGAAAAAATGCTTGGCACATGTACTCTGAAAGTGAGATTGCCTGTAGGATCTAATTCCATTTTCGGCTGAAAGCATCTCCCACACACCTTTAAGAGTAAATTCAGGCAAACATGGGCAAGAATTGCAAATGCAATGGCCTAAGGGTGGTTTTCCTTACGATTAGCGCTTTGACTCTTCCTTCCATTATGTATATGGACCCCAATGTCATCGGTTGTTTCCCCAGAAGTGAAAAGGGGATTTAAGTGTTTAAATCCTTTGTAATTAGAAAAAAATAACCGAGGGTTGTTGATGTAGTGCTGGCCTTTTATCTCTTGGGAACTGGTCTAAATATAGTCAAGTATGATAGAATGAAAGTCTTTTGTACCTGCTTTAAACTAGTTTAAGCAATTTTATTCCAGCTGTCAATGGGTAAGGGCCTACAGTATAAAACTGTCCATAATTAAGCACCAACTGCAATCTGATCCACAGAACACACAATGGCAATTGTAAGAAATAGAAAAAAAAATCACACTGAAGCACTATTTTTTTTAATTATAATTATAGAAGTAGCTTAGTTTACATTTGTGAGTCCCAGCTATATCTCTGTGCATTCTCTTTCGTCCTGTGGTAGAGTTAACCTGTAGGTGACTAATCAATGTGCTCATTGGTATTTAGTTCAACAACACTTGGGGTGCTGGGGTTCTGAGGTGTCTGCTAATTTAATTCAACCTGGTGTAATGGGGCAGGCAGGTGTCTAATTTCCTAAAAGCAAAATACTAAAAGCTAGAAATCCAGAAACAAAAATAGAAAAGACTGATCAAGCAACAGCTGTGGAGAAACAGAAGTTGGCCAATTGATGTTTCAGGTCTAAAAACCTTTCCCTTACTGCTATTCCCATCAAAATGAATTTACTGCACTCTCACTAGTGACTGATTGCACTGCCAAATTGTGCTGAAAGTCAAATACCATGTTAATAGCCTTTTTGGTCTTTAGTAGTCACATCAGTACTCCATTCATGCTATATAAAATATTAAATCCTCTTCAATCTGCTGTGGCAAAGCTTGGGACTGCTTCATGTTAATAATGGGTATGAAAATGCTGTACCCCCAATCTCAAAAGCCCAAATAAATAAGTGGAAGGTGATTAATTTCTGAAGAAATACACAACTGCTGGCTATAATGCTTTCATTGGATCATATCTATTCCAGTAAACAACCTAATTACCCAGCCTTACCAGAATCTCAACCAACAGCCAATAAAAGTGATCCTTATATTTCATTAGAAAATTACCAAAAACAATTAAGACAGGTGTGAAGATGCAGCCGTACAAGCAGCACAACTCATATCCTGTTGCAATGGTATGCTGATGGCACGCATTTGGGAAATTGCTCAAAAAGGAATCCAATTGTGATAACAGAAAAGTAAACACAGAAATGCACATGTCACTGTGAACTTAGCAGAAAAATGCACTCAAAAATTTGGATTCCTTCTTTTTAAAGTTTACCTTCAAGATCATGCTCGTGTTCAAAGCTGGTTCACTAACTCAGTAATTTTGATGATTTGCTGCGAGAGAGTAGGCCAGCTCTGATTCCAGTAGAAGTAATTGGGAGCTGCAGCTGTCATTTTTTCCATATGATGAAACACCTATGTTTTCATGGATATTACAAAGAGGAGTACAGTTTGTAGCATTCCTACTTTGGGAGCAGCTCAAGAGTGCGACACTAAGAAAGCAATTGATTATGAAAAATCAGTATTTATTGATGTAGATATGATTAACACTTGGCTTATTTTTGAGAACCAATGGAGGAAGTGACTTATCACATCCAGTGAAAACTCAATAAAACATTTTAAGATTACTTAGGTGGCAAATGAGGGCCATACACTATTTAGAGAAACACTGTAGAAGCGTACATATATTTTGAGGAACGGCTTATGCATCATTCTTGAAATCAGTGAAGTATTTACAGAAGACCCAATGCAAGAACAAGTTTTTGCAGACATGCATATGAGGGTTGTGAATATACCCGTCTTCTAAACAGGATCAAGGTCTGATGAGAGACACTTTAAAAATTAAGTTAAAACTAAAATTATGGTGACAGCGATTATTACAGATTTAGCTGGATGTTAAAAGCATCCATTATCCAGTGCCTGCTTAGATGTATTCATTCATTTTAAGAGTATAAAAATAATGGAAGCTATTTTCCTCTGATGATGTATGGAATAGTAAGTGGCACTAATTTAATGTCATAGTTTTAAATAGAGCCCTATGGCTAAGCTATCTTAATATGTGACCATTAATTCCATCAAAACATGATCAAGGACAAAAAATGGTTCAGGAAAAATATCCTAATTCCAATTCTTATCTGAGACCAATTTTTATCAAAGATTTCCATACATAGAATGGTATCACAGCAAACCTAATACACTCAGCACTGCAATATATTATCCATTTGTTTCCATTATATGATGTAAGCAAGCTATGAAAAGCACAGTGCATTTTATCCTGCCTAGGTACAACTGGAAGCAGTCTTGGTCACCAAATGTTCATTTTAAATCAATCTGCTTTTTCCTTTTGTTAGCACCATCACAATTGTTACTTATTACAGAGAAAGACATTTCAGAAACAATTCACATCACAGTTTGATGAACTGTACACTTCACAGGGTAACACAAGAATTTAACATTAAAATAATTCAGAGTGAAACAGTGTGCTGGAGCTTTAATGGTCTGCACCACATAGTGGGCAAGGTCAAAGTTTGCAACCTAGTACCTCCATGACAAGTATCTGCTGTCAGCAATGCTGGCATGGGCAGGCAGCGAAGGAAAGCCAGGATCATTATGGGAAGGATAACCATCAGTCTCTCAGAGCTGTTCCCTTACCCTTTCAGGAAACCAGTTCTCAAGTTACAGTGGTAAATAATTGAGAGCAGGTTGGCTCTGTTGTTGGGCATGGTGCAAGGCACAGAAAGGCTAAAAGAATGAAACAGAAGCAGGAAAATACAACATACAAACAAATTACAGGTCAAATCATTACCCACTGCTAACTGAAGTCCACTCATTAAACCAGAGTCTTATTTGGGCAATTTTTTACAGTGTACTGCAAATCACAGAATCACTACAGCAATTTCTTTGGCCCATGTGTTACCTTTATTCAACACAGGCAGGGCCCTCTTAATACAAGACTGTGTTAAAACACACCTCAAAAGTTTTGCCTGTTTAGATACTTATAAATCTGTATCAAAGTGTAATTTGTAACAGGTTTTCAAACTATAGTACATGTCTTGCAATAATTTATCTTGTAAGTTTTCAAATATCAAATGTTTTGTTTGTAAAAATGTTGAACCCAATATACAAATACATGTCTCTAATGACCTGAATAACTTTCGGGTACAGAAGCTGGAGCTTGAGTTTAGGGTGCTATTATTAACACTGCATTTGGCCCACTGGTCACCAATGCAGTGTTCATATACCAGTGCATATGAAAATGGGATGGGGAAGTGGGGTTGGGGCAGAGGTTAGGATTTAAGCCAGTTGGAGTCAAGATGGAGCAAAATAAAAATCGAATAAATGAACACATCTTAAAATTAAAAGAAACTTTCACAGGTTTAAAACTTCCTTCCACTCCTATGACCTTCTATATATGCATAATTTGTCTTGTTTGTTGCAAAAAAGTTAAAATTCAGCAGCACCTGTTGTCAAATATAGCCCTGATCACTCTAGTTCTACAGCAAGTTAATAATCCTCGCTATACTTAGCAAGTATAAGAATTTAACAGTAATCATAATTTAATTGAACCCCTATTATTTTGTTGGGGTGGGGGAAACTAAAATAATGTCTTTAAAAGGAAAATTATATCTTTAAAAAGCTGTCAGAAGAGATTTTTAAAAAATAATTAATGTTTTTGCCATATCAGAATGCTTTTAACACTGAAATCAATCACCTTAATACATTAGTCAACTAAATAATTTACAGTAGTGTCAAATACAATAAAAAATTTAGGAAGTCAAATGATATTACTAAAAAGGTTACAAAAAAAACAGTTGGACCAACTTGTAAGTCTTTTCTTTCTTCCCCTAGTGTACAATGATTTTGGAAGATAGTACATAGTAACAGGAAGAATATGGTAAGGAACACCAATATCTTGTGCCATCATGCTGCCAGCATACATTCACATTCCCAGCCTGCATACCAAAACAAAACCTTGCTGTACATCGTCTCTTCAGCTAGATCCTGTCCCACAGCCTCTGTGGGAAATGCTGCTGAGCACCAGATTTCTCTAAGATGACAAGTAATTCCTATTTCAAATTTCTTAGTCCCTTGATTGGTAGAAAAGAATATAACCTGATTCAGAGTTTTTGGAGATGTCTGATGTTAACCCATAGAATTCTTCAATAGCTTGGGCATCTATTTTCTGCAATTGGAAAGGAACATTTAGATTTCATATTAAATGCTTCAATATAACGTTGTGATAGACTTGTTTGCTCCACTGGTATTTTATGTTTGTGCTACAAAATTAAAAACATTTCACTTTTTAAAAAATATTTGAGAGATAATGGAGAAAGGAGCCAGGAAATGGTGGGGAGAAACAATATATACTGAAAAACCATTCTAATTCAAAAAGGCAGATAATATGCTAACACAATACAGGGCACATACTTGACTTCAGCTAAATAGATATCAAAACAAATTCTGTGCTTAAATTTATAGCAATTTATCGATGTATTTTTGAAAGTACCATAAAGAGCTAAATTTGTGGATCTGGCACATTTCAGCTACTTTAGGAGGAACTAGAAGTTCAACATTATTACAATATTGTAAATATAACAAACTGCTATCTTTAAATATAAAGTTTTAAAATTACTGAGTGTAGGATTTCTAACTTCACATGTTGGAAAGCTGAAAAAACTGAAATAAACACATATGCTGGAAATACAAAATAGCTCTACCGGTATGTGATATTTCAAGTGGAGACACTACAGAACTACATCTTATGTAACATATGGAGACTGCTCCAGATGCTGATGAACCTACCGTACATTTTCTGTATTATGTTAAACAGCAAATTTCCTATTTTTGCATCATTCCTTTTACAAAGCAGGCCATCAAACAAACTTGGGAGTAGCCCTAAAATCCATGCAGGAGAGAAACTGATAAATGACAATGTATGTTAATCTTCTTTTTATAAAACAATGTTTAATTGATGTCAACCAGATGTATAGTGTATTTTATATCTGTTTTCTCTTAATTTTGCTGAAGCCTGAGTGAAGATTAAGAACTTTAGTATTACCCATTAGTTTAAAAACTGAGATGAATACAATAAGGAGATAATCACTGGGGAATTTGTTACTTTCTTCATAGAATCATGGAAACTTATATCATGGGAGGCCTTTCATCCCATCATGTCTGTACTGGCTTCTTGAAAGAGCAGTCATGCTTAGTCGCACATCCCTGTTTTTGTCTGTAGCCCTGTAAATTCCTGATCCTCAAATACCTGTCCAACACCCTTGAAAAATATCTTTGGAATCAGTTTTTGCCACCCTTGCAAGCAGACCATTGCAGCTCCTGAGAACTCCGTGAAAAAAACAAATCTTTTCACCTCTCCTGCAAACCTTTGCCAATGATTTTGAATCCAGACTCTGATTATTGACCCAGTTATATATGGAAGTTTATTTCTATCTACTCTATAAAAACCTCTCATCACCTTGAAAACCCCAGTCAGGTCTCCTCTTACCGTTCTATGCTCCAAGAACAATCTTAAGTTTCCCAACCTTACATTACTGAAGTCCCTCAGTTCCTTGTTCAACAAAAATAGCTTTGAAAGAAATATTGTGAATCAAAGTTTTAAGTGGCAACAAGTAGGCACAGATACTATTACAGAAACAAATGTAGATATTTTTCCTCATAGAGAGCATTGACTGTGGAGTTTTTATTTATTTCCTTTACATTGCAGATGGAATCCTTTTTTGAACCATAAAACTGACAGCAGCTGCTGAAATGACTGGATGACTTGTGTCATCAGTGGAATATTCATTGCATGTTTAGTATTTTTGGATTTTTCCATGCAAGATTATGGCAGCAAAAAAGAATCAATAAGGAGCCATTTAATAGTGCACTAAAATTCATAAGCAGAAACAATTACCTCCACAATATCATCGTCAAAGAGCAACCAGAAGCCATGGCTCTTTACAATGGTGATATAATGTCCACGATTAGGACCACTATAAGGAAAATAATTAACCGTTATTATTAGTGAACCTTCCATGGCATTACTTACAATAAATGAGATGATAAATTGTTTTAATTTATAAAATGTATAACACATGGAAGTTACTAATTTACAATAACTTAGTCAAAATGAGTTTTAGTACAAAGCATTGAAGTGCTAGCATTAACTCAAAATCACAGAATGGTTACTGAATGGAAGGGGGTTATTTGGCCCATCGTGTCCGCCTTGGCTCTCAGCAAAGGGAACTCAGCTAGTCCCACTCCCCATCCCATTCATGTAGCACTGCAAATTTTCTCTCTTTGTTAGAACCATATCTACAAGAACTATATTTTCTTTTAAAGTTTGGCAGGACATTGCATGATTTGGACACTTGGGGCATAATTTTTCCCTTGGCATGCGGGATCGGCAGGGGTGGTCAGCTTCCTTACTGCTGCCCGCAATCGACATCTCTCCGCAATGTTACAGGGCGGGCCAATTAAAGCCTGCTCAACGTAATACACAAGCGGAAGCGCTGAGTACGGGCGGGGGGAGAAGGGCGAGCAGGCATAGCGTGAACTTCGCACATGCACTCGATAGAGCACTGAATAATCTCCCTGAGGCATGGAGCTACCTTAGGGAGATGAAAAATATATGGAAAATATTATTAAAAAACAGAAAAATTTAACAAAGTATGTCCCATTGTGTGACTCTCACATGAGCAGGAATGTGTTTTTAATTAAAAATTGTATTTGATTTTGGAAACCTCATCCTGCCCGTGTGCAAAGGCTGCTTGGCACAATTGATCATTTAAAGGCCTTAATAGGCCTCTTAATTGTCTGCGGGTGCGCTGCTGACTCCAGTCCGGACCTGCTGACTGAATTATCGTGCGGCTTCTCGTCAACGTCGGCACGCTCGGCTGACGTCATCTCGCATCATTTCATGCTCGGTTGGTCAGGTTGGAATCGCGCTGACCCGCTGAGCTAAAAATCCTGTCCTTGGGAACTGATCTGGGTTTTTATAAAATGGGTCATAAATTAACAATGGACTGTGGGTAAGTATGCCGTTTCCAGGAAATCACCTGACTAGCAATTGTGGAGGAGAGCTACTTGTTTATTTGAACAGCAATCACTTAAATTGGTGGGAAGAAAACTGCTTTAAAGGCAAAGGCCTGGTGATTTACTGGAAATCACTTGACGAAGGAGCTTTATATTTTGAAATGGCTGTTTGGAACTCAATTGGGAATGAACTGAGAAGGGGAAAAGCTGCCCAACCTGCGCTTTCCTTGCCTTGCTTGAAACACAGTGTGGATATCAGTACCCAGCTGGAAATCCTCATCTTAAGGGAACTTGTCTGTATTTGGAAATGCGAGAGGCTGAGTGAAGAAAGATTGATCTGGTTCTATTTTCCTCCATGCTATATCACCGTTGGTGAGAACCTCCAGACATCTACCGGGACCACCGACCTGTCCTCGCATGAGGGAGCACCAAATTGATAGCATCAAAACCCTGCGAACTTTATCCTTTTTATACAGTCTATCCTAATCAATCATTCTGAGTTTATTGAAAGAAGCCTGGTTAGTCTCTTTTATTCTGGGGCTAACAGTAGTGGAGGTAAATAATTGGCCATTTTGGTAAGTGAATTAAACATCTATGCTAATGGTACAACCTGTGGAGTAGTGGGGCTAGATAAGCGCCGCACTTCTCTCATCCCAGTTGTAACATCTTCAGGTGTTTATCCAATTCCCTTTTAAAAGTCATGATTGAACCTGCCATCACCATACTTTCAATCTGTGCATTCCATATTCTAACTACTCGCTGCCTAAAAAAGTTTTTCCTCATGTCACCATTGGTTATTTTGCTATTTACCTTAAATCTATGTCTTCTGGTTCTTGGCCCTTCCACCAATGGGAATAGTTTCTCCCTATGTTTAGATCCCTCATGATTTTAAGCTCCTCCCATCAAATCTTCTCTCAACCGCCTCTGCTCTGAGGAGAACAACCCAGCTTCTCCAATCTATCCTAGTGGCCAAATGCCTCAGCCCTGGAGCCATTATGGTAAATCTTTTCCACACCCTCCCTAAAGCCTTCACATCCTTCCTAAAGTATAGTTCCCAGTATTGGACAAAGTACTCCAGTTGAGGCCGAACCAGTGTTTTATAAAGGTTCATCATAACTTAATTGCTTTTGTGTTCCAAACTTCTATTTAAAAAACAAGAATCCCATATGCCTTTTTAATCACTTTCTCAACCTGCACTGTCACCTTCAACAATTTATGCATATATACCTCCCTGGGTCTCGCTGCTCCTGCACCCACTTTAGTACCCTTTGTTTTTATTATTGCCTCTCTTTGTCCTTGTGACCAAAATGAATCACTTCACACTTCTCTGCACTGAGTTTCATCTGCCACCTGTGTGCCCATTCAACAAACTTATGTACCCTTGAAGTCTATCACTATCCTCCTCAAAGTTCACAATACTTCCAAGTTTTGTTTCATTGGCAAATTTTGAAGTTTTGCCCTCATATTTTAACCCAGTTAGCCCCAGAATAATTCCAATTTGAAGGCAGAGCAAAATAGCCATTTTTTACACAATAAATCACTATGTTGTCACCCTGCTGGAAGGTTGTGTGAACATTGCACGAGGACTGGAACTGGCTTGACTGTGATGCATCTCTCATAGCCAAGTCATCTGCCAAATATCAAACCTGAACAGTGACCACTTGAGTGAGCTAACAGAGGGTAATCAACACCAATGAATTTGTATCCCAATGAGCACTCAACATCTCACTTGATCTAGCTTAAAATCTATGATTATGTGCCTACTTGCATAGAAAGAGTAAATCTGTAGCTTTGATAGTGCTCAAAGTTAGTTTAACTATGGAGTTAATTAGCTTTTTTTCAAGACCATAACAGAGAGGAAAACGGGAGGGAATTTTTACTGGGTGCAGGGAGGTAGGAGGAGAAGTTACTGAAACTGCATATAGCAATACTGGAGACATGGCCTATGGTGTAAGGGTTAGCAGAGTGATTCTACAGTTTGGGAAAGAGGATTTGGTTGCGAGAGTACTGAAGGGATTGGGTGAAAGAGTGTGAAGTTGATCATACACCTGGAGGGCTGGCTCATAGGATTCAGAATTTGAACAAAGCAGGGCCTGGCAGGAAGGGGAAAGAGATGTCAAGGAACAGCAAAATTTAGAGAAAAAGAGGACGGGAGGTGAATCCGAGGTGCAGAACATGGAAGGGAGTGCTGGCTGTGACAGTAGTGACAGAGAAAGCAGATTTGGGTGTGGCAGTACTGGATGGCAGTGGTGAGGTTTGGGAGCATTAGAAACAAGAGGTTGCATGGGGTGAAGTTACAGAGCTCTACCAAAAATTCATAATAGCAGCAGCAGGTTTCCTGGTGGCCTGTTTGGATGGGGAGGAAATAGTGAAGCATGAGGTATCCGGTCAAAGAAGGGGGGATTTCATAACATGGGTAATCCTGTTTGGGGAACCCAAATGCACTCATTGGTCAAGAAATATTTTAAAGAAATATTTCAACACCGTTAATGATGGGGATATCATGTTACTTCTCTGTCCCACTGTGATCACAACCAGCACCCAGCCCCCTCCCCCACCCCCTTTCCCCAGCATTACCAAGCAATTCATTTCAATTAAAAAAAAAAATCTCACTGTTATGGAAACCCTTTTAGGAAATCCTATCCTTGTCACGGCTTGCTGGCCAATGTCAGGAGTTGATTTTTGAATTCCTTAAATTAACATTGATTTGAAAAGCACTGATGCGCTTGGAAACCAGCTCCCAGCAATGGCGAGGAACATGGTTTTTACCATTTGAAGTGTAGGCAATCTTTTTCAGTGCCACTTTGGTTTGAGGTTGTGACAGTGGACCATAATAGGGGAAGAGTTTAAGGAAGGAGCAACCAGTGGCAGTGGGTGAAACCAGCATTAGGTCTGTGAATATAACATGGTATTGTGTCGCTCTACAGTGCAGGTTACCACTCAAGTATGAGATGTTTTACTACAGCTAAAAAAAATTTGAACTTCAAAAGTAGAATTTGCATTCATAGTATATCAGGCAAATACAACAACATAAATGGTTTTGGAATGAATGGAGCAGTAAATTACCTGCCACAGTGAACAACTACAGCTACAAGATCATACATTCGATCGGGATTGGTGGCATCCCCTGATGTGTTAAAAAGTCTTAACTCCAAGGGAAAAACCACCCTGTAAGAGAGTTTTGTGTATCGATGGAGCTGATCCATGTACTTGAACCTTTTCAAGTGCAAAGCAAGAATCATTGGAAGTTTCTTCACCTTCATTCTGCAAAGGAAGTGAAGAAATAAAATCATATTGCCTTCTTAGTCTGCACATATTTTAATGCGCAGCAAGATGTGACATTTCAGAAATTCCAAATTTGTGATGCCACTAAATCTATTTTTAACAATAATCAAACTAATTCATATTGTTTACTTTTATGATTAATCCGTAACACTTTCATAATCATGTTATAATCATGTCAGGTATTACGGACACAAAGTATGCCAGATGTATAAATTCTAAAAGGAAGAAACAGATATGGTAGGATTTATCTAGCTACAGTATATACAAAAAAAATCATATATTACTTTTACAAAGAAGGTTTCCCCCCCCTCCCCCCAAGTAGTTTTATATTTAGTAAACATTTCTTTTGTTTTACAAAATGGAAGTGTTCACCTCTTTTGTGCTTCTTGTTTACTGCGGCATTGCTCACAGTAGTACTTATATTCACTGCAGAGTGTCTCAGTGTTACTGAATCCTCTGTAGAATAAAAATATATATAACCATTAACAAAGGCACACTTTGGATACATCAAAAGATTCTGAAAATTATTAAATATGCTTTAACAATGAAATTAATAAGAAATATAGTTATCACTTAAAACTGAGAGCCTGGCTGCATGACTGGCTGTTGTGATTGTTTTGCACATATCTCATTTTGTTAATTCTCTTTCTTCCTGAAACCTAGATGAAAGGCCAGTCTTCTATAATGTGCCTGGGTTGAAAGTGCTGACGGATTATTTGAATTTAAAGCTTAACTCAGCTCAATCCTGACCTGGACTGATGTCCATATATACATGCACTTCCAACCTAAATTACTTGTATAAAACAAATTTCGCTTCTTCATGCTTCCAAGTGGCCAAGGTTGGGTGCTATTGTTTTCAACATGTACTAAGATATTTTAGCAAATCAAGTAGTAGTATCTGGGTGGTGTCAAGCTTAGAATTTAAAAGCCCATATAATGTTGGATGGAAAGACTGAGGAAAGTAAGGAGTTCCACAGTTGTCAGCTACTGAAAGAGAATTAATTTGAGTAGAATAGGACGACATATGTCTTAACTTCAACACAATGGTGTATGTGTGTGTGGAGGTAAAATGAGTATGTAGGGTGGTATACTTTTGAGTTTAAAAGATAATGAGGAAAGATCAGTGTAGCAACAACCATACTAACACTGGCTATGAGAGAGGAAGATAAAAGGTTAAAACAGGAAGTGTGTTTGAGGTGAGAAAAATTGCCCGTTTGTATTTATAGGGAATGCTTCAAGAGCCTTCCCAAAAAAGTAGCAGCATTCAAAATTTGGACAGGTTTGGCTTTTTTAGAGAATCAAGTTATTGAAGAGAAACTTGGTCATCTTGTGGGAAAATTTAGCAATGAAGATGCAAGTTCAGGAGAGATAGTGAATCCAGAGGTCAACAAATGAAGAATAAAGAATGGAGTCAAAAAAGGTCATTGTTTCTTCATCAAAAGTTATATTGTGAACTTGTACTGAACTAATTTAAGAAAGTTAAATAGTGCAATGGGTCAGCATTCTGGAAGGATGAAATTAAATGAGTTAAGGGCTGCCTTCAGCCAAAACTAACTTGCAAGCTGTTGGCCGCAACTGCAAGAGGTGTACATAAATGGTCTTCCAAGGGCTGAATAGAACAATATTTTCAATGCCCCTTCAAAAAGCATGGAGAATTTTACAACCGCACTGCAAAAGGAACAATGGATGTGTACAATCCAAAGAAAGTTATGACTGTAGTGAAATCATTAGGGTTGGGCGATAAGTGAAGATGGTACATCACAAGAAATAACAAAGCTTCTGAATGTTCTCGCTATATAGAAAAATGCTAATTGCTGGTTTTCTAACACTGGTATAGGGGGTTTACCTCAGAGATTAAGAAAAATAATGAAAACTTTACCTCATACTTAACTGAAGCACCTGATTCAGATGTGTATGACAGACAGTGGATATAAAAAATGGTAAAGCAATTCATTACCGAGCAGTGATGGTGCCCACCTCAAATACGAAGTTCAACTCTGCTACTCCCTGCCCCCCAAAACCTCTGCATTTTTTATTCCCAGCTTTTTACAGGCCACAGGAATGGTAAAGAATGAAAATGCAGAAATAATCTTAACGGCATTCTGACTTAAACAGGTCACAAAGATTTTTAGGCATTTTAGAATTTTGCACAGCTGAGTCACGCAGAGATTACTGAAGGGATGGAACAGCATGAGGGAACTTCAGTTTAACTGAAACTGAATTGCCATCATCTCAGTAATAAAAAGCTTACCTGATGTTGCTATCACAGGTATGCACCCAGCAGTGGAAAAACACAGAAAATGTCCTGTTTCCTAAAGTAAAATTAGATAAAGTAGGATTTACTTCGAAAAATTAAAACTTTGGAAATACTTTTGACACAATTACGCCTTCTTATCAAGAAACAAAGATGAAAGATCATGACCTCATTTTGAGCAGGGCTTATTTTTCCACAGATGAGCACATACCAAAAATGCTTTAATAGGTAAGCATCCCATGATTATAATAGCAGTGTTCCAGTTTCAGCTGAGACTTTCCCATTGGCTCAGTAAAGGTTAGCACACAATGGATGAGTTAAAGACCATATGATAGGTTCAATTGTGCATTCTCCGTGGAAGCAAGGTGGGTGGGCCAAAAGGTCTTTCTCATCCCAGGCATCCATGTTCACTTTACAGTGACTGACAATGGACATTTCAAATTTTTAAAGTTAGTAAACTGATTTCACAGGCTTCATATTGATATTTTCTAAAGATGCTTTTCTAAAGAACTTTCCTCAAAGGGGGTTTGAAAATGAAAATCTTAACTTTTAACTCTTTTCTTTTGCCCAAAATAACGCATTTTGGTCATCAGTAATTTTTAGAACCAGCTAGATATTTTGCATTCTGCAAAACCACGTCAGCAGGGAAATAAACATAACCAACTTGTTAAAGTGTGACAATAGATAGCACTAAATACAGCTACAAAAAAGAATAAAACCACAACATAATTAAGCAATGCCAAACTCTCTGAACTGCCACTATTTAATCCTTGCCATTTTCAAAGTAATTTATTTGCTTCAGGTCCTGCCTTTCTTTTGTGAAGATATTCAATTATATAGACTGTAATACCAGACTTGAACAGCATATCTTCAATTTTGCATCAATGTTTTCCTTTCCCAACTATTTACGATTTTGAAGCTTGAATTTACTTGCTTATTGCAGCCACATTTTGCACCAGTCGAATCAAGCAAACTGTTCATTGTACCAACACAAACCTTAAAATATAACACAGCAAATCAAACAACATATGCTTAAATGCAAATTGTTGCTGCAACCTCAAATTCTATGCATAATACATTTTGGAGTTATTGTGCCATGGTATCAGCACCTATCCATCAGTCAAGCAGCTATTCTTAACAAACCATGACTTAAACTTGGATAGCAAAGCTGAGCCCAATCTTTGCTTCTTCAAATGCCCACACATACAAACAGGAAACACTGAACAGCAATTGAGAAAGGTTGATGTTTTCTATCTCTGGGATGGTCCTGTACGTCCAACTGTAGTGCCCCCAACCATCATCAGCTAGCTCAGCAATGACTTTGTGCAAAAGCTTCTGATTTGTATAGTGTTGTACTAACTAGGTTGTATCTTAACCCACTAAGCCAACTAAAGAGCTCCTTAGAGGCAAATCTAAATAAAATGCAGAAAATCTCTCTAAATACATCAGACTCATTTACAGAAAACCTGCCTATTAATCACCTGTTCAGAGATCACGCACAAAATTCTCTGCTCACACTTTACAAATAACAAACTCTAGCAAATGTGTTTTCAATAAAGCTGCCTTATGTAATAGGCTGTACTTGAAGATTGTAGGTCTCAGGGCCTGACAAAAGTCTGATGTTGGGAGTTGACACATAAACCTACTAAGAGATGGGTTCCACTGAATAGCTATCATATATGGCAATCAAGAACTCAGGTACACTTGGGCCCCCAATGAGACATGGAGCAGCCAATAGGCTACAGCCTGTTACCTTGGTGATAAGTTCAGGTGGAAATTTAGCAGGTTGCGTGTGCGTATAGTGTTTAGGAGACCGAGAGAGTGTGGTGTCTATATGTGTAAGGGATCGACAGGAGAGCAGTGGAATGAAGGGAGAAGGTGTGTCAAGGGAGGGGGAGGGATGGGTGGGGGTCAGACCCACAGTTGGATAACACAGCCAGTTTTGGCAGCAGAATCCCATATGAGTGAAGGGGCCGAAGTCAAAGGGCTGGGGGAGGAGGGAGGGAAGGAAGCACAGGGTGGATGGACAGAATGCCTGCTTAACATAAGGATACCCGTTGTATGGTCACAGCCTGAGTATGAATGTTGTACCATGGGATTGGTCAGCCTCACGACTTAGAAGAAGTGGCAGAGACTGCATGGCTCAAACTGAAGTGTTTGGCAAGCAGTGATAAAAGGGCAAGCAAGCAGGCATCACAAGACCTTAAGGGGAATTTGGAAAGTTGAGTTGCAATCCAAATAGGTAAGGAAAGATACATAAGTAGTAACTGTGCTTCCACTTATTCCAATCATCTATAGAAACTGTACTCTATCAATAACAAATTGTACCTTCATTTGTAACTCTGAACTGTCCCTCACAGTTCTGAACATAGTGATCAAGGTGGCCTATCAACAGTTTTCAAGAAAAAGCTTTTATTCCTACCTTCACAAACACTGTCCTTAACAACTAGCATTTTCAAATTTAAATCCCAAAGAACAAATTATTTGAGATAAAATCAGTTAAAATTAGCCAATTTGAACAGCACCTAGAACTCCATGCCTACTCAAGGAGCAGCACTGCATGTGCTGATCAAAGATCTCTAAAATGTCCCATTCTCAATAAGCACAGATCTGTAATGGAATCACTTGTGTGATCCATAACCTCAATTCCTATTAGGAGGTTCATCTTGTTTAAACAAAAATAAAATTCCAATCCACATTTGTAGATCACTTTTTACTCACTTCCAATTCAAATAAATTTATACTGAAAATGACATGGACTTGAATTCAAAGAGGAAAACTGAACAGTTCAGATTGATCTATTTTATACAGAGGTGGTGAGTGTGTTAATTAGATGGCCAACAGAAACAGTGGAAATGGATACCAACAGAAAATTCAAAAGATGAGACAAAAAGCAAACTTGCATTTATATAGCACCTTTCACTGCCTTGAAACATCCCAAAGCACCTCACAGCTAATTCAGTACTTTTGACACTGAGTCACTGTTGCAAATGTAACAGCCAATTTGGGTACAGCAAGTTTTCACACACAGAAATTAGAAAAATGACTACGGATAGATAATTTGTTTTAGCAAAGTCAGTTAAGGGATAAATATTGGCCAGGACACAGCAGGGCTCATCTGCTCCTCTTTCAAAAATGCCATGGAATTTTTTATGCCTGCCTAGGGGCTTTTGGGGCCTCAGTTTAACACCTCATCCAAATGAAGGCACATCATTTGGCATTGGAGTATCAACCTAGATTTTATGTTCTACACTCCAGGCCGGGACTTGAACACACAATCTTTGGACTCAGTAATGAGAGAGTTATCACTTAGCCAATGCTGAGACTTGAGCTATAAGGATTTTTGGCTGAGTGCAAGTTAGTAGAGCAGGGGACAGAGTGGTGGGGTGTTTTTTGTACTTTGCAGTTGATTAGATGGAGCTTCAAAAGTACTATTCTAGTCCTATACATTCCCATTTATCTAGCTGTACTCTGAATTACTAAATAAAAATGATTTTTATTTAATTTTAATAATTGATGGTTGTATGCTTTTAAATATATCCTATGTATTTAAAAGCATAAACCTTTATTAAAATTATAGTTATAAGAAAAGGATATTAATACCCTTGATGGTATGGTTAAGGGTTAAAAATATTTACAAATGGCAATTATACAAACTTTTCTTTTTGTAATGGATTGACATTTGCTTAAAATTCTTCATTTCTAACCTTACTGGGAACTTTTAAGCGATTTTTCCCCTTTAACCACATACTGATGAACATGTGGACGCCTAGAAAAGGCAACTATTTGGAGTCAAATGAACATTTATTTTGCAAAAGTTAAAGATCTGGATTGATATCTGGGTGTTTTAGAGTGTTACGGTGACAAATAGTATTCAAACAGTTGCTTGGCAGTGCAGAACTTGAATATTGCTCAAAAGAGACATGGGCCAGAATTTTCCCATCGGTGATTTGGGGGCGGGGCCTACTCACCAACGGGAAGATGACGCGGGATGATGTCGGGAGGAACCCCCGACGTCATCCTGGTCCCTTTAAATTTTCAGGAAGGCGGGCGCACAGCGAAATCAGCTGTCCACCCGCCGACCTCTCAATGGCCAATAGAGGACATTGTCAGGCTAATTAAAGTAATTAAAGGCCCTGCCCGGCCAACCTCAAGGCTGGCGGGCAGGCCAGGAGCCCCAGCAGGCTTTTGATAATACATGAAGCCTCATCCACTGGCGGGGATGTTCCTTTTTAAAAACTTTAATAAATGTAATGATATTTATTAACATGTCCCATCTCGTGTGACATTGGGGAATTTGACAGATGGGGAATCTCTCCTCCCCCGCCAACCCCGCACAGGAAGCACATAGCGCTTCCCGTCGGTTAAAATGGCGGCGGGCCCTGTTTCGGCAGCAGGGGTTGGCTGTCCGCCCGCCGCCAAGCCAGTGGGACCCACACGCCCACCAAGGGCAAAATTCTGCCCATGCTGTCAAAGCTTTTTGTCTTGCACTCATCAGGACAGATGCAAAAATGCCAAATTTCAAAGGGGACAACAATTTATACCTCATAAAAAAGGGGTGCTGATTGGTTGGAAAGTTAGCTCTGATTGGTCAAGACTCTGCCATGCTGAATGCACTAGAGAGCTATTGTCCCCATGCTTTAATTATTCAAGGAAGGTGCAATGCCTGGACATGTTCCTTCTGCCTGCAGAGGACAGGTCCCTGCATATGAATATATCCAGCTTCTAGCAAGTGTAAGTGAGCTACGTTGCAAGCCCAATTGATATTCTTAAATTGGCTGGTCGCATAATTTTTAGCACACTCGAGATTGTTCAGCAAATGCTGCCCAATCGTGGAATCACATCTAATGTTAGACATTAAGTTCCTAGTTTTGCAAGCACAAAATGGTTGACTACTTTCAGTACTTTGCCTATTGCGAACAGCCAAAGGGACATGCTGTCTGATACGATCCACCAGTTGTTGGGAAGTACAGCCAATGTACGTCGCATCACAGGAGAACTTAAAATTCATATACCGCATTACTCATTTGTGTGATGGGCAGAGCTTCTTTTTGGCTTGATGACTTATTAGTGGAAGACACCATTCATGTTGCTACTGATTAGTAGCAGCATGAATCATAGAATATAAGCAGGAGTAGGTCATTCGGCCCTTCAAGCCTGCTCCGCCATTCAATATGATCATGGCTGATCCTCTTATCTCAACACAATACACTCGTGCTTGCCTAGGAAACATCATCCCTGCATCCAGTCTGTCCAGCTCTGTCCCAATTTTATAAGTTTCAATGAGATCCCCTCTCATTCTTCTAAACTTCAGTAAATACAGGCCTAGTCGGTCCAATCTCCTCATACAGCAATCCTGATTCCTGGGATAGCAGTCTGGTGAATCTTTGCTCACTTCCTCTATGGCAAGTATATTCTTTCTTAGATAAGGAGACCAAAACTGCACACAATACTCCAGGTGTGGTCTCACCAAGGCCAAGGCAAGGAACAGCTACTTCATCTGTTGCTCAAATTTTTTGCAATACTTTACCCTTCCAGGATAAGTTGAGGCACTTTTCAGGTCCAAAAGTGGCCCATTTGTGAGTGTGTGCAATACACAGTGAGCAATGATCAGGTCAGGGTAGCCATTATCCCACAGGATAGCTTTGATGCAACCTATTTCTGTGCCAAGCTTGTCCGCTGAATAAATGGCTCAGATCCTATTTACAAGAGTGCAAATAAGACAATCACGCTTGCACTGTAAACTCACTCAAGCAGAACTGATTTGGCAATGCAATTAACGGCGCTGCCAAACACAGTGAATCGGTCTTATCATGCGCTCTCTGAAAGTGAGTTCATCCTTGCACATGGCTTCAATTTTGGTGTTCCTATGTCCGCCATCAAACCTGAAGAGGTACTTGCAGAGTTTGAACTCCTCTACTCTCAGCTGTTCTACCACAAACTAGTGTCCAATGAAAATATTGAGCGCTTGAAACTGTACCTAGCCGATTTAGCAAATGCATATTGCAGGCTACCCAATGACTTGTCCGATTTTCACATACAGTATGAATGCTTGGTGGCATTGAGAGACCTCGAAACCAATCCAGACATACATATTTGCAAGCCAGGCAAAGGGATAGAATAGTCATCCTTAACAGGCAAGACTATATTGACAAAATGCACACCTTTCTTAATGACAGATCCAAATTCGTATCCATTGAACCTGCCAAGCATGATTGCACACACACCTGTTTGCATGTACAAAAACAGTTGTTAGACTTGCGCAAGAGTAACAAACTGCCTTGTGGTGTGTATGATACGATTCGTCCTCCTGGCTCATTATGTCCATAAATATACATGCTGCCCAAGATACTTAGAAGCTGTGTCCCATTATGCCCTATCTTATCTATAATTAGTTCTGCACACCATGAACTGGCCAAATGGTTGAGCATGTTGCTACAACTAAGTTCTGAGTGACTATTCCACATACACGGTGAAGGATTCCATCGTTCTTGTGAAGATTATATGCAACCTGCATATCGATAACAATGCCATGTCTATGTGTTTGTTTGACATTGCGAGCCTAGTTCATTAATGTGCTGCTCAAGAAAGCTATAGACATATGCGTAGTGTCTCAATATCATGGCAATCTAGATATGCCACCTTCCAAATCTGTATTCATTGAGCTCATGAACTTAGCAGCTCACGCTGTTGAATTCAGCTTTAATGACACCATGTATACCCAAATAGATGGAGTCTAGGGCCAACTGTTACTAACATTTGCATCAGTTTCCATAAGAAACACATTTTCAATGGAATGACCCCTAATCTCCTATCTCTTGCATATTTCTGATACATAGATGACATGGTTATCTTTGAACCTGCAGCTACATGTAAGATTTCCTTACACACCTTAATGTGCTCCATCCCAAGCTCCAATTCACCTTTGAACTGGAACTTTAGGTCGTGAGCTCCCTCCCCCATCCCCACCCCCTTTCTGTTTCCCCCTTCCTTTTTTTTTCAATAAATTATAAAGATTTTCCTTTTCCCACCTATTTCCATTATAAAAAAAACCCCACTAGAGCTATACCTTGAGTGCCCTACCATGCATTCTTAATTAGCACATTCGTTTAGATAATATCACCAACTTTAACTTTAACACCTATGTGTTCTATTGTACTATTGTCGTTGACATCTTTTGATGATCTGCTTCTATTACTGCTTGTTTGTCCCTACAACCACAGCACACCCCCCCAACTCCACCTCTCTGTCTCTCTATCTCTCCGCCCCCCACACACACACCTTAAACCAGCTTATATTTCAGCTCTTTCTTGGACTCGAACTCAAGTTCTGTCAAAGGGTCATGAGGACTCGATACGTCAACTCTTTTCTTCTCTGCCGATGCTGCCAGACCTGCTGAGTTTTTCCAGGTAATTCTGTTTTTGTTACAGTCTAACAAGTTCCATTTCCTCGACATGCTAGTTGAGAAATCCGCTAATGAGTCCTCTATTACTGTCTACCGCAAGCCTAACTTCACTGGTCAATATACATGTTGGGATTCCTACAGCTCCACGCACAACAAGACTGGCCTTATTGGTAATCACATAAATGGGGCCTGAGCTAGTTTTTCACCCTGAAAGCTTGACGTAAAGTAGGGCACATCAAAGCTATCCCGTGGAATAATGGCTACCCCGATTAGATCAACGCTCGCTGTATATCGCTCATACCCAAGAATGGGTCAAAGATTGCCACTTTCGGACCTGAAGCACAGTCTACCTCAAATTAACCTGGAAGGGTAAAGGATCTCAAAAATTTGAGCATGGGTGAAGCTAGCCATTTCACGTTGCTACTTTGCAGCAGCAACACAAGTGGTGTCTTGCACTAACAGGATGCTACTATCAAGCCAAAAGACGTTCTACCTACCACACAAATGAGTAATGAGGTATATGAATTTCAATGTCAGTGCAATGCCAGGTACAAAGGCTGTACATCCCAATAGCTGACAATCATATCAAACAGCATGTCTCTTTGATTATTCATAATAGGCATAGTACTGACCATACTCAACCAGCCCATGCTTGCAAAACTCAGAGCATAATGTCTAACATTAGATGTTATTCCACAATTGGGCAGTATTTACTGAACAATCTGATGTGTGCTAAGAATTATACTAACAACCAATTTAAGATTATTAAATCGACATCAAATTTGCTATAAGTTACACATATTCATATACAGGGACCAGTCCAATGCAGGCAGAAGGAACATGTCCAGACGTTGCACTTTTTTGAATAACCAAAAGCATGGGTGACAATAGCTCCCAAGTGCATTCACCATGTCAAAGTCTCGACCAATTAGAGCTAACTTGCCAACTAATTAGCACCCCTTTTCTCATGCAGGACAAATGATTTTCCCTTTGAAATTTGGCATTCCTGCATCTGTCCTGCTAAATGCAAAACAAAAAGCTTCAACAGCATGGGCAGGATCTTCCGGTCAGTGAGCGAGGGCTGGGCCCGCTCACCGATGCGTAAAACGACGCGGGATGATGTTGGGCGGAACTCCCGGCGTCACCCCGCGTCATTTCCATTTTCAGGTCGGCGGGGGCGCAGTCGAGTCAGTTGCGTGCCCAACCTGTCAACGGCTTATTCTGGCCATTGAGAAACTAATTAAAATCATTAATGGACCTGCCCGTCTAACCTTAACGCTGGCGGGCAGGTCAGGAGCCCTGGTGGGCTCCAGAAAAAGCATTAAACCTCATCCATGGTTGGGATGAGGTTTCATGAGGGTATTTAAATTTTTTAGTAAAGGTTTCAGTTAAAGTTATGGACATGTCCCAACTCATGTGACAGTCACATGAGGGGACATGTCAGGGAAACTTTTCTATCATTTTTATTGCAAATTTTAATTCGGTGCCAGTCTCCCTGAGAGAGCACTTAGTCTCAGGGAGATCAGTGTGCTCTTTTGCACGCATGTCTGACGGACGTCACGCTGGGTGGGCCTTAATTGGCCCACCCACATAAAATGATGGTGCGCCCCCAATTGGGGACACTGATCAGAGACGCACCTGCTCCTGCACTTCCCACCCCCCATTTTCCCCTTGTCTCTTTTTTCAGCAATAAATAGCATTATTTGATTATTTTCACAACTGACATATGAAAAGCAACTTGGTATTCTTTAAATGAGGAAAACAAGTGACATGAGGAAAATGCTGGAGTTTGAATGCAGTATTTTAATAGGCTGAATCGTCTTTATGTTTAAAAAAATGTTCATGTTCCTGCCACAATTTCTGTTGTTCAGTTTTGAATTAATGGAGGTGAAAAGCCGTCACACACACCATAGTATTCCAAAATATCACAATATTGGAAATTCTCAACCTCTTGATGATTTGTTGTAAATACTACAAAGCTGTGAAATGGAGAAAATGTCAAACAACAAGTTACAGATCAGTAATAGCTTATTTAGCGGGGAAAGAGACATTTCCCCTAACTCTCACTGCAGGTCATGGTTCTCTTAGCTGCATACTGATAGCTCGCAATGAAGTTTGTTTACTTTGCATGAAGAGGAAGCCCAACCAAAAGAGAAAAACTGGGTCGTCCTCTTCATTTTTACACAAAACATACAGCACAGAGTTAGGCCATTTGGCCCAATTAGTCTGTGCGGGTGTTTATACTCTACACAAGTCTCTTGCCATTTCATCTACCTCAAATCAGCCTTTCAGCACATTTTTCTATTTCCTTTTTTCACATGTACTTGGCCAGTTTCCTTTTGAAAGCATCTAAGCTATTTGCCTGCCCCATTTCCGGTGGTAGCAATTCAACATTCTAACTTCTCTTCAAGTAAAGAATTTCATCCTTGTTTCCTCTTTGGATTTATGAGTCAGGATCTTATAGTTATGGTTCAGGCTTTGGATTATTCCACAAGCAGAGACATTCTCTACACATTGAGCCTCTCCAACCCATTCATAATTTTAAATTCCTCTATCAGATCACCTCTAAGACTTTTTGCTAAAGAAAAAAGCCCCAACCTTTCCCAATAACAGTAATCTCTCAGATATGGTACCAAGCTTGTAAATCCATTTTTGTACTTTCTCCAGTGCTTTTATGGCCTTCATATGTTATGGAGACCAGAATTGTAGCCTGACCAGGGTTTCATACAAGTTTAGTAAAATGCCATTACTTTTGAATTTGATAATCCTAAAAATAATCCCAGTGCTTCCTTAGCAAAATTTTATTGCTTTGTTGACATCTGAGACTGCTTTTAATGATTTGTTCACCTGCATTCCTAGTTCCTTATGCTCTTCTACCCATGCATTTTTTTTTATTTTCTAAGATGTAGGTAATGTTTCTATTTTTCCTACCAAAGTGCAGTGCCTCACATTTATCTATGTTAAAATTAATTTGCCACCTTGTTTTCTTGTATTAAGTTGAATTCTTCCTCAGTGTTAGCTATATCGGCTAGTTTAGTATCATCTGCAAATTTTCATGTTGAGTTATTTACTCCTCAGTCCAAATCATTAATGTAAGCTAAATATCAGTGGTCCCATCACTGATCCTTGTAGAACACCACATCCTTCATCCAATCTGAATAATTCCCCTTTACCCATATTCTCCATTTCTTATTTTTAGCAAGTTTGCTATCCATTCAGCTATTTGTCCCCTGACTCCACAAGCTCTAAGTTTTATCATGAGATGACGGTGAAACCATACTGAAGGCCTTTTGAAAATCCAAGTAAATGACATCTACTACATTACCCTTGTCTATTCTTTTCATTCTTTTTCTTTTTCAAGGAATTCAGACCAGTTAAACATTTTGGCATCAATGATGACTTTTTTTTCTCTAGATGTTCTATCAATCCTTTTAGTAAAGATTCCAGTAACGTTCCTGTTGCTGACATTAAACTGAGTGGTCTATAGTTTCCAGGTTTTGATCTAGCGTCAGAGTGGTTTATGGCACAAAAGAAAGCCATTTGGCCTATCAATTCCATGCCAGTTCTCTGTCATTACCTGTAAGTTTAACTTGCTCATCCTTTAGAGAGCCTATTCCTATTTTAATTTTCTTTTGGTTATGTATGTGTCTATATAACACTTTATTAGTTATTATATTCCTTGACAATTTGATTTCAGAATTTCTCCTTGCTTGCCTAATGGTTTTATTTTTAAACTTCTCTTCTAGGTTCTTCGCATTCGTTTTCATCCTTTAAGGTAAGATAATATAAAAATTCAACCTGATTTTGATAGGAACCATCACTGCTATTGCTAATGGAGCAGAAGCGACAATACCCACTTCATTGGCTCACTATGTTATCTTCATTTGGATCAACTGCATTGACCAAACACCCACATTCAAACTGAACCAGCTTTTAAGTTAAAAGCAAAATACTGCAAATGCTAGAAATATGAAATTAAAACTGAAAATGCTGGAAAAATTCAGTAGGTCTGACAGCTTTTAAGTTGTCCAGTTTCAATCTGAAAAGATTGATTTGTATGTGAGTAAGATACCTTTCAGAAAACTGTAAAATAATCCCTCAATACCTCTAGCCTTCTAATATGAATGCACATCAAGATGAATATATTATTTCCAAAAATATATGTGCTAAAAAACATTTATAAACTAACCTACCTTAAACAATGAGTTATTGAAGTGTTTTGTTCTACATCAACTGAAAGATCCAAAAAATCTTCATCTTTACTACTAACCTGGAGAAAAGAAGACATTTAACCACAAAACATTAGTTAGAATTATTTCATGATATTAGCTTTTTTGTTGTTTATTTTCTTTTGGAGAGTTGGGTGGGGTTGAGGAGGGCGAGATGGTGATCCAGACAAAATATAAAGGCAAGTTTCTCCAACAGCTTAGATATGAAAGGTACTACATGAAATAGCACTACATCAGGCAATACCCAATATCAGCGAAGAAGTCCCATCTGTAATGAATTGCCCATTTCAACTCTGGCTACTTTCACTGAAGCATGGTTCTACAAAGCCTCGCTTCCATTTGGAAAGCCCCAGTCGGACTGAGAAAGTTGTAATCATCCAATTTAATTGGAGCAGATTTGGCAATGAAAGAACTAGCACGATTATGGGATTTTCTGTAACAAACGGGGGATGAAATGCTGTCCTTGTTTTGCACCATTAGCAATACACATTAACTTATAGGTTTCAACATTTTCCTTTGAAACTCACAGTTTCACAATTAAGACACCTCGTTTCATTTGTTAGTGTTCCTTGAAATATTTCGTGCACCCAGGTTGGTTCCGTTTTATCACTTTCTTCATTTTCCACATTACCGTTCTGCAGCTTGCCATTCTGCTTTTCCTGTTTCTTTTCCTCTTGTAATAGATCAGCAATTGTGTTTAAAAGATAGTTCAGGAACTCGTGTGCATCTTGCTGCATATAATTATCAAATAATTCTGGAAACATCAAAAAGAGTTGTCAAAGACTCTGACCAGTCTTGTATTATTAATTAATATACACTGCATTTTGATTAATGTCTGATTTCCTCAATAACATTCAGGCAACTTGCCTTTTTAGCTTCAATAAGGAAAGGGCTTTTTTAACCCCAAAAAGGTGCCATTGTGCAGAACTTCTATTAGCCCAAAGAATAACTTACCAATCATACGGTGTTGCAAAGCCACAAAAGGCACCATAATGAAAGGACATAGCCTAACTAAGTAAATTGAGGAAATCTGTCAATTGGATTTAAATTGCAATGCCACTGCCACTGTCACATTAACATTTTTCAAATGATGCTGTACACTAACAGAAGCAAAATTCACAGTTCATGAAAAAGTAAGTCTATGCATCTACTAAAACAAGGGCAGCCATTGGAAAGCTTTAACCAACTTCTGTTTATTAGTAATCTCCTTTCTATCAAGTGTAACTGACAATCATTTATGGAATTCATGCACAATTTAAGTAGACTTTCTAGGGATATTGTTTCGAATCTGCCTTAATTTTAAGAAGAGAAATTTTGAAATTAAAAAGTTAGATTATACTCTCAGCCAAATGGAGACACTACAACTGATCTTAGTGCAGTAAAATAAAGCAGGATTCTGACTCCTAATTACTATCCAGTCCAAATTCAAAATTTGTAGCAAAATATTTTTACAATTAATTCCACTGCACTCTAAAATTCACTTCAACTCAACATGATTTTAATTTTAAACTAGCCTAGAATTAAAATCAAATTTATCAAATTTAAATAAAAATTTAGCTGCAACATTGTCTTTGCATAACAAACAAATAGTAGAAAATGTCCACATTACCGTTTTCTTTTCTTAACCTTGAAATGAATTTCTTGGGTGGTATCACACCAACTTTCTTTTTCTGTGTTGCTATACTATTAAAGAGTTCAGACAGGCACGTGAGCAGATTTTCCTTCTTCCTGGGCTGCACCTTGTAAGCCAAAACCTTTTCCCGAAACGGCCGACAGAAGTAAAGTGCTTGTAAAACCGAATTGCAATAGCAAGTATTGCCGAACTACCAAGGTCAAAAAAGTCCAAAATACACAATAAGGAATATGAAATAATGTCCATCTTTCTCATTGTTCATGAGTTAGTGATGCTTTCAGGTTATATGAAAATCAGCTGATTCACACTACTGAATTCAAGGACAGCAGGGCCCGAAAGAAATCAGCAGTATTTGCCATTTATACAAAACACACAAAATTTTAAATCAACAGAAATATAATCTTTAACCACAATTGTCAAAAGATTTGGCAAGTACTGGGATATCATTCTTAATATACTTTAGCAGCCTATATAAAAAAAAAGTGTAATGTTTTGAAAAGTCTTTTTATAGTGCAATTACACCTATCATGACTTCTGACTGTTTCAAATTCTCCTGTGATAATAAATGGCTAATTTGAAAAGCCACCTCCTTCATGCAGGACACGTGGATTCCATGGGCTACATAGGTTCAAACAAGATGAAAAATCAATGTAATAGTAAATTAATCTGTTTTAACTGGACAAGGTCTCAAGGGTTTGATTCCTGCTTTCTACAATAGTGTGGCCATGAAGGTTCCAGATTTCTACATTCTTATTTCAAGACCTCTGGAAGCCTGTGTATGACAGCATTATAGGTGTAGTTTTCACTTCACTTTTCCTATCCCTCCTGTCTCACATTTTTCCAATCTATTTGCTCTCATTAGCCAGTTACAGAAAACTAGCAGCTATTGCTGCCGATGTCCCTGCACATTTCAAAATGGATCAGCCAACACTTCATTTGGTTACTTTTTTGAAAGCTGTGACTAATTACTGATAAGTAGATAAAAGGATGGTCACACGGAATTAGGGCTGTTTTTAGGGGATAAACACCAACAGAAAACGGTTGAGCTGAACACCCTGTTCTAATTTCTATGCATGGGTGCTATGTATATTCAAAAAGGGGTTTCTCCCATTGTCAGAATTGCGTGTTTCGAGCTGTGACAATCAATTGCTTTGTAGTACAAAATTTGAATATTGTTGAAAAAGGAGACATGGTGCCAAAGTTTTTTGGCTTAACAACAAGGGATAAACAAGAGAATGCCAACTTTCAAATGGCCACCAAAATTTATACTATAGGAGAAAAGGGTGTTGATTGGTTGGCAAGTCAACTTTGATTGGCCGAGGCATTGCCACGGAGAAAGCAATGAAGAACAATTGACTCCCCATGCTTCTGGGTAATACAAAAAAGATGTAAGGCTTGAACATATTCCTTTTGTTTGCAGCAAACAGGGCCCTGCATAAGAATGTATTTTGCTTCTAGCAAGTATAAATAAGCCACATTACAAGCATGATTGATTATCTTAAATAGGTTGTTAGTGTAGCAATTAGCGGACTGCAGATTGTTCAGCAAGTGCTGCCCAGTCAAGGAATTTTTTTTATATTAGTTCATGGGATGTGGGTGTCACTAGCTAGACCAGCATTTATTGCCAAAACCTAACTGCCCTTCAGAAGGTGGTGGTGAACCGCCTTCTTGAACTGCTGTGGTGTAGGTACACCCAAAGTGCTGTTAGGAAGTGAGTTCCAGGATTTTGATCCACCAACGGTGAAGGAACAGCGATATAGTTCCAATTCAGGATGGTCTGTGGCTTGGAGGGGAACTTGCATATGGTGGTGTCCATGTGCATCTGCTGTCCTTGGAGATGGTAGAGTTCGCATGTTTGGAAGGTGCTGTCAAAGGAGACTTGGTGAGGTGTTGCAGTGCATCTATAGATGGTACACACTGCTGCCATTGTGTGTCAGTAGTGGGTGAATGAATGTTTAAGGTGGTAGGTAGGATGCCAATCAAGCGGGCTGCCTTGTCCTGGATGGTGTTGAGAGTGTATTGTTGGAACTGCATTCATCCAGGCAATTAAAAGGTATTCCATCACACTCCTGGCTTTTGCCTTGTAGAGATAGTGGGCAGGCTTTGGTGAGTCAAAAGATGAGTTACTTGCCGCAGAATTATCAGCCTCTGACTGGCTCTTGTAGCCACAGTATTTACATGGCTGGTCCAGTTGTTTCCAGTCAATGGTAAACCCCAGGATTTTGCCGAATCACATCTAACAATATATGTTTTGTTTTGTGTTTTGCAAGCATGGGCCAGTTGACTATGGTCTGTACTCTATTATAAACAGCTGGAGGAACATGTTGTTTGATTCAATCAGCCAATCGTTGGTGCGCACAGCATCACACCAGCACTGAAATTCATACATGATGTTGCTCAATTGTGTGGTATGCATGACCAAATAGATAGTGTCACTTTGGAATCCCCTCTAGGTTCAGCACTTGCTAACATTTTCATCGGTTTCCATGAGAAATGTGTTTTTGATGGAATGAGCCCGAGCCCCCTATGCCCATGCAGATTTCCAATACCTAGATGATACTTTCACTATCTTTAAATTGCTGTTGGGTGTAAGGATTTCCTTACACATCTTAATGCACTCCATCCAGCACTGAAATTCACTTTAGAGATGGAGCAGTCTAATGTGGTCCTTTTCCTCAACATGCTAATTCAGAAATCCGCTAATGATTTTTTCACTTCTATCTACCGCAAGCCTACCTTCACCGGTCAGTATATGTGATGGAACTTGTATAGCTCCATGCACTATACGACTGGCCTTAACCACAATCTTGTAAATAGGGCCCTAGCCACTTCTTCACCTTGCAAGCTTGATGCAGAAAGAGGGCAGGTCAAAGCTATCCTGCAGGGCAATAACTATCATCTTTAGGTCAGGTATTTGTGTGTGTCACACAAACTCGCATATGGACCAAAGGCCACCATATTCAGACCTGAAAAGTGCCTGGTCTTTCAAAAGACCTTTCAAAAGGGTTTAGGGTGGGGAATGACATTTTTCTTAGTTTTTCAGGTCTCAAGTTTGTACTGCTTAGACATGTGGAACATATACAGGACCTACCGGACAGGTGCAGAATCTCATTTTCCATTATTTAAAATTATTTCAAAAGGGTTTGGGATGGGGAACAGCCTTGTTCTTAGCTTTTCAGGTCTCAAGTTTGTGCAGCTTAGACACATGGAACATAACCAAACTCAGATGCTAAAATTTGATTGAAACATATAAAATCCTGAGGGATCTTGAGAAAGGGCATTTTCAGGATGGCAACCTGTAACTAGCAGAGTGCCACAGGGATCAGTGCTGGGGCCGCAATTATTGACAGGGTGGATGTGTAAAGGATGTTTCTTCTTGTGGGAGAATCTAAAACTAGGGGTCACTGTTTAAAAATAAGGAGTTGCCTATTTAAAAGAGAGATGAGGTGAAATTTTTTTCACTCAGGGAGTCATGAGGCTTTGGAACTCTCTTCCTGAAAAGGTGGTGGAAGCAGTCTTTGAATATTTTTAAGGCCGAGGTGGATAGATTCTTGGTAAGCAAGGGGGTGATCAGTTATCGGAGTGGGTGGGATGCAGATTTCAGCTTACTATCAGATCATCCATAATCTTGTTAAATGGCAGAGCAGGCTCGAAGGGCTGAATGGCCTACTCCTGCTCCTTGTTCGTATGGTCTACCTCAAATTACCCTGGAAAGGCAAAGTATCTCAAAAATTTGAAAAAAAGGTTAAGCAAGCCGTTTCACACTGCTACTATGTAACGGTAACGGGAGTGGTATTTTCCATTGATAGGATGTTGCCGTTCAGCCAAAAAGATATTCTTCCTACCAAACAACTGAGCAACATTGTGTATGAATTTCAGTGCCAGTGTAATGCCCATTAGTTTCAACAATTGGCTGATCGAAACAAACAAAATGTTCCTTCAGCTGTTTGCATTAGGCAGAGTACAGGCCGTACTCAACCAGTCCATGCTTCCAAAACCCAAAACAAAACGTCCACTGTTAGATGTGATTCGCGAGTAAGCAGCGTTTGCTGAACAATCTAAGCAGCATACATAAAGGGGAACCAGTAAATGTAATATATTTGGATTTCCAAAAGATGTTCGATAAGGTACCGCACATAAGGCTACTTAATAAGACAAGAGCCTATGGTGTTGGGGGTGGTATATTAGCATCAATAGAGGATTGGTTAACTAATAGAAGACAAAGTAGGTTTACGGGAGGCATTTTCAGGGTGGAGTGCCACAGGGATCAGTGTTGGGGCCACAATTATTTGCAATATACATTAATGGATTGGATGAGGGAAATTAATGTACTATTGCCAAGTTTGCGGATGACATAAAAATAGGTGGGAATGCAAGTGGTGAGGATGACACAGAGTCAACAGAGCAATGTAGACAGGTTAAGTGAGTGGCCAAAACTTGGCAGATGGGAGGTTAAGCATTTTGGCAGGAAGAATAGAGGAATTGAATATTATTTAAATGGAGAAAGACTGTAGAAAACTGCAACACAGAGGGATTTGGGGGTCCCCATGCATGAATCCCAAAAAGCTAGCACACAAGTTTAGCAGGTAATAGGAAAGGCAAATGGAATGTTGGCCTTTATTTCAAAGGGAATGGCGTATAAAGATAGTGAAGTTTTGCTAAAACTATACAAGGCACTAATTAGACCACTCCTAGAATACTGTGAGCAGTTTTGGTCCCCTTATCTAAGGAAAGATGTACTGGTATTGGAGGCAGTCCAGAGAAGGTTCGCTAGGTTGATCGCGGGTATGGAGGGATTTTCTTATTAGGGGAGGTTGAGTAGATTGGGCCTGTACTCATTGGAGTTTAGAAGAATGAGGGATGACCTTATGGAAACATATTAGATTCTTAGGGGGCTTGACAGGGTAGATGCTGAGAGGTTGTTTCCCCTTGTGAGAGAGTCTAGGACCAGAGGGCATAATCTCAGAGTGAGGGGTCGCCCATTTAAAACAGAGATGAGGAGGAATTTCTTCTCTCAGAGGGTTATTAACCTGCGGAATTCTTTACCACAGATGGCTGTAGAGCCTGGGTCGTTAAGTATATTCAAGGCTGAGATGGATTTTTAATCAGTAAGGGAATCAAGGGTTATGGCGAAAAGGCAGGAAAGTGGAGTTGAGGATTATCAGATCAGCCATGATTTCATTGAATGGCGGAACAGGGTCAATGGGCAGAATGGCCTACTTCTGCTCCTACGTCTTATGGTAATCCTGTGCCAATTTAAGACAATCAGTTGAGCTCATAACGTGGCTCACTTACACTTGTTAGAAGCAACATATATTCATACGTAGGGACCCATTCTCTGCAAACAAGAGGATAATGTTCTATCAATGCATCTTTTTTGAATTACCCACAAGCATATGAAGCTTGTGGGTAATTATTCCATATAGTTCCCTATTGTTTTCTCCATGGCAACACCTCAGTCAATCACAGTTGACTCGCCAACCAACCAGCACCCCTTTTCTCCTGTAGTACAAATTTCTGAGATCATTTGTATTTTTGGCATTGTATTTGCAAGATGAAAAGTTTCAGCAACTCGTCTCTCTCTTTTCAGCAATATTTAAGTTTTTACAGTTTTACCAGTTTGCTTCCACTCTTGTGGTGTAGGCAATAAAATTCCACTGTTTCAAAAGGAAAAGTGTCACTTAAAACAGAACTCAAACTCATTTTGAAATGCATATAGGAGAAACTAGTCTTAAGGCTGCCTCAAAAGCTATCAGCAATAACTCACATTGACCAAGCCAAAGTAATGTTCATTTACGGGAAACTGTTCCGGCCCAATCTCTTTCTCCAAAGCAGAGGCATTGGCGCCCTAAAAACACAAAGACAAAGGAGAGGCCATCTAGAGTATCACAAAACAAGGAATAATGTCGTGTAACATTGTGAAACTTGCTGAGTTATTTTCACATAAAAAGAATTTCCATTCTATGAATCTATCATAGGACTCTAAAACACCTGAAAGAAATTAGATAAATCAGTCATGTTCTTCCTACAGTAAATATATATGAAAACATGTAAAGTCTGGACAAGACATCTGGAGTACTGTGTACAGTTTTGGTTTCCTTCTTTGAATAAAGATATAATTGCATTAGAAGCAGTTCAGAGAAGGTTCACTCGACTCATTCCTGGATGAGGGGTTTATTTTATGAAGACAGGTTGAACAGGTTGGGTCTATACCCATTGAAGTTTAGAAGAATGAGAGGTGATTTTATTGAAACATATAAGATTCTGAGGGGATTTGATATACAGATACCGGGAGGATGTTTCCACTTGTGGGAGAGACTAGAGCCAGGGGACACAGTTTAAGAATAAGAGGTCTACTGTTGAAGACAGAGATGAGGAGCATTTTTTTTCTCTGAAAGGGTCGTCAGTGTGTGGAATTTTTTTCCCCAGAAAGTAGTGAACACTGGGTCATTGAATAAATTCAAGTAGGCGTTAGTTTTTATAGAGAAAGGGGTCAAGGGTTATGGGGGGGGCGGGGAGAAATGTGGAGTGGAGTGGAGACCACAACCAGAACAGCCATGATCTTATTGAATGGCAGACCAGGCTCAAGGGCTGAATGGCCTACTCCTGCTCCTGAATGCTATGTTCCTATGACAGGAGTCATAGGAGCAACCCCTAGTCACTGCCAGAACCAATTTGAGAATGGAAAAATGTAAGGCAAGAGAAGCTTTACTTTCATCACCCCTGCTAGATCTATTGTGACAGCTGTACTGCACATAACAATGTGAGTGCAGATTCTTCAAGTGCATTGCAGTCACAAAAGCTTAAAATATACTCTCACTCCAAAGCCAGTTCTCAATCCCAGGATACACACTTACACAACCTGTGAAATGAGCATCGTATAGTGCAACAAAATGCTTCTAAATAAGAGTTTGAAACCAGTCAGCTGCGAGGTGTTTCACTTCTACTCAAATGCAGTAGTGAGTCAGGATACAAAGCTAATTTCACTGCTTGACTGCTATTTTTGCACTGAAAGCTCTTTCAGTGGCAATATAAATCTCAGCTACTCTATAAACTGAGTTCAATGCTGAAAACTGAATTCAAGGAGTTAGAGATCCATTTAATGCAGCAATGATGCCCTAAGTATCTTCAAATGTTTTGTAAGTAGCTATTTGAAAATTTGCAATTGTCAAATCATTGCTGCGCCAATTTCAATATGAATTTTGTTAAGTATCCAACATGGGTAATTTAGACATGCGCACGCACAAGTTTTTATTTTAATGTTTGATGCAGTTGCTGGCCTGTATCACCTGATTTTGCTCCCCCACTTTAGACTTGCATGGAGGCCATTATTTAGCATAGTACACACATGTTTGAGGCAGCACGTGAGACAAAATGGTAAGATTTGATCAATTAATATAAAGCTTTCAGAAAATTAATATTTAATTTTTGGCTAACTGGGCAGTGAGAGTCAAGTATTTATTTTTTATGTTGGCTGGAGTACTTGGCACTTAATTAAATTTTACATTTTCAGATTTCATACAATTGGAAAGAACTATGCTGGCCCACAGAAATGGAATGTGGGCATATTTGATGAAATAATTTGCATGGCGCACAAATCCATGTTTTTATTTAATTTTCAGTCATTGGGTTGGGGTACTGAATAATTAATTTAATACATGCATCGCACAGTGGGAGCATGATGAAATTGTATATTTGTGCACCACAAATTGACAATCAATCTCTCCTTTGCCCCCACCTATTGTTGGCCTTCTATCCAGCTTCACCTGCTCACCCACACACCCCACCACCTCCCCCCCCGCCAACCCCTTAAACAGTATAAATTTAATCACATTTCTACTTCTCTTTAGCTCTGAAGAAGAGTCATACGGACTCAAAATGTCAACTCTGTTTCTCTCTCCACAGCTGCTGTCAGACCTGAGTTTTTCCAGCATTTTCCGTTTTTGTTTCAGATTTCCAGCATCCGCAGTATTTTGCTTTTCAGAAAGCAGGAAAGATTGCTACGGGCAGTCAGCGGGGCTTGGGACCTCAGAGCAGGACGGGTTCACAGAAAAGGAGCAGCAGCAAGGTGGTAAGAACAGAAGGCGGCGGAGAAACTTGTAGGGCAGAAAGGAAATGACCTATTAAACTACAGAGATTGAAAAGCAGCTAACATTGGGGCAGGTACACTTGGAAGACACTGAGCAAAAAAAGATTGGAGCATCAACAGCATTTTAAATGGAAGAAACTTATTTGACTGACAAGAGAGCAAAAAACACAAAAGTTGATAAAGGAGTTAAGAAGGGAACTTCAGAAAGTCACTCTATAGCACCAAGCAATGCAAAGTTGAAACCATATTGTGATAGGTCTAGCAAGTTTTACATCTTTAAAGAGTTTCCTATTATAAACGCTTACAGAGGGCATTTCTACATTGCTGAGGGATGAATGTTCCTTTAAGATTCTATTTTTTTTTCAAAAGATCACAACATTTCCCAATTAAGATTCAACCATGAAACTAACTCAAGCAAAGTTTTCAAAATCTCTATGATGAACAAATGTCTGTTCATGGTCTAACAGGTTTCTCTATAGGTTGACTTAATAGGTCATTATTGCTGTTGCTGCACACCAATAAAAATGTTTTCTGAAGCAATAGCACTAATTCCCTTGGAATAACTGATATCATCGTTCAATATTTAGGATAGGGGGATCCCCAAAGTATGTCAATACTTGCAGGAATCTCCCACAGAGATTAATTGGAAATCCACTGAAATAGGATTAACAATTTCTTTTAAAACCATCAGTAATACACGCTACAGCAATGGAAATAAGGAATTAAGTCTGCACAAAGAACTGCTGGCGTAGAAGAATTTATTTCAATATTGAATGAAATTTACTGTTCTTTGTCATAAAGAATGTTTAACAATATTTTTGAGATTGTCACCTTATGATGCCCCAGAGTTCAGAAGTTACAGTCTTCAAATTTGAAAGTAAATTCCTTTTATTTAAAAAACACCCTATAAACGAAAGAGTTTTGAAAGCAAACAAGTAATATGAGCAAAACAAGTGTGTTTAATACTCCAACAAATAAAGAAAGGTTTTTGGTCTTCACTGATATGACCAACCTCAAAAAACTGGCTCTAATTAGGATGGAGAAACAAAATAAAGTTCTCACCAATCAGGCAGCCGGCCACTGGAAAAATTACAATAAAAAAGCTAAAGGGGAGGTGGTGGCATAGTGGTATTGTCACTGGACTAGTACTCCAGGGACCCAGGTTAAGTTTGAATCCCACAGGAGATGGTGAGATTTGAATCCAACAAAAAAAATCTGGAGATGACCATGAAACCATTGCCGATTGTCATAAAAACCCATCTGTTTCACTAATTTCCTTCAGGGAAGGAAATCTGCTGTCCTTACCTGGTCTGGCCTACATGTGACAACCCACAGTAATGTTGTTGACTCTTAAATGCCCCCTGAATAAGGACAATTAGAGACTGGCAATAAATGCTGGCCACATCCCATGAATGAATTTTTTAAAAAGGCTTAGAAATAGCACCACAAAGGACGTGCATTGCTAATTAAGGAGGGAAGAAATGTCAGATTCACAGAATAATTCAACATTCTCAATATATGTATCTCTATTTTGGAATGATTACACGACTTCCTACATCTATATGTTTCCTCAACTTTTCTTGGTGTAGCTATCTATAAGAAACCTACAAGTAGAAATCAAACTTGGGCAACGGGCACAAAATGGGCAGTATCACTTGGCTGCTTGTTGTATGCAGTACCAGGTACCGTCCCATTGCAGTCAATGGAATTAAATGTCAGGTGCTGTGTATGATAAGCAACCAATCTCATGCCGCCCATTTCAGGCCTCTGCCTGAGACCAATTTCTAGCACCAGTAACTATTTATTAGCATTTAAAATAATTTCACATGTTTACTTTTGCTTTGTGAGTGGTTTTGTTGTAATATCTAAGGTTTGTTTCATCATCACACAGAATCACAGGGCAGAAGAGGCCCTTCGGCCCATCGAGTCTGCACCAACACGTGAGAAACACCTGACCTACCTCCTACCTAATCCCATTTAACAGCACTTGGCCCATAGCCTTGAATGTTATGACATGCCAAGTGCTCATCCAGGTACTTTTTAAAGGATGTGAGGCAACCCGCTTCCACCACCCTCCCAGGCAGCGCATTCCAGACCGTCACCACCCTCTGGGTAAAAAGGTTTTTCCTCACATGCCCCCCTAAACCTCCTGCCCCTCACCTTGAATTTATGTCCCCTTGTGACTGACCCTTCAACTAAGGGGAACAGCTGCTCCCTATCCACCCTATCCATGCCCCTCATAATCTTGTACACCTCGATCAGGTCGCCCCTCAGTCTTCTCTGCTCCAACGAAAACAACTCAAGTCTATCGAACCTCTTTTCATAACTTAAATGTTTCATCCCAGGAAACATCCTGGTGAATCTCTTCTGAACCCCCTCCAGTGCATTCACATCCTTCCTATAATGTGGCAACCAGAACTGCACACAGTACTCCAGCTGTGGCCTCACCAAGGTTCTATACAACTCCAACATGATCTCTCTACTTTTGTAATCTATGCCTCAATTGATAAAGGCAAGTGTCTCATATGCCTTTTTCACCACCCCACTAACATGCCCCTCCATCTTCAAAGATCTATGGACACACACGCCAAGGTCCCTTTGTTCCTCAGAACTTCCTAGTGTCATGCCATTCATTGAATACTTCCTTGTCAAATTACTCCTTCCAAAGTGTATCACCTCACACTTTTCAGGGTTAAATTCCATCTGCCACTTATCTGCCCATTTGACCAACCCGTCTATATCTTCCTGTAGCCCAAGACACTCAACCTCACTGTTAACTACCCGGCCAATCTTTGTGTCATCCGCAAACTTACTAATCCTAACCCCACATAGTCATCTATGTCATTTATATAAATGACAAATAATAGGGGACCAAGCACAGATCCCTGTGGTACGCCACTGGACACTGGCTTCCAGTCATTAAAGCATCCTTCTGTCATCACCCTCCACCTCCTACAACTAAGCCAATTTTGAATCCACCTCATCAAATTATCCTGTATCCCATGTGCCTTTGCCTTCTTTATAAGTCTCCCATGTGGGACCTTGTCAAAGGCTTTGCTGAAATCCATATAAACTAAATCAAATGCACTACCCTCATCTACACACCTGGTCACCTCTTCAAAAAATTCAATCAAATTTGTTAGGCATGACCTCCCTCTGACAAAGCCATGCTGACTATACCTGATCAATCCTTGCCTCTCCAAGTGGAGATAGATACCCTCCTTCAGAAATTTCTCCAATTGTTTCCCTAACTACATAAAGAAGTTTAATAGTTGGTGTTCATTGTCCCAGTAGCTATCCCTCCAGTGAGAAACTGTCCACTGCATGATGTTCCTATTCTTTTAGTTGACAATTAAACGTGTCAAAAGTATTAAACCATATTTGAAATAATATACAGTGATCAGCTAAGGCATAGGCTAAAATTTCCACTCATTGATTGCAGATGATGGCAAACTTTTACTATCCTGAAGCATTCCAAAGTTACTTAACACGTTTTAATTATACATTTTTGCAGTAACAGGAAAGGACAAGACTTGAAATACATGAAAACCGATTTTGTTTAAAACCAGAAGTGGAAAATCTTGTCAATGGTACTTTGAAAATGGTGAAATGGAACCCCTTCTGGTTAAACATATATGACTTTGTAGTGTGTTTTATGAAGAAGCACTGTCACAATTGCCCACATTAAAATGAGAAGTTCCATCATAATACTATCTCTGGTATTCAGCTTGATTGAACATTGGGACGTGGTTAGTTGTAATCTACTGAAGATTCTATATAATGTATTCCTCCTTTTGACCCCTAAACTGTGCAGTACTGCTTCAATGATCTTCCCTCCAACATAAGGTCAGAAGTGGGGATGTTTGCTGATGATTGCACAGCATTCAGTACCATTCACGACTCCTCAGATACTGAAGCAGTACATGCCCTAATGCATGAAGGCCTGGATAGCATTCAGGCTTGGGCTTGGAGAGACCTAACCTTTGACTTTCAACAGATGACCCAATCGCCCACCATCAACATCCTGGGTTACCACTGACAGAAACATAAATGGACCAGCCATATAAATACTGAGTTTACAAGAACAATCAGAGACTGGGAATTCTGCAGCAAGTAACTCACTTGCCTCCCCAGAGCCTGTCCACCATCTATTAGGTACAAGTCAGGAGTGTTGGAATACTCTCCATTTGTCTGGATTATACACAAGAAGCTCAACACAATTCAGGACAAAGCAAACTGTTTGCTCAGCGCCCCATCCTCCACCTTAAACATCACTCCCTCCACCACCAGTGTACAGTGACAGGAGTGTGTGCCATCTAGAAGAGGCACTACAACAACCCACCAAGCCTCCTTCGACAACATCTTTAAAACCCATGACATCGACCACCTGGAAGGACCAGGATAGCAGGTGCATGGGAACACCACCCCCTCAAAGCCACAAACCATCCTGACTTGGAACCATATAGCCATTCCTTCACCGTCAATGGGTCGAAAACCTGGAACTAACTTCCTAACAGCATCACTCAGGCTGCAGCTGTTCAAAAAGGCACCTTAAGGACCATTAGGGATGGGCAATAAATGTTGGTCTTGCCAGCAATGCTCATGCACCTTGAAACAATAAACAAAAAAGGATATTTATACATGTTCCAACAGCTCCTTTTATTCAAATCAATGACCGTGAATTTGCTATTTCACAGATATGAAGAGAAAGGATCCCTGATTAGATCCCAAGTCTGTGCTGAGACAGCAGGTCGCAGTGACAGTATTAGCATCAGTGCACAGAACTGACAAAGTAAAAATTGCTGCTTCTGATCACTGTCAGTGATCAAAATGATGGCTTCAATGCACTAAGCATTAGTTGAAGGGGGAATGGGTGAGCTGTGATGTAACTGTCTAGACACATACATGTAAAATGGCGATTTTGGCTAGTTTGTAGAGGACAATAATTGTTCAGGGACTGCATCTCAGCAAGAGTTAATGGTGTCAGGAAACAGGAAAGAGAAAATTGGCAAAAAAAATCTGCATTTCGCAATGGCCAATGAATTCACCCCAAAGTTAATCAAGTCTCAAGTCCCTTTATGTACTGTTACCTTATGCATTTTCTGATTGAGCTCACTGGATTGAACAAATGCTTTAAGCTCCAGTGACAAATATTTCATATTAAGTTGGAATGTTTTCTTGTTTCCGACTGTATAAAATCACAATTTGGTGATCTCAGGGACCAGTGAGATAGCTGGAACGGGAAATGGAAAAACTCACATACACTTGCTAACTAAGGTATGTAAGGTTGAAATTAATCTTTTTTCTCTGGACATTGCCTCTCCTTTGTCCAACCAGTGCAACTGATGGATCAGGGAAAGTGGTGTGGTATGGTTTTAATGGCATTTGTATATCACGCAATTTCAGGACAGGACAGTCTTGATGAAGGAGGTCTATTCTGGTCCATATTTTCAAATATTCAGAGAACTACTGTTCTTTAAAGTTAATTGTGATAGCTTAAGCAACCATTTTGTGTTTTCCATAAGAAAATTTAATTGAATTTGACAAAAAGAATTCAGATTGATAATTAGACTTATGTTAAACCTGATCAATTTAGGAGCTGGTCAATGTTCAGAACATGACACTAACTTGTTTGCATACTTGGTAACTTTGTGTGCATGTGCAAAATGGAATGGTAGTTTGAATTCTAAAACTATCAGATGTTTTATGGATGATGGTGACATTCATTCACCCAGAAATACCCCACAGTTCCTTTGTTGCTTCAGCTAATTATTCCTTAAATGATTCCATGTATCAATTCTATCCACTCTTTCTGTGAAGAATTTCCTAATAACAGTCTTAAGTTTACCTTTTACTAGTCTGAACTAGTTTCTGCTTGTCCAACTCTTGCAATTTACAGTAGATTTTTGATATAGCTTTTCTGTTTCCTTATGTCCATTGTATACATCTGAGATCAACTCCTGATTAAGGTGAAAAATCAAAGTTTCTTCACTCTTTCCTCATATCTCAAATCCCTAACACTAGGGGTAGAATTTTATGGCCCCATCGTGATGAGGGCAGGGTTGTAAAATGCAGTGAGCCGTTTAAAAGTACACCGACTTCAGCATGACTGTAAAACCCCACTGGCATAAAATTCCACCCTAGGGATCAGCCTCATGGCCCTTCTTTACACTGTCTTTAATTCCCTGCACTGGACATAGTTCTCAAGCTGTGATCTAACCAGAGCACTTTGCAATTTGATCTTGCCTCCCTTTGCCATCTATTCCATTCTATCATGAAAATTAGCAGTAAGGAGCAATAGGTAGCATATAAGAATTGAAAGAAAAATCTAATATGAGCAATTCTTTAACAAGTTTGGTAAGTATCTAGTTATAAACATTTTATTTATGTTTGCCTCCATTTAATGTATGTGCCAGGATTGTACTACAATGTGAATCAAATACTGCAACAATTACATGTAAATCTTTGGTGGGAAACTGTGAATAGTATGGCTATAACTTATCCAAGGAATTAGAATAATGCAAAGGGTTTGTTGGCATCATTCAAGATTCAATTAAAGCCTTGTACTCAGTTTTTAGCATCTACAAGTTGTCTGTTAAAAATAAGAGAATCGTACTGTTTAGTTGATAAAACAAAAAGGGTATTGATAGCTAAAATATTGAAAATACATTAAGACTTTTAGAAGCTCCTGCAATGACACCATTCTTGAATAATACTCCCATATGATTCACAGGCAGATATAAGAATATAAAAACAGAAATTGCTGGAAAGATTCAGTAGGTTTGTCAGCATCTGCGAAGAGAGAAACAGAGTTAACTTTGTCGGTCAATTTCCGTGCATTAGAACATGTCCAGGGAGTTATCGACCAGTCAGCTTAACATCGATGGTTAACAAAATAATGGAATCCCGACGAAAGGAGAGGATAGAAGAACTTCTGTATATAAAAAACATAATAATGAAGGGAAACTCTGAATGGTAATTCAGGAGATGTAATTTATCTGGATTTTCAAAAGGACTTTGATAAGGTCTCCTGTAATAGACTAACCAACAAGGTCAGAGAAGTGGAGTCAGAGGCTAAGTGGCAGAATGGATTACTAACCAGAGAGCAGAGATTGTGAGTAAAGGGTAGTTATTCAGAGTGGTAGAAGTTGAGAAGTGGTATTCCACAAGAATCAGTGCCTGAACCACGGCTGCTCCCAATCTGCCTTACCAATTTGGACTTTAAAGTCAAAACCAATTTTTAAATTTGCGGATGACACCAAATTGGGGTGGGGAGGCAGGGGTGAAGACAGTAAACACTGAGAAGACTGCAACAACTTATACGGGGGCATTAATAAACCATCTGAATCAGCAAATACTTGGTAAATTAAGTTCAACACACAAATCTGAGGTAGTATGTTTCAATAGGAAGAACAGGGAGGTCACTTATTTGGAAGGTGCACGTCTAGGTGGGTTAAAGGAACAAAGGGATCTTGGAGTACTAATACACCAGTCACCAAAAGTTGCAGCACAGGTTAGCAAGGCCGGAAAAAAAAATCAAAACCAACTAGGCTTTGTTTCTAAAAGATTAGAATTGAAAAATCGGGAAATTATGCTAAGCTTGTATCAAACTTGGTGAGACCACATTGTGTGCAGTTCTGGTAGCTCTTTTAGAAAAAGGATATGGACGGACTAGAGAGCTCGCAGAGAAGATCTACCCAGTAGGGCACATGTATAAATCAGGAAAAGATCGACAGGCTGGGTCTCTTTTCTCTCGAAAAAAGACAGGGGGTACAGACAGGTCTTTATCAAAACTTTTTATGATTTTAGAGTGGATACAGAGAATGTTCCTGTTGTGGCGCAGAGCATAACTGGAGGCCATCAATATAAGATAGTCACCAAGAACTCCAGCAGGGAATTCTGAAAAAAACGTCTTTACCAAAGAGTTGCAAGTATGTTGAAGTGAATAGTACAGATGCATTTAAAGGGAAGCTAGGCTTGAGCGGGGAGGGAATATAGGGTTATGATAATAGATTTAGATGAGGAAAGAAGGGAGGAGACACAAACGGAGCATAAACACCAGCATGGACTTGAGGGGCGAATGGCCTATTTCTATGCGGTGCATCCTATGTAAACCAATGTAGATTGCCAGCATCCACAGTATTTTCCCTTTGCATAAGAGAATACAGTTCCAAAGCAAAATTTATAAGAAAATTACAACCAAATAAATCTGTAACTTACCTTCCAAAAAATAGACTGGAATTTGCTCAGAATAAATGAAAGCCACTGACAAATGTATTCAGCACAGTACTGTAACAGCTTGCCAGTCAACCACTAGACCTTGTCGTTCAATACAAATGGATGCAGTTCAATGTAACTCTATAGTAGAGTCAAAAGTCACAAATTGATGCGATTACAGGTACAAGATTTTTCACAAACTTTTCATCTTGCTGTCAAATTCAAGCTTGAAACCCTTCCTGTGACAAAGCACTCTGTCACTGGTTAAACAACCGTGGAGTTTATCCATTTTAAACAGCGACCGTGAAATTCAAGCAATTTATAACCACATCCTTTAGGCATGATTAATAATTGTCTTATAGGCAGTCCCAGCACAGTATAATAGCCAGAAATCCTTTGTATGCCCATTAATTGGACACCTATTATCCTTCATATGGGTATCTAATAATAATTTACACAAGTGACTAGATCTGTTGGCAGCTGGTAGCTGTTATTCTGAATAGGTTTCAATTTTATGGGAGATTTTATTCTACTTTTGTGCAATTTGCAACAACTGTGCGTGTTGATCCGTGACTGTTTGGGCCAAGATCCCATTTTGATAAAAATTTATGCCGTTATCACTAAGTTTATCAGTAAATAATTTGAAGTTAATTGCTGGAAAGTTCTACATATAAAACACACACAAAAAAACAGCTGTTGGCTAGGAGTCAAATCTTTTATTGCACTATTGTACTTAGAATTAAGGAAAGAAGTTTAATATACAATTTTACAGAAATCAGAAACATCATGCAATTGAAATGAATTCCTGAATTTTCTATGTTAAAGGTGTTTTATAATGCAAATTGTTGTCAATAAGAATTACTGAAGATGTTTTAGTTGGAAAGACCCTGCAGTGGCCAAATTATCACAATTTACTATGCTGGATGAGTCCCATTTATTTGAATGGAAAACAGCAGAAATCTTATTCTAAAATGTAGCTAATTATACTTAGCTTTTGCTACACTCCATGGGGCTCTCAAGAAATTACAAAACAGAGATTAAAAACAACTTGTATGTATATAGCATCCTTAATGTAATAAAAAGGTCTCAGGCACTTCAAAGGAGTAAACAAAATTTAATACCGAGCCACAAAGAAATATTTGGACAAAGGAGCCTAGCAAAAGTGGAGTCAATGGGAACCTGGAGGAAAACTATCCACTGATTGGAGTCATACCTAGCAAAAAGGAAGATGATTGTGGTTGTTGGAAGTCAATCATCTCAGTCCCTGGACATCACTGTAGGAGTTCCTCAAGGTAGTGTTCTGGGCCCAACCATCTTCGGCTGCTTCATCAATGACCTTCCCTCCATCATAAAGGTCAGAAGTGGGGATGTGCACTGATGATTGCAGAACATTCAGCACCATTCACGACTCTTCAGATACTGGAACAGTCTGTGACAATGTGCAGCAAGACCAGCACAATATTCCGGCTTGAGCTGATAAGTGGCAAGTAACATTTGCGTCACAAGTGCCAGGCAATGACCATCTCCCCTCGACATTCAATAGCATTACCATTGCTGAATCCCCCACAATCAAAATCCTGGGGCTACTATTGACCAGAAACCGAACTGACCAGCCATAGAATACTGAGGGAACAAGAGCAGGTCAGAGGCGAGGAATTCTGTGGCAAGTAACTCACCCCCTGACTCTCCAAAGCCCATCCACCATCTAAAAGGCACAAGTCAAGAGTGTGATGGAATACCCTCCACTTGCCTGGATGTGTGCAGCTCCAACAACAGCTGAAGGTGCAGCCATCATTGGTGGAAGCAGTTAAGGCTCAACAGTCCAGAATTAGCAGAGCACAGATAGCTCAGAGGGATGTGGGAATGAGGAAATTAGAGGTAGGGAGGTGCGAAGGAACCAATGTAGGTCCGTAAGCACACAGCTGATAAAGTGAAAGGGGCTGAGTGCAAGTAAGGCCACAGGCTGCAATTTTGGATGACCTCAAGTTTACAGAGGGTAGAACATGGATGGCCAGCAAGGAGTGTGGTGTGATAGTTAAATATAGAGTTAACAAAGAGATGAATGAGGTTTTAAGTAGAAGAGCTGAGATATGGCTGAAGTTGGCCACTGTTATTGAGGGGGAAATAGGCAGTCTTAGTCATGGCATGGTTGTGTGATTGGAAACTCATCTCTGCATCAAACATGACACCGATATTTTGAAGTCTAGTTCAGACTCAGACACCTGCCAGGGAGGGGGATGGAGTTTGCGGTTGGGAGACAAAGTTGGAGGCTGGGACCGAAGGCACTGGCTTCTCTTCACAATATTTAGGAATCCAAATTTTTGCTCATCAGGTACTGAATGTCAGACAAGCAGTCTAACTATTTAAGATTATGGAGGGGTCAAGAAAGGTAATGGTGAAGCATGTGAGAAAAAGGACTTTTCACTAAGTACCCAGAAAATTACCTGCATCTAACCGTAAAGAGTGGAAAATTGCCCAGGTATGTCCTGTACACAAAAAGCAGGACAAATCCAACCTGCCCAATTATCACCCCATCAGTCCACACTCAATCATCAGTAAAGTGATGGAAGGGGTCATCAACAATGTTGTCAAAGTGCACTTGCTTAGCAATAACCTGCTCACTGACACTCAAGTCTGAGCTCTGCCAGGATCACTCAGCTCCTGACCTCATTACAGCCTTGGTTTAAACACAGACAAAAGAGCTGAATTCCCAAGGTGAGGTGGTAGTGGCAGCCCTTGACATCAAGGCAGCATTTGACTGAGTGCGGCATCAAGAAGCCCTAGCAATGCTGGAGTCAATGGGAAAACTTTCTGCTGGTTGGAGTCATACCTAGAACAAAGGAAGATGGTTGTGGTTGTTGGAGGTCACTCATCTCAGTTCCAGGATATCATAGCAGGAGTTCCTCAGTGTAGTGTCCTAAGTCCAACCATCTTCAGCTGCTTCATCAATGACCTTTCTTCCATCATTAAGTCAGAACTGGGGGCGTTGGCTGATGATTGCGCAATGTTCAGTACCATTCCTGACTCCTCAGATACTGAAGCAGTCCATGTGCAAATGCAGCAAGAACTGGACAATATCCAGGCTTAAGCTGACAAGTGGTACGTATCATTCGTGCCACACAAGTGCCAGGCAATGGCCATCTCCAACATGGGTTGCCATTGACCAGAAACTGAACTGGACTAGCCATATAAATACTGTGGCTACAAGAACTCACCCCCTGACTCTCCAAAGCCTGTCCACCATCCACAAGACACAAGTCAGGAGTGTGATGGAATACTCCCCACTGGATGAATGCAGCTCCAACAACACTCAAGAAGCTTGATACCATCCAGGACAAAGGAGCCCACTTGATTGGCACCCCTTCTACAAACATTCACTCCCTCCACCACCGATGAACAGTGACAGCAGTGTGTACCATCTACAAGATGCACTGCCGAAGCTTACCAAGGCTCCTTAGGCAGCAGCTTCCAAACCCACAACCGCTATCATCTAGAAGGGCAAGGGCAGCAGATACATGGGAACACCGCCACCTGCAAGTTTCCCTCCCAGCTACTCCCAATCCTGACTTGGAAATATAATCACCATTCCTTCACTGTCGCTGGGTCAAAGTCCTAGAATTCCCTCCCTAACAGCACCGTGAGTGTACCTACGCCACATGGACCGCAGTGGTTCAAGAAGGCAGCTCACCACCACCTTCTCAAGGACAATTAGGGATGGGCAATAAATGCTGGCCTAGCCAGCAACACCCATATCCCATAAAAAAATTTTTAAAAAGACTCAGGTCCTTTCCCAGCCAACTCCCACAGCAAAACACCAGTCCTCCAACCCCCTGTCGATTAAGATCAAGAGCGAGATCCTGGAAAACGTGGACCATTTTCTATATCTTGGGAGCCTCCTCTAGACGAAGGCAAAGATAGATGATGAAATTCATCATCGCCTGCAATGTGCCAGCTCAGCCTCTGGCCAAATGAGGGAAGAGAGACTGAGCACCAGGATCTTAAACCTGAGACTAAAGTCATGGTTTATCAGGTAGCAGTGATCGCCACACTCCCCTTTGCTTTGGACACTTGGATGGCCCACAACAGGCACCTCAAAGCTCTTGAGAAGTACCACCAGCAGTGCCTTTGCAAGATCCTCCACATCTGGTGGCAGTACATAAGAACATAAAAACTAGGAGCAGGAATAGGCATTTCAGCCCCTCGAGCCTGGCCTGCCATTCAATACGATCATGGCTGATCTCATTTCAGCCTCAACTCCAATTTCCCGCCCTCTCCCCATAATCTTTCAACCCATTACTAATTAAAAATCTGTCTATCTCCTCCTTAAATTTAGTCAGCGTCCCGGTATCCACTGCACTCTGAGGTAGTGTATTCCACAGATTTGTGACCCTTTGAGAAAAGTAATTCCTCCTCATCTCTGATTTAAATCTACCAACGCTTAGCCTAAAACTATGGCCTCTTGTTCTGGAATGCCCCACAGGGGGAAAACATCCAGTCCACATCTACTTTGTCTATCCCCTTTAGCATCTTACATACCTCAATTATATCTTCTCTCATCCTTCTAAACTCTTGCGAGTATAGGCCTAAACTGCTCAATCTCTCCTCATAAGGCAAGCCCCTCATTTCTGGAATCAATCTAGTGAACCTTCTCTGAACCACCTCCAGTGCAACTACATCCTTCCTCAAGTAAGGGGACCAAAACTGTGCACAGTACACGAGGTGCAGTCTCACCAATGCCTTGTGCAGTTGCAACAACGCTTTCCTATTTTTATACTCTTATTCCTTTAGCAATAAATGCCAAAATTCCATTTGCCTTCCTTATTACCTGCTGTACCAGCATACTAGCTTTCAGCAATTCATGCACAAGGACACCCAGATCCCTCTGCACTGAAACATTCTGAAGTTTCTCTCCATTTAAATAAGTCAACTTTTTATTCTTCCAACCAAAATGAATGATAACCTCACACTTATCCACGTTAAACTCCATCTGCCAATTTTTGGCCCATTCACCTAACCTGTCCACACCCATTTGTAAATTTGTTATTTCTTCATTGCAACTTACTTTCCCACCTATTTTGGTGTCATCTGCAGATTTAGCTATAGTGCCTTCTATCTCTGAATCCAAGTCATTAATATAGATTGTAAATAGTTGGGGCCCAAGGACCAAACCCTGTGGCACACTTCTAGTTACAGCGTGCCATCCAGAAAAAGACCCATTTATCCCGACTCTCTGCTTTCTGTTGGTCAGCCAATCCTCTATCCAAGCAAATATATTACCCCTAACTCCGTGTGATCTTATCTTGTATATTAATCTTTTGTGCGGCACCTTATCAAAGGCTTTCTGGAAGTCCAGATATACTACATCTACAGGATCTCCACTACCCACTTTGTTTGCCACATCTTCAAAGAACTCTAGCAAATTAGTCAAACACGATTTACTCTTCATAAAACCATGCTGACCCTGATGGATTGCATTTTGACTTTCCAAATGCCCCATTACTACTTCCTTAATAATGGATTCCAACAATTTCCCAACGACAGACATTAAACTAACTGGTCTATAGTTTCCTACTCTCTGCCTCCCCCTTTTTTTGAATAAGGGTGTTATATTAGCATTTTTCCAATCCACTGGAACCTTTCCAGAATCCAGGGAATTTTGGAATATTATAGGCAATGCATCCACTATCTCCGCTGCCACTGCCTTTAAGACCCTGGGATGTAGGCCATTAGGACTTGTCCACCTTTAATCCCAAAAGTTTGCTCAGTACTTTTTCTCTAATGATGGTGATTGTTCTACGTTCCTCCTTCTCTATACCCTCTGCACTACCTGTTACTATTGGGGTGGTACTAGAGTCCTCCACCATGAAAACTGAGGCAAAATATTGATTAAGCGTCTCTGCCATTTCTGCGTTCCCCACTATTAACTCTCCAGTCTCATCCTCCAAGGGGACCAACATTCACTTTAGCCACTCTTTTTCCTTTTATATACTTGTAGAAGCTTTTGCTATCAGTTTTTACATTTTGCGCTAGTTTTCTTCATAATTTACCTTTTCTCTTTTTATGTTTTTAGTAGCCCTTTGTTGATCTTAAAAAGTTTCCCAATCTTCCAGCCTGCCACTGACCTTTGCAATTTGGTATCCTTAGTTTTTGCCTTTATGTTATTTTTAACTTCCTTGCTTAGCCATGGATACTTGTTCCCCCTCTTACCATCTTTCTTCTTCTTTGGAATATATTTTACTTGGGCAGAATTGATTATGTCCTTAAATAACTGCCACTGTTCATCAACAGTCCTGCCTTGTAATCTGGAAAAACTCAACAGGTCTGGCAGCATTGGTGGAGATGAGGACAGTTGACGTTTCGAGTCCTCATGACCCTTCAACAGAAATAAGTAAAAATAGGAGAGAGGTGAAATATAAGCTGGTTAAAGGGGGGGGGGTTGTTCTTTTGTCTGTGACATCCTTTGGTTATCTCCTCCTATCACTGCTTGCTTGTCCCAACAACCCCCACCTTCTTCCGCACCCCCCCCCCCCAGCTTATATTTCACCCCTCTCCTATGTTTACTTAGTTCTGTTGAAGGGTCATGAGGATTCGAAACGTCGACTGTACTCTTCTCCACCGATGCTGCCAGACCTGCTGAGTTTTTTCAAGTATTTCTGTTTCTGTTTTCGATTTCCAGCACCCGCAGTTTTTCGTTTTTATATCTGCCTTGTAGTCTTCCTGCCCAGTCCACTGGGGCCAAATCTGCCCTCATGCCTATGTAGGTACCTTTGTTTAACTCCAGAACACTAGTGTGGGACTCAAGTTTCTCACGCTTAAACTGAACTTGAAATTCTAATATGCTATGATCACTCTTCTCTAGAGGATCCTTTACTGAGATCATGAATTAATCCCATCTCATTACACAAAACCAAATCCAGAATAGCCTGTTCCCTGGTTGGTTCCACAACATATTGCTCCAAGAAACAATCTCTAGTACACTCTATGAACTCTCCTATGAGGCTATCCTTGCCAATTTGATTAGTCCAGTCTATATGCATATTAAAATCACCCATGATTATTGTCGTGCCTTTCTTACATGCTCCCAGCATTTCCTGGCTTATACAGTAAAGGCAGTCCAACAGCACCATCCTTTCCCAAGCCAACTTGCCCAATATCGAGGCGCTAATCATTCCAAACCAGCTACACTGGGCAGAATATGTCATTCTGGCACAAAACTCCCAAAGCAACTGCCTTACTCAGAACACAGTGACGGCAGGAGACTCCCAGAAGGACAGTGGAAACGCTTTACGGATGCCCTCAAAGCATCCCTGAAGATGTCAAATGTACCTGCAGACTCAGGGGGGGATCCTGGCTTGTGACCAACCAAAATGGAGAGGGCTAATTTGGGAAGACACTGAACACATCAAGACATTTCATGAGGAAAGTTCAGAGGCAGAGTCGTGATGTCAGAGAAGGATACAAACTTCTAAATAACCAATCCCCAACATTTAAAAGTACCCTCTGCTCCACGTACAGCAGAGTCTGCAGGGAATGCATTGGATTTATCAGCCATTTCAGAACCCATCGAATCGGAGTGGAGGCAAGTCATCTTCGATTCCAAGGGACTGCCTAAGAAAAAGGTGACATAGAGCTGGGTGTCATTGGGGTACATATGGAAACTGATGTCATATTTTTGGGTGATCTTGCAGAGAGGAATAATGCAGAAGAGAAATAGGAAGGGGACAAACATAGATCCTTGGTGGACACCACAAGTAGTGGTGCAGTAGTGGGAAGAGAAGTTATTGCTGGTGATTCTCTGGCTATGATTAGATAGATAGGAATGGAACCAGGCGGGTGCAGCCCCACCCAGCTAAATGATGGTGAAGAGGCACTAAAAGAGGATGGTGTTGTCAACCATGTCAAAAGCTGCAAAAAAGTTAGACGGATGAGTAGGTATAGTTTACCTTTGTCACAGTCCCAATAAATGTCACTTTTGACTTTGATAACAGCTGTTTCATTACTGTGACAGAGGAGCAAACTTGTTTGGAGCGATTCAAACACAGAATTTTAGGAACGACAGGCACAAATTTGGAAAGCAACGAAATAAAACAAACATAAATATGAAGTGAATTTGCTCCATATTTTATTCAAGTAAAACCAAACTCCAATTTTCTGCTAAAGTGAGATCCTAAGTGCAAAAAGAACATAATTACATTAACAACACCATTCTAGTATTACTAAGCCAGTATCACTTTTATTAACGTCACTGAAAAACAGATGCTGCAGCTACAAAAGATTGAAACCCATTGCTTTCACAGTAGGCAATTAGTGAGGCAAATCAATCATTCTTCAACCCAAACTACAACCAAAGTTACATCATTTCAAGTAAATGCACAATTATACAGTTGAATATTGAAAAACATATAATTTGTCAAGAACCTATCTGCAGTTAAAAGTTCCTAACAATAATGTCAAGAGGTAAATGTATTTCATAAAAGTTTAACTGGCCGGATCAACTACCAATATGCATTTATTCAATTCCAAAACAACCATACTATATAATGTACAGGCGCAAACATGTTGAGCACAAATATATATTTTCAATACTTGCATTAATTCATTCTGACTGGTTGTCGGTTTTCCTTCCAGGTTAGCAGCATACGTCCTTGAAGTATTTCGTCAAGCTACAAATGGCTTCCATTTAACCAAAAGAGGAAGGGGGGAGAAATGGCACATTATTCCCCTGGTATGAACGAACACACAAAAACTAAGAGACTGGGAGCTTCAACCTGCTGGACCAATTTAAATAAGCTATCCCCAAATAAGGACACAGTCAGAAATACTTAAGTAAAAAAAAAGGACCAAATTTGAAGCCCTAAAAAATTATGATTGGAGTGTGTCCTACATAAATATTAAAAAGTTTTATAATGAGAAATTAGGAACCCTGGAACTGGGCGATATTATAAACACAAACTCGTTATTGCTGCAGGTCAGACCGAACCGTTTGTTTCCCCCATTGATCGTTTCATCGCAGATCTTTCCCCCCACCCAATCATTTATTTTTGAAACATTTTGGAGAGGGTTTTTTTTTTCGGCTTTATTTGCAGCAAATAACGAGATATCTCTGCGCGGTCCTGGACTGGAGGCTGCGTTTAAACTGTTATCTTTGAGACCGGGAAGCCAGGGCTACGGAGGAGGGAGGGAGGAAGTGGGGGTGCGGGGGTGGGGGGGCCGCTCGCACTCACCATGGTACAAATCGAGGCGATTTTTCTGACAGTCATCAGTATTTCCATCCGTCCGCCGCCATGTTGCCCAAACCGTACAACCCGACAACCGAACCCGGGGGGGCTCCTCAGCCGCGTCACACCCACAGCCGCTCCCTCCCCCCACCCCCAAACCCATCCCTCCCACCCACTCCCCTCGCGACCCCAGCAACCGGCTCACCCGCAGCCCGTCCGCCGCACACTCCAGCCCCCCCTCCCCCCTGACAGCCGTTCCGCAGTAGATGCGTTCCTCCCGCTCCTAACCTGCGCTGGACAAACGATCCATCACCGGAGCTACACACACACACACACACACACACACAGAGGGAGGGTGGGGATTTCTGTCCGCCCCTGCTGAGAAGTGCAGCAGTTGCAAACCCGGCCTGTGCTTTCCGACCATTCCGGTTCGTGTCCCTCCTACATCTTTGCACAATTCAGGGCTCCCCTCACAGCGAGGATTTCTTTTTGTTTTCAATTCGTTCTTTGGGGGTGGGTGGGTGGTGTGAACGCCGTTGCCCATCCCGAATTGCGCCTCCAGCCCGGGCGGGCGGTGGGGGGGGGGTGGGTACCGGGGACATTTCGTTATCTCTTTAAATTGAGATCATTCATTCATTGCTGTTAGCATTTGAGCGAAGGAAACTCTTTATGTTCTAAGACTGATTTCATCGCGTTTTAAAATCAAACTAAATCAGACCTAAACAGTGAGGTTTGACAACTTTTGGAATGGAAGTCTGCAATTTAAACCACAATTGAATACATTCATTTACAATGTTTCTTTTATTAAAATACCTGCAAATGTTAATAGTAAGTAGTAGTAATAGTAATGTTTCCAATAATAGGGTGACCCATTTGACCACTTAATATATTTGCAAGGAATTCATAGCAAGAATTGCATTAGCCACACTCTTAACATATTTCTTGTTTTGCTCCATAACGTTCCTGTGAAACGCCTTGGGCCGTTATGTTAATCTGCATAGCTGATGTGTGTAAATACTTTAGTCATTAGTTAATACTCATCAGATACAAGTTTCTCTGACTAATTTATTGATAATGCATCATCTGCTATGACATCATATCAATACTGTTATAACGATATATTACGTTAAAAGCAGTACCATAAATAAATAAGTTGTCCTTGTGCTGCAACTACTCCAAAATATCACTTTTTTACTGTCAATCTCAATTAGTAAACTGGAGAAATAACTAGTTGTGTCATAAATTAGACAGCTGGGCTAAACTTTGTGTAATCTATGTTCCAAAATATTCCCCTAACACAAAAGCTGCATTATGTAAAACTTATGGAGACTGAAGGATTGCCAGGCGAATCTGGATCTCTGTTGAAGCATCATCAATTTCAACCCTGGCACAATGTTCCTGTTTCAATGCTAATAAAAGACATATTCTGCAATAATAGCACTGGCTATCTTTGGGTTGCTGAAACCCTTAGCAGTTTTAGGACTAAGGCTTCAAAGAGGTTTGTTCATTTTTGATGGGAATTCCCCATGAAGAGAAGTTTGGAAACTATTATCCTTGCAGCTAAAATTATTTAAACGTGCTATTCTTAAGAAGGAGTAAGATAGATACGGTTCTATTCACTTAACATAACTATTTTGTAGGTATTCATCTGTACAGCTGATGTGTGTAAATGTTACATAGTTTAGTCATTAGTTAATACTCATCAGACACAAGTTTCTCTGATTAATTTATTGATAATGCTATGTCAGCATAACATCAATACTGTCACTTTCTCAAGGTAAATACCAGATTTTTAGAAGATATATAAAAAGGTTTTTTAAATGTATTAAAAGGTAAAAGAACACTTTTTGCCAATTTTACTCTTTTTGTGGCACTCTTTGTCTCCTGAAAATACTGACTTTTGTTGGGAAGACAGCTCCATGGACAACAAACACTCTCCAGAACCTGTGATGCATTGATAGGATTATCCATGTGGATGCAATCACTACTGGAAGCTTGGCAGGACAAGATTACCGCCTGCCAACTGACACTAATATCATAGTTAATTGGATCACCGTCATTTGCCTTTTTTCAGACATTAAAATATCTCATATATCTTTTACTGGGGCATTATCCATTTGGGGTGATAATTAGTATGGTACTGAAGTCGTATGGGCCTGTACCAGTTTAAAGAAGCCACAGGACAGAACTTTGTTTTGGAGACAGAGCAAAATTGCTTAATCTGGTAATGTTGAGGAAGCCAGCAGCAGGAAATAGCACCTCCAGATTTTCAGATTAGAGGACCACAAAAAGAGTGTTTTAGGACCAATGGCTGGAAATGGCCAGGACAGTCAGTGTCAACTGAACCACCACCCATATTACCACTTGGTGTGGGAAGAAGTGTAATGGCCTCAGAAATTCAGCAAGTTAAAAGAAGCCAACCATGCTAGAATTTAAGAATGTACTATACAAAGCATATTTGCCACAAACAATGATGTTCCCTTAAAAGATATTGAAGTGCTTTGCAGTTTATCATCAATGTCCCAAAAGCAGAACAGTGCCTTTTAAACCCACAGCTTTCACCTGGAAATTTTCCTTCACTCTAATCCTTACATGTAATTACCCTTCAACATGCTTCATATGGAATGACCCACCCCCCACCGCCGCCTTTATAGCTCCATACAAAATACCTGGGCTTTAGTGTAAGTTTTAGCATCAAGAAGTCATTGTCCCTTTTAACATTATGTCCACAACTGCTAACGGAGAAATGTCTTTGCCATAGGAGAAAGAAGCTTTACAGCTCCTGGGGAGACATTCCATGAGATGGAAATGAGGATTTCTTTTTTCTTTCATGGGATGTGAGCATCGCTGACAAGGCCAGCATTTGCTGTCCATACCTAATTATCCTTGAATTGAGTATGCTGCTGGCCATTTCAGATGTCTATGTGTGCCTCCAACTGTGGGCTACATATGACTGCAGACCTACAGCTGGAGACATATGTAGGCCAGAGTAAGTAAGAATGGCAAATTTTCTTTCTAAAGGGCATGAGTGAAACAGTTGCCCTGGTGGGATTTGAACCTGTGGCCCCTGGGTATTAGCCTGAGCTTCTGGATTACTAGTCCAGTGACATTACCACTATGCCACCATCAGCAAACATTCACACAACTGGTATCAGCCTGCCATCCAGATGGACAGAACCATGGAACACATGCAGCATAAAGAACCAACATCTCAGGACTGATCCAACAGCAGAGGTCCCTGACTTTGATCTCCATGGAAAACAGTGTTGGTCGCTCAACTGAATCTGCACAGAACATGGACAATGTGGCCCAGCTGCTCCATGACTGGTGAGGGTCAACCCGAAGTGCGATTGTGGCCATGAGCCCCAGAGCATTGAATACATTACATCAACTTGTCTACTAAGATCTGTAGTGGGAGGCACTTCATTTCCCCATTTGATATCTCAGGAGGCCATCTTAGGATAGCCAAATTGGAAATTCTACACATACTAATAGTAATACCAACCCAGATACCCCAGGGAATGAAAAGTTAGATAGTGAAGCAGAATTGTATACATTAGGTAACACACAGTCCATAACTGGTTAGTGGCATTGGGTAGATAGTGATTTACTTGGCTTTTTGTTAAATATAGCAGTTTTGAAATTGTAATTTTCTTTTAAAATAATGTCTAAGCAGGAAATCGTTTTTATGGGTTCTTAGTCATTATCTTATAGAATAGACTGGAATGCACTGATTCAGCCCACACATTCAAAATGGAATTGATCAGATACTTAAATCAACATGAAATTTGAGGATGTAAGTAAGGAAAAAGTTGAAAATAGTTCAAATCCTGAATGACAGAGGCAACTGGATGGATTGAATGATCTTTCTAATCACTTGCCTGGAATCACAGAATCATACAGCACAGTAGGATGCCATCTGGCCCATTGTGAACGTACTGGCTCTTTGAAAAGCTGTTCAAATAAATCCACTCCCTGTTGAGTTTTTCCACGTATTTTTGTTTTTGTTTTGGATTTCCAGCATCCGCAGTTTTTTGTTTTTATCCACTCCCTTGCTGCTTCCCCATACTACTGCAAATTTCTTCTTTCCAAGTACATATATGCAATATGCATGCAAGTTACGACTGAATCTGCTTCCTCCGCCCATTCAGGTAGTGCAGTCCAGGCAATAACAACTCACTGCATTAACAGAAATCTCTTCCCTTTTTTGCCGATTACCTTAAATTTGTTTCTCCTGGTTCCAGACCCTTTTCTTAACAGAAACAGTTTCTCACTATTTACTCCATCAAAGCTCTTTATTATTAGCCTTACTGGAACCACTGATTTAAGTCAATGAGTAAGCCAAATTGCATTCTTATTATTTGGGTTTCTACGATGTTTACATGTATTCGCGGATTGCATTCAGTGATGGTCCCTGAAAGCTATGACATGGCCCATTTATGAGGAAGGATTTCCACCCCAAATTTTAACTTGATTTCCTCCTCCTTCCCTCCCCTTTCAGCTTTGCATTTCCAGTCTGGATTTCACCTCACTGACCATAACCCACTGATCACAATTAGACTCATCTCTCAGTCTTCAGTATAAATCCTTTGGCACAGGTAAATCACATCAATTGATACAGAATGGGATTGCATTCGTCGACTGTTTCCAAAAGGTCAGAATTTGTTGAACGCATAACATTTGGTTCAACATGTCTTTGAGAGAGCTATCCAATTAGTCCCACTCCCCTACTCTTTCCCCATGGCCCTGCACTTATTTCCCTTTAAGTATTTATCCAATTCCCCTTTCAAAATATTTTTGGCAATTTGCTTCCACCACCCCTTCAGGCAATGCATTCCAGATCATAGCAGCTCGTGTTGGAGGAATCCAATTAGGTCCGTGATTGGCAGTTGTTGGGTTTGTTACAATTTCTCATTGGCCGCTGCCGCCAGAATATTTGTTGTAAGTTTGCGGCGAGGGCGGGGAGAGAAGTTTCATTCTTGATTGAATTTGGGAAAGTACAGTACCACTTGGTCGTGGCTCATAGCCCCTCGGCAAAAATAGGAACAATCCGAGTCCGGATACAATCACAGGGGCTCACTTCGGGGGGTGCGGTCAGGGCAGCTCGTAAAGTTTCCGTTTTGCTAGCTTTTTTTTTCCGCTCATTTTAATGTGCAGTTTTATAAATGCGTCTCACCCAGAACACTATGTCAAACAATTCGAGTAACTTCCTACTGCTTCCCATACCGGAGGTCCCAGTGCTTGACTACCTGCACAACAGAAACGTGAAGATCGTGGTGCTGGGAGCAAGGAGGGTTGGAAAGACGGGTAAGAAAGAGAAGGGAAAATATCGGGGAGATTCGTATAAAAGGGGGATTGTTAATTCGAAGTGTCTGTCCGCACTCGAAGTTCCGCATTTGTACTCAGGAATATAGGTGTGGTAATCCATTCCACTATGATCGTGATATGTTAAGGTACTTAGCCTGAACCGAGAACAAGGAAGCATGTTTTTGCAACTGTTCTTTGATCCCGACACTTCTGCCCTGATACTGACAGTAAATCTGCCGCTAATTTAGGGGTTAAAGTTATCACCTCTAATTTTTAAACCGCGGTTGTAGCGAGACCTATCTAACAATTAAGCTGCTCTTAACCTCAAACCCTAACCTCTAACTCAACTGCCAATTTCTCAAATTTAGAAGGCTGTTTCTCTATAAACACCACCTTACCCTCAACAGCTGATCTATCGAATTTCCAGACCATAATGTAAATATATAGTTTCTCTTAATCTTAATCGGTTTGCATTAACTTCATCCCTGTCATTGAAGAAGCACTTGAACAGATGCCCTCTTCGAGAATTGATAAATTAAACCTACATTTCACTTTTTTTTCAAAAAGGTTTTCTTATCTATAGCACAAATATGTGTGTTGTCAGGGAAGGGGCTCTATGTAATCGCCATTGACTTTGTGAGTGTAAAATTGATGGGGGCATAAACTTGAAGTTAAATGATTGGATAAAAACACGTTAGAGGAATTTACATTTCTGTTTAAAGTGGCCTCTTCGCCAGAATGAACAAATTGAATTCTGTCACCATTTGGTTTGTCCAGGACAAATCTTTTTGATGAATGTATATATACCCTGACTCAGTACAGCAGGATTGTGATGTTTAGTACTAACCTGGCCCATTTCTTTAAGGCCCGTTTTCAATTACTCCCTGTAACAGTTTGTAATTTCCTGAGGTAAATTAAATACCAGTAAATTAGTTGTATGTTTCAGATAGGAAGAATCCATCACAGTGTGAAACGCCTGGCTTAATTTCTCAGTTTTTGAGATTGTGTTTTACATCTGTAGCCAATCACATCAGAAGACGATTGAGGTGTAGAAAATTATGAGGAGAATAGATAGGGTAGACAAGAAGGAACTTTTCCCCTTGGTGGACGGATCAATAACCAGGGGGCAGGAGGTTTAGAGGGGATGTGAGGAAGAATTTTTTTCACCCAGAGGGTGGTGGGAAGCTGGAACTCACTGCCTTAAGGGATGGTAGAGGCAGAAACCCTCATAACATTTAAGAAGTATTTGGATGTGCATTTGCGATGCCATGGCATACAAGGCTATGGGCCTAGTGCTGAAAATGGGATTAGAATAGTTAGGTACTTGTTTGACCGGCACAGACTCAATGGGCCAAAGGGCCTTTTCCTATGCTGTACACCTCTATGACTCTAAGTGTGATGGTTGAAGTGAGGCTTTATGCTTGCTAGGACTAGGCATATTGATCTCCTGGCAAGGTGAATCGGAGGAGATTTATTTAAGCCATTAAAGAATTTGCACAATGATAGTATTAGACTTTCTATTATCCTTGTTCCCACATTGATAATTCTTCAATCTGTGTGCTAGGAGCAAGACATTGATCTCACAAATTAACCATATGTTATAGCCTTTAATGTCTCTTGTCACCTTTATCCTTTTTTCTCTGCTTTCTAATTCTGTTCAGCTGCCCACTCTTAGATCTACATACTTCCTTCATTCTCCTCACCTCAGCTTGTGTGGGGCTCTCTGCACACTTTTTTCCTACCTGAATACTGTAACTTTGAAAAGAAGTTTTCATTTTTTTTAAACACTGATTTGGATTATACTGTATTCAATCACTTACCATACATGTCCCACCAAATATATATATCATCCTTCTTAGTCCCCCGTGTCATCCATGAGCAACATGGGTTTTTTCTGGTACTTGCTTATTATCTGAGCCAGCTAGTCTTATACATTTTGTACACAGTTTATGATGAAATCATACAATCTTCCTGTGTCGAATATTGTTACATGTCCTATGCATGTGCACCATCTGAAACCTGAATACAGGAAAAGCCACTCCTCAGTACTGAGCTGGGAAAGATGTTTTTGGAAGTACTTACAGTTAATACAGTGTATTTGTATGGTACAAGTATTTTACATTTGTTGGTTGTGGTTCCTCAGCTCAGTGATCCAAGGCTTAAGTTTCAGGTCACAGTTCTGGGAGTGGATCCAGCCAAAGCAATATTGGAGACAGAACACAGAGAGTGGTGCTATGGTACATAGTTCTACTTTGGGGAATACTGAAACATAAGTACAACAGGATAACCAAGAGGTAAATAAATGGTAAGCCATGACATCCAAAAACATGACACAGGAAATATGTCATTAATACGAAGATGCAAAATTTCTTATAAATAGGTTGTATAATGTAGCTAAAGTCATAGCAACAATGACTCATATAGTTATATTGTGCCTTTAACATAAAATATTCCAAGGCACTTCATGGGCAAACAAACTATGACATCGAGCCATATAAGGAGAGATTAGGTCAGATGAGGAAAAACTTTATCAATAAGATAGGTTTTAAGGAGGAAAGTGATGTAGAGAGATAATGGTTTAGGGGAGGAATTCCAGAGCTTGGGGCCCAAGCAACTTATGGCACAGTGTGATAAATATCTAGTTCTTGTTAATATTTGAAAGATAATGTTTAGTTCTGGGAAGATTCAAGTTTAACTGTAGAAAATGAGATAAATGCAACTAAAACAGCTTGAAGACTATTACATTTAAAAGGTTGAGGCCATATTGGCTTAAGGGGTTAACAGCTAGAAAGGTAAGATCCTAAAACAGCAGGTGGTCTTACTTAACTGGAGAGCTGAAGACATGATATCTACACTGCTTGCAAAGAAATGTAGTACAGCAAGATGTTTTGTTTTGGGAGTTAGAACTAAGTTGGTTTAAAAGCATTCAGTGAATCCTAAAGGCTCCATCATGGAGATGGGTAGATGTTTAAGAAGGTTCTCTGGTTTCAATTTATTTCTGTGTTCTGCATTAGGGAAAGAGACTGGATGCCGAAAGGGTACTGCTGTTAGTTGTTTCCAGGCAGTTAGGACTCAAAGAATCTGTGAGCTGTTTGGTGCAATTAGGGCTCAGGAGAACTCCTGAGAGTTGAGAAGGTTGCAGAAAGTTGCTGATTCCATGCTGAGAGGGTTAGTGCTCAGAAGAAACCCTGGGAGCCATTTGTAGCTCGGTGCAGCTGGGAGACTGGAACCCAGAGGCAGTGCCAGATTAGTGAGGCCAGCAGTCTGCAAAAGAGTTGGAAGTGTGCAGGTTATTATAGGCAGGATTGCAGCTTTGTGAATCACATGAATGCAGTCTTGGATGAAGAGATTGAACGATCAAGAGATGAGCAGTCATTGAGGCAATCTATGTCAGAGTGGCTTGAGGGAATTCAAAAGCTAGATCTTCAAAAGTGAAGATTAGAAATCCCTCATGAGGGGGATAGAATTTTGACAAGATATTGTGACTGTTAATGGTCACTGACATCTGGGGGGCTTGCTGAGAAATCCATGGGATCTTTCTTGGTTGCATCCATCATTTAATATGCAGTGTGGTGTGCTTGATAGTTTGCCTGTTAATTCATATTTACCTCATGTTAATTCTGAATGTTAGAGTATAAGATGGATATTGTAAATTGTTTTACTTTTCTGACTTTGTATAGCGGAGTTTATTTTGGTTGTTTAAAACTGTGTGATCTTGTGGCTTTATCCTCCTATTGGGTTACTGGATTTCAAACTTAATCTACTTTTAAAAGTTACTGGTCCCTATCCAGATCGTAACAAAAGCCATCATGGGTGGAGCAATTGAAATCGAAGATGCTCAAGAAGCCAGAATTAGAGGAGTGCAGAAATCTGAAAAGGTTGTGGGGCTGGAGCAGATTAGAGATATGGAGGGACTTGAAAACCAGGATGAGAATTTTAAAATTGAGGCTTAACAGGGGGCCACTGTAGGTCAGCATGCACAGGGATGACAGGTGAACAGGACCTGGTGCAAGTTAGAACATAGGTAGCAGAATTTTAGATGACCTCAAATTTATGGAGGATAGAATGAGAGGGGCCAGTCAGGAGTGCAATGGAATAGTTAAGTTAAGAAGTAACAAAGGCATTTAGGGTTTCAATGAGATGGGTAGTTGAGCAATGTTACAGAGTTGGAAATATTCATTCTTATTGATGGTGTGAATATGTGGGCATACAGATAGATCTGAGATATAAACTCGTGAATGTTGAACAGAAAAGCTTACTTTTTCATCAACTTAATTGAAAAGTTGCATTTCACATTTTTCTTGCAGCTTTGATTGTACGGTTTCTCACAAAAAGATTCATTGGAGATTATGAACCGAACACAGGTAATTGTTACATCAGCATATTATTTAAATGGAGAGAGTGGTACATAGGGATCTGGGTGTCTTGGTACTAGAATTACAAAACATTAGTATGTAGGTACAGCAAATGATTAGGAAGGCAAATGGAATGTTGTCATTTATTGCAAGGGGAAAGGAATATATAAATTAGGGATGTTTTGCTACAGATGTACAGGGCATTGGTAAGACCACAACTACAGCACCATGTACAGTTTTTGTCTCCTTATTTAAGAAAGCATTAGAAGCAGTTCAGAGAAGGTTCATTCAACTCATTCCTGGGATGAAGGCCTTATCTTATGAGGACAGGTTGGGCCTTCTATTCATTGGAGCTTAGAAAAAACAAAAGATCCTGAAGGGATTTGACAGAGTGGATGCTGAAAGGATGTTACCCCTCATGGGAGAGACTAAAACTAGGGACATAGTTTAAAAAATAAGTCTCCAGTTTAGAACAACAATGAGGAGAATTTTTCTTGAGGGACATGAGCCTGTGGAACTCTCTTCACCAAACAGCAATGGAGGTAGAGTAATTGAATATTTTTAAGGCAGAGGTAGATTGACTCCCTTGTTAGTCAAGAATCTAAGGCTATCCAGGGTAGGCAGGAAAGCAATGTGGAGGCTCAGCCATGATAATGAATGGCAAATTAGGCTCGGGGGGTTGAATGGCCTACTCTTAATTTGTATGTTTGTATATTCAGGTGCTTTCTATTTGTCAATATTTTTAGTAGGTACTTGAACGTATTCTTTTAAATTTCAGGAGCTCTATACTCCAGACAGATTAGCGTCGATGGAGATCAAATTTCATTGCAAGTGCAAGACACTCCCTATGCTAATCAGGTAGAATCCATTTCTATATTTTCTCTTTTTGGGAATTTTGCACTCAAGGTGTGGGCTTTTATTACTGGAAATGTAACACTTTCCATTTATTCTTAAAATTGCAGTATTACAGTCAAGTATACCAAAATTAGATGCAGAGTAAAACTCCCTCCACTTTGTCCTTGTAATGCACAAATGTCAAAAGAGGACCCCCTCCAATTCAGCTATGATTTTCTTTTCTGTCATATATCAGCCAGTCTGTGAGCTTCCTTGATGAGAGTCCCATTTCCCGATGAATTGAGGTGGGTTTTTTTATGGCCCATACCAGGGAGATGAAATCACTCGAGCTCAGTTTATATGGATCCCACACAGCAAACATGAGAGATTTTTGCATCAGCTAGATTATAACCATTATCAGAGTAGAAAATTTGCATCCAGCTTTATGTTGGCAGAGGCAGAAAGAATTGAGGTGCATTGAAACAATGATAAAAGAAAAGGCAGTGTGATATTCTTCCTGTGTTGTGTTTTGTCTTTCATTCAGCAAACAGGGGTATTTAATTTGAAATAAATTTGTATATAATGGCTGGTTTAACGATGGAATCTCGCTATTAGTAACCCTTAAAGAAGATCAATCCAGTTCAAAGAATTATAATTAATATTAAAGAGCCTCTTTTAAAGTAAACTTTTGCATTCAATCCTATAGGCAGGGTTTTGCATATCACCAGGTTCTTCCCCTGATGAAGATGTTGACGGTGAACCCGCCCCAGTTGCGGCGGGCTGCTCCACAACCATTTAATCCTGAGGAGCGTTAAGTGGCTCCGGGCGAGACTGCTGCCTCCATCTGGGAGGAACTCTCACCTCCAAGAGCTGCAAGCCAATCAAATGGCTGGCAACTGTTTGGTCCTGGCAGCGCCACTGGGAGCCAGACCTTGGGGGAGTTGGGGGTGGGGTGAGTGCAGTCTTATGGGCCCAGGAGGTGGCAAAGCAGGAACCCCATCCCCCTTTCCCACCAGTAGCCTGAGGAGTAGGACCCGGCAGGCTCCAAACTAGACTTCCTTGTCTGCCACTGCAGGAAAAATTGCAGGGTGGGATGACTTCCTTAAGTGGCCATTAATTAGCCACTTAATTAAGGGCCTCAATTGACCAAATAGTAAGTGGCTGACTGTCTTCCCCACCACATGTTAAATTGTTGTGGGGTCAAGTGTGGGGAAGGGTAGGTGCTGGGCAAAGTGACCATGGTAACATGCCCACTTTTACACACCACCCCCTATGAGTGTAAAATTGCACCCCATTTGTCTTAATCCTGTTGCCCATTATCGGCTTTGAACATTCCTAAGTCAGAAATAGACGCCAAATAAAATCCCTTTTACCTTACACGGACAGTGTGCTTGACTCCAGTCTCCAGCAAGCATCTCTTTAATAGACCAGTTAGCATCAGAGAGCAGCTGGTGGATGTCTCCTGTATATCTTTTGGAGAAGTGCCTGACATTCCCTCATGAATCCATCAAGTGTGAGATTATTGAGGTAAAACCCACAAACCATCAATCTGTATGCAATGTTAATAGTGGATTACCACAACTATTTGTGGGTGGGGGAGGGAGGTGAAGTGATGGAATGGTGAAGGATTTGGATATATAGCAGATTAGGGGGAAGATGCAATGTTACCTTCCAACGCAGTTCCCAAATTATGTGATCAACATTCACTCTTTAAACATAAATACATTAAGTTCAATTTGTTTCTGTCATTTGAAGCTAGAGATTAAATTACAGCTTGAAGATCACTGAATTCTGTTACTTTTTCTTGTAACATAAACCATTCGGTCTTGTGTGAGCTTTTTCTATTAGTCAGTCTTCTGGAAGCGATGATGACATGTTGCTGACTGTGAATGTGTGCCCTATCTTTCATGTGTGATGATCACCCCAAGCATACTGATGACTCTTGATGCATTTACTGCAGATTTTATTAAGTCTGTTTACCAGGAATTCCTACAAGCAGCATTTTGAGGATCTGATAAATTGTTGACAAAATGTAAATTGTTAACGGGAATCAGTGAAAATGAATCAAAACATGAGGAAAAATGCTATAGAATAAATACTTTGCAAATTTCTTTCAAGTTACAATTAATAATCAATTTTGAAAGAAAATAGAGAGGCAACGATATAGTTGAGTTTGATCTTGTAGGAATAAAAATATAGAAAGCAAAAAAAAACTGGAGAGCATTGTCTTAAGAGGCTGAGGCTTAACAATGATCCTGTGACTGAGCTATGCCACTTCCTCAAAGGAGACTATAGCAGGATCAAACATCTGTATGGCATTACCAATGATCCCTATTTCTAATCTCCTCCAGCCCCACAACCCTCTGAGACAGCATTGCTCCTCCTGTGCATTCCTAATTATAATTGCTCCACCGTTGATGGCCTCGCTTTCAGCTGCCTAGGCCCTAAACTTTGTAATACATTCCTTTAAACCTTTCCACCTATATTTCCTCCTTTAAGGTGCTCCATAAAATCTACCTCTTTGACCAAGTCTTTGGCCATCTGAGCTAATATCTCCTTATGTGGCTTGGTGTCACATTTTGATGATGCTCCTGCAAAGTGCCTACATGTTACTACATAAAAGGTGCTATACAAATGCAAGTTGTTGCTTTTATTGTCATTGGACTGCCATTGCAGTTGATGGCTTTATTTCTTGCATGGAGATGTTGGGCACTAATAAGATTACAACCAGGTCTGCATTTAGCATTTCAGAGACTTGTAATAAAGGGAACTGCAATGGAAGCCTACAATCAATATTAATTCCTTCTATCGCATGACTGAGTTTTCTTATACTCTTTAATAAAACCAGTGTCTAGATGTAGCTCAGGAATTAATCAAACCACGTTAGACTGACTGGCAGACTGTTTGCAGGTAATCATCTTCCTGAATATTAAAATTCCCTCAAGACAGGCAGGCGTAGCTTATATTATACACAAACCTTCGCATCGAAACAAGGGAATATTTACCAGTACAGCAGCAGCTATGGCTTCCATTTTAAAAACCCCAGCAAATCAGCTTAATTCATATAAAAATATACAATATAAAAAGGTTTGACTTGAATCTGGACAGATCCTGTTTCCTCACAGCACCATTGTAGAATCAGGGAATCGTTCAGCCCGTTGTGTCCTTGCCAGCTCTCTGCAAAGGCAGCCCACCTATTCCCTGTGGCACTGCGAATTTTTCACTCTTCAAATAATTATCCAATTTCTCTTTTAAAGCCTCAATTGAATGTGCCTTTGCTAGATTCTCAGGCAGTGCATTCCAGATTCAAACCGCACGCTGCATTTAAAATTTTTTATCTCGTATCACCATTGTCTTTTCAATCACCTTAAATCAGTGTCCTCTGGTTCCTGATGTATTCACCCATGGGAACAGTTTCTCCCAATCTACTCGGTCCAGACTCCCCATGATTTTGAACGCCTCTATCAAATGTTCTCTCCTCCAAGGGGAACAAACCCAGCTTCTCCAATCTATCCAAGTAACTGAATTTCCTCATGCCTGGAATCGTTCTTGTGAATGTTTTCTGCACCTTCTCTAATTGTGTGCTCATTAGAGTCATAGAGGTCGACAGAAAAAAGCCCTTCAGCCCATCGAGTCTGTGCCAGTCAAACAAGTACTAAATTATTCTAATCCCATTTTCCAGCACTAGGCCCATAGCCTTATATGCCATGGCATTACAACTGCACATCCAAACACTTCGTAAATGTTATGAGGGTTTTTGCCTCTACCACCTTTTCAGGCAGTGAGTTCCAGCTCCCACCACCCTCTGGGTGAAAAAATTCTTGCTCACGTTCCCTCTAAACCTCCTGCCCCTTACCTTAAATCTATGCCCCATAGTTATTGATCCCTCCACCAAGGGGACAAGTTCCTTCCTGACTACCTTATCTATGCCCCTCATAATTTTATATGCCTCAATCATGCCCCCCTCAATCTCCTCTGCTCCAGGGAAAATAACCCCAGTCTATCCAGTCTCTCCTCATGACTAAAACTCTCTAGCCCAGGCAACATCCTGGTAAATCTCCTTTGCATTCTCTCTAGTGCAATAATATCCTTCCTATAATGCGGATTCCAGAACTGCGCACAATTCTCTAGCTGTGGCCTAACCAGTGTTTTATACAGTTCCAGCATAACCTCCCTGCTCTTATATTCAATGTCTTGGCTAATAAAGGCAAGTATCCCATATGCCTTCTTAACCACCTTATCTACCTGTCCCACTACCTTAAGGGACCGGTGGACATGCACACCAAGGCCCCTCTGATCCTTGGTACTTCCCAGGGTCCTACCATTCATTGTGTATTCCCGTGCTTCGTTTGTCCTGCCCAAGTGCATCACCTCACACTTATCCGGATTAAATTCCATTTGCCACTGATCAGCCCATCTGACCAGCCCGTCTACATCCTCCTGTAATCTAAGGCTTTCCTCCTCACTATTTACCACTACACCAATTTTCGTGTCATCCGCGAACTTACTGAACAACCCTCCTACATTCAAGTCTAAATTGTTTATATATACATCACAAACAGCAAGGGATCCAACACTGATCCCTGTGGAACCCCACTGGACACAGGCATCCAGTCACAAAAACACCCCCTCGACCATCAGCTTCTGCTTCCTGCCACTCAGCCAATTCTGGATCCAATTTGCCAAATTGCCTTGGGTCCCATGGGCTCTTACTTTCGTTATCAGTCTCCCATGTGGGACCTTATCAAAAGCCTTGCTGAAGTCCAATTAGACTCTGTCAAATGCATTGCCCTCATCTACATACCTGGTCACTTCTTCGAAAAATTCAATCTAATTGGTCAGACATGACCTTCCCTTAACAAAACCATGCTAACTGTCCTTGATTAATCCCTGCCTCTCCAAGTGTAGATTAATTCTCAGAATTGCTTCCAATAGTTTCCCCACCACTGAGGTTAGACTGACTGGCCTGTAGTTCCCTGGTTTATCCCTTCCTCCCTTTTTGAATTGGCTGTTCTCCAGTCCTCTGACACCTCTCCTGTGGCCAGAGAGGTATTGAAAATTATTGCCAGTGCTCCTATCTCCTCCCTTGCCTCACTCAACAACCTGGGATACATTTCATCCGGGCCTGGAGATTTATCTACTTTTAAGCCTGCCAGACCACTTCGAACCCCCTCCCTTTCTATGCTAATTTCTTTAATTATATCACAGTCCTTCTGCCTGATTTCCATACCCACGTCGTCCCTCTCACTTGTGAACACTTATAATCCATGTTATGTTGTAGACAAATTAGCAGTGAAATTGAGACTTCATGACATGCTTAATTATAGTAGGACAGCTTGAGCAATGCTCCAGCAGTCATTTCTAGCCTCATCTGTCAAAGCTCATGATGATGAATGGTCACCTGGGTTAGTTACAAAAATGTTGCTGGCACCAGTGGACTGTATGCTGGGAAGAGTTAGCATTTTCAACAGAGGATGGGAAAAAAGTCTGGCCACAAGTCTGGCATCATCTCTCTCTTTGTTAAAGCAGTTAATTTTCCATTTTATTTTAACTTTTAGTTACACATTCCATTCTTATTTCTATTTTTTATTCAATACGGTACCCTGTCTCCTAGTGGTGCATCCTCAAACAGTTATTTAGACACTATAAGAGTGCAACTGCAGCTGCAGTCTATCCATCAAAAGTCTTGGTTATATATAGGGGGGAATTTTCCCCACGGTGGGCCATGTGGGAGTGGGCATGGGTGGGCGTGGACCCAATCGCTGCCGGTGATTGGGTCCGCGCCACCATTTTACGCAGGCATGTTTCACGGCTCCCAGGGACAGCGGGAGTGTGCTGGGGGCGGCAGATCGGCAATCACCACCAGGTCCAATGGCGACCCGGTGGCCTGCTTAAAGGGCAAGCAGCAGCCACTCCTAGGCTGCTGCACATGGCCAGAGGTTGGGGCCAACACAGATCCAGGCTGGCCATGCAGGAGGATAGGGCGGGTGGTCAAAGTGCGCCCCGGTTTTTGGAAGAGTGCCTTGCTGCGCTCCTCGAGGAGGTGGCAGCACGGCAGGAGGTGCTCGTCCCCCAGGATGGGAGGAGGAGGCCAGCCGACTTGACAAAACATGCAAGGGAGGAGGTAGCAGAGGTCGTGAGCTCCCACGACGTGGTGCGGCGCTCATGGATCCAGTGACGCAAGCGCTTCAGCGACCTGTGCACGGGAAGGGTGAGTAACATGTTGGCATCGTTCACTTCACCCATCATGTAAGCTTCTCCCCGCACTGGCGCCCCATCCATGTCTGATTGGCCTGAATGCATTGAGTCATTGATGGCATATGTCCTCAGCTGGGTGGCCAGCAGATATTCCCTATAAGTTGGCCAGCCTGAGAGGGTTGTGGTGGAGTGATGGGTTCTGCACCCGCGGCATGTGGTGGCCTGAGACCCACATGACTGACGGGGGCAACCTGGAGGATCTGCACCCAGGTGCAGTGCTCGAACACCAGGGCATGTCGAAGTCAGGGTGATGACATGGGTGCAAGGGGATCATCAAGGTGGCATGGCACGGATCGATCTGCTGCCCTCTGTGATCCATGCCATTGTGCCTCCTTGCTATGGCAGGTTAAACTGTGTGCTCCCAAGTGTGATGAAGGCAGCATGTGCTCAAGTGGTGAGGGGGTGGGTGTGGTGGTTGGTGGTGGTGGAAGGAAACATCTGGCTTATTTGTGAGAGTGTTCAGCAGCAGCGGGGTAAGGATGCACTGGACTCCTGCAATGGCCAACTGGGCTTGGGGTGGTCTGGCCGTGAGGAGATTCATGATACAAGTATCATTTATCAATGCTCTTTTCTCATTTCCAGGAGGCGAATTCTCATAACACCACCAAGCCGGTGAGGACTGGCGGTGGGCCAACACTGGTAGTGCTGCTTAGCCGCTTCGAGTAGGAGACCCTCGACCTGGAGTGGCACCATGCACCCAGATGCGCAGGAGCCGGAGAGGCTGTAGTTGCACGGGCAGGTATGTGTGAACAGCACTCATGTTACCAGTCGTCTCCCAACAGCCATGGCAGTGCTGATTGTTGAGTGAGTGACGTTGCCAACATGGCTTGCCCATTGCGTGTGGAATGATGAGCACATAATGATCCGGTGGACAGGCGTGTACATTGATGTGGTCTGCACGCTAACTGATTGAATTTCCTTACTGTTCCTTTCAGCATCAGCGGCACAGGGCCAGGACCCAGAGCAGCAGGGGCCCCCTCCGACACCTGAGGATCATGAAATTCCAACATCTCAAGCGTCTCACCATTTCTGCCAGGCAGGCACCAGTGCAGATACTGGCACTTCGGTAGGCATCAGATCTTCGGCTAGTGTTCCAGGGCACAGCGGTGAGGGCACTTCACAGTCGCTGGAGGAGCTGATGGATACAGAGAATGCCCATGGCGCCAGCCGTCGGAGGACTGCAGGGGCCCAGGCACATGCTCAGTCCCTGGCTGATGATGAGCCTCTGGAATCGACTGTGATGCCAACTCATAAGATATGGCCGGGTGTGCGGGACCATCTGGTGGAGATACATGAGGCTGTGCTTGGCTTCGTGTCAGCGGTGGGGGAGCCTACGTGGACTGTAGCCGATACATTGAGCCTCATGGCTAAGTGCCAAGCTTCCTCCATGGAGAGAGTGGCGACTCTCCATGGCGAGGCAGCTCCAGGGACAGGATCAGGGGTTCCTGGCGTTGCACTCGGACCAGTAATCCCTCACAGCGGCATTGACCTCAGGTGGTCTGTGCCGGTTTGGGCACCAGGTATCCCACCTCGGGGCCCATCCATCTACGGCGAGCAGGGAGGGCCAAGTGGACCTCACGTCGGCGGAGCAGCTGCCTGTCGTCTCTGCTGGCGCCTCACAGGGTGCTCTGGATGAGTCTGGCAGTTCCTCCGCCCCTCTGCCAGTAGCTGCAGCACCCAATGAGGCTGACAACTGGGGAGATGCCAGCTGCGGAGCTGGGCAGCTCCCTCCCAGGCGGAGCCAGCAGAAGCTCGACAGGCCAGAGGACGTCCGCCAAGGTCATCGAGGCCAACAGGACTGTAGAGAGAGCAGGCTGTCTCAGATGCCAGTGCCAGTGAAGTGTCACCACAAAGACATAGCACCCGCAAACGTAAAATTATGGCACCTTAGGCACACCCTGGGTTAATCACTGGTGGTTTTTTGTTAGCCCCTCTGAGTTCCTTCTGATTTGTGTTTGCAGTGCGACACCATTTTATTTGACTTTTGTGAAAGCATTAAATTAAGATTGTCTAATGTGGATGGGGGGTGCCTCTTTTCTTGGGCAGGTGGATGGATTCCTGAGATGTTATGTGATTTGTGTGTCATTGACATTTATTAACTGGGCTCGTTGTCAATGCTCCTATCCTGACAAATTTTGCACTAAGGCCTCCAGTATGGAGGCTGCAGCCCAGGCTTGTGTTGGAGGTCCATATGTGGTGTGCTATCTGAAGGTTCCTTGGATTAGAGTGTCCTGGGTGTCCCTGCATCCCTGGAGTATGCCCGGGTCAGTCTGTGCCCCATCAGCATTTCCTTGTGCATGCTCATCCTCGGACACACTTCTGGACTCATCATGTGCAGCCGCAGACACTCTGCCTACAACTTTTTCGTTCACAGCATCACCCCTTTGCAGCGCAAGATTGTGGAGAGCACAGCTTGCAACCACTATCAGTGACATACAATCTGGGGGTACTGGAGTGTGCCCCCAGAATGGTCCAGGCATTGGAAGCACATTTCGAGAAGACCGATGGCTCTCTTCACCACAGCCCTTGTGGAGGCGTGGTTCCTATTGTACCACTACTCAGCTTCTGTTCTTGGATGGCAGAGAGGAGTCATGAGCCACCACCTGAGGGTTAGCCCTTGTCACCCAGCAGTCATCCATCCAGCCGGGCTGGAGCACCGAAGAGCCCCGGCATCTGGGAGTGTCTGAGGATGTAGGTGTCGTTGGAGCTGCCTGGGTACCTTGCACAGACTTGTAGGATCTCACACTATCTGCATGTTCATGGAATGGAAGCCCTTCCTGTTGACGAAGGCACCGGGCTCACCTGCTGGCGCCTTGATGGCCACGTGTGCAGCCTATTGCACACTGGACGCGGGGAAGCCAGCAATGGCCGCGAAGCCTCTGGCTCGCTCTGTCTGGCTTGCCTCATCCCAGTGGTAGTGGATGAAGGTCAATGCCCGTCTGAACAGAGCGTTTGTGACCTGCTTGACACAAGTGTGGATAGCTGATTGGGAGACACCGCAAAGATCACCCACTGAGCCCTGGAAAGAGCCAGAGGCATAGAAGTTGAGGGTAGCTGTGACTTTTAGAGCCGCGGGCATGGGGTGTCCACCCACACAGGGGAGATCTCAGGCCCAATCATCTGACTGTGTTGATTGTCTCCCTTGAGAGATGGAGCCTCCTTTGGCACTGCACCTCAGTCATATTGAGGTAGCTGCTTCGCCGCCTGTATACCCTGGCAGCAGGATATTGGCGTCTTCCGCGGCCCCTTCCACCTTGGACTGCCTCTTGGTCCTGCACCCCTTGTGCCTGGTCCTCTTCTCCCAAAGGTGGCTCCCCTGGAGGCTGAATGAGCACTCCGGGCCTCCTCCCCCCTAATAGCCCTCCCTTCCTCCTCAGAGGAGGTGCCTCCAGTGGAGAGATCACCTCCCTTTCCCAGGCTCAGGGAGGCTTCCTGAAACCTACAGGCCCCAAAATGAATCCTTACTGCAAAGTGCTGACCTGAAGGTTATGAGTCCAGTCTAAGCAGCTGGTATGCGTTTTGAAGTTTTTCAGCTCACACAGGCAAGTTTCAGTAACTTTTGTACAATAACTTTTAAATCTGTAGAATCGCAACCCCACTGAGCCCTCTTCTCCTGCTTGTGGATGAGGTTTATACAAATTTCTGCTACCCGCCTGCCCATTGCGCCTGTGCGACAAGCCAAAGATTGCACGGGCGCCGGAAAATCCCCGTCAATTGGAGCCTCAAGGGCCTTAAGTGGTTCATTAATTAACGGTGGGCGCGCAACGGAGATTGTCGCACCCCAGCCCACCGAAATATCGTGGTGACATTGGAACACTCACCCGACATCTTCACACGTGTCATTTTATGTGTCAGCATGCGGGTCCCATTCCCGCACACTGACTGGAAAATTCTGCCCATAGTAGCTGATTTAATAGCAGGGAACCGTAGTTGCTGATATGGTATGTTTGGGCCTAATGATATCATGCACATTCATGATATAATGATACAATGCATGTCCAATCGTGAATGGTAGTGGACAATTAAACAACTTGCTGGAGGAGGAGGCTCCACAAATAACCCCATCCTCGATGGAGGAGACGAGCACTTCAGTGCAAAAGATAAGGCTGAAGCAATCTCAACAATCTTCAGCCAGAAGTGCTGAGTGGATGATCCATCTCAACCTCCTACTGAGATCCCCAGCATCACAGATGCCAGTCTTCAGCCAATTCGATTCACTCCACATGATATCAAAAAAACAGATGAAGGCCTGGATACTGCAAAGGCTATGGGCCCTGACAACATTCTGGCAATAGTACTAAAGGCCTCTGCTCCAGAACTTGCCATGCCCATAGCCAAGCTGTTCCAGTACAGCTACAACACTGGCATCTACCCGGCAATGTGGAAAATTTCCCAGGTATGTCCTGTACATGAAAAGGACAAATCCAACTGAGCCAATAACTGCCCCATCAGTCTACTCTTGATCATCAGTGAAGTGATGGAAGGCGTCATCAACAGTGTTATCAAACAGCACTTGCTTAGCAATAACCTGCTCGATGATGCTCGATTTGGATTCTGCCAGGGTCACTCAGATTCTGACTTCATTACAGCCTTGGTTCAAACATGGACAAAAGAGATGAACTCCTAAGATGAGGTGAGAGTGACTACCCTTGACTTCAAGGCAACATTCACGTGAGTGCGGCAGCAAGGAGCCCCAGAAAAACTGGAGTCAACTGGGCAGAAAACTCTCCACTGGTTGGAGTCATACCTAGCACAAAGGAAGATGATTGTAGTTGCTGGAAGTCAATCATCTCAGTTCCAGGACATGCTACAGGAGCTCCTCAGGGTAGTGTCCTAGGCCCAACCATCTTCAGCTGCTTCATCAATGACCTTCTTTCCATCATAATGTCAGAAGTGGGTATGTTCACTGAGTGCACGATGTTCAGCACCATTTGTGACTCCTCAGATACTGAAGCAGTCCATGTTCAAATGCAGCAAGACCTGGACAATATCCAGGCTTGGGCTGACAAGTGGTAAGTAATATTTGTGCCAGGCAATGACCAGCTCCACCAAGAGTGAATCTAACCATCACTCCTTGACATTCAATGGCATTAGCATTGCTGAATCCCCCACTATCGACATCCTGGGGGTTAACATTGACCAGAAATTGAACTGGACTAGACATAAAAATACTGTGGCTGCAAGAGCAAGTCAGAGGCTAGGAATCCTGTGGCGAGTAACTCATCTCCTGACTCCCCATGGCCCATCCCCCATCAACAAGGCACAAGTCAGGAGTGTAATGGAATACTATCCATTTGCCTGCCTGGATGAGTGCAGTTCCAACAATGCTCTAGAAGCTTGACACCATCCAGGACAAAGCAGCCCCTCAATTGGCGTTGCTTCCACAAACATTCACTCCCTCCACCACTGACAAACAGTGGCAGCAGCGTGCACCATCTGCAAGATGCACTGCAAAAATTCGCCAAGGCTTCTTAGGCAGCACTTTTCACTCTCACTCACCATCCTGACTTAGAAGTGCATCACTGTTGCTGGGTCAAAATCTTGGAACTCCCTCCCGAACAGCACTGTGGGTGTACTTACACCATAGGGACTGCAGCGGTTCAAAAAGGCAACTCATCACCACCTTCTCAAGGACAATTAGGGATGGGCAATAAATGCTGGCCTAGCCAACAACGCTCATATCTCATAAATGGGGGGTGGGGGGGAGGGAAATTCAATACATTATGGTAGCCCAATCTGAGCACTGGACTCAGGACCAATGGATCCTAATTTGAACCCCAATATGGCCCATTTGGCATTTGATTCTTCTAAATTATATAAAATGAATCCAATATTGGAACCTGCTGGGGGAAAGCAGAAGCCTGTGCATGATGCTCAACACACAGTCAGTATATCTAGTGTTCAATAATCCTAGAGTTTTGGCAAATGAATGTAACTTTGCTCAGAGATATTCATTTCACTCAGACTTTTCCAGCATCTTTGTTAAAAGGTCTAGAAATTCATTTGGGCTAGTTTTCAGGTGTTGAATGGGTGCAGGAATTCTTTGAAGATGGAGGCCAGAGGATTATGAGAAAGTCATCCCCATAGCCTTACCTAAATAATTGCTGGCACCTGGTACACCTCCACAGCTTACCCAGCCAAAGCAGAAGATCTCAGACCCACTGCCCTGGTAGGAGTGGGCCTAAAGTAAGTCACACAGTAGACTGAATAATAGAACGGCAAGACAGGAGCCAATAACATCAGCTTGCATGAATTGTAAAAAGAAAAATATTAAACTCATCTTTTGGTGAAAGCCACTTACTGGGGCGGATTCACATTTGAAATAGCCAGGACAGCCGAATCTCCCTAATATGGTATTAAGCCTATTATCAGCACACGCAAGGTACCTGCTGCCTCTTTTAGGTGCCACCTCAGAGAGCTGAAAGATGTCCTGAACCAGTTTTGGGTTGGATGCTTATCGGATATCCTTGGGTGCAGTATAATCCTCCCTGAAATTGAAACTAGTTGCGCACAACTTATGTCTTTGACAGGGTCCAGTTTTTACCCCAAAAGTGATTGCTAAACCTTGCTTTTCTTTGGGGAGTGAGAAGATTGATGCTTCTTTTTCATCACTGAGGATTACTTGGAATTTGCAAGCAAAGGAACAGTGCTTGCCAGTCACTTGCTGACAGCTGCCCACAGAGTTTTCACTGGCTTTTGAGCACAGACTTGTCATCAATTCCTCCACAGGCCTCTACTGTGGCATGTGTGAGCACAAAGTAACAGCATGGATGCTCAGTTTAACAGATTGAAGAATCCTCACTGAGCCACATAGTCTCTAAATGAGGAAGTAATAACCAGGAAATATAAAATGGGTTCAAATCATGTAGAGAAAAGAAGGATTGAAAAATGGGATTATGAGAGAGATAGAGACAGACATAAATTAAATTCTGAAGGAATGATACTTAAACTTTGAAAATTAAATTTTCAGGCCCAGAGACATTATTTGGCAGTAACTTACTTCTGAATGCATCAGCTCTAATTTTTTCTGTTATGATTAGTGGATAGGTACTGCAACTTCACTCTCTTACATTGATTTCAATGCTGAGTCTGTTGGTGAGGTACTGTTATAGTACAGTCTGTGGAAGAACAGGGTAACTTGGACCCCATGTGGGTACTTTAAAAGTTAGTGTCTGATGCATTTCATCATCATAGTGAGTGCTGTTAATAATTATGCTTAGACTAACACACAGTCCAGGCCAATATGTTTGAACAACATTTGGGGGGAGGGATTGCATTTTTCTCCTTGGAGAAATTGGCAAGACATGGGAGAGCTGGTACTTGTGAAACCATATCAGGGTAAGTCTGTGCTTTCAAGAAGAGAGTGAGTTCATTTTAAAAAAAAAAAATAAAATAACCTTACCAAGAAAATATATAATTCATTTTGCTTGGCCGTACAAAACTTGGAAATTGTTGAAAGGCAAGACATGTTGCTGAAGATTTTTAACTTGCATTCATCAAGCCAAACACACTGCCAAATTTCAAACAATCATAGCAATTTATGCTTTAGGAGTAAAGGTACTGTTGGTAAGTTGACTCTGATTGATTGGCTAAGGCATTTCCATGGTGAAAGCAATAGGGAACTATGGGTTCCCCAAACTCCCCAGGTATTTCAAAAGTGCAATGCTTGAAATCCTGAATGTGTTAACAACTACACTAACAACCAATTTAAGATAATTATTTGAGCTCATTATGTGGCTCACTTAAGCTTGCTAGAAGTGACATACATTCATACACAGGGACCCATTCTCTACAAACAAAAGGAATATTTTCAAAACATATGCCTTTTTGTATTACTCAGGAATTTTTTTTATTCATGAGATATGGGCTCCGCTGGCTGGGCCAGCATTAATTGCCCAGCACTAGTTGCCCTTAAGATGGTGGTGAGCTGCCTTCTTGAACCACTGCGGTACATGTAGTGTAGGTACACCCACAGGGCTGTTATGAAGGGAGTTCCAGGATTTTGACCCAGTGACAGTGAAGGAACGGCGGTATATTTCCAAGTCAGGATGGTGAGTGACTTGGAGGGGAACTTGTAGATGGTGGTGTTCCAATATATCTGCTGCCCTAGATGGTAGTGGTCCTAGGTTTGGTGAATTCCTGCAGTGCATCTTGTAGATGGTACACACTGCTGGCAATATCTGTCGCTTGTGGAGGGAGTGAATGTTGTGGATGTGGTGCCAATCAAGCGGACTACTTTGTCCTGGACGGTGTCCAGCTTCTTCAGTTTTGTAGGAGCTGCACTCATTCAGGCAAGCGTGTATTCCATCACATTCCTGACTTGTGCCTTGTAAATGATGAATAGGCTTTGCGGAGTCAGGAGGTGAGTTACTCATCACATGATTCCTAGCCTCTGACCTGCTCTTGCAGCCACAATATTTATATGGCTAGTCCAGTTCAGTTTCAGGTCAATGGTAACCCCCAGAATGTTGATTGTGAGGGATTCAGTGATAATGCCATTGAACATCAAGGGGCGATGGTTGGATTCTCGTTGGAGATGGTCATTGCTTGACACTAAGATAAAAGCAAAAAACTGCGGATGTTAGAAATCCAAAGCAAAAATAAAAATACCTGGAAAAACTCAGCAGGTCTGGCAGCATCTGCGGAGAGGAACACAGTTAACATTTCGAGTCCATATGACTCTTCAACAGAACTAAGTAAAAATAGAGGAACTATACGTTCTATTTTTTAGTCTATTTTAGTCTATTTTTACTAGGTTCTGTTGAAGAGTCATATGGACTCGAAACGTTAACTGTGTTCCTCTCCGCAGATGCTGTCAGACCTGCTGAGTTTTTCCAGGTATTTTTATTTTTGTCATTGCCTGACATTTTTGTGGTGCGAATGTAACTTGCCACTTGTCAGCCCAAGGCTGGATATTGTCCAGGTCTTGTTGCATTTGAACATGGACTACTTCAGTATCTGAGGAGTCACAAATGGTGCTCATCATCGTGCAATCCTCATCCCCACTTCTGACCTTATGATGGAAGGAAGGTCATTGATGAAGCAGCTGAAGATGGTTGGGCCTAGGACACTACCCTGAGGAACTCCTGCAGTGATGTCCTGGAGCTGAGATGACTGACCTCCAACAACCACAACCATCTTCCTTTGTGCTAGGTATGACTCCAACCAGTGGAGAGTTTTCCTCCTGATTCCCATTGACTCCAGTTTTGCTAGTGCTCCTTGATGCCACAATCTGTCAAATGCTGCCTTGATGTCAAGGGCAGCCACTCTCACCTCACCCCAGGAATTCAGCTCTTTTGTTCATGTTTGAACCAAGGCTGTAATGAGGTCAGGAGCTAACTGCCCCTGGCGGGACCCAAACTGGGCATCTGTGAGCAGGTTATTGCTAAGCAAGTGCTGCTTGATAGCAATGTTGATGACCCCTTCCATTACTTTACTGATGATCGAGAGTAGATTGATGGGGCAGTAATTGGCTGGGTTGGATTTGTCCTGCTTTTTATGTACAAGACCTACCTGGGCAGTTTTCCACATAGCTGGATAGATGCCAGTGTTGTAGCAGTACTGGAACAGCCTGCCTAGGGGGCGTGGCAAGTTCTGGAGCACAAGTCTTCAGTACTATTGCCAGAATGTTGTCAGCGCCCAGAGCCTTTGCAGTATCCAGTGCCTTCAGCTATTTTTTGATATCACATGGAGTGAATCTAATTAGCTGAAGACTTGTATTTGTGATGTTGGGGACCTCTGGAAGAGGCTGAGATGGATCATCCATTCGGCATTTCTGGCTGGAGATTGTTGCAAATGCTTCATCCTTTTCTTTTGCACTGATGTGCTGGGCTCCTCCATCATTAGGGATGGGGATATTTGTGGAGCCTCCACTTCCAGTGAGTTGTTTAATTGTCCACCACCATTCACAACTGGATGTGGCAGGACTGCAGAGCTTAGATCTGATCCATTGGTTGTGGAATCGCTTAGCTCTACCACTTGCTGCTTATGCTGTTTGGCATGCAAGTAGTCCTGTTTTATAGCTTCACAGGTTGACACCTCATTTTTAGGTATGCTTGGTGCTGCTCCTGGCATGCCCTCCTGCACTCTTCACTGAACCAGGGTTGATCCCCTGGCTTGATGGTAAGGGTAGAGTTGTGGATATGCCTGGCCAAGAGGTTACAGATTGTGTTCGAGTACAATTCTGCTGCTGCTGATGTCCCACAGTGCCTCATGGATGCCCAGTCTTGAGTTGCTAGATCTGCTCGAAATCTATCCCATTTAGCATGGTGGTAGTGCCACACAACACGATGGAGGGTATCCTCAATATGAAGGCGGCACTTTGTCTCCGCAAGGACTTTGCAGTGGTCACTCCTACCAATACAGATGCATCTGTAGCAGGCAGGTTGGTGAGGATGTGGTCAAGTATGTTTTTCCCTCTTGATGGTTCCCTCACCACCTGCCGCAGACCCAATCTAGCAGCTTTGTCATTTAGAACTCGGCCAGCTCAGTCAGTAGTGGTGCTACTGAGCCACGCTTGGTAATGGACATTGAAGTCCCCCACCCAAAGTAAACTCTGCGCCTTACTGCCCTCAGTGCTTCCTCCAAGTGATGTTCAACAAGGAGGAGCACTGATTCATCAGCTGAGGGAGCACGGTACGTGGTAATCAGCAGGAGGTTTGCTCATGTTTGATCTGGTGCCATGAGACTTCATGGGGTCCGAAGTCAATGTTGAGGATCCCCAGGGCAACTGTGACAATGTTGTGATTGTTTGAAATTTGGCATTCAACTTCGGCAAAGTGTCTTTCTTTTAGGAATAACTAATTTTTACAACTTTGTTTTCTCATATTAATTGCTAGAAATTTACAGAAATGGAATAGGATGCAAAAAGTGCAAAAGAATTCGGTACCCAAAGGGTTACATTTGGAGAAAAAAAAGTTCTTTGGACTCACTTCTGCTTTCAGTAAAAGCTTCCATAGATATTTTGTGCAGATTTGATTTGATGCAAGAATTGCAGTATGGATTTAGTTAACCAAGAAAATTAAGAGGCCATGTTTAAATGTTTTCCTTGTCTTCCTGTGACAGAGCGATGGAGATGATTCTCGCAGTCCAGATGTTATAACCCGCTCAATTCACTGGGCAGATGGCTTTGTTTTCGTCTTTTCACTTACGGACCCAGAAAGCTGGAAAGCTCTTCGTCCGCTCCATCAGCAAATCAGGAAGATCTATCCCAACACCAGACTTCCATTTGTGCTAATAGGAAACAAGGCCGATTTACCGCATGCACGGCAAGTGGAAACCAATGAAGGGGTTCAGCTGGTAAATGAGATAGGGGGGACTTATTTTGAAGTTTCCGCTAGAGAAAATTATAATGAGGTCTATGATGCTTTCCACCAAGTCTGCCAAGAAGCCAGTAAAGTGATTGGAAGCAATAATGGGGAGAAGAGAAGAGGTCTGCTTTTAGCTAGGCCCAAATCGCCAAACATGCAAGATCTTGGAAGACGATTAAAACAGGTTCTTTCATCTAAAGTGAAATCCACTACATCTGTTTAAGACTGGTTTTTTTTAAGGAGGTTCCAAGCTCCAAGATTTTTTTTTTTCTTTTTGTTTACCTTGAGGATGAATAAGAATTGTTCAGAAAACCCCAACAAGGTGAATCCTCAGATATTTTAAAGACTAACATACACAAACCGAAAATGCCAAATTATTTCCTATTCATGTCCATCTTTTTAAATACATAATTTAATTGCTGTTGGGTGAGTACTTTTTGCCCTAGGATATGGATAATTGTGTTGTGATGTTTATGGTGCAAACTGCACAGTCACCTGCAGTAGGACCTTGTTTTGTGACACTATTCCACTAATTTACATGAAATTGAAAATCATTCACAGCCAGAAACAATGTAAAATTTCCCACAATTTTAAATTATTTAAAAATAGGGGGTTGCCTGAGAGGGAGGGGAGGGAGAGCTCTCCTGAATGCTTAGCTGATGCATATCCTGCAAAGTGTAAATTGAACCATAAAGACCAGAAAGATTTCTAGTTCTACTGCTCTTTCAAAGAGCCAGCACTGGCAGAATGGACTTAAGAGCGTCTTTCTGTGCTGTAAGTTTCTAAGATTCTATTTGTGCCTATTTAACTGACCTCAGCTGGAGGAACCATAGAGTTTCTACAATTGTCCTCCATGTTCCTGTGCTAGGAAATGAAAATATCAGCTCAGTTCCCCACCATTGATCACTATCCAATGATTCTTGCTGATAAGTATGAATGGATGTTTATCTGGTCATGACAGGATTGTATCTGACTGTGATGCGCCAATGGCTGAACAACTGGCTGTCACTCACTGCCAAGCCTCGCTCATGAATAATATCCATTTGGAAGCAGAGAAAATTGCCCAACAGAAACTGTTTGTTCATGTTTCATTGCGAACAGCTGGTGTTATCAACAATAAATGACTATTTGTAAAAACTTCAATTTAACCATTTAATTCCAAATCCTAGCAGATCTGAGCCCGAATAATGAAATAGGATGGTGCATTTTTTTCAAAAAAAACAAAAAATAACCCAATGTGTATGAATATTGTTTTAGTTTAATAATTGCCTTCGCTTTGGATCCAGGATCAACTGTACTTCAGAATTAGGAGATGGAAAATGTTTCCTAGTGTTAACTGTTCATTTATGGCATTGTGGTTTCAAAATAATTATAGTAGACTGCCCATTGTTGAACCACAGGACTGAATTTTATGACCTCCTCCTCCCCCCACTTCATCGGCATATTTGAAGGTGGGGAGGCTCCTGCCCAACCCAATGTGTCTTCCATTTTACGGTGGATGGATAAGGCAGCCCTCCCGCCCTTGGGATGATTGAGGCCCTTAAGTGGCCAATTAATGGTGCGGTAATAGGTTCAGCGGGGGAGGCAGAAGCAAGGCGGGCAGTCTGGCAGCTTTCACTGTCAGTTGTTAGGCAGAAGGCAGGGAATAACTCCTTTGGGGAGACGCTGTTGTCCATTGGAGGCACTGCGACCAATATTGTACCCCCTTCTCCCCTGCCACCCACCACCCCTCTCGCTGGGATCTGTTCAGAATCCTTGGATTTCCCTGAAATCCAGGATCCATGACATTTCTTCCTGGGAGACTGCTTGCAATGCCAGCAATGGCCACTACTCCACTCTGGGGCTATTGGGACCACAGAGCTGCTGGCCAATCAGATTGGCTGGCAATTCTTGAGGATGGGACTTCCTCCCAAATAGGGTTGGAAGACCCACTCTGAGTCAGTTAAGGCTGCCCTGAGCGTAGCCATGGACATTTTGGTCATGGGTGGGTGGGGGGGTGCAAGGAATATGTCCCTTTTCCATTTCTCCCACAACAACCCCCCCCAACCCCAGCCACACCCCAGTAAAATCCACCCATTAAAGTTTAACTTTGTGTTCTTCTTTTATATGCAAAAGATTGCTGGCTTTGTTATCCTATTTGACGCTGTTCTTGCAGGAAAATTTCAATCATTTATTTCGTTTGTTTACACGAATATTAAATGTTGCAAGGCATATTTTAGCATTTCAGTTTAAAAATCAATGGCCAGTATTTTGCGACAGTAATGGTGGTGAAACTCAAATGTTTGCTTTGATTATTTCCCTGAAACAGACAGCCTTCTGGAATCTGTCTTTGCAGTTAAATGTGGAAATGTGGGCAGCTTTCTTTGAGCCAGAATATTGAAGTCAGTTCCTCTACCAGTTCTTTGTGGTGACTTGATCCCTTATTTGAAGCGCTGCATTATCTGTAACTCATATCCTATTTCAGGAGATTTCCATTTAATCCCTGTGGGGATGGATCCCTGCAAATATTTACACAGTTTGGAAATCTCCCTGCCCTGACTACTGAAAGGTGATGTCAGTTATCCCAAGTGCTATTTGGTTCAGAAAACATCTTTATTGGCATGCAGCAATGGGAATAATGACTGAGTAAGTCAACAAATACAGAAATCCATTAGTCCATGAACAGAAATGTGTTCACCACTGAGATTCCGTGTGATGCTGCCTTCTGAGAGCCCAAGTTTGAAAACCTTTGCTTCAGTGGGTTTCATTCCAGAAGGAAAAAATAATAAAAACTGGGAACTAAGAATACTGGTCCCATCTGGTGTTGTATACTTTAGAATGGAACACCAGTAAAAACTAGAAAACTGGTCTGAACTGTTTTTACCTTCTGGGATGGTTGAACTTTAATTGGGAGCTGTTGTAATCTTCTGAGAGGAAAAAAAGGGCCTTAAAAGAATATTTATCCTTTAGCGATATAGAAAGACCTTGTGAAACATTTTTAATAGAAGACGCTTATGGTCAGAAATTTTTGGATGGTGGGGTTTTGTGCCCCAACACCTGATGATTCAGCAAGGAACACAGCCCCACTGATACCGGCTGCCCGTAGCCATTTAACCCGCCAAGGACCATTAACTGGCTGGAGATGGGACTTCTGTCCCTCACTTAAGGAGTCCCACCTCAGAGAGCTGCTGCAGTTACGTAACCCCAAGAGCACCAGTAGCATACTGGCCAGAACTGGGACTACATGCAGTCCCCAGATTCCAAGTCCCAGAGTCCAGGACGAGTTAAGTACAGTGGTGGGTGGGTGGGGGTGTCTTAAGGCAGAGAGGTGAGGGGGGGAGGTGGGGGTCTTTATGGAGAGGGTGGGAGGTGGGGGCACCTTCAGGAGGCAGACCTTGAGGGATGGCACCCAACCTGGAAAGGAGGCGCTCCCACCTCTCTCCTCCACCACCACCACCACCACCCCCTCCCCCCCCTTCCACCTCGAGGCCTGAACAGGATGACTTGCTTGGCTTTCCCTATGCCCCTGAACTCCTCCCACCAACCTCAATTGCAGGAAATGACATTTCAGTGGTTATTAATTGTCCACTTAAGGGGCTCAATTAGGGCAAGGGTAGGCTGGCCTAGGCCTCAGCCACCTCACCATAACATTTCAGAAGTTGGGGTGAGTGGGAGGACAGAAGGCCATCTGGGGAATTTTATGGGCTCCCCCATCCCCAGCCTGCAAACCTACTGGTTGTGGAGCATAAAATTCAGCCCTATATAATGATGTAAAATTTGCTAGACCTGTCAGTATGGTTCCCAACTTTGTGTTAATTGGTACTACAAAGCAATTTTCTGAAGCTCTCTTCCAAACTCCTTTACATTTTTTTAACTTTTTTTTTCCCCAATCAAGTAAGTTTTTTTTTGTGCAACATCTTATGTTTTTCTTCTTGCTGTTCCTGATTCTCTCATCTCCTCCTCCACCCCCTCCTCCTTTTTGCTCCAGAGCTTCCAGATATTGTTCCTGTGTGGTTGCTCCAATATTAGCCACTTTAAAATCTTAGCAGCTGAATTGATTATTTCCTTTCTTTTACCACAATCTTCTCCCTATTCTTCCTCTGTTTTTACCACCAACTACCCTGCTTCCCGTAAGCCCACCCTGCTCCGCATTTCCTGCTGTTCTTACTCCGCCCCAGAGCAATCTTGCTCCCTGTTTTTGTTTTTCCTGCTTTCTATATTATGATGCCAATTTCTCCTTTCACCATTCATATTTTAAAGTTGCTAAATATAGCAGAAATAAACGAATAAACTGTTGGGTTATCCTAAATACAGCATACCAACTTAAAAAAAAATATGTAAGCTTCCAAGCATTTCCGCTGAAAGTTTACACTAATGTTCTATGCTACAAATAAATTCCTCAAACTTTGATTCTTGTGGTAACTGCATCATTTTGTGTGTCCATCAAATTTGTGGTGAACAAATACAAACCATCATCATGCCCACCCCCCCCCCCCCCCCCCCCCGCCCCCCGCCCCCCGCAATAGAAGATGCTGTCACTGATTCCACACTTTTTTTTATATTCATTCACAGGATGTGGGCTTCGCTGGCTGGGCCAGCATTTACTGCCCATCCCTAGTTGCTCTTGAGAACATGCTGGTGAGCTGCCTTCTTGAACCCCTGCAGTCCATATGATGTAGGTACAACTACAATGCCGTTAGGGAGGGAGTTCTAGGATTTTGACCCAGTGACAGTGAAGGAATGGAGATATATTTCCAAGTAAGGATGGTGAGTGATTTGGAGGGGAACTTCCAGGTTGTGATGTTCCCATCTATCTGCTGCCCTTGTCCTTCTAAATGGTAGTGGTTGTGGGTTTGGAAGGTGCTGTCCAAGGAGCCTTGGTGCATCTTGTAGATGGTACACACTGTTGCTACTGTGGTGTCAGAGGTGGAGGGAGTGAACATTTGTGGATGTGGTGCCAATGAAGTGGGCTGCTTTGTCCTGGGTGGTGTAAAGCTTCTTGAGTGTTGTAGGAGTTGCACTCATCCAGGCATCCAGAGAATATTCCATCACACTCCTGACTTGTGCCTTGTAGATGGTGGACAGGCTTTGGGGAGTCAGGAGATGAGTTAGTTGCCACAGGATTCCTAGCCTCTGACCTGTTCTTGTAGCCACAGTACTTATATGACTGGTCCAGTTCAATTTCTGGTCAATGGTAACCCCCAGGATGAAGATGGTGAGAGATTCAATGATAGTAATGCCATTGAACATCCAGGGGTGATGGTTAGATTCTCTCTTATTGGAGATGGTCATTGCCTCACACGTGTGTAGGGCAACCGTTACTTGCCACTTGTCAGCCCAAGTCTGCATATTGTCCTAGTCTTGTTGCATTTGGACATGGACTGCTTCAGTATCTGAGCAGTCATGAATGGTGTTCAATATCATGCAATCATCAGCAAACATCCTCACTTCTGACTTTATGATGGCTGGAAGGTCATTGATGAAGCAGCTGAAGATGGTTGGGCCGAGGACACTACCCTGAGGAACTCCTGCAGTGATGCCCTGGAGCTGAGATGACTGATCTCCAACAACCACAACCATCTTCCTTTATGCTAGGTATGACTCCAACCAGTGGAGAATTTTCCCCTGATTTCCATTGACACCAGTTTTGTTAGGGCTCCTTAATGTCACACCCTGTCAAATGCTGCCTTGATGTCAAGAGCAGTGACTCTCCCCTCACCTCAGGAGCTCAGCTCTTTTGTCCATGTTTGAACCAAGGCTGTAATGAGGTCAGGAGCTGAGTAGCCCTGACGAAACCAAAACTGGGCATCAGTGAGCAGGTTATTGCTAAGTAGGTGCTGCTTGATAGCACTGTTGATGACCCCTTCCATTACTTTACTGATGATTGAGAGTAGACTGATGGGGCAGCAATTGGCTGGGTTGGATTCGTCCTGCTTTTTGAGTACAGGACATACCAGAGCAATTTTCCACATAGCCGGGTAGATGCCAGTGTTGTAGCTGTACTGGAACAACTTGGCTAGGGGTGCAGCAAATTCTGGAGCACAAGTCTTCAGTATTATTGCCGGAATGTTGTCAGGGCTATAATCTTTGCAGTATCCAGTGCCTTCACATGGAGTGAATCAAACTGGCTGAAACTGGCATCAGTGCTGCAAGGGACCTCAATAGGAAGCCGAAATGGATCATCCACTCGGCAATTCTGGCTGAAGACTGTAGCAAATGCTCCAAACTTGCCTTTTGCACTGCTGTGCTGGGCTCCCCCAACATCGAGGATGGGGATATTTGTGGAGCCGCCACCTCCAGTGAGTTGTTTAATTGTCCACCACCATTCACGACTGGATGTGGCATGACTGCAGAGCTTAGATCTGATCCGTTGGTTGTGGGATCGCTTAGCCCTGTCTATCACTTGCTGCTTATGCTGTTTGGCACACAAGTAGTCCAAGTAGCTTCACCAGGTTGACACCTCATTTTTAGGTACGATTGGTGCTGCTCCTGGCATGCCCTCCTGCACTCTTCATTGAACCAGGGTTGATCCCCTGGCTTGATGGTAATGGTAGAGTGGGGGATGTGCCTGGCCAAGAGGTTACAGATTGTGTTTGAGTACAATTCTGCTGCTGCTGATGTCCCACAGCACCTCATGGATGCCCAGTCTTGAGTTGCTAGATCTGCTTGAAATCTATCCCATTTAGCATGGTGGTAGTGCCACACAACACGATGGAGGGTATCCTCAATGTGAAGACGGGACTTCGCCTCCACAAGGACTGTGCGGTGGTCACTCCTATCAATACTGTCTTGGACAGATGCATCTGCGGCAGGCAGGTTGGTGAGGTCAAGTATGTTGTTCTCTTGCCACCTGCTATAGATCCAGTCTAGCAGCTATGTCATTTAGGGCTCAGTCAGTAGTGGTGCTACTGAGCCACTGTTGATGATGGACATTGAAGCCCTCACCCAGAGTACATTCTATGCACTTGCCACCCTTGGTGTTCAACATGGAGGAGCACTAATTCATCAGTTGGTGGTATGTGGTAATCAGCAGGAGGTTTCCTTGCTCATGTTTGACCTGATGCCATGAGATTTCATTGGGCCTGGAGTCGATGTCAATAAAACCTGCTGCCAGAGCCACAGCCCCCCCGCCCCGGTTTCAACTTATTCCTCATGGATTCCTACCCTTTGTGTTATGATTACATATATTTCCAAGACATCCAGAACCCCTCAAATTCCTGTTCTCACTGCATCCTACTTTGCACTCTCAACGCCATGTGCCGCCACATGCACGCTCTTGATCTCTCCCTTAAGCACCAGTGACTCACCCTATCTCAAAGGTGTCCAGGTCCACAGTTTCAAAAAAAGAGTCTGATGAAAGGTAATTCAACCTAAAACGTTAACTCTTTCTCTCTCCACAGATGCTGCCTGACCTGAGTTTTTCCAGCATTTGTTATTTTTAGTGCCTCTAATGACATTTGTTCTCTGTGGGGGTTGGTAATTAGATCAGTTCAGTCTCTGGCCTATGGTGCCTCAAGTGATGTGTCTGTTCATCCTCCAGGTTATCCTCACTAACAGGGGAAGGACAAGGAAATGCCCCTGTGGAAACAGAATTATGGGGGATCCTAAAACTAATTGCTTTCATACAGGAGGGATGGCAAAGCTGGAAAGAATGAACTACTAAAAATGAGAGAATTAAGAGGAAAGAAAAACACAATGATTTCTAGACTCCAGAGCTGTAATGCCTCTTTTGTTGGCCTCCCAGGCTAAGAGTCATGTATTGGCCATAAATCATGCCATTACCAAGCCATTATTTTTCAGTCTTAGTGGCTGTGGCATGTAAAATGGCATAAATCCAGTAAATTGGTAATCTTTATTGACTATAATGAGGGCTGAGTGGCAAGGAGAGACTTTTAATGGCTTTGAGGCTGATGGTGGAGCATCACAATTGTGGCAGCAAAATATGGCGGAAGGCAACTTATCACGTAACTCATTCCATGATATCCTGGAACCTTTTGGTATTAGCAAATCTGCAACTGTTGATATCTAATCACTATGGTGCAACAAATACAGGCCCAATAAAACTCTCTGACAAAAAAAATGTAATATCCAAGAAAAATGTAACAGTAGGAGTGGATTTTGGGGCAGTAACTTAATCTGTGGTTTAGTTTGACAGTTCCAACCTCCTCACAGTTCTCGCTTGCCGTGTATGAACTTTTGGGAATTCTCTCAGGGATTCATTGGAAATGCCCTATTGAACTGTTTGGCAGCATTCCTAGTTTCCATGCAGGATGGATTCTCACGTGATTGAAACTCCCACTTATCGTTGATGTTTGCATCTGGGAAAAGCTCAATGAGGATTTTTAATTCTCCTGTATGAATCTTGCCAAAAATAAGACATTCTATTGCAAATCCTATTCAGAAACTGCGTTTAATTCTGGTTTTAAAAGGAGTGTAGAGACAGTCTAAACCCACTTCAGTTGCAGTACCAGAATAGCTAACAGTGCCGGTGAACATGAAAACATAAAATGCAAAGGCTGGCAATCTGAAAAAAATAGAAAAAGATTGAAATTCACAGGAGGTTGGTCAGTAATTGTAAAGAGCCAGGTGAGTTAATTTTAGGTGAGAATTTTCATTTTGATCACATACTTATGTTGGGTCCCTACAACATGGAAAGAAACACAGCATTGTATATTCAAACTTTTATCCTTATTGCTATTATTTTTAAGGTTGGACTTTTTCTGCTGAACAAAGAGAATTAAGATGGCTGCTACAAGTCACCTGATCACAGGGTTGGCTCTGGGAGCTATCCCTAGCAGTTTGAAGAACAAAATAATTCTTTTTTTACCTTCTGGAATTTCACACTTCATTGTACAAACCCCTTGTAATTAACAAAAGCAGAGGAAGTGCAGATGAACTGGCTCTCCCATCCCTAACCGTTACAGAAGCAAAAGATCAAAACTTGTTAAACTGGAAGAGATGCTAATAATCAAGTTGTCCTTCTAAGGAAGAACAATAGAATTCTGGCCAGAAACACACAAAATAATTGTTAAGCTGCAATTAACCATTAATAGGCCAAGTTGCATGACCCAAGCCTCTGGCCTTTTGGACAGTTTTAACATTGCGTCACTGGGTCCCACAGGCAGATAGTTTATTTTAACATCAACTGGACGGAGCTCCGTCAGTCAGGCTGGGTAAGCATTCTCAGCTCCACGAAGCCTACTTGATTCCAAAAGTATCTGATCAATGCCTGCCAAGTGATGTAAATACAGAAAAGCCCACCATGCAGCAGCATCATTCGTTTCAAGATTTTCATATTGTTTAACCATCGGAACAGAACTCCATCACAAAGGAAACATCCTCTGGACTATGACTTTGGACTCTGGACCTCAGGTGAACTATTATTTATTTTCTGTGATCCTTATACTATAAAACATGTTTTCTCTATCCCCCCCCAACTTTTACTGTATGAATGTGCAGGGTGGGAAGTAATGAACACTCCTTTTTCTGGGTTTTGAATACATAAAATAAACTAACCTTCTGAGTTAATCCTAACTCAAGTTTGCTGTGGATTATTAGCAAAATCGGATCACAATAACCGAGGGATTGAGAAAACACGCCACGGCCCATTCCTATAGAAACTAATTCAAAACATCTTCAGCTTACAGACAGATGGCAAGAGGGAATCTGTCTGTCTCTCTCCTGTCTCTCTCTCTCTCACTTTGAATGAAGTTACACTGCCAATACTTGTGTTGATGTGAAATAATTTTGAATATGAAGCAGTGCAGACCTGGCAGCATAACGCAAACTGGGTTCTGACTTAAACAAACTTAATCTGGGAGGTGACATTACCTTCAGTAGGCATTCTCTAAACTATTAGTTTGCTTCAGCTGTAGTATAAAATTAGGCTAGTGCAGGTTTTCCTAACATAAACAATTAAACACCCCAGTAGCAAAACTATGTCATTATGCTGGAAGCATATGTGAAGAGTGCTCTTTGTCACTTGCCTCAGCATGTAGTGGTGGTTGGGGACGTGGCAGTGCTAATAAGGGTTAGGCTCTTTGCCCCCAGATACAGTTCAGAGGCAGCTACAGGGGCTGCCGAGTGCTGAAGTGGCTGTTTAAAAGAACTGCCTCAATGCTCATGGACTTTTTAAAAAAAAATGTATTCATTCAAAGGAAGCGGTGACAATGACAAGATTAACATTTATTGGCCATCCATAATTGCCGTTGAGAACGTGGTGCTGGTGAGTCTTCTTGAACTGCTGCAGCCCATGTCATGTAGGAACACCTACAGGCTGTTAGGAAGAAAGGTCCAGGATTTTGACCCAGCGACAGTGAAGGAACAGTGATATATTACCAAGTCAGAATGGTGTGTGCCTTGGAGGGGAACTTATGGGTGATGGTGTTCCCACCTATCTCCTGCCCTTGTCCTTCTAATGGAAATGATTGCAGATTTGGAAGATCCAATCGAGGAGTCTCGGTGAGTGCATCCTGTAGGTGGTACATACTACTGCCAGTGTGCATTGGTGTGGAGAGGGTGAATGCTGAAAGTGGTGGACGAGGAGCCAATCAAGTGGGCTGCTTTGTCCTGAATGGTGTCCAGCTTCTTGAGTGTTGTGATCTGCACTCATCCAGGCAAGTGGAGAGTTTTCCATTATGCTCCTGACTTGTGCCTTGTAGGTAGTGTACAAGCTTTGGGGAGTCAGGATGTGAGTTACTTGCTGCAGAGTTCCCTGCCTCTGACCTGCTTTTGTAGCTATGGTATTTATATGGCTGGTCCAGTTCAGTTCCTGGTCAATGGTAACCCCCAAGATATTGATAGTGAGGAATTCAGCCTTGGTAATGCCATTGAATGTCATGAGGCGATGGTTGGATTCTCTCTTGTTGGAGATGGTCATTGCCTGGTCCTTGTGCGGCACAAATGTTAGTTGTCACTTATCAACCTAAGCCTGAATATTGTCTAGATCATACTGCATATGGACGTGGACTGCTTCAGTATCTATCACAAATTGTGCTGATTATCATGTAATCATCAGCGACTGCCCCCCTTCTGACCTTAGGATGAAGGGAAGATCATTGATGATGCAGCTGAAGAGTTTGGGCTTAGGACACGACACTAAGGAACTCCTGCAGCAATGCCCTAGGGCTGAAATGATTAACTGCCAACAACCACAATCATCTTCCTTTTGTACAAGGTTTGACTCCAACTAGTGTAATGTTTTCACCTTGATTCTCATTGACTTCAGTTTTTTTTAGGGCTTCTTGATGCCTCAGTAAATGCTGCCTTGATATCAAGGGCAGCCACTCTCACCTCACCTCTTGAGTTCAGCTCTTTTGTCCGTGTTTGGACCAGTGATGTAATGAGGTCAAGAGCTGAGTAGTCCTGGCAGAACCCAAATTGAGCATCAGTGAATAGGTTATTGCTGTGTAAGGCCGCTTGATAGCACTCTCGATGATACCTTCCATCACTTTACTGATGCTCGAGAATAGACTGATGTGGTGGTAATTTGCCGGGTTGAATATGTCCTGCTTTTTGTGAACAGGACAAACCTGGGCAATTTTCTACATTGCCAGGTCGATGCCAGTGTTGTAGTGGAACAATTTGACTAGGGGCATAGCTAGTTCTGGAGCACAAGTCTTTAGTACTATTGCCAGAATGTTGTCAGGGCCCATAGCCTTTGCAGTATCTAGTGTACTTATCCATTTCTTGATATCAAGTGGAGTGAATCAAATTGGCTGAAGACTGGCATTTGTAATGCTGGGGACCTCAGAAGGAAGCTGAGATGGATTATCCTCCTGGCACTCCTGGCTGAAGATGGTTGCAAATGCCTTATCTCTTGCACTGATGTGCTGTGCTCTCCCAAACTTTGAGGTTTGGGATATTAGTGCAGCCTCCTCCTCCAGTTAGTTGTTTAATTGTCCACCACCATTCATGATTGGATATGGCAGGACTGATCCGTTGGTTGTGGGATCACTTAGTTCTGGCTATTGCATGTTTTCTTCCACTGTTCGGCATGCAAGTAGTCCTGTGTTGACATCTCAGTTTTAAGTATACCTGGTGCTATTCCTGGCATGCCCTCCTGCACTCTTCACTGAACCAGGGTCGATCCCCTGGCTTGATTGTAATGGTAGAGTAGGGCATGTGCTGGGCCATGAGGTTACAGATTGTGGTTGTGTACAGTTCTGCTGCAGCTGATGGCCCACAGCACCTCATGGATGCCCATTTTTGGGCTGCCAGATCTGTTTGAAAACATATCAGATCTAGCATGACAGTATACCAAACAACACAAGGACTGTGGGGTGGTCACACCATCCAACATTGTGATGGACAGATGCATCTGCAACAGGTAGATTGGTGAGGATGAACTCAAGTCGTCTTTCCTTCCTTTTGGTTTGCTCCCACCTGCTGCAGACCCAGTCTATCAACTATGTCCCTTAGGACTTGGACATCTCAGTCGGGTGCTACCAAGCCATTCTTAGTGATAGACATTGATGACAGTATATTCTCTGCCCTTGGCACCCTCAATATTTTTCCAATTATGTTCAACATGGAGGAGTACTGATTCATTAGCTGAGAGAGTGGGCAGTTGGTGGTAATCAGCAGGTCTCCTTGTCTGTGTTTGACCTGATGCCATGAGACTTCATGGAGTCCGCAGTCAATGTTGAGGACTACCAGTGCAACTCCCTCCCAACATATACCACCGTGCCACCACCTCTGGTGGGTCTGTCCTGCTGGTAGGACAGGACATACCCAGGGGTGGTGATGGTAGTGTTTAGGACATTGTCTGCAAGGTTTGATTCCGTGAGTATGGTTATGTGTGGCTGTTGCTTGACTAGTCTGTGGGGCTTTCCCAATTTTGACATAAGCTCCCAGAGTGTTAGTAAGGAGGATTTTGCAGAGTATAAAGGGCTGAGTTTGTCTATGTCGTTTCCGGTGCCTAGGTTGATGGCGGGTCGTCCGTCCGGTTTTGTTTCTTTTAGACTTTGTAGCAGTTTGATACAACTGAGTCGCTGGCCAGGCCAATTTCGGAGGACATTTAAGAGTCAACCACATTGCTATGAGTCTGTAATCACATGTAGGCCAGACCAGGTAAGGACACCGGATTTCCTTCCCTAAAGGGCATTAGTGAACAAGATGAGTATTTAGGGCAATCAACAATTTAATTCTAAATTTATGAATTGAATTTAGATTCCACCAGCTGCTGTGGTGTGATCTGAACCCATTTCCTCAGAGTATTAGCCTGGGCCACTTGAATTACATTATCACTATACTACCGCCTCCCCCTTTTATCTGTTATAGTGAAAACAGTAAGGCCCTCTAGCCCTCACCCCTCACATCCCCTCGACCCCCTATATAGTCCCCATGCTCCATCTGTTACAGACAAGAGAGAGACAGGGAAAGTGTACTTCTTTCCTCTTGCCAACTGTCCATAAGCAGAAGGTGTTATGAATTTTTAAAGTTTACTATGGTATGTTTTCCCAAACCCTCGGTTTGTGTGATCAAATTTACTAATAAATCACAGCAAACTTGCATTATGATTAACTCAGAAGGATAATTTATTTCACTTCAAAACCCTGGAGAAAAGTTTTTGCAATTTCCCACTCCACTACACACACAGTAAAGTGGGGGAGGGGAGAGGTGGTGGGGAACTAGAGAAAGGAGTTTTACAACTGTGGATAGTAACAGTTCAAGAACCACAGAAACGAATATTAGTTCACGTGATTTCCAGAGCCTGAGAAGTCAAAGACCAGAGGGTGTTTCCTTTGTGGTGGAGTTCAATCCTAATAAGTTTCTGGTCAGAGTTGCCAACACAAAAATACTTGAAACGAATAATACTGCAGCACAATGGGCTTACTGTGCTTAGACCGCTTGGCGGGCATTGATCAGGGACTTTTAAAATCAAACAGGCTTTATGGAGTTGAGAGATGGTAACCGGCTGCTTGCTTAACCAGGCGGCTGGAGTCCCTTCCAGTCTGCCTGTGAGCCAAAAATGGCCAAAAATGTCTGTCCAAAAGGCTTCAGTCCATTAATGGTCAATTGCCGTTCAACAGTCAGTTCCTGTGTTTTTGGCCAGAATTCCATTGTTCCCCTTTATTGATGAGGTGGCTATTATCATCTCTTCCAGTATAATGCATTTTAATCTCTTTTTTGTGATAGTTCAGTTTGGGGAACCAGTTTGCCTGCACTTCCTCGGCTTTTGTTGCTTGCAAGGGGTCTCTACAATGAAGTCTGAGATCCCGCAGGCTGAGAGAGAAATTCCCTTGTTCTTGTAACTCCTGGTGTTAGCTCCCAGAAAAAAAGGTCTAGTCCTGTGGCCATGTGACTTGTAGCGGTCATCTTTTTTGATTCAGCAGAAAGTCAATTTTTTAAACATGACAAAAGAATAAAGTTTTGGGTTTCTTTTCATGTCATATGGGCCCAACACATTCATGCCACCTCATGTCCCTTACCCATCCCATGACCTCTCATAGTCTCAATGCCAACCTGTGCTATGCCCACCTACCCAGCCCCCACAATCCCTCATACCCTTCATGCCAACCAATGCCCTTCACTCATCCCCATGACTCTTTATAGTCCCTATGCTAACTTAGTGCCACTCATGCCAATCTAGTGCCACTCATGCCAATCAACCTCTCAACCCACCACCTTTTGCCCTTACACCCTCCATGCGAAGACACCCAGCATCTACCATGGGCAGACCTCAGGAGCCATGCTGAGATGAAATGAAATAAAGTTCTAAGTATCTTCCTCCTCCTTCAGGACCATGGACTTCCATTAGATCATGCTTGGCAAAGTATTGCAGAGATTTGCCATTGCCTTCTGCAGCATAGCTGACCAGGAAACACTCGCACTCTTACTGCCTGTAATTGGAAGGATTTACAGGCTGTTATGATCCCAGCTGAGATAACCCCTGGACAAGCTTGATTCTCAGGGTGGAAGCCAGTTTGATAGATCCTAACTTCTATTTGTTTGTTTAGATACTTGGAGAGTGGCTACTGAATAGGAGTCAGCTAATGAACTTTCAACAAAAGAATAAAACATTTATTGAATAAGAAAAGATGAACTATATTACAATAATCCTTCACCCACAATTAAGGGTATCACAAGTTACAAACATTATCTTATACAGTCCATTTAGGAGTCAACCATATTGCTGTGTTGGAGTCACATGTAGGCTAGACAAGGCAAGGACATCTGATTTCCTTCCCTAAGGGTCATTAGAACAAACAGCAATGGTTTCATGGTTATTATCAGACTTTTACTGAATTCAAATTTCACCATCTAACATGGTAGGATTTGAACTCAGGTCCTCAAAGCATTACCCTATGTCTCCGGAATACTAGTCTAGTGACAATACCACTATGCCACCACCTCCCCAGTATTGATGTAATTGTTTCAGAGCAAACTTCCTCCAACACTTCTAGTGCAGACTATCACTTAATTCCAAGTGTATTCCAACTGCTTCAGCAGTCATGTGTCGGCATAGCTCCTTTGGTGGCACTCTCATCTCTGAGCTAGCCTGTGAATTCAAATCCCACTTAAGTACATAAGATTAAGCTAATACTCCATTGAAGTATTGAGGGAAAAACTGCATCATTGAAGGTGTCCTGGTTTTGGTGTGACAGGAACCCGGAAATGAAAATAAAGTGGGGAGTTCATTTCTGATGGCTTCTGACCTCTGAACATGCATTCAGCTGCATCAGTGACCTCCCACCCATCCCAACTAATGCTATTTAAAGGAATCACCATGCTACTTCCAGGTGAGATGCTTCTAACTTTTTTACGCTGCTGCTGGTTTAGTGAAGTACTGGGTTGTTGGATAAGCACATACAAGTTGTTTGAGTGAGAAAAGAACAATGCTGGACCTATGGCAGAAGGGTGTGGATTTGAAAGTACTCTGAGTAAAAAAACTTGCTCTCAGTCATGGAGGTCTCCCTTGGGCTGCAGCATGTCAGAGAGCTAGAGAAAAGGTAGCAGAGATCAGAAGCTATGCGCAGAGAGGAGTGTTTTCAACAAAAGCAATATTCATCTAGCATATTCAGAGAGCACTGCTCTTTCCAGCAGCAATGTCAAGCTATGCTTGACCAAGGAGATGATTACTGAACTGTGCTAATTCCATCAATTGGACCAAGGCCAAAAAAGATATTGAATCTTTTGTGGCCATCAATGTCACTATCAACTACCATCTCTATGCCTAAGGATTCTTTCAGGCTTGAGCTGGTGACATCCTTCGCTGTCACTGGGTCAAAATCCTGGAACACTCTTCCTAACAGCGCTGTGAGTGTACCTACACCACATGGACTGCAGTGGTTCAAGAAGGCAGCTCACCAGCTCCTTCTCAAGGGCAACTAGGTATAGGCAATGAATGCTGGCCCAGCCAGTGAAGCCCACATCCCGTAAATGAATAAAAAAATCGGTTGCCAACATCTCTCAGTTCCTTGTGCTTTGCCGCATCTGAGAGGTCACTGAGGCCTTGCACACAAGGAGAAGGGATTTCATTTTCTTCTCTTGAAACAGAGTGAAGCAGGGGGAACTTGCAAGTGGATCTTTACCAAGGTAGCAAAACTTCTAATGGCTCTATGCCATATCTATAGGGATGCAGATCGAAACCGAAAAGGGATCTACTCTCTGAATGTGCAGTTGGTGTGTGACCACACACAGACCATCATGTTGGTGAATACCTGCTATCTAGTCACAATGTTCTTTCTCTACATCAGTCGGCTATTTTCCTGCCATCAGCCTGCCATCTTTGAGCCGCCACAAAGAACCAGAGGATGGCTGCACAGCGACAAGGCCCACACACTCCACACGTGGTTCTTGACTCCCCTCTGCCATCAGGACACATGTGGGCAGCGCTTGTACAATGAGAGCCTAAATTGGTGGTTGAGGCTGAAACGTTCAACTCATTCAAAAGGTACATGAAGTGCTCTAACCTGCAAGGCTACGGACCAGGTGTTTCTTTTTTTTCTCTGGTGCAGGCACAATGGGCTGAACGGCCTCTTTCTGCGTCATAACTTTTCTATGGTTCTAGAGCCATGCCGCAATTAGGAACATCTTGGAGCAGACCATTGGTATCCACAAGCAATAGTTCCACTGCCAGGATCACTCAGGGGAAGGCGTGCAGTGCTTGCTGAAGTATGTCTTCAAACATGTGGTTGTATGCCGTGTTCTTCACAACCTGGCAATTGTGAAGGAGTAGCTCTTGCCACCAGGGCTTCAGTGAGTACCTGAGGAGGAGGAGGAAGAGGAGAAATGGAGGAGAAATCATCACTCTGGGTGGGCTGCCTGTGGGCATCTCATCAGCATTGGTTTACTTGAAATTTCATCCCTACTTCACCAAATCCCCAACTTTCCATCCCTTTGCATTCACCATCACAGCAATCTCTTGGCCAAAATCCTGACATGAAAGACACCACAAAAGAATCATTCCATAATAATTTTATCTTACAACTCTTCCAGTAACAAATGCTGAACAGATCCAGCAGCTCTGGGCCTTGATAGCCAGTTTTGGACTGAGGCAACAACAGGGGAACTGATTGAGTGGTAGTGGTGGGGGAGGAAAATGGTGTCATTTGGAGAGAGGATAGCAGGTTTCTGTACCACAGAATCACTATGAGTCCTCCAGGGCAGTGCCTCACCAATCCTGGTAATCTGCTGGAACACAGATTGCTGAAGTGTTGTTGAGCCTGCAAGCCTCTTTGAGTTCAGGTATCCACAGCTATGGCAGGAGTCCGAGTCTGCATGTCAGCTTCCATTGAGCATTAAGATGTTGGAAAGCTTCTGTTTATGCAGCAACGGAAGCTGAGAAATCAGCCACAAGGCATTGCATCATGGCTGGTCTGCAAATACTCTCATGGAGTTGGCCACCACTCTCACAATGGAAAGAATGGACTCCAAGCCCTGTCCTTGATGGTGACAACAGGCTCTGTGGCAGGCCTGCCAATGCACCAATGGTGTGTATGCCCATCAGCCTTTTCACTGCACATTTGCCATGCTCACAGAGCCCTCTGCACCAAAACTCATCTGCAACCTTGCCCTCTGGGAAGGTGGCACAGGCGCAACCCTCTTGCTGCAGCCCACTTGTGCATGATGACTTACCACGTGCTGATCCTGTCTCTATACTACACCCCAAAGTATTTGCAATGCAGTATCTGAACTGGTGGCTGGAACCATCAGATGAAATGATGGGGTTTCTTCCTCAGATCTTCCTTCTCATCCTTCACCGTCAGCCTGTGCCTGCTGACCAGGAGACAAGTCTTGTGGACATTAAAATGTAAATGCAAAAGGGAAGGGTTGGGCTGAGGGAATTGGGGCTGGGTGGAAAGAAACAGGTGCATGGTCACACCATTTGAAGCTTGTGTTTCATACCAGATTGCTGGATGAAGGTGAAATGAAATTTGAGAAGGTGCATAGGACTGGAACAAACCACCATCCTGGATGGGTTCAGTGGCACTGTTACAACAACCACAGTGATTGCTGTGCCAATTATCCAGAGCACTCTTCCCTCCAAGGGACTGAGTAGTGCAGCTGTGCCTGTCCTCAGCTGTTCTTTGTCACTCCCTCCTGCTATGTCCACCTTGTCTGCAAGTGAAAGGGAAGAGTGAGTGAGTCAGTGAATGTGTTGCAATGTATCTGGAGGGTGTGCCTTTCATAGTTGAATAGCTGGAAGTATCTAGAAGTTGCGGGATTTGGGAACAAGGATTGCAGTCGTAATGTGTGTGGGAGGGTCAGGTGGAATATATGAATATTAGTTATAAGTCCTGATTATTAGAGATTGCTGAGTGATGGAGGTGTGGTGAATTGAATAGCATGTGTGGTTGGTGGTGTGGTCAATAGTACACGACATTTGAAGATGTGTAAGATTTTGGTCCGGCTGTCACAGATTACCCAGAAAAGGGGTTACACTCATAACTGATTTTAAAGCAGCTTATTAAGAAACAACAGTTTAGATATGATACATAAGCCAAATAAGCAGGAAAGACATACAGGTGAGAACAGTTTACTGATTCCCAGATTAGGTGGGGATGTTGATCTCTGTGGCTGGTGACAGCAGTCACCTGTGAATGGTTTACTGGTCCCAGATTGAACAAATGGATGGGTGAAGCTGATCGCTGTGGCTGGAGGTGGCAGCCTTCTCTGGAACGGTTTACCTGTGTGAGCCAAAGTGTCCGTGCTGAGTTGATGTCAGCATGGATTACTTGGAATTACTCTTTCCTGTCCGGGGTGATTTTTCCCCTCTCATGAATCTGTTTTAACCTTTTCAGACAGTTGGTTTACATATGGGTTGTGAGATACAATCTAATAAGGGTTAGAAATGTTTTGTTTCAGGGCCTGTACTGGAGACATGTCCCTGGCAGAGATCCTAAGCCTCTCCTATGTTTATGAGTAAGCTGCTATGGAAGGTTTCTTCGTAAGAGAGAGAGAAAGAGAGAGCTATTTCTATAATATTTAATACATTTCTGAAGATTCCACAAGGTTAGTAGACAGCATTTTCTTACAGATGCATTCACTCACCTTGACTACTTGTGTGATATCACTCAACTATTTGCAGATCTATAGCCAAGTTCTCACATTCAACTCCTTGAATTGACCTCTGTGGCACCTATGCCCATTCCCACGCAGTGTATGGCTTGAGGGCCTTCTGGTCGCCTGAGGAAACATGACATCTCTCCTTCTTTCCACCTCCAGTGCTGCATCAGAGAAACTGGGAGCCCTCTCTCTGACATGCTGCTCCATTGGTAATCTTTAACCTTTGTGAGAAACACTTTTTAAGATAGTTACACCACCTACTGTAGCCAGAATTCACCTCCCCTTTAAAGGGACGAGGGTGGGGGGGCGGTGGGCAGGCTGGATTTAAGAAATGCAATTTAGTTTTACTAGGTGTTAGTCTCACATGCACCTGGGCCCCCTGCTGAGCATTCTGCCAGTCAGCAGCAGCACATAGCATTGGGCTGCATGCCACAAACATGGAGTTAAGTGGGCAGGACAAACTTTGCATACTGTCTGAATCATTTTCATTGGGTGTGGGGTAATATTGTGATCTCTGCCTGCTCATGGACCATATTCAATTTGTTAAACTACCAAGTGGTCCAATTTTGGGGGAGGAACTTTGGAATTTTTGATTTGCCTCCTGAGGTTCCGTGCCCAATACAGCAAATCCCCAATTCTGATTTGTTTTTATTCCTACTTGAATCATGAACTGAAAATTTTAAATGCATGTGATTGTCAAATTCTTGAAAATGCTGTGAAAAAATATGAACTGCCATGGGCTAAATGCCCAATAAATCACATCCCATGATGCTGGCAACCAAAAATACAGGCGTGAAGGCATTCCCTACCACATAATGGCATTCCCAGTTCCATCATTTTCATCTGAAAAAGGTTTCAAGAAAATTTTTTTCTTTGTTCTTTAAGAGCATAATATGTAATAAATTATTTAGGATGTAAGATTAGATATGGGGAGTTTAGTTCAATTTATCTTAACTGGAGTAAGGAAAAACTTACAAATTATTTTCTGGAGCATTGGGTGATTGAGCAGAGACCTTGATAGTGTCAGTTATACATCATTTGTGACAAATTGAATTTGATGAATGAATGACTTTTTCTCCTTTCACACTCTTCTCCTCTTAGGAATTTTATGTTTAGGTCAGGGTATTGGTTGATTCTTGGAAATACATGATTAAGAGTCGCCTAACCAAATTACTGAGAGATTCACAATAGTAGAATGTTAATTTGCCTCATACAGACTGTATATACCCCAAGTGTGCATCAGATTACTGTCATAGTTTAATTGGTTAAAACTGTGTATTGGCACTGAAAGCTGATAAGCATCCTGCCACTTGCCCATCTAGAGTTGCACACCAGTTAGGGTACTGATTTGCATGGTTACCGGGAGCCAAGTGGAAAGAATTCCCAGTAACAAATCTGATCATCCAGGTTCCATCAATAATCTAGGCTGCTTGACTGATCGACTGTGTCCTGGGATTTCCACAGAGGTCCTTATGTCATCAGTGAGGATTTTGTCTGAATTTTATCTTGACTATTTTTGTATGAATTTAAATGGTTCAGGATTTGTTTCAAAGATTGTTTTTCAGGTCTATCCTTTACGTCTCCTGTAGACCATCTTTTATTTCTTTACTTGTCCCATTACCATCTCCTTTTCACTTGCAGCATTATCCTTTTTTACAGTAATACCCTCTTCAGCCTTATCACATATCTTATTTTTTGTTCTTTACCCAACTTCCCTATTTCCTGTCCTCTGTGCTTGCTTAAATCCCATTACATCTCTAACATGTTGCAGTTCAGAGGAAACGACAATGACCTGACGCATTAACTCTGTTTCTTTCTCCACAGATGCTGCCTAGCTTGCTGAATATTTCCAGCATTCTCTGATTTTATTACAATCTCTTTTACTTATGCTCATGAACTGACATGGCAATAATTATTTAAGGAATAGACAACATAAAAGTGGAATTAATCCATCGGATATTTATGCTGTCTGTGAATTTAATTCATTGATCATTAATAGGCAGATCACCCTTGTCCCTCAACCCAAGTGAATCCAACAGGAAGAAACAAATTACTTCACCATGCAAACGTGCATTGTTCCAAATTCAGGCACGACTGTGCCAAATAAAACCATAATATTTCAATGTCATCCCCTTGTAAGTATTAAGTAAAGATGTACAATGGCTTCAGAATATATTTGGAAAAAATACATCATTGAAATTAATTATATAAAATCCAGAAGAGTAAAAAGATATTTCCATGTGCACAACAGACACAAATTAACTTGTGACAGAAACAGTCAACAGACAAGCATGACATAGAATGTGTCAAAGCTTGTGTGGATGAGGAGAACGTCCAGTGTAAGTTATTAGATGTTGAGTCAGTAAAGCCAGACATAAAAAGAGCATTCCTAGACAATGGAATTCCAAAACCATACAGTGCATTGCTCAAAATATTTTAACGATTCTGGCAAAAAGCATAGTGGAAGTAATATTGAGGTTGATTTTCAACAATGGTGCAAATTGAGCAGGCAGTGGACTATGTCTACTCAATGGCCTGAGTTGGAAGCCAGAAGCATTTTCATGGTTGGGCCTCATTTTAATTTGATTAGCAGGATGCTAGTACTCAATGAGCACCAAAAGCCAGCTCACATACCAGGGAGGCAGGAAATAAGAAGGCTCTCCATGTAGCCAAGCCAGAGAGCTTTTGAATGGCGGGGAAGGGGAAGGGGTGTTAATCCCAGGAGCACCACTGAATAACTGGCAGATTTATTTGTGGCTAAGAGGAGTTTTCAAGTTCTTCTTGGCCCCACAACAATCAGTGATGCAGCAAATTTGATAGGGCATTGATAGAGCAACCCTCAGTGATCCCTTTATGAACAATTAGTCCAGCCACTCAACATCAAGTTAAACTGGGAAAAGCAGCTCTCTGCCTTTTAGAGCACCTAAATTGTATTGGGTACCTACAAATGGCACAGGACCCTGATATTAATATTTTAATAATGTGGCAACATTGGTTCTCCCTTTCAAGGTCTGCTGGACCATTGATTCTGATAAGCCTCAGGCAGCTAGTGGGCAGTAGATGTGTTTTTCAAAATTGTCTACCAACTGATCTATTTTTAAGCATGAAGGAAGAAATAAGTGGGCAAAATTCAGACATATCTTGTTTTGTGGCTTGTAAAACAGAAGCAATTCTTTTTGTAAGGAGGAAGGGATTGAAGGTGGAGCTTTAGAAGAATGATGTGAATTCGGCAGTTTTGAAAGAGTAGGGGGACAGGTCCAAGGAGCTGAAAGCATTTGTCCCTCCACCATATCTACCTCGTGCTATTTCAAATTTCTTACCATTGAAATTTACTTGCATTTTACTACTTCTTATTTCTCCCATACCTTACAGTGTTAATGATAGCAATTTTAGGATTTTGTACCAGAGCCATAGCTGACTCCCCCATCCTGTGTGATAGTCAAAATGAAATGAGTTTCCAAGTTTGCAATCACTTTTACCACGAACAACAGTTTAACATTATGCACATGCTTTCATGTTGAGTGCAATAGGGCTACATTCACTAGAATTTAGAGGAATGAGGGGAGAACTCATTGAAACATATGACATTCTCCAAGGGCTTGTCAGGTTAGATGCTAAGAGGCTGTTTTCCCTGACTGGTGAGTCTAGATTTGGATTCATAGGGCAGAGTCTTCTGCCTGTTAGGCAGGCCAGTTGGGAGTGGGCGCGGGTGGGCGCAGAGCCAATTGTCGCCCGCGATCGGCTGCGTGCTGCCATTTTATGTGGGCCGGTCAATTAAGGCCCCTCCAGCGTGACACATGCTCGGTAGCGCTCAGTGCTACCTATGCAGGCGGGGGGAGGAGGGAGAATCGGGGCCTGCGCTCTTTCGCGAATGCACGCGAAAGAGCGCAACTATCTCCCTGAGGCACAGAGCTGCCTCAGGGATATTAAGTTGGTAATGAAAATTTTGAATAAATGATCTGAAAAATTATTTTAACATGCCTCCTCATTGGACAATATCACATGAGCTGGGGCATGTTTTTGCATAGAATAGCACAAATTTTATTGAATTATTTAATTAAACTTTCCGGAAACCTCATCCCGCCCTTGGATGAGGTGTCCTGAAAAACACAAAGGCTGCTTGGGCTCTTTGCCTGCCCACCAGCCTTAAGGTTGGATGGGTAGTGCTGTTAATTAGATAAATTACTTTCCTAATGGCCTTAATAGGCCTTTGATAGTTCAGCGGGTGTGCAACCACCTCCAGCGTGCACCCGCGTACGCAATATCGGAATGATGCGCAATGACGTGGGGACACGCCTGACGTCATCTCGTGTCATTTTGCATGTCGGCCTGTTGGGCCCGCCCCCACATGACAATGGCAATATTCTGGCCTATATGTTCAAACCCCTACTTGGGGGTGAATGGGGGGTTGAACAGACAAGGTTCCCTTTCCTTATCCCTATCCAGGTAGACAGCAGGAAGAAACACCTGGGCTGAATTCTAGGGGAGCTCAACCAGCCTCCCACTGTAACTCTGATGGGAGACTAGTGCAGTAGCCATTTTCGAAGTATTGCTAGGTTGAACTGGCAGTTACAGCAGCAGATCATGGAGACCTCATGGAATTTCAGCCACAACGTTTGATGTCAGGTGAGGACAGCACTGTGCTCAATTTATAATACCCTTCATAGGCTTGCTGCCTATGCTCATAAGCATAGAATGGTCATTTCGAAAACGTGCCAGAAATCTTCGACTATGGTCATGCCACAGCAGTGCCTTCAAGAGAAGGGAGAAATTGGAAGGAAAGAAAATGCTAAGATACATTCATTTTGCAATAACTTACTTCTGAATTTATTTCACCATACTGTAATTGGTAAGAGAATAGGACTGATGATGTTTTTATTAAAACGGAATCTTGTGTCATCTTATTTTACTGGTAGACCCTCTATAAGAATTTGTAAGTTCTCAGAGAAAGAAGTTTTCTTTCAGTGAGCCCCAAGCTGCCCTTTCTGTGTGTTCTCCCATCTCCAGGAATGAAGTAATTTTGCAATTCAGACAAGTATACAAGGATTTGTACTTGGTGGAGTTGAAGCCATGAGGTATTGCTGTAACTCTTTTTCTACACTGACTGTCAAATTTGGGAATTGTTCCCATCATCCCCAAAATAATTCATTTTATGATAATTTCTGTGATACTAACAGCTCTGGTCTTCAGCGATTCAGACTTACACTACAGGCGGAATCTTACACCGGCTGGATTTTATGGTCCCGCTGAAGACAATGGACTTTTGAATGGCTTGCCATATTTTATGGCCTCAGCCCCACCATGATGGGGCTGTAAAATTCCACCCTAGGTAATTGTTATCCAGTGAAAATGTCAGCAAGGGGCCAGAAAAAACCTCAGCAGAATCTCTGGTGTTGTTTCTGATGTTAATACATGTGTGTGATTGCAACCATAACTTACATCCAAGTTGTTGTAAATTGATTTTCTTCCTCTTCCCACTTTACAAAAATATTCAGACTATGGGTGCCAAGCACTCTCTGGCACGTCTCACAAATAACCAATGTTCATATATGACACTGGACAGCAAATGTCAAGAGGCTATTGACCATAAATGAGCAATCACAATTCAGCTCGATTGTGTCCTCACCAAAGAAACATTGTAGCAGAGATGACTAGATATTTACCCAGGAGTGGAAACCTCATCCATTTTTTTTAATATTCTTACTTTGGTTGCCGAGGCTCATTTTAGTACCTAATCTGAGCTGAGACGAGCTAATTTGATCAAATCCGGTTTCTTTCTGAACGCTCGCTATGTGCTCATTAACTCACCAATTCTTTAGGGCAAGGAGAGCTTATAGAATGTTTCTTTCTACTTGTTTTAATGTTTTTCTGTAATTGTTTTATTCTTCTGATTCCGTCTTAGGTAATGCAAGAACATTACCAAATAGAGATTTCAAAAAACTATCTGTTTTGTTATTGTTGTCAAGCTCAATATTACAAGTCCTGGTTTATCTGAACTGGTTGGCTACCACAATAATACCCTATAACCTTAGTCAAAATAGAATTTTATGGTTACCAACTGTACTTTGTTTCTTTTCTCCCAACTTTTTTTCCTGCTGTCTGGAAGCCATTGACTCCTGCGAAGGTACATCTGTACCTCACCCAAAAAAGACATTCTTCATGTGTGAAGAATGAGTGCTAGTGCGGTGTGGAAGGCATTGGAGCTAAGCTCCACCGTATCCTCACCAAGCATTCAGTAACTAGCACAAAGCATGCATTTGATTTCCAAAAGGGGTCTATGGATAATGATCAGAAACCCCAATTAATTTCCCCTTCCACAGACACTGAGGCCAATTGTAGTGCCATGAACACTGAACTGGCCTGGATTAGCTAAATAAGCACCAACAAGGGATTAAACCTAAAAGCCCAGCCAGTGCATTCCAGTTGGACATCCCATGTTGTTCTCATGCTGACTTTTGCTAACAGGAGGAATTTCTACATCCTAAGAGTGTAACACTGGCTGATATCTTCCTTCACTAACCAGAGGCATTGAAGCTAATTCCGAAGCTAATTGCTGCCCTGTTGAAAACAATTCAATTTCTAAAGAGGGGTTTGCAGGGAGTAAAGGGTAAGGTTGAAAGATAGTTGGATCATTGCTAAACTTTCCACTGGCGCAGTTGCATGGAAATGTGTACTCCAGATGGAAATCAACAAGTTGCTAAACTTTTATGGTATGAATGTTAACATCTTAACCAAACACACTACTCAGTACTCCAGTGCTTAAGTATTCCAAGCCATGCAATAATTAATATACTTTCTATGTATAATCCCAGTGGAAAATGCTTTTTTCTCTGACACATTTACTGGATCTCCTGTTACCTGAAGTATTCAGTGTGAAAATCCATACTAGTGATGAACAGGTATTCAAGTCTTGTATATCACAAACACTGCTAACATGGGTAACTTTACTTTGCATGAAAGATTGGAAAGGGAATTCCTCAAAAAACCTAACTCTGGAAATTATTTGGACATAGTCATGCTTTGAATTTCTGTGGCTTTAATGTGTTGACTAAATGCTGTTTACTTGCATCCATCTGGTAATGTTTTTATTTCTCAATTGATAATTATGTTTATCTGGAGCAGCAGAATGCCAAGTTTCAGCATGTAGCTATGAGGTTATATTACTCTTGGCTGGGCTTGTTATGTGGCCCAGTGTCTTTTCAGCTAATGGTAATGGTCATGTAGCTGAGAACAAAAGACATTTGCTAAAGAATACAATATTCATACTGTCCTTTATTTAAAGAGGATTTATTTGTGTGAATCAAGGAGAGAGATGTCATTACTGGGGAAAGAACATTTTCCGTTTCAACTACTATGAGTTCCAGCGTCAAATACTTCTAGGTCAACTTTGGCAGGGTTAGTTGCACAACATAGTTTCTTGCTCTTGAAAAACTGTGTTTCCATCCAAAACAACTGAGGAACATGCCCAACAGCACCAATATAATTCTGCCACTTGATCCACCAGGTGTCCTGTGTCTTTTCACTAACAGTCAATTAACCAACTATTATGGAGTGATTTAGTGCTGTGAGTCCATGCCCAATAAAATTTGTCCTGAGACTTGTCAAAACCATTTCATGTAGGATCTTTACATCTAACAGAGAGGGCCTTTTTTTCCAAACAGCCTAGGGTGAATTTGAACCAAATGTCAGAGTTAAAAAGTTAGTGTTTATCCTACTGGAACTCTAGTTTATAACTTTACAGCAGTACAACAGATGGTAATGATTTTGGAAACAAACAATTAAAAGAAACTTTGATGAAAAAACCTGGATTTTTTGGAGCATTCGCCACCATTATTTCCCTAAAACTGACAGCTACTCTGGAATCTGGACATGTGCAGTTAAACAAAAAGGGGTGGATTTCCAGCCTTGATGTGGGTAGCAGGACGCGGGAAAAGTCCCACTCGGTCCACCATCTTGGGAGAAAGTTCCAGCAAGGTTGGGATTTTCATTGCGGGGTTGGGGTGGGTGCAGGGGCCGATGCAGGCTGCAGTCAGGCCAGCCAACCCAGGAAAAGTGCAGAGGCAGCCACGGGGCATGCCACAGGCTTGCCCTGGTACTGTGGGACTTCATCCCAGTTAAAATAAAAACAGAAAGGCCCTCCAGCTCTCACCCCTCACACCCTTCACACATTCCTCATGCCCCATCTGTTTCATCTTGTGCCCCCCCACCCACACTTTCCCATGACGCCTCACTCTAATGGATGCCTGGGCTCTCAGAAAAGATTACATAATGAGGCTTGGCTGAGAGTCTAGAAATCCATTAACATGTTGAAATGTCTGAGCCCCATGGAAAACATGCTCACTTGGAAGTTCTGGCTTTCTGATCTATGTCGTTACTTGCACAACATTTGTTTACACAAGATAAAGAGGTTTCAAGTGCTTGCAGTTTCAGCTATTGACACTTCAAAGGATCGGAATGATTCACACTTTTATTGGGCTGCGTAGTAAAAAGGAATCTTTTTTGTTTTTTTTAAGAAAATTGAAAGTTATCAATGAATAACTATTTTTAAAATTTTTTTCACATGTCCTATTTTCATTGTGGTGTTCATTGGTTCTATACAGTGTGGAGTGGGTGATTGGGCATGGAAGTATCATGGCTTGGTATTGGGGGCATGAGGGGTCATAAAGGTCGGTTGGGGGCATACCTTGGCACAGGGGGCATGAGGGTCCATAGGGGTTGGTTGGGAGGCATACCCTAGCATGGTGGGCGTAAGGGTCCATAGGGGTTGGTTGGGAGGCATACCCTAGCATGGTGGGCATGAATGGCTGTAGGGGTGGGTGGGGGGCACAGCTTGACTTGGGGGTCATGGGTTAGGCCTTTTGAACTTACCTTTCAAAAGGTTCCCTCATGCAGATTATGGTTCACAACAGCTCTGAGGTGCCGTCAATCACAACTTTTTGAAAAGCCGGATGACTTCATGGAAATTGCCGAAGACTAGGATAAGCCTACCCCCACAACGGAACTAGGTTGGGAGTTCATGGTATGGGCTAGGGACCTGAATCAGCTGGTACCCTTAAAAGGCATTCCCAAAAATCTGAAACCCTGGGAATGGGGTCGGGAATCCCAGAATTGGGACCCACCCATCATTTTTAAAGTGTCCTGAGTCATCCAGACTTGGTGAAAATCCAGCCCAAAGAATCTCAAAGATGCTATTAGCGATTCTATGCTTCTCCACAGGGACCTGCTGAGGTCCCGCTACATGCTGCAATTGAGTAAAAATCACCTGATGAGAATTTGCCCTTTTACGCTATTAGTCTCTCTTAAAAAGCCTTGAAAAAGTTACACCCTGTTAAATGTGGCATAACTGGGTTTTTAATGGGGTACTAGGTCCATAATTATTATTGAACAGGCCCACTGACCTGAAAAAACTAATTTTATATTTATGAAATGTCAAATTTCTCCAATATGATAAAATAAAACCTATTTCTCAAATAATGGGGTGAATTTTGTTGGGGGGTATATTGCTCGCTCACCCCACTCCCCATAGAAAGGACAGTCGGCAGCACTTTAAAAAGGGCTGCTCCACAGCAATAATACACCGGGGGTGGCCTTAATAAGGTGAGAGTTGGACTTCCACTCCTCAGGGCAGGAAGTCCTTCCCTTGAAAGCTGCCAGCCAATCTGATTGGCCACCAGCTGAGTAGCCCCAGCAATGTCAGAACACATTAGTGGCCACTGCTGGGACTAGAAGGGAGTCCTGAGAAGATGATCATGGATACTGGACTTTAACGTAAGTCCGGGGTTTTTGGTCAGGGAGGGATCAGGGACCTTAGTGAGGTGGGGGAGGGTTTGAGAGGCTAGGAGGGGAAGCCTAAAGTGGTGGGGTGGTACCATCTTGGGGGATGGTGGCCCAATGAACACAGGGTGATATACCTCAAAGGAGATATACCCCGGCAGCAGAGGTGGAAAGAGGACTTTATGTGGCCATTAATTGGCAACTTTATTTGTGTATTCTGATGTCAACTCACCTGGTAATCTGCACAGTATGTTTGCTCGCAGATGAAACTGCTGATGAGCAAAGTTATTACGTCTGGCTTGTAATACATGTTCAAGACTTGTGGCACCCTATTCCAATATGAAAACGCACAAAAGGATTGAGAACTGTGTGGGAGGAGGGAGGTGGGGATGGAATCCACAAAGACTACCAACGGAACAGCAAGCAGGAAGCGCTTCGAAGCAGATAAACAATGTGTATTTCCCTAACCAGCACCTGTCTCACTTGAAAGGGACATTCCAGCACGCCCCACTAATGGTATAAAACCTGGAGCACCAAAACGACTGGTGCTAGTTCTTATGGTCAAGAGGAAGAAGAACAAAGAGAAGACAGAAGCAGCAGCTTGTTTAACTGACTACATCAGCTACAGACTGATCACCTGGGGAACATTTAACCACAATATTCTAAGCTACTCATTCAATGTCTGAATACCAAAATTTGAACAATAAATTGAATTTAGAAACAATCTAGATTCAAATGCAATTTCCTAATTCTAGAGTAAAGGAACTTGTTAAAAAACTGCGCATAGATTTACCTTACAGATGGAGGGTGAGCAACTGGCCTGGAAAGCTTTGGGATAATCAGTTGAAGGTGGGCTGAGGTAGGCATGAAAGTGGGTGATGTTACATAGTTAGAAGTAGGCAGTCTTTGGAAAAGATATGGAGCCAGACTCAGCTCAACATTGAATAGGATGCTCAGGTTGCAAAAAATCTGGTCCTGATCCTGAAACAATGATCGAGGAGGGAGGTGAAATCATTGTTAATGAAGAAAAACTCCAGAATATACATCTGTCCTGATTCACTCCTCAAGTTTGACTCCTATCAGATAGCATTGCTCAAGTTCATTGCAGCAACATGGAAACCATAATAACCCTTGAAATATTTTCTCAGCTCAGTCCATATTTCTCCTTAGTCTTCAATCTTGTTACCAATCACATTTCCATTTAACTCTTTTAGATTACGTTAATCTTAGCCACCATGACTGTTTACATGGAGTTTATCTACATATCTACCACTCTGTAGAGGAAAAGTTTCTTCTAATCATTAGCTTTGATTGAGGCTTGTTACTTTTACACCCATGCCCTCTTGTTCTGTGCTCACATTCAAATAACCTGCATATGTTTATGTAAAGTATTCCCTGTTGTTATGGGAACAATGTGAAATTAATTTTGCATATAGCAATGATTTTACAGTGAATCAAAGCATAAATTGCCATGTTTCTCGTGCTTTTTCAACAGTTGATAAATTATGATTGAAATCTTTAGCTGTGTTTTATAGAACTCATAAAAAGAGTTTCTTTTACAGGATAGCATACAACTCACTGATGGTGTTGAACAGGAAGCCATTCCAAACATATTCCAGACCAAATCAATCCAAATATGGATCTATTGAGAGTGACTTCAGTTTACCCGATTCAAAAAATCAGATTTCAATTCATTTCACACGGGACCCTTCATTTTCAATGAATAATCGCATAGATGGAGGAACAATATAAGTGCCCATTGTAATGGTTCCATAATGTTAGGTGAGTGACTATAGGTTGTGCTGCAGCCACTGCAACAAACAGATCTCACATCAACCTGAAGAATGGAGGTGAGACCTGCAGGGTTCAGCTGCCTCAGTACCTGAACCTTACAGGCCCCTGAACAGTAGCTAAAGTTGAAACATGACTTCTCATTTTCTGTGCTGATACACCTCAATTATATTCGTATTTGCAAAGCAAGTGGATCTGGACACTTCTTATTAGGTATGTAAGATACTTGCCAAAATGAAAAAGAATTGCATTTACTGAACAGGAGCATTCTCCTACCAAGAATTCACAGACACGTGTCAGCCAGAAATTTCTGTTGCACCTCTAGTTCGATTAATTTTCAGGAAAAAAAACTCCTAAAATGATGCTAGCATACACAAGCTTAACAGTTTCATATAAAATTCCATTGTGTGCTGTTTTATTTAAGATATTAGCCTATTTATTTTAAATGGCTTAATGCCTCCTTTAAAATAGTTTACATAATAATTTAATGCACAGGCAATATTTTAATTGTTACAGCTTAATGAACTGATTAAAAAATTACACAGAATACAGCTGTCTACAGTTTAGCACCTCAGACAGGCAGCAACCCCAGGGATTCTGCACTCATAGGATGTGGGCATTGCTGGCCTTGTTCAGAGGGCATTTTTTAAGAGTCAACCACATTGCTGTGGGTCTGGAGTCACATATAGGCCGGGTAAGCACAGTGGATTTCCTTCCCTAAAGGGCATTAGTGATCAGCAGCAATCAGCAATGGTTTCGCTTTTAATTCCAGATTTTCATTAAATTCAAATTTCACCATCTGTTGTGGTGAGATTTGAACCTGGGCACCCAGGGGATTACCCTGGATCTCTGGAATATGGTCCAGTGAAATTGCACCCCCCCAGCTGAATCAGCTAGATTCAGACTATCCACTCTGATGCTGAAAAACTCCCTCCCATTACACCAATAAAACTACAGAGGAATTAATTATTTTCTTAGGTTTCAAAAGGCTATTCCTTTCGTCCTTTCCCTAGTCTTTTCTTCCCAATTTTGCTATTTAACATTTATTTTATGTTCATTATTGGTCATTATTTACTTGAATTTTTTTTTGCTCTGCGTATTTTAAATTTTACTTTAAAAAGTTAGATTTCCATTTTTCTTTATAGCACCATGGACTCTATTTCCATTGCTGACACGGTTTGCAAATTAACTTCTTTATAGCCAATCAAGTCTCAGGATATTAAAGGTTGATATTGGTGACATCACTGAATCGATTATGGCAACTTTCCTCACAACAACATTAATCTCTTTGATCACTGAGTGAACACATAAGTAAGTTGGTGCCCTGGTGTTTTAAGAATTGAATCAATACATAAATTTTAACTTACTTTCTTTCTATTTTTCTGATTGGAATATTTTTGTTCAATTTATGGGAGTTGGCGATTGAAGGAATTCATTTTTGAGGCAGGACAGATTAACTGTGGACCCTTTTCTATTCTACTACTTGCCTACGGTCCTAAACAGTGAGAGCTGTCTTCATCGTTGAACAGAAATTGTCTGGCTGATGAACTAGCATTAGGGGAATAACATTATAAAGTCAGATTTGGTTGTTTCATGTTCATTTAGCCTATCATTCCCATATATTGATGATGCTGGTGCAGCAACATTGCTAGTTGAATGTATGCATGGATTACCTAGTTGCACTGACCATTATTATGTACACCTGGCGGATCTCCCACATTCTACCCTCCATAAACCTGAGGTCCAAATTTCCGCTGCCCATGTCTCAAATCGCACCCAGTGCTGTTCCCCTAACAACCCTGTGCTCGCTGATATACATTGGTTACTAGTCAAACAAAGTTGTGACTTTAAAATTTTCTTCCTTGTTTTTAAATCACTCCTCGGTCTCATATCTCTGTAATCTTTTCCAGCCCCAGAGCCCTCTGAGATATCTGCAATCTCTGAATCTGACCTCTTGTGTATCCTGGATTTTCATCGCTCCACCTTTGGTGGCCATGCCTTCAGTTGCCTTGGCCCCGAACTCTGGACTAGCCTCCCTGCACCTCTGCACCTCACTTCCTCACTATCTCTCTTTAAGACACTCCTTAAAACCTACATCTTTGATCAAGCGTTTGGTTATTTGTCCTAATATCTCCTAATGTGGCTTGGTGCCATATGTTGTTTTATAATGTTCTTGTGAAGCACCTTGGGAAATTTTATTACATAAAGGTGCTACATAAATATATGTTGTTATTGTTGATCCAAGGGGAAGAGGAGGGTGCGTGTATGCATACCTCCATGTGTGCACATGGGTTTGTGGAAAAGAACACCAAATGTGGATATCGTACCAGGTGCAGTTATACTGTGATTGCCTTAAGGGAGAGCTGACATGAGGGAACCTTCAAGTGATATCCTATTAGAGTCAACTTGAGACCAGAAGCATCAGTTACATTATCTGACATGTAGAGCATTGAATGAGAGCTCTGTGGTGTACAACTGATCCTAGAAGTCCAATATGTTGGAAACATTTCCCTGCCATGCATAGCTGCCCTTCCAAAGTAGTTTACCTGCTGTTGATGACAATCCAACATGCATCAAAACTATCTGAGCTTGGGTAAATGAGAGTCTTCCTGAAAGGAAAGGATGTGTATTCCATAAAAGATAAATGAAGGCTCTACCTGTGTGGTACCTTCAGTACTTTAGCCACTCACTATCCCGACTTGGAAATATATTGACGTTCCTTCCCTGTCACTGGTTCAAAATCCTGGAGTTAAAATGTCGCGTGAGCGTCCCAACATCAGCGCGCAGCATTGCGATATTTCGGTCAGCGGGTGCGCTATGCAGCAGGATGCGTGCCCGCCATTAACTAAAAGCCTTGTTAAGGCCCTTAACTTGCCAATCATCGACAAATTTGAGGGGCCCGCGCGAACTTCAGCTCAGCACATGGACCCAACGGGCAGGCGGGTAGGAGATTTTTGTACAAACCTCATCCAGTGGCAGGATGAGGTTCGATAGCGGTTTTAAAAATGTTTAATAAAGCTTTTGTTTATTTCATTAACATGTTCCATTCTCGTGTGACATTTTCACATGAGGGGGACATGTTAATGAATTTTTTATCTTTCTATTTTTTATATTTGCCAGCCTTTCAGCGATCTCCCTGAGACAGCACTTTACTCCAGGGAGATGCGCGCTCTGACAGTTCGGGAATCCTCTGCCGCCCCCCACCCCCCCCCCCCAACCCCCAAACCCCACACAGGAAGCACATAGCGCTTCCCGTCGGACAGCCCGCTGGGTGGGCCCTAATTGGCCCGCCCCCTTAAAATGGCACCGGGGCCTGTTTCGGTGACGGCAATTGGCTGCCCACCCACCACCGAGCCAGTGGGGCCCATCAGCCCATCAAATTCTGCCCATAGTCTATAATTGTGGAGGAGATGCTGCTTTACAGCAATTGAGGTGTTCATGTTATTTAGGAGATAACATAAGAGGTGCTGATTTATAGTGAGTGAATGTGTTTCGCCATTCTGAGAGATAGCACTATCTGGTACAGTCATTTCTGCAACTCCAATAGCACTGAGTACTGTCTCCTCTGGCAATGCATCAATAGATGATACTAATGTAATGTGATAAAGCCCCGAGTCATGCTTTTCTGCAACAAGCCCCAATATTTTTGTGCACGGAAGAAGCAGCTGACTCCAATCTGCTATTCAGACCTCCATGACAGCGGTCTGAGCATGCAAGGAAAAAATACAAACTGTCCTGGGGTCTCTGGCATGGTGGCCTCTGTTACAGATGTCCTTAGAGATGTCACACAGAAAGTAATCAACAGCTGGCAAAGGCTTTCAAGAAGCGTATTTGACAAAAGACAAAGGAGTTTGTTAAGAAACAAAAACAAAAACAAATACCTGGAAAAACTCAGCAGGTCTGGCAGCATCAGTGGAGAAGACCACGGTTGATGTTTCGAGTCCTCATGACCCTTCAACAGAACTAAGTAAAAATAGGAAAGGGGTGAAATATAAGCTGGTTTAAGGGGGGTGGGGTGTTGGGACAAGAAGAGCTAGGTAAAGGGCCAGTGATAGGTGGAGATAACCAAAAGATGTCACAGACAAAAAGACAAAGAGGTGTTGAAGGTGGAGATGTTATCTAAAGGAATGTGCTAATTAAGGGTAGAAAGCAGGACAAGCAAGGCACAGATAGCCCTAGTGGGGGTGGGGTGGGGTGAAGGAATACTAAAAAGGCTAAAAGGTAGAGATAAAACAATGGGTGGAAATACATTTAAAAAATAATGGAAATAGGTGGGAAAAGAAAAATCTATATAAATTATTGGAAAAAACAAAAAGGAGGGGGAAAAAACGGAAAGGGGGTGGGGATGGAACAACTAGCTGATGTAAAGCAAAAATAAAAATAAAAATACCTGGAAAAACTCAGCAGGTCTGGCAGCATCTGTGGAGAGAAACACAGTTAACATTTCGAGTCTGTATGACTCTTCAACAGAACCAAGTAAAAATAGAAAATATGTGAAATATAAGCTGGCTTAAGGGGGGGTGGGACAGGTAGAGCTGGATAGAGGGCCAGTGATAGGCGGAGATAGCCAAAAGATGTCATAGACTAAAGGACAAAGAGGTGTTGAAGGTGGTGATATCATCTAAGGAATGTGCTAATTAAGGGTAGAAAGCAGGGCAAGCAAGGTACAGATAGCCCTAGTGGGGGTGGGGTGGGGGGAAGGGAAGGGATCAAAATAAGCTAAAAGGTAGGGATAAAACAATGGATGGAAATACATTTAAAAATAATGGAAATAGGTGGGGAAAAGAAAAATCTATATAAATTATTGGGGGAAAAAGGGGGATCAGAAAGGGGGCGGGGATGGAGGAGAGAGTTCATGATCTAAAATTGTTGAACTCAATATTCAGTCCGGAAGGCTGTAAAGTGTTGAGTTGGAAGATGAGGTTTCTGATACATGCGAAAGAGTGCAGGCCCCGACTCAGGGAATCCCACCTGCCCCAGGGAATCCCACCCACAACCCCCCCACCCCCAACGCCCCCCACCCCCCGCACACCCCCGGCACAGGGAGCACTCAGTGCTTCCAGGTGCCTGTCACGCTGGGCAGGCCTTAATTGGCTCAGCCATGTAAAATGGCAGGTGGCCCCGATCAGGTTCGCACTGGCCCCCGCCTGCCCCTGCACAACCCCTCTGACGGGAGGAAATTTCTGCCCTTGGAGTATTGTGTGCAGTTTTGGTCTCCTTAGCTAAGAAAGGATACACTTCCCGTGGAGGGAGTGCAGCAAAGGTTCACCAGGCTGATTCCTGGGATGGCAGGATGGTCGTATGAGGAGAGATTGGGCCAACTTGGCCTGTATTCACTGGAGTTTCGAAGAATAAGAGGGGATCTCTTTGAAACGTATAAAATTCTGACAGGGCTGGACAGACTGGATGCAGGGATGATGGCTGGGGGTTCTTGTATCTTCCATGCCAACTCACCCAATATCCACCATGAATAGACCTCAGGACTCATGCAGAGATAAGATAAAATAAAGCTCTACAATGTTCTAAGTGTCTATTGCAGACTTCACCATAAAACACTCATTCATAAAAAAACCCATTTACTACATTTACATTCCTTCAACTAAATAAACAGCAAACATTTCATTCAAGTGCACAATCCCTGATAACAACAAGCATTGGAATTCATACTCCCACTTCAAAGAATCAAGAACCACTTGTAGCTGTCAATCAAACTGAAATGGCAGGCACCCTACCGTGATAATGGATGGCTGTAAAATCAGTCATGCAGCAGTAATCCAGTAATTGAAGCCCTCAAGCTTATGTCAGCAGACAGAGTAAAATAGCAACCATGGCCAGAAATTTTTGCTAAGCGGGCAGGCGTGCACCTGACCTGTGCAAGCTTAAAATAGTGCGGATGACATTGGGTGAGCATCCTGACATCATTGCGCACTCGCACGATATTTCGGTCAGCGGGCACATGCTGAACTCGGAAGCGCGTCCGCCAACAATTAAGAGGGCTGTTAAGCCATTAACGGCGCAACTAACTGGGACTTTCTGCTGCCTGTCCAATTAACGACCAGTCAGCGTGAAGCTGCCTGGGTTGGCAGGTGGGTGAATCGGCCAGGTGGCCTTTGCATTTTTCAGGAAATTTCACCCAATGCTACAATGAGGTTTCTGTTAATAATTTTTTTAAAAATCTATGCACAGAGTTTTTATGATGTCTGTGCTCAGGTGAGTGGACATTTTTTTCCTGATTTAAAAATCTTTATTTGACACTTTTGAAGTCTTCAGCTTCCTGAGGCAGCTCTCTGCCTTCAGGGAGTTTTCTGTGAGCACTCTCCCATGCTGGCTTCAGCGCTTGCCCTCCTCCAGCCCACAGCCAAGGCAGCGCTGCTCATATCAGCACCCGCTTCACACTGGCTGGCTGTTAATTGACCAGCCAGCATGAAATAGCGGTCAGGGGCTGATCGCGGGCGGTGGGCCGTTCCCTGGCCGCTGAAACAGGCCCGCCAATCGTGCCTGCACGCCAACCTAAATATCCTGCCCCGTCATTTCTTTTTAACAGTGGCCTTTTACAGGAGCTTTTGACAGTTCCTCTTGACACTTTTGACAGGTGCTTCTAACAGTTTTGGCTGTTGATTTTGACAGGTCTGTTGCCAGTTCTAATGAGCTTAACAGATAAACTTTTACACACATTTATGCCCAGTTTTAACAATTCCAAAGGGCACCTTACTTCCCCCAAAGGGCACTTGACCTACCCCAAAGGCAACTGACTTCTCCAAGAGCAGTCCCTGGACAAAGGCGTACCTCTCCAAAGGGGCACCCTGACTATCACACTCCAAGGCTGTCAAGATCCTACTCATGTGGTGGCAGCTGATGATTTAAAATGCACAGGCACAAAACGCACCCTGCCCCCATTTCCACCCCCACAAAAATGGAAATTGCTATGTTCAGGGACAGGATTTAGGATTTTCAGCCACTTCTGCCATCTTTGCCACAATGGAATGACGCTCCATCGTGGAGAAAATCTGGGCCTTAGTCTCTGTTTTTAAAAGTTTCTGCTTTTAGAATTGCAGGTCAGGTTTCCAGCCAGTGGATTAAAAAATCATTATTTGACCAAAAACATGTTTTTGTGACACTCACCTTTGATATCCTGACATCACAATCATACTATTTCCACATTTTCTTTCTCTAAATCTCTCATAAAGTGCTTCACTACATTTTTTTATTTGTTTATGGGCATCGCGAGCAAGGTCCGCATTTGTCGTCCATCCCTAATTGCACTTGAGAAGGTGGTAGTGAGTTGTCTATTTGAACTGCTGCAATCCATGTCTCGTAGATATACCCATAATGCTATTAGGGAGGTACTTCCAGGATTTTGATCCAGCACCGATGAAGGATCAGCAATTCAATTCCAAGTCAGTATGATGCATTATTTGGAGGGAAATTTTCAGGTAATGGTGTTTCCATACTGCTGCCACCCTTGTTCTTCTAGGTGGTAGAGGTTGGGGATTTGGAAGGTGCCATCAAAGGAGACTTGGTGAGGTGTATATGTTGCTGATGTTACACACCACTGCCACTGTGGTGAAAGGAATTAATGTTTAAGGTAATAGATGGGGTACCTTTCAAGCAGGCATCTTTGTCCTGTTTGTTGCTTATTTTCTTGGGTGTTGTTGGAGCTGCACTCATCCAGGCAAGTGGAGACATGTGCCTTGTAGATGGTGCACAGACTTTAGGAAGTCAGGAGGTGAGGTACTCCTCACAGAATTGCCAGCTTCTGACCTGTTCTTGTAGCCACACTATTTAGAAACATAGGCCAGAGTTTTTCCGTTGGTGATTTTGGGGGCGGGGTCCGCTCACCGACGGGAATATGACGCGGAATGATGTCGGGAGGAACCCCCGATGTCACCCGCCCCATTTAAATATTCAGGAAGGCGAATGCAGCGATCCACTCACCGACCTGTCAAATAGCCATTGACAGGATAATTAACCCAATTAAAGGCCCTGCCCATCCAACCTTAAGGCTGGCGGGCAGGCCAAGAGCCCCAGCGGGAATTAAACAAAGCAGGAAACCTCATCCACTGGCCAGATGAGGTTTCATTGTCCGTTTTAAAAATCTTTAATAAACTTTATGTCATATTTATTAACATATTCCATAGGGGGACGTTAATAATTTTTTAATTTTTCTATTTCTGAGGTATTTTAAACTGTCACCAATTTCCCTGAGACAGCACTTAGTCTTAGGGAGCAGTGCGCTCTTTCACACACATGCGCGAAAGAGTGTACTTTGACAGTTGGGGAATCCCTCCCCTCCCCACACAGGAAGTGCATAGCGCTTCCCGTCAGGCAGCCCGCTGGGTGGGCCTTAATTGGCCCACCAACTCAAAATGGCGGTTGGGCCCGTTTCGGCAGCGGAGTTCAGCTGCCCACCTGCCACCGAGCCAGTGGGGTCTGCCCGCCCATTGAGGGCTAAATTCTGCCCATAGAAACATAGAAATTAGGAGCAGGAATAGGCCATTCGGCCCTTCAAGCCTGCTCCGCCATTCATTATGATCATGGCTGATCATCCAACTCAATAGCCTGCTTCCGCTTTCTCCCCATACCCTTTGATTCCTTTCGCCCAAGAGCTATATCTAACTCCTTCTTGAAAGCATACAATGTTTTGGTCTCAACTACTTTCTGTGGTAACGAATTCCACAGGCTCACCACTCTTTGGGTGAAGAAATTTCTCCTCATCTCAGTTCTAAATGGTCTAACCCACATCCTCAGACTGTGACCCCTGGTTCTGAAATCCCCCACCATCGGGAACATTCTTCCTGCTTCTACTCTGTCTAGTCCTGTTAGAATTTTATAGGTTTCTATGAGATCCTCCCTCATTCTTCTGAACTCCAGTGAATATAATCCTAATCGACTCAATCTCTCCTCATATGTCAGTCCTGCCATCCCCGGAATCAGTTGGGTAATCCTTCACTGTACTCCCTCTATAGCAAGTACATCCTTCCACAAATAAGGAGACCAAAACTGCACACAATATTCCAGGTGTGGTCTCACCAAGGCCCTGTACAATTGCAGCAAAGAATCCCTGTGCCTGTACTCAAATCCTCTGGCTATGAAGGCCAACATACCTTCTTTACCACCTGCTGCACCAGCATGCTTACCTTCAGCAACTGGTGTACAAGGTCAATTTATAGCCATTCAGATAATAATCTGCCTTCCTGTTTTTGCTACCAAAATGGAAAACCTCACATTTATCCACATTATACTGCATCTGCCATGCATTTGCCCACTTGCTCAGCTTGTCCAAATCACACTGAAGCATCTCTGCATCATCCTCACAGCTCACCCTCCCACCCAGCTTTGTGTCATCTGCAAATTTGGAGATATTACATTTAATTTAATTTATATGTTAAACCATTGACCAGTTAAGATTCTGGTCAATGGTAACCTCAAGGATGTCGATGGTGGCGATTCAGCGATGATAATGCCATTAACTAGCAATTACATTAGAATAACATAAACAATTAAAAGGACACATATCTTTCTTATGAAGGTAAAACAGAACAGCCACGTATCATTTCCATTATGACACTTTATTACATAATTATGTATTTTGACACCACATTATGTTATTCCCAAGGAACCAAGAAATATTTCTTACAGAAATATTACAGAATAAGGGGACACTCATTTAAAACTGAGATGCGAAGGAATTTCTTCCCTCAAGAGGGTAGCGAATGTCTGGAATTCTCTACCCCAGAGAGTTGTGGAGGCTAGATCACTGAAAGCATTTAAAGAGCGGGTAGATAGATTTTTGAAATATCGGGGAGTTGAGGGCTATGAAGAGCTGGCATGAAAGAGGAGTTGAGACCTGGGGCAGATCAGCCACGATCTTATTGAATGACGGGGCAGACTTGAGGGGCCAAATGGCCTACTCCTGCTCTTATTTCTTATGTTATTTAGAAATAAGGATAATGCCCCTTTAAAGAATTCTATGCTGGTGTTGATAACCTTATGTAGTTAAATCTGCAAGCTATTTTTGCCTGAAATTATTTTTAATAGTTTCCAGTTGTGATCTGGGGCTTTGAAGGGGTGTTTTAAATTTCAAATCTATGAATTTATAGGCCATATACTGACCTTTAATATGCCATTAAGTAGAGAAAATATTCACCTTTGTGAAAATACAATCTGCATTGGTAGCATATCATTTTTATCACAAAACTGTGTATTTATTGCACTGAAATTTTCACTTCAGACTTTGCTCTGTAGGAACCTTTGCTCCACAAGCTATTTTAACTGAAGTAATTGGTGAATTCTATACTGCAGCACCACAAAGACTTGCCGAGTCTCATTTTTTATGACATTTGGTCATTTAACTTTAACCTATTTTGATGTCATATGTTTGTTCAAATAAGTACAAATAAGTACAATTCCTTTTCTTCAAGTGGGCTTGCAAACATTACACATTTTTTAAAAGAATAATTAAATTGAACTCTTAACAGCTCTGCAAACAGGATTGACAAGTCCGTACAGGAAGTTGTTGGGATGTTGAGACTGGGAAGATTCCAGATTCCTGATCCCAGCTGAACAGCTGTATGAACACTATGGTTGATCCCAGATTAGGGAAGGGATCAAAAGAATTCAGCTAGTGTTCCCACTTCTGATTTTCATCAATTAAGCTTTGCTGAGTGTATACATGTACAGATATTAGATGATGATGCAGGAATAACCATGAATAATCATTACTTGGGTCAGGTACCACCTGTAAAACCAGCAAGGCATAATGCCTGAATTTCCTACATTACAACAGTGACTACATTTCAAAAGCACTTCATCGACTGTAAGGCACTTTGGGATGTACTGAGATTGTGAAAGGAGCTATATCATTAAAAAACTTTCTCCCTTTATTTTCACTAGAAAAAGGATGGGGACAAAATTGGTAGAAATAACTGTCAGGATAATTGTGGGGTTGTGGGGCGGAAGGAAGCTGCGGGAAAGAGGCAGCAACACAAAAGCTTGCCAAACTGCAGAAGAGTGGCTGCAGGCTAGCTGGCCACCTAGTCAGAAGTTAAAAGGAGATGTATGCCTTGACACTGACTTAGCTGTCTGATCTTGTCTGATTAAGCAAATGCCCAGCAAAGTGGGTCAGAGGTTACCAGTACCTCTGAGGTTAATTTCTGGGCTCAGCAGCTAGATTACTGGACTCACATTAGTATTGTTCAGTTGACTGTGTAGTTATATTTGATTCAGTATAACCTAAAGCAGCAATGGCAAACACATGAAATCTTTACCATATAACTGCAATTCTTAGGGTAAGGGATGCAAATGACTATACACATGTAGAAATATATGCCCCAGTATAAATTTAATTCTGCATATAAAAATGGCTTGTGATGAAACATGTCATCGTATATATGTTTGATTCTTATCATGGTTCATTACTTTTGTCATAATCTCTTCACGGGAGATTTGATTTGATCTAATCCCACTGAGACAACTGATAAATTATGTGAATATGGATCCAAACCTTGATTGATGATTCAACTGCTGCATTATCAAATATCTGCTGAAGAGATATCAGTCAATATGTAGCATAATGCAAATGCCCTTTGGAACACTGGCAATATCATTTGGATGCCTGTACTGATCTGGTAATGTACTTTGATACAGTAAAATATGGTATATCAGACATTTATAGAATGATATGTTTAATATATCGTTGTTGGTCACTTGTGACTTGTTGAGACGTCTTATGCATCATTTCGAATTAACAACAGCAACAATAACACATTAAAGTGCATTTATATGGCAGTTTTATTGTGGTAAAATGTTCCAAGATGCTTCATAGGATTGCAATCAGATGTAAATTAACCTGGGCCAAAGACATTAGAACAGGTGACCAAAACCTTCATCAAAGAGGTAAGTTTTAAGGCGCATCTTAAAGGAGGATAGAAAAAGTGGAGAGGTAGATTGATTTAAGGGGGGATTCCAGAACTTATGGCCTATGAGGTTGAACATTAATGGCCAAAAGTGTTGATATTATGGAAGTCAAGATTGTTGGTCTTGGTGATGGAGATGATATGTATATGGAAGCTCAGCTCAGGGTCCAATAGGATACTAAGGATGCAAAAAAAAAACTGTTTGAGCCTATGATGGTGGTTAAAAATGGGGTTGGAACTGACTTCAAGGGAATGGAGTTGGACGTGAGAGTTGATGACCGCTGCTTTGATTTTCCCAATGCCTAATCGAAACAAGTATTGAATGATCCAGGGAGCTGGGCAAGTGGCAGTGGAGGGGTCAAGAGAGGATGTGGTGAGGGACGGTGTAAAGTACATATGGAACCTGATGCTGTGTTTTCAGATGATGTTACTATGTAGAAGGACATAGATGAGAAATAGGAGAGGGCCTAGCATAAATCCTTGGGGGTCACGAGAAGTAAAACTTTGAGGATGGAAAGAGAAGTCACTGCAGATAATTCATTGGTTATAATTGGAGGCAAGAGTGGAAACAGGTGAGGGTACCATGATTGGAGGTGTCAATATGTGCAAGGACTTTGGAGAAGAAAGGGAGGTTGAAGATGTGGCATTAGTTTGCAAGGACGAGAAGTCAAGGGTGTCTTTTTTGAGGAAGTCAACATTGATTAAAAGGGAGGGCTCACTGAGGAGTGGGAGCTGTTTACAATATCTGCTAGGATGCAGGCCGGGAAGGGAAGTTGGATTGTCAGCAGTTAAGTGGGATTAGGGTCAATGCAATGGGACTTGGATCTCACGGATGAGATGAAATTGTAGAGGACATGAGGGAAAGTAGGAGAGAAATTAAAGGATCCATAAAACTGGTCATTTTACAGCTTTGGTGCATGGTCTCATGGGTAACAAATATGAAACATGAAGAAGCATGTTAATCAAATATAGATATATGACCAGGATTAACTCCATGAGATGGATAGCCCTATATTACACAAGTTGGGCTACTCATCCTTCATCCGGGAAATAAAGGGACAAAAGTTAAAATAAGATTTAAAAATAAGATAAAGAAAATGTTTTTATGAAGTATTAAGGTGATTTGAGAGTAACTGTCCCTGACATCAAGGCAGCATTTGACCGAGTGTGGCATCAAGGTGCCCTAGCAAAACTAGAGTCAATGGGAATCAGGAGAAAAACTCTCCACTGGTTGAAGTCATACCTAGCAGAAAGGAAGATGGTTGTGGTTGTTGGAGGTCAATCCTCTCAGTTCCAGGGCATCACTGCAGGAGTTCCTCAGAGTCCTAGGCCCAACCATCTTCAGCTGCTTCATCAACGACCTTCCCTCCTTTATAAGGTCAGAAGTGGAGATTTTCGCTGATGATTGCACAATGTTCAGCACCATTCACGACTCCTCAGATACTGAAGCAGTCCATGTCCAAATGCAGCAAGACCTGGGCAATATCCAGGCTTGGGCTGACAAGTGTCAAGTAACATTCACGCCACGCAACTGCTAGGCAATGACCATATGACCATCTCCAACAAGTGAGAATATAACCATTGCCCCTTGACATTCTATGGCATTACCATTGCTGGATCCCCTACTATCAACATCCTGGAGGTTACCATTGACCAGAAACTGAACTGGACTAGCCATATAAATACTGTGGCTACAAGGGCAGGTCAGAGGCCAGGAATCCTGCGAAGAGTAATTCACCCCCTGACTCCCCAAAGCCTGTCCACACTCTACAAGGCACAAGTCAGGAGTGTGATGGAATACTCTCTGCTTGCCTGGATGAATGCAGCTCCAACAACACACAAGAAGCTTGACACCATCCAGGACAAAGCAGCCCACTTGATTGGCACCCCTTCCACAAATATTCCCTCCCTCCACCACCAAAGCACAGTGGCAGCAGTGTGTATCATCTTCAAGATGCACTGCAGAAACTCACCAAGGCTTCTTAGGCAGCACCTTCTAAACCCACTGCCGCTACCATCTAGAAGGACAATGGCAGTAGATGCATGGGAACACCACCACCTGGACATTCCCCTCCAAGTCACTCACCATCCTGACTTGGAAATATACCGCCCTTCCTTCACTGTTGCTAGGTCAAAATCCTGGAACTCCCTCCCTAACAGCACCGAGGGTGTACCTACACCACATGGACTGCAGCGGTTCAAGGAGGTAGCTCACCACCACCTTCACCAGGGCAATTAGGGATGGGCAATAAATGCTGGCCTAGCCACATCCTGTAAACGCATAAAAAAAGCTGAGATTTTGCCCTACAGGTATATAGGCTGAATATCCAACAGATTTTATTCAACAATTCACTTAATTATTGTCTTTCACACAATTATTTTAATTAATAATTTTAATCTCTCTAAATTCACACAAAATTATTAATACTCAAAAACATTATTTGGCAAAAAATATTTATTTTCACAAATGAATTTACTTTTGTTTGTTTTACTTTGCTCATAAGGAACATAAGAACATAAGAAATAGGAGCAGGAGTAGGCTATTCGGCCCCTCAAGCCTGCCGCGCCATTCAATAAGATCATGACTGATTTACCCCAGGCCTCAAACCTTCTTTCGTGTCAGCTCCTCATAGCCCTCAACTCCCTGAAATTTCAAAAATCTATCTACTACCTTTTTAAAGACTTTCAATGTTCTAGCCTCCACAGCTTTTTGAGGTAGAGAATTCTAGGCATTCACTACGCTCTGAGAGAAGAAATTTTTTTGCTTCTCAGTTTTAAACGAGTGTCCCCTTATTCTGTAACTATGTCCCCTCATTCGAGGTTCTCCCACTAGTGAAAACATCTTCTCAACATCTACCCTGTCAAGCCCCTTCAGAATCTTGTACTCGGTTTGACTCTATTAGTGTAATTAGATTTACAAATTTCATTACATGATTTCTACTTATTCTCAGTAGTGAGGTCAGTTCACCTGCTGTTGCTAAGAATAAGCCCAAGAATTTTCTTCCTATCTTAATGTGACCAGTGAATTTCCCAGTAAACTCGCAGGCCAGACTGGAAACCTGACAATTTCCAGGGCAAAATTTCTGCCAGTTCAGCCAGATGCCTAGTTAAAGTAAAGGTTGGCCTCTTAAAGGAAAGTTGTGCTCCCTTTCTGGCTCTTCTCATTTACAAGGTGGTTGAAGAAGAATCTTCTCAGAAAGAAGTAGGAAGCAAGTGCCAGAGTTCCCTGAAGTCTCACTAGTGATGCTTCTAGGTGAGGGGAATGAGAAAAAGTGGTAACTCTTGTTACCCAGAAGGTTGCCCCACTGTCCATCGCACATGAAGAGAGATTGTGAAAGTTGTCTACTCAAGGAGTTTCATGTCCTGGACATGGATACAATGTAGGAAAAAGTGTAGAGTACCAAGGGTGAGTACTGCCCTTCATTATCCTGCGCTTTATCTAAAACACTTGGCCACTATCACTCAACAATTCCCATCCTCTATCATATCCTGCACCAGCCAGCCCAAATCCACGCTGCACCTCCTATATTCTAATTACAAACATACACACACCTATACTCAGATTTCAGGTTTCCAGCCTCCGCAGTATTTTCCTTTTATTATACACTCACCTATTCCTTGATAGTTAACCATATTAGAATTTTAGAAAATGCATAATGGGTCTCTGAAATTTAGCCCAAACAAAACACTGTGGCAGAATTTTGCCCTTGGCATGTGGGATTGGCAGGGGGCAGCCGGGGGGTGGGCGGGAAGCTGACCGCCGCCCACGATCGACAGCGCTCTGCAATTTCACGCTGGCAGGCCAGTTAAAACCTATCAATGTGATATATGAGCGGCAGTGCTGTGCGGGCGGCAGACAGTGCGAGCAGGCTTAGAACGAACTTCACGCATATGTGCACGGAGCAGCCTCAGGGAGATGTAGAAGATATTGAAATAAATAATAAGGAACAGAAAAATGTCATAAAACATGCCCCCTCATGTGACCTGTCACATGAGCAGGGACATGTTTTTAACTCAAGTGTAAAATTTTTATTTGAATTTTATTTGCTTTAGGAACCCTCATCCCACCAGTGGATGAGGTTTCCTAAAAAACGCAAGGGCTGCTTGTCCTGTTCTCCTGCCAGCCAACCGTAAGGTTGGACAGGCAGTGTAAATTTGACTTTAATTACCTTTTTATTTAACAGGCCTTTTAATTGTTGGCAGATGCGGTGCCGACTCTGGTGCGCGCCTGCCGAACAAAATATCGCGGGGCTGCGCCCAACATCATCACGCGTCATTTTACGCTCAGCCGGGCTGGGTGTGCGCCCGCCCACCGAGCTTCATATTCTGCCCACAATCACAAACTGACACTACAGAAAGACATAGCCCTTCACTCAATTTGGAGGCTTATGGTGTCTTCCAGATTTGCAATCGGTGTGTGAATTTTGGTGTTTTAGGTGTTGTTGCTTCATTTAGAAACTGTGGACAGTTCAAAGGATTGCTAGGGACCTGCTTTTTTAAAATGTCCTCGATCTCAGGAGTCTTGCTTACAGGTGGCTCATCAGCATAACCAACTGATTCAGCGATCCCGCAGCGCGATGTGTCTCTAACTTGCACATTATAGCTTCTAGTACCACCACACTTATGTCTTCATTTCATCAGGTACTACTCTATCTGTCTGTCTTTGTCGAGGTGATCCTTTCCACAGCATTTCCCCAGGCACAGCTCGCTTCTCTGGAACTTGTGTTTCTTCTCACAGTTCCAGGCTTTGTCCTGAAGCTTACCTCTAATACTTCATGGGATCTTCTTGGCTTTCTACACCACGCTTGGACTCTGTCCACTGAAATCCCCAATGACTTTGAGATGCACCACCAATCTTTTCAGACGAGTCTCATCCATCTTCAACAATATTGGATTAGCCTCTCAAAAGAGCCTCTCTGGCACCATTGCATCCACAATCTCGAACATGAGTTAGCCTCAGAGTATCTCTTCTAGTGGTCTGAGAGGAAGTCGTGCAGTTTGGTGAGTTTTCTCAGCGCTTTATGATACTGGACTTATGTCTCACTAATTTCTTGCATTTTCCTGTTGGTCTTATATCTCACAAGGAGAGTATTCTTACATGCTTAGCAGTACGGAGAGAACTTCATCAGCAATGGAGTCATTTTGTCTCTATTTCCATTTCCTGCCCAGTCCTTTTTATTTTCTGTTGGATTGTGGATTAGAATTACAATGGCTACAGGGTGAAAGACATGTCCATTGGAACAGGATGAGAGATATATACAATTCTGCAGTCTAGGAACAGAGCGTGCCATGAAAGACAAGATGGTAGCGGAAAGGAGTCCTGGACCAAGGGAGCTGCCTGGCAACAACAGTTTAATTGGCTCCTGACCAGGTGACCAGATTTTGTGTGAGAAGCAGTGCAGCAGAATAGCTCCTAACCTGAAATGAAAAAGACCTAAAATATCTTTCTCCTATGTGCGGAAGATTCCAGTAATTCCACAATAACAGCTAGCTGGTTTTTTTCTTCTCATATCTCCATAATCTGCTCTCTGTCTGAAAACCCCTGTCAAAAGGCAAAGGGGAAAATCACTGTTGGAGAAGTTGAAAGGCAAGTGCTCAGCCAGTGAACTGAATACCGAAAGTGCTGGAAGACCACCTCGCGTCATCAACAAGAACTGAAAGGAATTTGGAAGACATCAATCAAAATCAACCCATCGAATCTTGTACTCCGGAATTGATGCTATTGAGCTGTTCTATCACACCCTTAAAATCCATGTTTTTGTGTGTCTTATGTGTCTTGTATATGTGTGTGTGTGTGTGTATAGGGATTTAAGAAGGGGATAAAGTTTAAGTTATAGTGTTAGAAATTAGCAGTTCATTATTTTTTTCTTTTGCTACTGGTTAATGAGTTTGTTCAATAAACAGTTATTTACTTATTAAGTTTACAAATCTGGTGCTCATATCCTATTAACCTAAATTAAACAGTTAGGTAGAAATGGGGTGATCTGGTGGTTTGATCAAAAGTTTTTACTTTTGTTGTGGCTCAGGGAACTGTGGGGCTTGATATTAGGGCGCACTATCCCCAGTGAGTCCTGACAAGGTTTGGGGGCTCAATTGAAGATATTTTGGAACAAAAGACAATGACAATTTGGGTGTAGATTTAGTAAGTAATAAAAGCTAAGAGGAAACACCAGGTTTGTACTGTCAAAATTAAGATGGCACTGGAAACTGCCAAAGGTTTCCTGCAAGTGGAAGAGACATCCCTGATGATTTTACAAGGGATCCCAAAAGCCAGGTTAATCGAATTGGCAAGTAAATTAAGAGTAGGATTGCCTGCCAAAGCCAGGAAGGCAGAGTTAATTAAAGAGATGGCACAGCATTTGAAATTGGGAGGAATACCCGAAAGACTGAGTTCTCCAAGGGGTGGTTCATTGGAATGGGCTCAAAATCAGTTGCAAATAAAAAAATTGGAACTAGGGGCAGTGGAAAAAGAAAAGGAAAGAGAAAGGCTTTCCAAAAGGAACAGACGGAAAGGGCAGAGAAAGAAAAAGAAAAGGAAAGAGGGAAACCATTTCAAAGGGAGTTAGAAATTATGAAGTTAGAAAAGGAGAAAAGAGAGAAAGAGAGAGAATTCCAGCTTAAAATACTGACAGTTAAAAAAGAGACACTATTAAGTGAGGCAGGACTTATAATCGAGATCAGAACCCAGTAGGGAGATGTTTAAATTTGTACAAGCTCTTCCAAAATTTGAGGAAAGGGATGTTGAAGACTTCTTTATTTCATTTAAGAAGATAGCTAAACAGATGAACCGGCCGAACTGGACATTCCCCATGTAGAGCAAATTGATGGAGCACAGGAAATTTATGTTTCATTGTAAGAGGAGGTTTCTAAGGATTATGATGTGATGAAAAAGGCCATTTTGAGTGCTTATGAATTGGTCCCTGAAGCATATAGCCAAAAGTTTCAAAATTTAAGGAAACAGCCTGGGCAAACTTACATTGACTTTGAAAGGATTAAGCAATGTTGTTTTGACAGGTGGATACAAGCATTAGGAGCTGAAACTACCCATGAAGTTCTCAGAGAGACCATTCTCTTGGAAGAATTTAAAAACTCCCTACCTTCTGTAATAAGAACCCATGTTGAAGACCAGAGTTGCAATTACTAGACAGGCAGCAGTAATGGCTGATGATTATGAACTGATCCATAAAACTAAACCTTTTTCCATTACCCCCATAAATTTGATAAGTATAGAAATTGGGAGAGTGAAAGGAAGGAAAGTAGCCAGTGTAAAGAATGGATAGCTGGGAATATCTTGAGATCTCCTCCCCAGATCAGGAAGAAAGGTACTGAGGGTGGAGGTGAAACTCAAAGGCTTAAGAGTTTCCATTGCAATAAAGTGGGACACATTCATTTAGAATGCTGGAAGTTGCAAGGGAGGCCCATGGGATTTGTTGGAGTTTGTAAGAATGAGTCCGAAAAAGGAACTCAAAAAGAAAATGCCATGGATCACATTGTAGCTTTAACTACAAGTAAGGGTCAGGAGGTAAACATTGCTGTGAATGTGGTTGAACTGAGTAAGGTAGATGAGAGATATAAAGGATTTTTGTCTAAAAGGAAGATAACCCCTTTTTCATCAAATGATGCAGCTAAACCCATAACTATATTAAGGGACACAGGAGCTACTCAAACTCTTTTGCTGGAGAAGGTCCTAGTTTTCCATCCAGATAGCTCAATACAAGCTAAAGTATTGGTAAACGGATAAGTGGAGAGCATATCCCGGTTCCATTGTATCGGTGGTTGTAGAAGTGGTTAAGAAATTACCAGAGGATGGAATTGATCTACTCCTGGGGAATGATTTGGCAGGAGCGAAGCTTATAGCTTTGACCATAATTACGGAAGGTCCGAGGGAGGCTAAAGAGATGGAGCAGTTACAAGAACAAGTTCCTGGTATTTTGCCATCATGTGTGGTGACCAGAGCAATGGCTGAACAAAGTCCATCACCAGATGTCAAAGGAATACCACTAGCAGGTGTTAGAGTAGCTGGAACTTTCTTTAAGGATGAGGATAATTCAAAGGACGTGTTTGGCACGTATTCATTAATAGAGGCTCAGAAAGCAGATCGAGAGTTAAACAAGTTAGCACAATCAGCTCACACTGAAGCTGATGCTGAAGGAGTTCGGGAGTGCTACTACATTAAAAACTAAGTTCTGATGAGGAAGTGGAGACACCCTTACAGACCTGCGGATGAGGAATGGACGGTTGTTCATCAGATAATAGTACCACCCAAATATTGTAAGGAGATATTGCGAATAGCACATGAAATTCTCTATGGAAGGACATGTAGGAATAAGGGAAATTCAAGCATCGATAAACAAGCATTTTACCTGGCCAAGACTTCAGAAGGATGTTGTGCAATTTTGTAAAACGTATCATACATGTCAGGTAGTAGGTAAGCCTCAAAATGTAATCAAACCAGCACCTATAACATCCATACCAGTTTTTGAAGAACCATTCGGTCAGGTGTTAGTAGGTTGTGTAGGATCAATACCCAAAATGAAAGCAGGACATCAGTATATCCTTACAATCATGGATATGACATCCTGATTTCCAGAAGCTGTTCCTTTAAGGACAATTACAGCTAATAAAAACAAAAAACTGCGGATGCTGGAAATCCAAAACAAAAACAGAATTACCTGGAAAAACTCAGCAGGTCTGGCAGCATCGGCGGAGAAGAAAAGAGTTGACGTTTCGAGTCCTCAATTACAGCTAAGGTGGTAGTGGAAAAGTTAACTCAGTTTTTCACTCATTATGGCCTACCAATTGAAATACAATCGGACCAAGGTTCCAACTTCAAGTTTCCAGGACATAATCAGCAATTTGGGTATCAAACAACTAAAGTCTACCACCTATCACCACAGACACAGGGAGCTTTGGAGAGTTACCATCAGACTCTCAAAACCATGATGAAGAGCTGTTGCCGTGAATACCCAAAGGATTAGGACAAAGGATTAGATTTCTCACTATTTGCTACCAGAGATTCTCCGAATGAATCTACTGGATTTAGTCCATTCGAATTGATCTATGGTCATGAGATAAGAGGTCCATTAAAAGTGATTAAGGAAAGATTCCTAAAGCAGAAAGATGAATCCTCCATGTTGGATTACATGTCCATGTTTCTAGAAAGACTCACAGGAGCGTGTAAAGTAGCATGAGAGAACTTAAAAATTTCCTAAGCCAAAAGCAAAGAATGGGCAGACAAACATGCTACAACTAGAACGTTCCAAGCAGGAGACAAAGTATTGATTTTGTTGCCTTTGTCGGGTGAACCCCTGAAAGCGAAATTCAGTGGCCCCTACAAGATAGTTAGGAAAGTTAATAAAGTGACTTATCTGAAAGATGCTCCTGACTGTAGGAAGAAGAAACGGTTATGTCACATAAATATTTTGAACCAATATCAATGCAGAGAAGATGATAAGACAGAGCAAGTGTGCAAGGTAGCAGGAGTAGTGGGGGATGACAGAGACAGTAAGGGCAAGGTAGAAGGAAAAGTAGACAGTGCCCAAAGTGAGCCTCCTACAATTCGACTAGCCAATACAACAATACTGGGACAGTTAGACAATTTGATCTCTTATTTAGAGGAAGGACCAAGGAAAGATCTAATAAGGTTACTTAGGAAGTTTAAGGGAATTTGTAAGGATGTACTATATTAGCTAAACATGATGTGAACATAGGAAGCTCAGTGCTGATAAAACAATATCATTATCGGTTGAGCCCAGAAAAACAAGCTCAGTTAGAAACAGAGATCCAATATATGGTGGACAATCAATTGATTGAGCCGAGGCAAAGTGGCTGGAATTCACCAGTAGTATTGGCTCCTAAGCTGGATGGACCCACTAGATTTTGTATAGACTGCAGGAGAGCAAATGTAGTAACGAGGGCATATTCGTACCCAATTCCTCAGTTAGAAGTTTAAATTGATAGGGTTGGCAGTGCCTAAAATTGATCTATTGAAGGGGTGCTGGCAAGTGCCTTTGACATCAAAGGCTAAAGAAATATCTGCCTTTGTTACACCAAGTGGGTTGTATCAATGTTTCGTCATGGCATTCAGGTTTAAAAACGCCCCAGCTACATTTCAGAGACTTATTAATCAAGTTGTAGCCGAAGTACATAACTGTGTGGTTTATTTAGACAATGTCGGAATATATAGTAACACATGGGAAGAACATGTAAAGCAATTAGAGGACCTGCTTAAGCAAATGCAGTTGGGTGGCTTAGTCGTAAATCTGGCCAAAAACTAATTTGCAAAAGCAGGGGTAATTTACCTGTGTTATATCGTAGGACATGGGCAACTATTGCCAAGAACAGCAAAAGTGAATGCTCTAATAGAATTTCCCATTCCCAAAACTAAACGAGAAATCCTGAGATATTTGAGAATGTATGGGTTTTATAGGAAGATTGTGCCTAACTTCAGCACAATAGCTGTACCTCTCACCAATTTGTTAGGAAAACAGGCAAAAGTGGTTTGGTCAGTAGAATGCCAAGCAGCTTTTGAAAAGCTGATGGCAATCTTAATAAATGAGCCAGTGTAACAAAGAAACACTAATCTACACTGACCATAATCTGCTGGCATTCACTGAAAAGTTTAAAACTCAAAACGCAATACTGTTTAGATGGATAAAAACAAAAAACTGCGGATGCTGGAAATCCAAAACAAAAACAGAATTACCTGGGAAAACTCAGCAGGTCTGGCAGCATCGGCGGAGAAGAAAAGAGTTGACGTTTCGAGTCCCCATGACCCTTCAACAGAACTGATTTTTCTTTACAATGAGAGGGGTGAAATATAAGCTGGTTTAAAGTGGGGGCGGGGGGAAGAGAAGTGGAGGGGGGGTGTTGTTGTTGTAGGGACAAGCAAGCAGTGATAGGAGCAGATCATCAAACGATGTCACAGACAAAGGAACAAAAGAACACAGAGGTGTTGAAGTTGGTGATATTATCTAAACGAATGTGCTAATTAAGAATGGATGGTAGGGCACTCAAGGTATAGCTCTAGTGGGGGTCGGGGGGGCATAAAAGATTTAAAAACAATGGAAATAAGTGGGAAAAGAAAAATCTATATAAATTATTGGAAAAAAAACAAAAGGAAGGGGGAAGAAACAGAAAGGGGGTGGGGATGGAGGAGGGAGCTCAAGACCTAAAGTTGTTGAATTCAATATTCAGTCCGGAAGGCTGTAAAGTACCTAGTTGGAAGATGAGGTGCTGTTCCTCCAGTTTGCGTTGGGCTTCACTGGAACAATGCAGCAGGCCAAGGACAGACATGTGGGCAAGAGAGCAGGGTGGAGTGTTAAAATGACAAATGACAGGGAGGTTTGGGTCATTCTTGTGGACAGACTGCAGGGGTTCTGCAAAGCGGTCACCCAGTTTACGTTTGGTCTCTCCAATGTAGAGGAGACCGCATTGGGAGCAACAAATACAGTAGACTAAGTTGGGGGAAATGCAAGTGATATGCTGCTTCACTTGAAAGGAGTGTTTGGGCCCTTGGACGGTGAGGAGAGAGGAAGTGAAGGGGCAGGTGTTACATCTTATGCATGGGCATGGGGAGGTGCCATAGGTGGGGGTTAAGGAGTAAGGGGTGATGGAGGAGTGGACCAGGGTGTCCCGGAGGGAACGATCCCTATGGAATGCCGACAGGGGGGGTGAAGGGAAGATGTGTTTGGTGGTGGCATCATGCTGGAGTTGGAGGAAATGGCGGAGGATGATCCTTTGAATGCGGAGGCTGGTGGGGTGATAAGTGAGGACAAGGGGGACCCTATCATGTTTCTGGGAGGGAGGAGAAGGCGTGAGGGCGGATGCGCGGGAGATGGGCCGGACACGGTTGAAGCCCTGGCAACGACCGTGGATGGAAAACCTTGGTTAAGGAAGAAGGAGGACATGTCAGAGGAACTGTTTTTGAAGGTAGCATCATCGGAACAGATGCGACGGAGGTGAAGGAACTGAGAGAATGGGACGGAGTCCTTACAGGAAGCAGGGTGTGAGGAGCTGTAGTCGAGGTAGCTGTGGGAATCGGTAGGCTTGTAATGGATATTGGTGGACAGTCTATCACCAGAGACTGAGACAGAGAGGTCAAGGAAGGGAAGGGAAGTGTCAGAGATGGACCATGTGAAAATGATGGAGGGGTGGAGATTGGAAGCAAAATTAATAAATGTTTTCAAGTCCCGACAAGAGCATGAAGCAGCACCGAAGTAATCATCGATGTACCGGAGAAAGAGTTGTGGAAGGGGGCTGGAGTAGGACTGGAACAAGGAATGTCCCACATACCCCATAAAGAGACAGGTATAGCTGGGGCCCATGCGGGTACCCACAGCCACACCTTTTATTTGGAGGAAGTGAGAGGAGTTGAAGGAGAAATTGTTCAGTGTGAGAACAAGTTCAGCCAGATAGAGGAGAGTAGTGGTGGATGAGGATTGTTCGGGCCTCTGTTCGAGGAAGAAGCTAAGGGCCCTCAGACCATCCTGGTGGGGGATGGAGGTGTAGAGGGATTAGACGTCCATGGTGAAGAGGAAGCGGTTGGGGCTAGGGAACTGGAAATTGTTGATGTGACGTAAGGTGTCAGAGGAATCACGGATGTAGGTGGGTAGGGACTGGACAAGGGGAGAGAGAAGGGAGTCAAGATAATGAGAAATGAGTTCCGTGGGGCAGGAGCAAGCTGACACGATCAGTCTACCAGGACAGTTCTGTTTGTGGATATTGGGTAGGAGGTAGAAGCGGGCTGTCCGAGGTTGGGCGACTATCAGGTTGGAAGCTGTGGGAGAAAGTTCCCCAGAGGAGATGATGTCAGTGACAGTCCTGGAAACAATGGCTTGATGTTCAGTGGTGGGGTCATGGTCCAGGGAGAGGCAGGAGGAAGTGTCTGCGAGTTGACGCTCAGCCTCCGCGAGGTAGAGGTCAGTGTGCCAGATAACAACAGCACCACCCTTGTCAGCGGGTTTGATGACAATGTCAGGGTTGGACCTGAGAGAACGCAGTAAGTTCAGAGAGAGAAAGATTAGAATGGGTGAGAGGAGCAGAGAAATTGAGACGACTAATGTCGCGCCGACAGTTCTCAATGAAAAGATCAAGAGAAGGTAAGAATCCAGAGGGAGGGGTCCAGGTGGAGGGGGAATATTGGAGGTGGGTAAAAGGAGCCGTTGAACGGGGAGAGGACTCCTGCCCAAAGAAGTGAGCCCGGAGACGAAGACGGCGGAAGAAGAGTTCAGCATCGTGCCGAGCCCCAAATTCATTGAGATGAGGGCGTAAGGGTATGAAACTAAGTCCTTTGCTAAGCACTGACCATTCAGCGTCGGAGAGGGGAAGGTCAGGGGGTATAGTGAATACACAGCTGGGGCTGGGATTGGAAGATGGGGTAGGGACGGAGGGACAGGCAGGGATGGAGGGTCCTAGATGGGTGTTGGTGTCGATGAGTTGTTGGAGCTTGCGTTCCTTGGCACTTGAGAGAAAGAGAAAAAGTTTTTTGTTGAGGCGTTGGATGAGATGAAGAATAAAATGAAACTGGGGGCACGCGCAGCTTTGAAAAAGGGTACACCTGTGCTGCTGGAGGGAGAGGTTGAGTGTGTTCATATGGCAGCGCATGGCACTGAGTGTGGATTTCAGAATGTGACGGGAACAGCAGTCCGAGAAACGTTTTATGTCCCGGAAATACCTGTAATCCTGGGTGGGTTCAAAACATGAGGGGTGGAATTTCAGTTGAAATCCACGTGGGATAAGTCGGAAATGGAGACAGTCACTGAGAAAGGAGATTAGATGGAGTCTATTGTTTCAACCATTCAATGTAAAGATTGCTCAAATTGCCAGTAAAGATAACGTGATCGCGGATGCATTGTCCTGGATGTAAAATACTAAAATAAGTTAAAGGGGGAAGGAATAATGAATGAAAGTAAGTCTCGTGTTTAGTTGTCCATGTGTCACATAACATGTGATGAAACAAAATTTGGAAATGGCGTTTCATCTCTTTTAAGAGTGAAAGCAAGTAAGGAACATACCTTTTTATTTTCTGTTGGACTGTGGATTAGATTGACAATGGCTGCAGGTTGAAAGACATCTCCATTGGAACAGGATGAAAGAGAGATACAATGTTGCAGTCCTGGAACAGAGTGTGCCATGAAAGACAGGATGGTAGCAAAAAGGAGTCCTGGACCAAGAGAGCTGCCTGGCAACAACGTTTTAATTGGCTCCTGACCAGGTGACCAGATGACCAGGTTTTGTGTGAGAAGCTGTGCAGCAGAATAGCTCCTAGCCTGAAAGGAACAAGATGTAAAACACTCTCTCCAGTGTGTGGAAGATTCCAGTAATTCCACAATGACAGCTAGCTGTTTTTTCTTCTCATATCTCCATAACCTGCTTTCTGTTTGAAAACCCCTGTCAAGAGGCTAAAGGGGAAAATCACTGTTAGAGGCATTGAAAGGCAAGTGCTGGAAGACGACCTCGTGTCACCAACAAGAACTGAAAGGAATTTGGAAGATATCGATCAAAATCAACCCATTGATTCCTGTACTCCAGAATTAGTGATATTGAACTGTTTTAACTCACCCTTAAAATGCACATTTTTGTGTGTCTTATCTGCATTATGTGTGTATATAGGGATTTAAGAAGGGGGTAAAGTTTAAGTTATAGGGGTGAACTTTTCAGTTGGTGGGCGGGCTTATCGGGTGCGGGTGCCGGTGCGGGCGCGGGCAGGCACGGAGCTGATTGCCTGCGATTGGCTGCGTGCCGCCATTTTACGCAGGCGGGCCAATTAAGGCCCACCCAGCATGACGTGTGCCCAGTAGCACTCAGCGTTACCCGAGCGGGTGGGGGCGAGGAGGGGGAAGAGGGGCCTACACTCTTTCGTGCATGTGCACAAAAGAGCGCAGCAATCTCCCTGAGGCAGGGCCTCGGGGGATTAAGTTGATATTAAACTTTTTTTATAAATAAAAAATTATTTCAACGTGTCCCTTCATGTGATAGTGTCATGTTTGTGAATTTAACAAAATTTATTTAATTATTTTATAAAAGCTTCAGGAAACCTCATTGCGCCTAAAGGTTGGGCAGGCAGCATTGTTAATAAGGTAACTTACTTTTTAATGGCCTTATTAGTGTCTGCCGGTCAAAATATCGAAATGACACATGTTAACGTCAGGACGCAGGACCATGACATCATCTCGCGTCATTTTACATGTCGGCGTGTAGGGCTTGCCCCTGCACTCCCACAGCAATATTCTACCCATAGTGTTAGAAATTAGCAGTTCATATTTCTTTCTTTTGCCACTGGCTTATGATGGTTTGTTCAATTAAGTTATTTACTTATTAAGTTTACAAACCTGGTGCTCATATCCGGTTAACCTAAATTAAACAGTTAAGTAGAATTGGGAAAATCTGGTGGTTTGATCAAACTTCTTCACATTTGTCGCAGCTAAGGGACCAGTGGGGCTTGATATTACAGTGCACCATCCACAGTGAATTGTGACAGGTTCCAGAGGGCAGCTCACAAGGGCAATTAGAGATGGGCAATAAAAAATGCTGGCCAAGCCAGCAACACCCCCATCCCGCGAAAGGACAAAAAAGGCATGCTTCATAATTCCAGCATGACTACAGCATGGAGTGGCTTCCTCAAGCTCTGGTATCAATTCTACCTTTAAACTCTACAGTTCATACATAGTAACAGTAAACCACAATATCTCAAAAACAGTAAACCACAATATCTCAAAAACAGTAAACCACAATATCTCAAAAAATAAACAATTCAGACATCAGGTCAACTGGGAGCCAAGAAGATAAATTTATATCCTCCCAAGCTCTCCCAATGATTCTGTTTATGGTTAAATGCTCCACTTAAGTTCTTCAATTTCTTTATTACTATAAACAATGACCAGAACAACAGCCCCAGACCTTCATGATGTGGATGAATGACCTTCACACATTCCTTCAGCTCTCTGCTTCACAAAGCATTCTTGTTCAGCACTGATCCCAAAATTGAGGCACACAGGTAACATGAACCCACATTCCCACAGCCACCACTGCAACCACCATGTGTTAATACCATTTTAGAAAGTAGCTAAGATGCTAAGAGTTGCCTTTTCAGAAAGGATCAATGTTTTCGAAGTATATGTAACAGTTTAAATTTAGAGGAGTTGCAGGAGCCCGTGCTCAGCTCCACGAGTCCAACCTACACACACACACACACACACACACACACACACACACACACAGGAGAGCGAGAGTCACATTTGAGACACATGACCATGATTCAGATGTCACACAAATACAGTAAACCAGTGCCGACTGTTGTGCTGAAGGGTTTGGATGACCAGGCGGTTCAATGGGTTCACATGTATAATTCTCTGATTGTGTGCACGTTGGTAGATAAAAACTCCAGTGGCAATTTGGGTTTTATAAGAAGACATGAAGTACAACTATAGGCTAGTTAATTTATTATCTGCACTAGAGAGCATTTTGGAATTATTAATTTATTTTGAAATGGTAAATATCCAGACGAGGAGAAACAATGGAAGCAACCAATGGCAATTTCAGAAAGGAAAATCATACCTAATATAATACTTTGAGGAGGTGCCATTTATGGACAATGGGAGAAATGAAGTTGCTGTTAAATGGACTTTTAGAAATCCTTTGACATGTTAACATGCAAGAGACTATTGAAGAAGGTTAAAGGGTAATGAATTTAGGGAAGAGTAGAAAATTGGATCAACATATGATTGCATGGGAGGAAACAGAATAGAAATTAAGGGTGGCTTCTCAGAATGGTTGCAATAGGTTTCTGTTCTGCAACCAGTTCTATTCATTATGTACATCAACGATCTAGATATAGGACAAACTAGCAAATTATACTAAAATAAGAGACCTAGTAAATAATTCGGAAGACTAAAGGAAGCTTTAAGTGGATAATGATACGATGATGGAATGTACAAGAAAAAGGCAAATAGAATTCAATCTCTACAAACAGAAGGTGATACTTTTTGGTAACAAGAAAAGTAGTAATGATGAGACTTCAAATGGGAGAAAGCTGGAAGATATGGAAGGCTTTGGGAGAGTGCAGAGCTATGGGGGTAGTTTTGGTTTATTCCACTAAAAGTGTTGATGGGTTGAATGGCTTTCTTCAGTGCTATAACCAACTATGGTTTTAAATAGGTTAGAATGTACGTGTGGTGGCAAAAGATAATGGGGTGCTTGATATTCTCTTAGAGCTAGCAGTAATGGCATTTTTGAACAATTTGGATATGGAAAGCAATGGAAAGGGAAGCTCTTGGCTGAGTTTCATAAGATTGTCTTTCTCTAGGGCATGTTCAGCTGAATGTGTGAGTGGCTTTTTGTTGACTCTCTACTTTTAGTTAGCAGAACACATACGTTCAAAGAGAATAATAATTTCTGAGTAAGTATAAAAAGCAAGACAAAAAGCTGCTGGAACAAAAGCAGAAAATGCTGCAAAAGCAAAGCAGTTCAGTCAGCAAACTTTGGTGAGAACACCCAGGGCCCTTCTTCGGAAATCTGACGTATTCATTACTTATGGGGATCACTGCACAGTTAATTAAGAGTTTTGTCTTGATTATATTGTAAATCATTACCAGGACCAAGAAGATAACAAACATGCGTCTTTATTGCACAGTATTTTCCTAAAGCACTAACGATTGACTGCAAGATCCATCATAGAAACAATCTCTAGATGATAATCTAGGGAACTCGATGTAGAATTCTCCCACACCCACCAACTTGTTAAAATAATATAAAAAAATGATTTTTAAATGTTGGGTTGGTTACACCCTTGATTCATTCATCGCAAAGTATGGTGACGTTTGCTTCCCACATCAAAAGAAACTAAAGAACAATTTAAGTATAATCCGCTCGAACTCTCCTTGAAATCATATCAACCCATAAAAGGTAACGATATAGAAATATATCTAAGTTGGAAGTAATGGAATCTGCAGTGTCTATGACCTAACAAGGTCCGACAGTTTGCAAAAGCCTCCGCTTAATCCTTGCCATTGGTCAGGTGACAAATTGATTGTAGCATCAAGCAAGACTGACCTCTAGTGGGATTTCTGATTATTTCTTCAGAGGTTTGATTTGTTTTTGACCAATTTTCTTCTATCCCAAAGATATTTTTATATTTGTTAACGGGATTTGGGTGTTGCTGGCTAGACCAGCACTTATTGCCCATCCCTAACTGCCCTTGAGAAGGTGGTGTTGAGCCACCTTCCTGAACCAGTTGCAGTCCATGTAGTGTAGGTACACCCACAGTACTGTTAGGGAGGGAGTTTCAGGAGTTTCAGTGACAGTGAAGGAACAGCGATATATTTCCAAGTCAGGATGGTGTGTGGCTTGAAGAGGAACTTGCAGGTAATGGCGTTTCCACGCGTCTGCTGCCTTTGTCCTTCTAGATTCTCGACTTTGCAGTTTTGGAAGGTGAAGTTGAAGGAGCAAATGTCTCCACAGTTCTTGAGTGCTTTGCAGTAAATCACCCAGTTGGTCAGTATTCATGTGTGAACCTAGACTGCTTATCAGTAGGATTATTGGCCATATGAGGGCAGTTTAGTGCTAAGGCCTATGTTTTCCCTGGGATTTGATCCCATGCCAGCAGCTGATGCTGTCTCCGACCTTAGTTTACACTGGGACTGTGACATGCGCAGGAGCAACATGCCACTTCCTTCACTCTATTGCCCTGCTTGTTTTTCTACACCATATAAATGCAAATTCCTAACTGAATAGCAAAAATTCCGACTTACAAAAAACTCAGTCTTGTTAACCGTTATATTTTTTCTTGAATGGTATTGGAGTCAGCTGGTATCAAATAATCCTAAATTGTTCCAGAATATGAAACTCTTCACTTCGAGATACTGGCAGCTGTATCTTCTGCATTCACCTGAAATTTTTGCAAACAAGGGATTGCTCCTGAAATGGCTTCGGATGTTTCACCCCATTAAAGGCGCTCTATAAATGCAAGTTGCCGTTGTACAACTACATGGCAATTTACATCTGTTTTTACACTGATCTTGCTGATGGAAATTTGTGCTGAAATTTCCAGAAAATCTCAATAGCATATGTTGGAATGTAAAACTCAAAGCAAAAATCATTGTAAACTATCAGCACTCAAGGAAAGCTCAGAACATAACCATAATAATTAAAGAGGGCCATTAATGGGTATGAAAATTAAAGCTTGAAGCCAACAGATCATCATTTATGAACCTTAAATACAATGTTTTACAAAAATACAATCATGGAGATTTCCTTTTTGCAATGTAACAGATACTGATGCCATAAAAAGCATTTCAAAGCTATAGAAAATACAACGCAAGTGTCAGTTAGGGGAAATCCTTAAAACATCATAATAATACACCAGAAATATGACTTTGGGTCCTGCTGTAGCCAAAATTTTGGGTATAAATTTACACCTGTTCAAAACTCTCATTGTCTGGTACTTTGGGGTGAATCTATGTCAACGAGCTAAGTGGCATTTTAACAAACATAACTCAGGAGTATGGCAAAGGATTGAGAAAATTTGAGGATATTGAAGTTCCAGCACAAAACCATTATTCGTCTTCTATGCATGAAATACTTTGGAAAAAAATAGATACAACTTTGCTCCCTTAGTGTAATAATGTCACTACATGCTGAGAGAATCATGGATTTTTAATTTGATTTTTATTTTAGTTGATATGTCAACCCACTGTAAATGGCGTCATTAGCTGTCCAATTTTCTTCCCTTTAACCTCCCATTTTCTTCCTTCTGCCAGGCAGTAATCTGCATGAACGATTCTTCTTGTAAAGCCTGGATAGTGAAGGGTGATGGGTAATTTGACTGTGTAGGGTATCACTTCCTAACTCAAAACTGTCCTAAACAGTTCTCTGGGCCGCAAAATTTAGCCCCATAGCACCCAGGTGGCCATCCACTTTGGATTTTCTGGGACTGTCCCATAATTCAGTGATTTGTATATGTCCTGAATTTTTTTCTCCTGCTGAAGTCTTCCATCTGTCCATGTGTCAGTCGCAGCAGCATGGTAAGCTTTGAGTGGGGCTGTTCAGTGGGTGTCCATGGTGGGGGGAAGCGTTACGAGCCGGTTGTACCAGAGTATCAGTGCAGGTCATGCAGCGATAGCATCATGTACGTTATGAAGAAGGCCCCCCCAACCCCAACACTCCTCCGCTCTCTACAGCACCCCCAACTGCCTCCCCCAACTCTTCCAGGCTCGCCAGTTCCCCACCACCTCACGGGTTCGCCAGCACCCCTCTGGAGTCCCTTCTTTTTCCCCAGGAGGTTGGTCACCCTGATAGCACCAGTAGTTTTGGCATCTCACAGGTGATGGTTCAGTATAAAAGTGGCACCTGTGCAGCTTCTGCCCAGCTCCAACATGGAACACACCAAACACCATCTTCTTGAGCGTATTTGTGTGGACATTATGTGCATGTGCTGCAAGTATGCAAATGCTGATTAGACATCCGCATTTATGAACCTGCCACACTAGTTAACACCCTCTCTTAAACACACACAGCCGAAGATGTGTTCAATAGCACAGCAGGCACCCCCACCAATGCTATTTAAAGGTGCAATCATCAGCAACTTGCAGGTTAGTTGCTTTTTAGCTTCTGCTGGTTCTTGCTGAGTTTGTGGGAGTACTAGGTTTTGGAAGACTTGAAAACACTTGGTAAAATCTGCAGGAAATGGTGCTGCTCATGAGTAAAGTGTTGGCTGCTCCTTCGAGGACTCTGAGATCATCACCTGCCATCTCCCTTGGACGGCAGCTTAAGAGGGGGTTGGAGCAAAGACAAGCTGCTTGCAGAGGGAGGAAGAGGAGGACGGGGAGGGCTGTTAGCAGGAGGCCTTACCCACCTAGGGTTTTCCAGAAGCAATTCTCTTACCTCCATCTAAGCTAGGAGCAGTGTTTTCAGTGGTTACAATTCACCAAGGAGGTGGAACCAGACCTGCAGTCGCAGAGTATAGGGCAAAGACAGGACTGCCATGGCTGTGAAAGTTAATGCGCCCCTGATTTTTTCATATGTGGACCAGGTGACATAGCTAATATCCTGCAGTCCTTCACTCTATCTAGGAGGTGACAGAAGCTCTGTACGCCAGGAGAGGGGAATTCATTGTCTTCTCTCTGAACAGCGAGAAGCGGGAAGAACACGTGCATTTGATTTTGCCAGCATGGCGGACTGCCCCGTGATGTCAGGTGCCAATGACTGCTCACACTTGACTTTGCAGGTTCTGTATCTCAAAGGTGAAATGATTCACAGCCGCAAATGCTACCACTCACTGAAAGAGCTGTTGGTGTGCAACCATGCCCAGCACATTGCACAATTGAATGCCAGCTGTCTGAGCAGCAGTTATGCTGGGTTCATTTTGTTTCAGTCTGCTGTTTCAGCAATCTTTCAGCTACCACCTCAAACCAGAAGGTGGCTGCTTGGTGCTAAGGGGCTCTCTTTATTGAGCTGAGTGGCTTGTTAGGCCATTTCAGAGGGCAGTTAAGAGTCAACCACATTGCTGTGGGTCAGACCAGGTAAGAATGGCAGGTTTCCTTCCCTAAAGGGCATTAGTGAACCAGATAGGTTTTTTTTACAACAATTGATGATAGTTTCATGGTCAGCATTACTGAGACTAGTTTATAATTCCAGATTTATCAACTGAATTTAAATTCCACAGGCTGCAATAGTGGGATTTGAACTCGTGGCCACAGAGCATTAGCTGGGTCTTTGGATTACTAGTCTAGTAGTATTAAGGACATAAGAAATCGGAGCAGGACTAGGCCATTCTGCCCATCAAGCCTGCCCCATCATTCAATAAGATCATGGCTGATCTGCCCCAGGCCTCAACTCTTCTTCTGAGCCAGCTCCTCAGCTCTCAGCTCCCCGATATTTCAAAAATCTATCTACCTCCTTTTTAAATACTTTCAATGATCTAGCCTCCACAACTCTCTGAGGTAGAGAATTCCAGACATTCACTAGCCTCTGAGAAAAGAAATTCCTTCGCATCACTTTTAAATCAGCGTCCTTTATTCTGTAACTATGTCCCCTAGTTCGAGATTGCCCCACTAGTGGAAACATCTTCTCAACATCTACCTGTCAAGCCCCCTCAGAATCTTGTACGTTTCAATAACATTTTCCCCCATTCTTCTAAGCTCGAATGAATAAAGGCCTAACCTGTTTAGCTGTTCGTAATAAATCAACCCCTTCATCCCAGGAACCAGCCAAGTGAACCTCATCTGAACTGCCTCCAATGCCAGTATATCCTTTCTTAAATACAGGGACCAAAACAGTGCACAGTACTCCAGGTGCGGCCTCACCAACATCCTGTACAGTTGTAACAAGACTTCCCTATTTTTAAACTCCAACCCCTAGCAATACAGGTCAAAGTTCCATTTGCCTTCTTAATTACTTGCTACACCTGCTAACTTTTTGTGTTTAATGTACAAGAACACCCAGCCTCTGTGCTGCACTTTCTTGGAGTCTCTCTCCATTTAAATAATAGTCTGCCTTTTGATTCTTCCTACCAAAGTCCACGACCTCACATTTTCCTACATTAAACTCCATCTGCCAAGTTGTTGCCCACTCACTCAACCTATCTATATACCCCTGCAGATTCCTTATGTCCTCATCACAGTATGTCCTCCCACGTATTTTGTATTGTCAGCAAATTTGGATACATTACACACTGCCCCCTCCTCCAAATCATTAATATAGATAGTAAATAATTGAGGCCCTAGGGCTAATCCTTGTGGCACTCCACTAGTTACGTCTTTCCAACCTGAAAAAGACCCATTAATCCCAACTCTCTGTCTTCTGTGTGTTAACCAATCCTCAATCCATGCTAATATATTACCCCTAATACTGTGAGCTCCTACCTTGTGCAATTGCCTTATCGAATGCCTTCTGGAAATCCAAATACACTACATCTATCAGTTCCCCTTTATCCACTATGCTTGCTATATCCTCAAAGAACTCTAGCAAATTTGTTAACATGATTTCCCTTTCACAAATCTATGTTGACTCAGTTTGATTGCGTTAAACTATCCTAAATGTCCTGCTATTTCTTCCTTAATAATGGACTCTTGTATTTTCCCAACAACAGATGTTAGGCTGACTGGTCTATAGTGTCCTGTTTTTTGTCTCCCTCCCTTCTTGAACAGGTATGTCATATAAGCGGCTTTCCAATCCGTTGGGACCCTCCCAGAATCCAGTGAGCTCTGGGATATTTCGAACAATGCCTCCAATATCTCTGCAGGCACTTCCTTTAAAACCCTTGGATGCAGGCCATCAGGTCCTGGTGACTTGTCTGCCTTTACCTCTATGCCACCATCTTCCCTATTCAATCTATCCTTTGCTGATGCAAGCCAACCACAAGTGGCCAACACTCATATAATGAGAGCAGTGCTGCCAAAAGATATGTTATCGAGGAGGTGATTAGAGTGCTGAAGAAATAATTCAGCTGCCTCGGTCGCTCCAGAAAAGCCATTCAGTAGTCGTCAGAGCAAGTGACCCAATTTGTGGCCACCATGAAGACACCAGTGATTGAACGAGCACCTCAGGAGAAGGAAAAAGAGGAGGGAGAAGGAAGGAGACACCTGGCACATCCATGTTCCATGCGGGCTGACCATGAGTGCAGCATTTGACTCTGCATGAAATCCCAGGCAATTCCTCTCCTAGTGAACATTACAGTGTCCTTTTGGTTATGATTCTCAAGAAAAGCCACCAGAAAGCAACTACTCCATACCAACTTTATCCAAGTTCCAGAGCTGGTCATCACTTCCATGCTGGAAAGGATGGGCTCCGAGCTCTGCACACCACCCTGATACTGAGAGGTGAAGACAGTGGTCACTTCCTTGGAACACCCAGTTTCCAGGATTCAGTTAATAAGTTATTTAAAGTCACCCTTAAGGTTATCCATTGTTAGATTGTAGTATCTTACAATTTATCAATGCCTTGCCGGTTCCCATTTTTTCAGAACCGCCTTGTGTTAGAGGCTTTGCCACAGGATGTTGTTGTCCTTCAGCACACAATTACGCCCAGGCATGATTATAAACTTTTAAACTCTTGTCCCTTTGTCCAGCAGATGAACTGTGCTTTTAATTTTTAATCCCTACTACATAGGAGAATCACTATTATTAATCTTATAACTCCTTATTTATAGCTACATTCTCTTATAACTTCAAATTTATAGCTGCATTCCTTCACAGTGGTACCCTCTAAAGTTTGAGCAGTGTCAGTATCTAAGCCAGTGGCTGTGTCGGGTTAAGTGAAGATGCTTCTTCTTCCACTGTCTGTCTCAATCTAGGCCTTCAGCTTCCTGCACCAGTGGCAGGCCAGCCAGTTGTTTTGTATATTGGAAAGTCGAAAGATACAAGGACAGGGACAGGGTGTGAGAAGGAGCAAGAAAGCAAGAAGTACATGGTTACACCATCTGCAGCTTGTACATCATAACAGATTGCTGAATGTGAGTGACGTGGGGCTTGAGAAGGTGAATTGGACAGGAACGTACCATTGCCCCTGGTGACTTCAGTGACGTCACTGGCCACATTCTCAGTGATGGCTGCACCAATTATTCCCAGTACCTTCTCCTTTATGGGAGTGAGCACATGTAGCTGTGCCTGCCCTTGCTCGTTAGCTGCTGCTGCTGCCTATTATGTGCTAACATGTCTTGCAAGAGAGAGGGAAGTGTCTCAGTATATTTGGATCATGTGCTGCCACAGTTAAATAGCTGGCAGTGTGTGGAAGCTGTGAGATGTGAGTGCATGGTTTCAGCAGTGCTATGAGTGTGGGGATGAGATAAAGTATTTGAATGTGAGATTTCAATCATGTTTGATATAGATCGAGGTGAGTGAAGGGGGATTAATGATTGGAACAGTGTGTGAGGCTAGTGGTGCATTTGATAGGATATGGCATGTGAGGATGCAGTCACTGACCTTGACCAGTTGTGTGAGGTCATTAAACTTCTTCTGGCACTGCATCCAGGTCCTCATGGACAGACTGCTGGCAATGACCAAAACTGCTTCCTCCTCCCACTGCCTGCTCAGTGTTGCCTGCGGGGCCTCCTGGTCCCCTTGAGGGAAGAGGTCCTCTCTCCTCCTGTCAGCCTCTTGCATCAAAGCTTCTAGCATGGAATCTGAAAGCCTTTTGGCCATTCCCTGATCTGTTGTGTCATTTCTATGACTTCATCCTAGTCTTCCATTCTTCCTAAGGCAACTTCAGCCACTGCCACAGCTAGAACACATCTTGTCTTTAAAAAGTGCAGCGTGGCTTTAAATAGTACAGGCTAACTTTAAGTGGTGCTAGCCCCTGCTGAGGCATGCAACAACTCAGCAGCATGTTCAGCACTGTGCTGCGAGCCACTATCATTATAATTAGCAGGTAACATGAGGTTCGGGTGCTGCCTGCATCACTTTGAACATGTGTGGGTTAATCGTGCATCATGATCCCCATATCTTATTTTGGAACCTATCCAAATCCCCTCACCACCCCCACAACCCCACCCCCTGCCATTATCTCTAACCTGTGCTGCCTTACTCAACCTTAGTTGGGCCATGTATGAGTCAAAGAGTGATGTTGGATGGGCGGGAGGAGAATACACCTTTCATCTCTCTACTCTTACTGCACTAGGCAACTGAATGATCTTTGGTCTGGTTATTTATTTCAAGCAGTACAATTGGGCATGCACGGAATCCCATTCCAGAACTCTGTTATCGGACCAAAAGCTGAAGCAGCGTGGTAAAGGGTCCTAAACCCTCTCTGATACCTGCTCCTGGATCAATTCTAAGTGAAATTATCAGTGTATATGCCAGTTGGCAGCTGCTTATGCACAAAACTCAAAAATTCAGATTATACAAATATTTGTGGCTTGGATTTCATTGGTCACCTCACTAGTGCTACAAACTTTGCCCAACTTGCCATATCAGCCATCTGTGAATTATCCTTAATGAACCAGGTAATAAAGATTAATTCACCCTTAGTTACTATCTCCTGCAGCGACTCTGTGACACACAATATATGCATTCACATCCATTGCAGCCAACAGTTGGAACTGCTTTCCAAAACTCCCACCATTGGGCATCCTATCAAATTCTATTTTTTAGCAAAACTACGCATGAAAAACATGAATTTGAGCATTTCTGAAATCATCTGTTCCCTGTAATATGTGGAAATAATATAGGAAAACAGAGGACCTATATCTTGAAAATTGTACCAGGGTGTGACAGCCTCATATAAGGAGGATCCTGTGACTTATGTACCCAGAGTTCTCAATAGGTGAAAATCTGCTGACTGGATATTTGTCTTTTTATTGTTAGTCAGGCTGTGGTTTTAAATTGATTAGCATCAGTTAGTCGTGCCTTTGTTAATTACAAATTATACGTTCTGAAGTATAATCTATACCAAGCTAATAGGGTGCTTTCATTTTAAAAGAAAATTTGGCCAAATACCAAACTTTCTGGTCTCAGAATAATAGGAGCTGTGTTCTATTATTTGATAAACTGAGCTGGTGTTAGGAAGCTGATAAGTCTCTGATAGATGGGCTGTATGTTAATTACTATAGACAATGTTTCTTTTAATAGTAACTAAGTTGCTTTTATAGAAAAATATGGACACAGCGACAAAGATTAAACCACAGATTTTGACAGACAGAGGAACAGAGGATGCCAGCAGAAACAGAAAGAGACGAGCAGATAGAATGATACAAAAAGAGAGTTAGCGGAATACACATGGTCAGAAAGAGAATTACGGATACATGGAAGACAGAATGAGTGAATCACAGATGCACAAGGACACAGAAAAAAGACTTAGCAATGCAGAAGGGGGTAATTACAGAAGCCAATTGGGACAGAGCTCATGAGGCACAAATATATGCAAGGACAGAGAATAAATTACAGATACACACAGGAACTGAGTGAGTTATCTATAGATACTGGGACAGAATGAGAAAATCTCAGACACAAGAGAATTTGGAGAGAACCAGACAAACATACAGAAATAAAGAGAGAACCATAAATACAGACAGAAAATCACAGGCACATGCAAAAATGCATACAAACACACAAAAGAACAGAGTAGTAACCAGAGAGAGAGAACCACAGAGGCAGTGGAAGACACAAAAGCACAGATATGACACAGAGAAATAATATAAGACATGTCAAAGAGAAAAAGAAGCAGGGAAAGAAAAATCACAGAAATGGGATGGGGAATAATGAAATAGAGTGGAGAAGGAAGAAGTAACTCTGCTACAGGCACAAAAACAAAAATGCCTGGAAAAACTCAGCAGGTCTGACAACATCTGCAGAGAGGGATACAGTTGACATTTCGAGTCCATATGACCCTTCATCAGAAATAATACTAAAAAATATAGCTATATTTTTTAGTTCTGATGAAGGGTTATACGGACTCAAAACATCAACTGTATCCCTATTCGCATATGCTGTCAGACCTCAGACCTGCTGAGTTTTCCCAGGTATTTTTGTTTTGTTCTAGATTTCCAGCATCCGCAGTATTTTGCTTTTATCTGCTACAAGCAGCCTGTGCTTCATCTTTACAAAGTTACTAGCACTTCAACTCAAGGGTAAACCTTTGAGGCCTTCTGTACACATGTGTGAGCAAGCTTATCAGCATTAAATTAATTGCAACCTCTTGCAAAGTTAATCTGACAAAAAAGCTACATAGAATTCAGGAAAATCCTAAATAGCTAAAGCCCAAGCAAGGGTCTGCCTTTATAATAATAATTATATTTATGAATAGTTCCAAAAATGCTCCTGGAGACCAAATTTGCCATCAACAAAGTGCAGGCAAATGATAGACAAATGCAAGGTTAAATCAAGTACATCTGCTTGCACTGTGAGGCTGAATCAATATCTTATTCAAAACAGTTGTTCCTTACATAGTAATCATGAATAAGGGACATCAGTCTTGCATATAGATAGATCCCCTGGTGGGCTAGTAGTTGATACATTATAGAATGCCCCAGGTTTGATTGCCACTCTGTTCTGAGTTGGCTGTCCTCAACTTGGGTTGGCAGCTAGGGTGTTGCAATTGACCTCAGCATACCTGAGTTAAGCCAGGGAAAAATTAGCCAGAAACACCTTCTCCTGACTGTCATCCAATGACTCAGCTGAAATGTGTGCAAATTTGTGCTATGTACAGTATTAGTACTTGCAGATTGTTAACTGAACACTCAATGATTCACTGATTGGAGTAAGAATACTGTGGCAATTATACTCCAAAGTCTCTTGTATTACTTTGATGATAGTATTCTAAAATGTCTAGAAATAAAAGCAGCTAGTTTTTCTAATGCAACTGAACTCTCTCTGTCTTTCCTCCTTTATGATGCTCCTTAAAATCTATCTCTTTAACCAAGTTTTTGATGATCCTCCAAATATCTCCTTATGTGACTTATCGTTGTTTGTTACTGCTCCTGAGGAGCATCTCGAGGCACTTTACTATCTTACGCGTGCTATATAAACACTTGCCCATCAAAACATGCTATTCAAGTTATAGCATGCACAACAAAACATGTTATGCCTGGCATGAGATCACGCCTGGCATGGGAATGCTTGATTATGAAACCAGATGAGCATCTGAAATGGAAATCTATTCCCCAGATTTAATGTCCCTCACTTGCATGCATACAAAAAGCAGATAAAGTGTCATAAAGGCTTTAAAACAACTGTGTACTTTGAAAAACTCAGCAGGTCTGGCAGCATCGGCGGAGAAGAAAAGAGTTGACGTTTCGAGTCCTCATGACCCTTCAGCAGGACAGGGTCATGAGGACTCGAAACATCAACTCTTTTCCTCTCTGCCGATGCTGCCAGACCTGCTGAGTTTTTCCAGGTAATTCTGTTTTTGTTTTGAATTTCCAGCATCCGCAGTTTTTTGTTTTTGTTTTTAACTGTGTACTTTTTATGTGTACACAGAAGTGAACTGGTGTCAATGAACCACAGATTCCAAGTGACTGGATTTTGCTACAAAATAGTGTTCTAATATGTGGGACTCATGGGAGCACATGAGTTAAATGTGCTCTCAAGCTATGTTCTTGCGGTTTATGGCTAGCCACTCTATGCCGATTTTATGGTGGTACAACTATGTAATTTTAGCTGATTGAACACAAACAGTACCCTCATGCACACTTGGAGCTCTTCAAAATTTGTCACTTGGCAACCCGTGTCTGAAATCTCTGGTCTTAGATAAGTATGTGTTCCCTCACAGAAAAAGTGTGCACTCCATGACAGATAAACATAAATTCTACTAATCCAGATTTCTCAGTAGTTTGATGTGGAGACTCTTAGTCATTGCAGTTAGCTTTTGCTTGTCTGGTACCCAGGTAATTGAAAACAAAAATACATTATGGCAGGGTTTATACCATTTTCACACTGACAGGACAGTCTTTCCCCGGGTTAGGTTTGACCTTGAGGTCGTTGCCACCCTGTCACACGGGCGATGTAAGACTTTGTCATCATTTCCTGTGGGCAGGTCTGTTTATCTTTAGCTTGTGTCTGCCCAGCAGGAGTGTTTCCCTTCCTTGTTATGCCTGACATCTATTGCAAGTGCAGCTGCGTCTTGTCTGCAGCATGTGGCCCATTTATCTTAAGCGCTACTGTCTAAGAGAAATCAACAAAGGAAAAAAGGAGGATCGGGCATCATTACAGATTTCTGTGTCACCAATTTTAATGACATGGACTCAGTTTTATTTCTCACTTTTCACCTCACAGGGGAATTTTCTGGCTGCTTTCTTTGTTTGCCCATGTTTTCACCTTTCCTGAAGACATTGGCCTTTTTGCTGGGGGTACAGTACCATGGACACCATTAACTTTATCTTAACTGGCACAATGGCCATTCCACATGTGTATGCCATTCTTTATGTTCTGGTGGTAAATCTAAAATTGCACCCCAGTTTATATTGCACAGGCTGGAAGTGGTCCCAGAATGAGATTTTCTCAGTCTGGATTTTCATCCTTCACAGAATTGAACCTTGTTGCGTTTTCTTTCAAACCTGAGGCAGTAAGTTTAAGGGTCACACTTCACACAGAAGATGGATGAGCTATTTGATGCTCACTCAAAAGCATGTTTGTGTATCAGCTCCACATCAAAGAGGTGAATGTACTGTTTGATATTCGCCTTGTTTTACAAAGGATCAGACCTCAGATAAGCAAGTAATTATAGTGATGAACAATACTGCCCACTTGTTGCTGCATATTTTCTGCTACAAGGAATTGATCTACTCAGGTTGTACTTGAAGGCAAAATCTGATGTTGCCCCAGGACAAATCAAACAATCTATCTGGATCCTACTGTGTTCTCAAGGAGGCAATTTCCTATATGTATTGCGCCTTGACTGTATTCAATTTGTTCACTTGGACTGGACTTTAGTTAGGATAGTCTCTGAGTTAACTTGCATTACCTACCTCTTACCTCAAGTAAGTTCATGCATTAGAAGCATTCATTTATAAGCCTGAGCCATGCATTGGCCTTATGACATTTTTATGTTATAAAATTGGCTCTGGCGAGCAGCATTAAAAGATCTTCAACCTCCACGGCACTCTCTGCTATTTATCTTTCTACCTGTGACTGCTACCAATAAAGACCAGAGTGACTGGCGCAGACACGATGGGCTAAATGGCCTCTTTCTGTGCTGTAACTTTTCTATGGTTCTGTTGATTGCCATTGCTGAAAAAGAGGCAATCTGCCACCATTCTTTTAAATTTAGCCCAATGCTTGACAGTAACTTGCAAGACACATAAGAATGTGGGTTTCGGCTGCCACCAGCTCACTGAGGTTGAGCATTGATATTAAAGACTGTCGTTAATGGAAGAAACAACACTCAGTTCATTTTAATCTAACCTGCCCAAGGGAAAGCTGACAGAAGTGAGTCAGCCACCTGTTTTACATTGGTAGGAATATTAGCAGGAAGGGTTATTAAAGAATCCATTTTATGTTAAAGGCTCTATTTTGTATCAAACAGACAGCTTTTACAGAATCTGCTGGCAACAGTATTGTGAAAAATGTCCGAAAGAACAGCCTAGACACTCAAAGCCTCTCCGTGACTTGTATCATAATAATATTTCATTAACTTGCTTCAACATCCCTGCATTATTGTCTGAAGACCAGATGAGTAAAGACCATAAAACTTCGATCCACTGATACCGGCTAGAAAGTGAGTGTTTAGAATGTTGAACTAATGCATGTTAGCACAAACCACAGATAAATGTTATGGAAGAGGTGCTAATGGTCTTTTAGCTGAGGAATAAAAATGAGATTATTGTGGTGAGAGGTTAGGAAGACTCAGGGCTGATCACCCTGCTACTGATCTCAGTAACTGTGACATAAGGTCTCCCACAGCCTTTACACCATTGTGTGTGTTATCTGTGAATATAATTTCCTTTAATAAATCTATAAGTATATGACTGCCTCTATAGCTCTCATTCACAGAGACAATGAGCTAGAGATTCAGTCACGTAGTGTCACCTTGAACCCTTCTCGTCTTCTTAGGAATCGAGGATGACTTGCTTCCATTCTGGTTCAATGGGTTCTGAGATAGCGGATAGTCCAATGCACGATCTGCAGACTCTCCCACATGCGGGGCAGGTGGCCCCTGAAGGATTGGGCAGATGAGGTTGGAGGTTTGTGCACTCTTTCCGACGCCTCGACTTCACCTTGGTGTGCTCCCAATGAAGTCTCTCGATGAGTTCACTGCCTTCCTAAATAAACCTTTTCCACTTTGGTCAGTCACAAGCCAGGGGCTCCCATGAGTTGGCGGGGATGTTTGACCTCTTCTGGGATGCTTTGAGGACAAAGGAGCTTCCGCTGTCCTCCTGGGAGTTTCCTGCCACAAATGAGTAGAACAGTTGCTTCAGGAGTCTGTTGTCAGGCATACCATACGAATCACAGTACTTGTCTGGTCAGGTGGGGCTGGTTTTAAGTAATTAGCATCTCCATGCTGGGCATGTTGGCTAGAGAGAGATGATGCTGCTGTTGGACCGCCATTCTTGCAACTGGATTAAGAAGATCTTCTGAAGACACCGCTTGTGGTACTTCTCCAGTGCTTTGAGGTACTGCCATAGGTTGTCCAAGTCCCCAGAGCATATAGGAGCATGGGGATCACTGCTGCCCGGTAAAACATGACCTTAGTCTCGGGTTTGAGATCCTAGTCCTCAAATACGCTTTTTGTCAAGCCTTAAGCGGCACTACGTGGAGGCCTATCACCACTTCCCAAGGTATGATGTGCCATTGCCCACTTTCTGCATGGCACATGCAGCATTGCAGCAGGAGAAGGATGCACACAGATGTATCCCCTGTGTGTGCTGGAAGGCTTTGAATCAATGCTATCTGGCCGACTGATATGATGCCAGAATTCCAAACTAGGCCATGAAGGTCTTGTGTACATGTTTGTTCATCGTTCTCCGATGATCTGGTGCGAGGCTGCAAGGTGAGCCCTGCACTAGTGATCCTCAAGAGCCAGACCAAGCTGCAGGTAAAGTCATTTTTGACAACTTTTTCTATTGCAAAGTGCCTGGAAATAATCTGGACTATTTCTGCAGGTCTCTTGTCTTGAGCTTGAACCAGTCCATGTCCAAATGCAGTAAGACCTGGACAATATCTAAGCTTGGGCTGACAAGCGGCAAGTATTTTCACGCCACACAAGTGCCAGGCAATAACCATCTCCAACAAGAGAGGATCTAATCAGCGCATCTTGGCATTCAAAGGAATTACCATCACTGAATCTCCCACTAGCAACATTCTGGAGGTTATCATTGACCAGAAACTGAACTGGATAGCCATATAAATACTGTGGCTACAAGAACAGGTCAAAGGCAAGGAATAGTGGAGCAAGTAACTCACCTCCTGACCTCCCAAAACCTGTCCACCATCTACAAGGTACAAGTCAGGGGTGTGATGAATACTCTCCACTTGCCTGGATGAGTGCAGCTCTAACAACACTCAAGAAGCTTGTCACCATCCAGGACAAAGCAGCCTGCTTGATTGGTACCCCATCCACAAACATTCATTCCATTTGCCACCGATGCACAGTGGCAGCAGTGTGCACCATCTACAAGATGCACTGCAGGAACTCACCGAGGCTCCTTAGACAGCACCTTTCAAACCCACGACCCCTACCATCTGGAACGAGAAGGGCAGCAGACACATGGGAATACCACCAACTGGAAGTTCTCCTCCAAGCCACTCTCCATCCTGTCTTGGAAATAAATCACCATTCCTTCACTGTCACTGGATAAAACCCTGGAACTCACTTACTAACAGCACTGTGGGTGTACCCACACCACATAGACTGCGGTTCAAGGAGGCAGCTCAACACCACCTTCTCAAGGGCAACTAGGGACGGGCAATAAATGCTGGCCTAGCCAGCGACGTCCACATCCCATGAATGAATAAAACAAAGCATCTGGATTTGATACAGTGTTGCTGCAACCTCACCGGGAAGGTTTGGTGGCCTGTCCACTCAATGGCTACAACAGGTATAGGAGCAACAGTGACAGTGTCTCTGGGTCTGCAGGATAGGCAGAGGCAATGGAGAGGTCACACTCTCAATGCAACAAAGTTGGAGCTGAATTTGCTCCTTTACAGTAATAAGAGATTATCTGGCTGGTCAGTCATTGCACGCAGCATCTCAATGTGCATGCACATCAGTGCTGTCCAGCACGCCACCCCGTCGAGGTCCTCACCTGAGGAACCTGTCCACACCTTTGCCCTTCTGGAACAAGTGAGCCAGCATTTTCCCCTGGCCTGCCTGCAGCCCCCTTGTGCCCAGATGGCTCACCACTTGCTGATCCCAACTCTAGACCAGCTTCCAAGGTACTTGAAGTGCCAATATCTGAGCTGGGGGCTGCAATTGTCAAATCAAGTGATGGATTTCTTCATCACTGCTTGCTGTTTCTCTCTCTCTTTCTCTCCCTTGCTGTGGCTGAGCAGCTGGCAGTTCTTGGGCATCTGATAGACTCTGAAAAAGGAAGGTTGATGGGAGGGGAATTGGGTGTAAAGTTAGCAGGATGAGGATGATCTGGGAGTTGATAAGGGGCATAAGGCAGGAGCATATCCTCAATGTTCTCAGCATGCCATATGCCAGTGTGCCCAATGCACCAAGTCCCATGATGTTGAAAGTTATCTCCTCCTTAGAGCTCAGCGATGCGGGCAGCCTTGTCCCCACTGGCACTGCCCTGCTCTATTTTGTTTTGTGCCACCTTGCTCTGTAAGAGACAGTGCAGAAATCAGTGATTGTGTCACACTGTGTTTGGGTGATATGTCTGCCAAAGCTGAAAGTATGTGGAAGCAAACAGGTAGGAAATATCAAATGAAAATGCAGCAACTGACCTTGACACCCTTGTGCGGTCATTAAATTTTTCATGGCACTGCTGGGAGTTGACTCTCTAGACAGCCACTTCCATTCCATACTGAGGGTGCTCCTTGAGGGCCCCCTAGCATCCCTGCAGAACCATGGCCTCTTTCCTCCTAACCACTTCCAGCACTAATGCCTCCAATGTCATATCTACCACTCTGGAGCCCTTTCTTTGCCCTGATGTTCAATTTTCTGACATGTTAATTTGAAGCAATTTTGCCCAATGCACCTTTCCTTTAAGAGGGACAGCCTGCCTTTATGACAGGGAGGCTGGCTGTACCACCTGGTTTCCAAAGCTGATGGGTCCCCCTGATGAATGCAGAGGCCCCAGGCAAGATTTACAGAGGAGGATAATCGGGAACTGCTCAGGCCAAAATTATAATCATTCAGATAATGTGGGTATGCCAAATTTGTGTGTTGCCCATCGGGATCTCAATAGATGTGAGCAGGCCATTAATCACAACCCATGAATCCAAAAATGGGGCTATCCAATTTTGAGCCTAATGACTTTAAACTTGCATACTTAACAACACACACCTAACTTCACTGGAGAGTACAATCAGGCAGGGTGTAAAACAGACGACAAACCTGAACTGCTTGGCAAGTTGGTTGAAATGATCAAAATGTCCCTTTGTCAGTTTGCACTTTTTAATATCATCACTGATAATGGCACCATCATACAGGCACTTCCACACTGGGGTTAATAATGCCATTTAATGTGCCTGAAGTATCTGAGCACATTGAGTCCCACATTAGACTCCCATTATCAGACATGATGTTCCCCACACTAGTTCATGGTTAGTACTTAGAAACTGTGAATAAATATGTGCAAAGGTTATTAGGCCTCCCTTTTGAAGACCAATGAGACTGAAGCCTCACAGTATACCTGAAATGCCTAAATGGTGTTTTAACAGTAACGGGTGGAGCAGGTGCTTCAGAGGAAGCAACAAGAGATAAAACAATGCTTCCAGGTGCCTTTCTCCTTGATACAGGACCATCCTTCCTTTCTACTCTTTTTTTTGTTTCCAACAGAAAAAATTCTGCAACATGGTTTTGCCCATCCCTAATTGCCCTTGGGAAGGTGGTGGTGAGCTGCCTTCTTGAACTGCCGCAGTCCATTTGGTGCAAGTACACCCACAGTGCTGTTAGGGAGGGAATTCCAGGATTTTGACCCAGCTACAGTGAAGGAATAGCAATATAGCTCCAAGTCAGGATGGATCTTGCAGGCGATGGTGTCCCCCTGCATCATCTGCCCTTGTCCTTTTAGGAGATAGAGGTTGTAGGTTTGGAGGGTGCTGTCAAAGCAGATTTAGCAAGTTGCTGCAGTGCATCCTGTGTATGCTCCATACTGCTGCTGCTGTGTCCTGGTTGGCGGAGTGAATGAATGTTTAAATTGGTGGATTGGGTACTTTGTCCTGGATGATGTCCAGCCTCTTGATTGTTGTTGGAGCTGTACTCATCCAGGCAAGTGGAGAGTATGCCATCAAATTCCTGACTTGTGTCTTGTAGGTGGTAGACCGGCAGTTACTGTTCTTTTCCCTGTTTATGACATTTCCAAGTTTGTGTCATCTGCACACTTTGAAATTAAATACCGAGCTCTGGGGTCATCAGTGCACAAATCCCCCCAGTCTGCAAAACAATTAGACAATCTAATACTGGGGGAAAAAAGTGTTAATTAATAACCTTTAAAAAAAAATCATTCTCACACAGTGGAAGTCATTTCTCCCCTTCATTGAGCATATTTCACCATCAACCACCCACCACCCCATTACTTTTCACAGGCATCGACCTCCTGCAGTACCACCCAGCCCAGTGCACAGAGGCAGAGTACACATCAGAGTACACATCCTTCAATTCAACTGGTGCTTGTCTCACTTTCCAACATCCTTAGCTGAGCCTGGCACCCTCATTAATAGACATATAGTACTACGGGGATCCCTCCTGCTCTTTCTGGTTCCACAATAAAGTAAGATAAAGACGGTAAAAAGCTTAACTCTATGTTGGCATTCTACAGCCATCCAATTCAGTAAGGGCCTAAAGCCTGTTTATGGCAGCCGCAAGGAACGACTGAATCTCATTTGAGTTAATATGGTGATGGATGTATTACAAGCCCTGTAAAATTTAACTTTTGGTTCCTGTTTCACGGCTTAGAAATGGGAAATGTTGCCCTGTTTGTTTAATTGGAGACTTTTTAAGTCACTTAAAATACGAATATTAGAATATTATCTCCTAAATAAATGATTTTTTTAAATCCGTAACTTGAGTGTTCCTGCAAACTGAATGCAGTTGTTCGATAGACAAATTTCTGTAAGTGATCAATTTCAGAAACAGGATTTGAAATTCCAAATTCCATGACTTATGTCCTGCAAATATTGATCTGCGTAATTAGTTCATTGCAGCAGATGTGGTAATCTATTGGCTGCACCACTTCTGAAGTCCCTGATTTGAAATTTACTGTGGCATGATCAAAATTCTTTTCCTGGAAATTTTGAAGGAAGTTCGCAAGGGGAAGTCAGGATAAAAAGGTGAAATATACAGCAAAAGTCACAGATCATGCTGGCCCAGAAAGTTCTGGGTCAAAAACCTCAGAAATTGTAATGATACATCATATCTTTAAACATTCGGCAAACCACTAGCTCAACTGCAATTTACATTATCCTTGATGTAGACAATGGATCAAGATTTTATGGAACTAATTTAATTGTTTTCAGTAGCACTATCGTCCATCACTACTGAAGCTAATTGTGTTCTCCCACACTGTATTGCCAAATAGTCTTAAATCAAGAAACGTCAAGGCAAAAAATATTTTATGTAGCCTGAAGCTGCCTGCTCTTTCATGCAAAATCTATTTGGAACAGTCACTTACAGCAAATTTAAATTTGAGAAAGTACTTAAATTTATTGAACAGCATAAATGTCCTTTATTCAGTGCAGACAATTAAGTAATATCTGCTCTTTTAACTGTGAGGCTCAGCAGCTACGTAATTGATGAATCTGACAATGATGTGTGAATACTCTAACCCAGTGCTAAATGGGAGCTGGGTGGAGCAGCTATATTCACAGCAACCTTGCCTATTGTTAGTCACATACCAAAATGCTGTGTTGACTATTGTTAGATAATGGCTTCTCTTTCTCCTCCACAATTAGGGTTCTCTGAAGTTTTGCTCTGCTTTGCTTTTAGATGGCCATCACTTCCTATAGAGGGTCAGCGTAAGGTCATGACTCCTTACACTAGGCTAAGTTGTTCACTCTCCCCCTTTCCCTCCTAGCAAACTACAAAGTAACATGTAGACTCTGCATTCACTATGTTGGGTGAACCGTCCACTCAAGGCTATTTTGCATTGTGGAAGAGTAACAGCTGCGTGCACTTTCCCGTGTATATACTATGCAACATCTTTCCTCCACTATGAGTCAGTTGCATACAGATTCAGAAAACAGGCACTTTACGCTACAAATTCAAGCTCCTGGGCAGGTAGCAGTCCAGCACAGTTGGGTTGGGGAATGGGGTTGGGGGTGCTCCCGCGTTTTGGCTTAGAACCAGATCAGCTGTTTTTTTTCCCTCAATTTCCGTTCCAAACCCCCGATGACAGAGTGGATGCTTTTTCTGTCCGCTCCTGCCACCTCCCAGCAACCAGCTTGTGCAGTGTCCCAGGGTATTCTTTGAGGTACTTTGGGAATTCCATACAAAGTGCATCGCTGTCATGCCGAACATTTTCCACTGGGAGCAGGCACGAATTCTCTTGGGCATCTTACTGCCAGCTCACCAGACTTGGCAGCAAATAAATCAACTTATGCCTTTTGGTCCAAAAAGGGCTTCGAGCTTCCCCCTTGTGAGTAGCACTGAAAAACAGTGTGCTGGCCCCTATTTCTGATGGCAAAGTGGGATAGGCATTCCTGTTGCCCCTCTGTTGGCACAGATAACTGCTGCAAATTTCTAGATGATCCTGTTCTTTGGATTTGGTAAGGGTTACTGGGGGCCAAAGTGGCAGGCAGAAGACCAACCTTTCGGCTACCCCTGAACTTTTAATGTCTGACCGTGCACGCACTGTAGCTGGTTCTGCATTTTCCAAAACAACCTACAATGGGCCTATTAGAGGGCGTTAGCTCAGATTAGTACAAACAACTCAAATCCCTCTCCTGCAGTTAAAAAAATCCTCCAATATAAAAGGAACAGAGTGCAGTCCTTGAAGGGACACAGAGCTGGCCCAGTGCATCATGTCCACATCTTTGTGTCACATTGCAAGCACAGTTACTCAAGCCATCATTGGAGACAATAGTTCTAGCAGCCGATCAATGCTGTTATGGGATGTGAGGAGACAAATGAGTTTGCACTTGCCATTGATGACAGTGGGAGACCCATTTATTAGGAACCAATGGTGCTGGAGTAAAGTAAAAGCAGTAAAAACATTGTATATAGGAAGTACCGCAAGCTCTGCCAATTTCTGAAATTCAGTGTAACTATTTCTGGCACAGATATGATGGACCAAATGGCCTCCTTTGATGTTGTAAATTTTCTTTGTTTCTATATTGCTAATTGGGACAAATTGGAACAAAGGAAACCCCTGTTCCAACCTCTCTCTTTTTATTTACTTTTTCTCACTTGCATCCTTCCCTGAAAGTGCCAACCCCTTTCCAGGGTACAATTGCACTCATGCCAGTCAATTTTGGATATAATCGCCCAAGTTTAAAAGCTCACAGGATTCAAGGGAAAGGCAAGTTGGATCAAAAATTGGCTTAGTGGTAGGTATCAAAGGGATATAGTCAATGGGGTTTTTGACTGGAAGAGTATTTCCAGTGGTGTTCTGTAGTGCTTAGTATTGGGTCCCTTGCTATTCGTGGTATATAGACTTACCATATATACTTATGTAAAAGTCAAGTTTCTAACACTAAATTGCAGAGAAACCTTCTGCTGCCTAGCCCCCATACTTTGTAATTCTCTCCTTAAATCTCTTTGCCTGTCCATATTGCTCACTTCTTTTAAAACCCTGTTTAAAACTCATCTTTTTGATTAAGACTTTGGTCCCCCTCCAAGGGGGGCCTACAAATACAATTTTATTTTTGCAGATTTGGTCATGGAGCTTTTGCATTTCTAGGTTCTTTGAAATTGCCATGCCTCATGTACAAAGAGCACTTTCCTCTATTATTTAATATGATTTGAGAATTGATTGTTCACTTTAAGTTATAAATCCAAGTTGTTGTTGTTGATCAGCATTTGACTGCCAATCATGACAAGTTCAAAAGCCTTCTGGTTAAATTGGCACCAGTTCAATGAAATCATGGTATAAACCTAAACCCAAATTTACTTTATACCAATCAGATCTCTTAAAAAATCATAACCAAAATATTCTTTTATCTCATTTTACTAGTGCAGTCCTGATTAGATTGAGATGCATTGAGTACAAAAGCAGGAATGTTATGCTGAACCTATATAAAGCTCTAGTTAGACCCCAACTAGATCCCGACTGTCCAGTTCTGGTCACCACACTTTATAGAAGATGCGAAATTCCTTGAGAGAGTGCAGGGGAGACTTACTTGAATGGGGGATGTTTAGTTACAAGGTTAGGTTGGAAAGCCTGGCTTTGTTCTCCTTGGAACAAAGGGATTGAGGGAAGATTGGATAGAGGAGTACAAGACTATGACAGGCTTAAAAAATGTAGACAAGAAAATCTTTTCCCATTAGCTGATGGTACAAGGAGTAGGGGACACAGCTTTAAAATTTGGGGCAAGAGATTCAGGGGGAATGTAAGGAATATATTTTTTATTCAATGAGTGGTAATGACCTGGAACATGCTACCCACAAGGGCAGTGGAAGCAGGAACAAGCAATGATTTCAGAAGAAAATTGAATGGGCACTTGAGGGAGATAAACTTGCTGGAATACAGGGACCGAGTGGGGGAAATGGGACAGACTGTATTGCTCCACAGTGAGCCGGTGTGGACTCAATGGGCCAAATGGCCTCCTTCTGTGTTATACATGACTCAATGACTATATGTCCAATTTCTTTGACATATATTCAGAGACATAAGGCATTCCCGTACTTAGCAATTTTTTAATTCCAGTGTCTAGGAAATTATCTTTGTTTTGCCACTTTGCTATGTTTAGATTTGGAAGCTGATCACCATAGACATGCTGTTATGTAATGTAGAGGCTCGGTCCTTTACAGGTGCAGCCCTCACAATGAGTGAGGAGAAGGACTTTCTCTAACAGCAAATCTATCAACACCACAGGATCCAGGAGGTTAGGCCATTTATATTCAGGGGTGCAGCAGATGGTGAGAGATCTGTGTGTTTGTTGTCAACTGTACTTTCAGGCTACCTCTACACACAAGCATAGATTCACACACAGCCAAACACGTAAACCTATCAGCAACGAAAAAAATCATGACTCACAGTGACATGACTGTCAAACCCAATGCCAGGGTGGGACCGTGATCTAGTTCCTTTTGGTCTCAATCAGCAGGAAGGGCAGATGTGTTAGTTTTATTTTGTCTCTCGTTACGTACTTTAATGGCAGAGCTGCTCAAAAGCAATTATTGGCATCTTAGTGCAGGGACAAGGGTGCGTTTGATATCCAAATGAAAGTGCAAAAAGGATCAGCAGTAATGATTGTCATGCATCCTGAGTGACCGCACACTCTCTTCAGCTAGAGTGCCTGATAGGCCAGCCTTCTTTCTCTGGTGTTTCTTTAAAAACCGATGTTAGCTATAAGGGTTGCTTCTCGAGCTGGACTCTCCCAGTTAAGGGGCTGAGTTTGCAGAGAGTACTGGTTAGCAACTCGTGGACCCACTTCCCTGATGTTTCTGTAATTTATGTGGAGTTAAAATCAGGCTCTGCAGGTCTGTGATATCCCGACCAGCACACCCTAGCAAGTGACACTCCTTGACAGGAGCATCCGATTATGGAATCAGACCAATAATCTGAAAGCTTCTTATGTTGACATGAAGGAGGATAGATTGGTGACTCAGAATCCACCTAGAATACTTTTCATTTTTTTAAGAAGGAATAAGTTACCAAAAAAGCACACAAGTACAACTAGGTAGCAAATGTATTTTTTGTCTCTAATTTTTCCCCCTTTTCTTTCCTTTTTTCCTAAAAGCAGTGACTCCAGTTCCACAGGCTCCACAACCCCTCAGTGTCTCATCTGAATCAGCAGAGCTAACTTGCCCTGCCCATTATTATTCTTCAAGGTAGGTGGGGTCTATTAATGTTTTTAGCTGCCTACAATCACCTGTCAGAGTAGTACTGTCAGAGCTTCTTTCCACATCTTGCTCTATTTTAGTAAAGTTGATTTATATTTGTTGTAAAATTGACTCATTTTCAAATTTCCATTGCATGTTCAATAATGCATTCCCAGCTGATGTCTTGGTATCAGCTGGGCCACTTAGGTATTATATTTGTATCCTCATATACTTTCAAGAGCTTTGAGTGGTACTTTCAATTCAGTTATTCAAGGATCATCAGCTTCCCCCTCTTCATTTGGTGGATGGTGTTCTAATCCAGGAAGCCAGTTGCTGAAGGAAAGTACCAGAGCCAATCTTTACTCAGTCTTACATTTATTTACAGAGTGAAACATTACAAGCACACATCTCCTAACTCAACCACACTAGCTTCAATAAGTGTGCCTTCATATGTGCTCAAGAGGAATTCCAATGAATGCCCGCCACCTGCATACAATTTAATGATTAATACACAATTAACAGATGATGCTCTTCATTTGTCATTAGCAGTACCTTTGCCCTACTGTAGGACAATGTATTGCACTGCTACCCTCCAAGTTCTCCAAGGGGTGTACCATAGGAAACTCCCAGACAGAGGCATTATAGTTGCTGCATCCCATCGTCTGCTTGATGGCTGCCCTGATCGAGCAATAACTGCTGTTGTCTCTGATTTCCACTGATATTCTTGGATTTTGAGGTTGGTTTCCAGCCAGGTCTACAGAGGAGTTCCCTTATTTCTTAGCAGCCAGCCTAGAATGGGTTGCTTCTCATCCAAGTGAGGGTAAATGCTGAAATGCTGTGTATTATAGGTACCAAGACAGCAACCTGGAAAGTGAGCACACACCTGTGTGAACCACTGCCAGTGGTCAGAAAGCATTTAACTGTTGCAAAATTCTGTGTGATTCATGAAGGTACCAGGCTGGTTGGCAGGAGCCTGACAGCCCACAAGTGTGCAGTCAACTCTGCACTTGTGGAAATTTTGCAATGACTACAACCTCCCAGTTCAGGCTTGCTGGCTCTTGGGGTCCATGGAGAACAAAATTAAATCATTACCCATTACCCAAGCAACCTGTTTGTGACCTGCTTTATGGAGGAATTGACTGCACCCTCACAGATGTTCAATATTTCTTCAGCTACAGACTGAAATAACCCTGATGTGTTGCAATTCAGGGCCGTGATGACTGTAAATGCCACAGGCAGCATAGTGCTATCCGTGGTGTTGGGCTTCACTCACTGGGAATCAGATAGCTCAGTCTAGACCTGTAGACATGAACAGGGTTTGTCCTCCCTGGACTCCTTAACAGTATGTGCTACTCTGAAGTTCCAATATCTGGTGCTACTGATGCACTGGTTCCTCTTCCTCCTGCAGTCAGTAATGGGTGGTCAACATCAATCCCATTGTTCAGTAGTTTAAGCAATAGTGGCAAATGGAATTTAATACCAAGAAGTGTGAGGTGATGCATTTTGGCAGAAGTGATAGGGAGAGACAATATAGACTCCATGGCACTGTTCTAAAGAGTTTACAGGGGTTAAGGGACCTGGCAGTTCATGTCTATAGATCTTTGAAGGTGGCAGGACATAATGAGAAAGTATTCAGCAAAACACATGGGATCTTAGGCTTCAGAAATAGAGTTATTGAATACAAAGGAAGAGCAGCTATGCTGAACCTTTATAAAACATTGGTCAGGCCATGACTAGAGTATTGTACCCAGTTCTGGTCATTACCCTTTGGAAGGAACTGAGGATCCTTGAGAGGGTACAAAGGATGGTTCCAGGGCTGAGGGATTTTAACTACAAGGTTAGGTTGGAAAAGCTGGGGCTGTTCTCCTTGGAGCAAAGGAGATTGGGGGAAATTTGATAGAGGTGTACAAGATCATGACAGGTTCAGATAAGGTGCTCAAAGGAAAGCTGTTTCCATTAGCTTATGGTACAAGGACTAGGGGGACACAGATTTAAGGTTTTGGGCAAGAGCTGCAGAGAGGAGGTGAGGAAAATATTTTTTAAGCAATAAGTGGTAATGGCCTGGAATTTGCTGCCTACAAGGATGGTAGAAGTGGAAACAAGGAATGATTTCAAAAGGAAATTGGACGGCAATTGAGGGGCACAAACTTGCAGGGCTATATTTAGAGTGTGGAGAAGGGACTCATTGGATTGCTGTACAGAGAGCCGGCATGGAAATAATGGGCTGATTGGTCTCCTTCTTGCCTAACAACTCTATGACTTCTTTGCACTTAAGAGAATTGTTAAAATGGCAAAAATGTGTCAGCCAAAAAATACTCTCAGTAAACCTCCTTCAACACTTCAAAATTATACTAATGACCTGACTACTTTCACGACTGCTCCTTTAAAAATCACTGGAAATGTCCGTTTTTGACCTTTATGGCCCAGTACTACTGGGCAAGTCTTGTGCTGAGTGTTCATCATGCTAAAGTACGTGAAACAGGCAGGAAGCTCAATTTGCACCCTTTAATGAAACTCCTGTCTACTTCAGGCAGCTGCTCTGGACATCTCTATCAAGTCCCTAATGGAAATGGAAAATTGGGAATGGGGTCGTAATTTCTGTTTTCCGACTCAATGCTACCTGAAGACGGGCAAAAATTGCCCTCCTGTTTATCGGTTTGTTATCGGGGGTAGGCAGGAGTGTGGGGTTGAGATTACAATTGGATCAGCCATGATCTTATTGAATGGTGGAGCAGGCTCAAGGGGCTGAGTGGCCCACTCCTGCTCCTAAAACGTATGTTTGTATGTATGTTCCCATTTCAGATTTCAGGCATTTGCAATTATTTTTTTCTCTCTACTTATTTACCTACACAGATCATCAGGACATTATCTAAGATCAATTCATTAATACATGGACTACTGCAGTTTGTACCAGCATGAATCAAATATAATTGCCATGGCTGTGGAACTGGACAACCTGCATTGTAAACTAGGGGGGCTCTGCTTATTTGGACTACTGATAAAAACTCCAAGATACAGTATAAAGACATCAATTGAGTCATTGCTTGAGTTTTAAATGAAACAGGTATACTGTATAAAATTACAGACTCTGCAAACCCACCGTGCAATAGTTTGGCCTGATTCAGTGAATTAAATATACATGAGGCATCTTCTGGATGTTCCCTAATGCTGCCTGTAGATAAAATGCTTTGGAGAGCAATAAATCCCAAAGAGTTGTCACTCAGTTCACTGAAGGCACATTCAACACTTATTACTCAAGATGGTAGTTAGATAAGGTGTTTTAGAGAAAATCCTGTAAGGAAAATTCTTAGGAACAGACCTCTGAGACAGGCCTAAAGCAACTAAAAATGCTATTGTTTGTTATCTCATATAATATTTATTAAAATGTTGGCTATATTATTCCATACGTATACTTCATCCTAAAAACACCACCTTTTGAAATTCCCTTTGATGTATGGATACCCTGCTGTGTTGCTGAAACATATGGATCAGGGAGGTCTCATGTTCAATCCATGGATATTACTTTGAAATGAGGAAAATCATTTGGCCATTAAACTCATTCCCCTTAACACTATATTCAATGTCCATCATGGACTCCGCTCCACCAATGCTGGGAATTGTGGACACCAACCTGTGTACGCTACTATAAATCCATAGCACTGGACATGGATTCAAATATCTCAAAATAAACACATTTTCTGTTTGGCGCTATTTCAGTACATAGACTAATAACAGTTAGGTTTTCACATGTGTTTTATAAGTTGGTGAGCAAAATTAACAGGAAGTAAGGAAGTGAAATCTGCCTGTGAGATAAGAAAAAGTGATTAAATGTTAAAATAAAGACTCAGTGGTAAAAAGCATACAGAGCAGGAAGGTCACAAAGGCAGTCCCTGGTCTATGCTGAGTCAGCTGCATCTCGGTGCAATTCCTGTTTTCCTTATTTATTTCCTGTACTTTGTTTTTGTTATGTCTCGGTAGAATGCTTGGGTATTAGTTTTAAGTATCTGCTGCAGAAGAAAGACAGGTCTTTCACAATTATTCATCATGAACCACAGCAAAACGCCACCGGCAGGACTAGGGACGCAGGCCACAAGTCCACCTCAGCTGAAAGGGAGTTCAGCCCTATGCTGTTAGCATTTATCTGATCCAAGCGCTAACCATCTAGCCAACTGAGTTGACTGGCTCCCCAGTTTGAAGTATATATCCTTACGTTACAATGTGCCATCTTCAGATGGCACTGCATGGCCCAGGTTTGTGCCCCTGGCAACAATGCAAGTTTTGTGAAATTTCATATTTATTTGGAACTTCTCCATGTCCTGTTTCCTGAATTGTCACTATTTATTTTAGATTTAAACTTTTATTTTTATTATTTCTGGCCAACCATCCGACCCTGGGCCTCATGCCCCACTGGTGGTGCTCACTTGCCTGACTTATATGGAGGGTGAAAACATTGTGGTTTTAAACGCAACATTGAACACCCTTAACTGTTTTGTGTTGAACATAAGAAACCAGTATAAACACCCTGAACTGGTGTAGATCTGATGCTCAGTCGACATCAATTGCAAAAAAAAAATGAATTGTCTAATTAGAATTACAGTTCAAACCCTAATTATTAAAGTTTTTTTCTGCTTTTCAGAAAATCTAGCTGTTTTTGCTGCCAGCATTAATTAACAGTTTAACATAGCCACATGGAGCAATGTTGGTGATTGCATCAGAAAAGTCAACAGTAGGGGGCGCATCTTCGCTCATTGAAACTGATGTATGATCAACTATTGATGCTTTTAACATGATATTTTTCATTGCCTCTAACAGGAGGGTTTTTTGAACTGTACAAGCTTGTTTAGGGATAATTTGTTTGTGAGATATAGCATGCTATGAAACATTCCAGTGTGAGATTCTTTTTAAATTCTCGGCATGACTCCATCTCCAACTCCCCGTTCCCCACACCTCATTCAAGTCCTGGCCCCTGCCCTCCCCCCATGTCCAGTCTTAATTGTTTTTCCAGCACGCTGCTGGGAACTGGCAGCTTGCTTGTTATAGCGCTTATAACACTATGTTATTATTTAGAAAGGGATAAGAGGGGAAAGGAGCGACATGTAAAGGGGAGGGATCAGAGTGGATGGGATAAGGAGGAGGTCGTTGGGTGAGGAGTGGAGATGAGGGAACGGGTGGGGTAGAGACAGAAAAAATCAAGCAGAATAGAAATGAAAGGCACAGAGAATCAGAAAAGGAGAGGAAGAGACAACATGACGATGACAGAAAAAAATGAGAAGGTTTTGGCTAAACAAAGCAAAACAATGCGAAGACCCATGTAAAGCTTATTTGTGGAGTTCCATTAGGAACAAGGTTTTGTTTTCTGAAAACACAACCCCACCTTGAACCCTTCTTTTCCCTACCAGAAACCACAATTCCTTTCCTTTCCAACTTGAAAGCACTGACTGCTGCTGGGCTGCAGTTTGAGCAATCTTCATGTATAATCCTACAGGGCCGTGTGAGCAACAAAACTGAGTGTGATCTGGTCCTCAATTAGGCACATTTCCCAGCTGTAGTTCCTGGACAACAATCGAGGGTAGGCACATAGGCCGGGTTTTTTGTTGCCCTTTCTAATCCAAGGGCACTCAGACCAGCTACAGTTCTCGTACGATCAGCCAGCTAGATGAGCATAGACATGGGAGCAACTCTGATATATCCTTGGTCTGGATGATTCAGTTCCACTTCAGGCAGTGAATTGTGGAATTAGACCATCGGGGATGCTACAGGGCTACAATTTGATGTTCAGAAGGTAACTATTTTGCGGTCCGAAGCAGAGTTACAAGAGAACTAAGAGCCGAATATACCCTGTGACAGGTTATCTGTACTCTAAATCGGGACAGGCTGTTGATTGTACAATTTGTTTAACAAAAGTTCACAAGTATTACAATATATTGTTATTTTGTATCTGTTCATAGCAACACCATATCCTTTTCTATTCCAGATGGAACGAGTGTCTCTTTCAATTTATGGTCACCGGGGAGCTCTTCAGAAGAAAGTAATTATAGCATGAGTTGGAGCAGACAGGATCTGAATGTTCTGATATGTCTGGACCCTAGCAGATGTTTAGCGGTTTGTTCCCCCTTGCAAGGAAGGACAGAGTTAGGATGGGGCGGGGAGTGGAATTGTTCATCGGCTTCTGCCACACATTTTTACGGCTCGTAATAAACCTGCACAAGTCGGAAAATCCTTTTGTGCACCTGTCCCACAGAGAGGCTGGCTAATCAAGCACTGGTCTGAGACATGGCTAGAGGGCGGATAATTATAGAGCAGACAGTTGAGACCTTGAGGCTGAACTGGAGGGATGGGGAAGAGTAAAACCCTGATGAAATGTTTCACTGCACGAAGGCTAAACACTTAATTGTTTGTCCCCGATGCTCTTCCGATGTTATAAACCAGATAATTAACAGCAAGGCTGTCAGATTGTCGTTAATTCAAACGAAATTAATGGACCTCAGAGGATTGGATAAATAGTTGATTGTACCGAGGTGAATACCTTGAAAGTAAATGAAGTCTGAGCAGCTCAATCCATCTTTTTATTTAAAGCGATTTTATTTTAAATTGCCAGCTCTGACAAGGAGATTTTATGCTCCTTAACGCCGTCATATATTGTTAATATGTTTACAGCCACATTCCAAAATCTTTAAGTCTCTTGGGTCATATTTCCCCACTCTAATAGCACATAATATTTTTACATTCACTGTATTATAACAAGATGAAATTGAAACCTACCGTACAAACTATACTGACAGTGGAAAACTTTTGTTACTTTTTAAAATACATAACTTTCTATTTAGCACCTGAAAAATGTGGATTTTGTAAATGACTCTTCCTTATCACCGACATTCACTTCTGCTCAATCAACATCTCGGTTTTAACATTCTCAACCCCATCTTCAATTTGCTCTGTGTACTCACCCCCTCTATCTCTGTAACCCTTTGCAGTCCCTCACTGACCTCTGTATTCCTCTAATTCTGTTCTTCTGTGCAGTCCCCACTTTGCTTGCCCCACCATTGATAGCTGACTGCGATTCCTCTCACACCCTACATCATATCAACAATTTCCAGTTCCCTGGCCCCAACCGCCTCCTCTTCACCAGGGACATCCAATCCCTCTACACTCCCATCCTCCACCGGAATGGTCTGAGGGCTCTTCGCTTCTTCCTCAAACAGAGGCCCGAACAATCCCCATCCACCACTACTCTCCTCCGTCTGGCTGAAATTGTTCTCTCACTGAACAATTTCTCCTTAAACTTGTCTCACTTCCTCTAAATAAAAGGTGTGGCTATGGGTACCCGCATGGGCCCCAGTTATGCCTGTCTCTTTATGGGGTGTGTGGAACATTCCAGTCCTACTCTGGCCCCCTTCCACAACTCTTTCTCCGGTACATCGATGATTACTTCGGTGCTGCTTCATGCTCTTGTCGGGACTTGGAAAAATTTATTAATTTTGCTTCCAATCTCCACCCCCCCATCATTTTCACGTGGTCCATCTCTGACACTTCCCTTCCCTTCCTTGACCTCTCTGTCTCAATCTCTGGTGATGGACTGTCCACCAATATCCATCACAAGCCTACCGACTCCCACAGCTACCTCGACTACAGCTCCTCATACCCCGCTTCCTGTAAGGACTCCATCCCATTCTCTCAGTTCCTTCGCCTCCATCACATCTGTTCTGATGATGCTACCTTCAAAAACAGTTCCTCTGACATGTCCTCCTTCTTCTTTAACCGAGGTTTTCCACCCACGGTCGTTGACAGGGCCTTCAACTGTGTCCAGCCCATCTCCCGCAAATCCGCCCTCACACCTTCTCTTCCCTCCCAGAAACATGATAGGGTCCCCCTTGTCCTCACTTATCACCCCACCAGCCTCCACATTCAAAGGATCATCCTCTGCCATTTCCGCCAACTCCAGCATGATGCCACCACCAAACACATCTTCCCTTCACCCCCCCGGCGGCATTTTGCAGGGATCGTTCCTTCCTGGACACCCTGGTCCACTCCTCCATCACCCCCTACATCTCAACCCCCTCCCACAGCACCTTCCCATGCAACTGCAGAAGATGCACCACCTGCCCCTTTACTTCCCCCCTCCTCACTGTCCAAGGGCCCAAACACTCCTTTCAAGTGAAGCAGCATTTCACTTGCACTTCCCTCAATTTAGTCTACTGCATTCGTTGCTCCCAATGCGGTTTCCTGTACATTGGAGAGACCAAAAGCAGATTGAATGACCACTTTGCGGAACACCTTTGATCTGTCCACAAGCATGACCCAGACCTCCCTGTCACTTGCCATTTCAACACTCCACCCTGCTCTCATGCCCACATGTCCATCCTTGGCCTGCTGCAGTGTTCCAGTGAAGCTCAACACAAACTGGAGGAACAGCAGCTCATCTTCCGACCAGGTACTTAACAGCCTTCCGTGCTGAATATTGAGTTCAACAACTTTAGATCATGAACCCCACTCCCTTTCCGATCCCCCTTTCCAATAATTTATATATATTTTTCTTTTCCCACCTATTTCCATTATTTTTAAATGTATTTCCATCCATTGTTGTATCTCTACCTTTTAGCCTATTTCGATTCCCCCCCCCACCACCACTAGGGCTATCTGTCCCTTGCTCGTCCTGCTTTCCACCCTTAATGTCCCCATTAGCACATTTCTTAGACAATATCACTACCGTCAACACCTCTTTGTCCTTTTGTATATGACATCTTTTGGCAGTCTTCACCTATCACTGGCCCTCTATCCAGCTCTACCTGTCACCCCCCCCCCCCCCTTAAACCAGCTTATATTTCACCTCTTTTCTCTTTTTCCTTAGTTCTGATGAAGAGTCATACGGACTTGAAACGTTAACTGTATTCCTCTCTGCAGATGCTGTCAGACCTGCTGAGTTTTTCCAGGTATTTTTGTTTTTGTTCTAGATTTCCAGCATCCGCAATATTTTGCTTTTATGTTGATAGCTGTGTGTTCCACTGCTTAGGCATAAAGATCCAGAATTCCTTCCCTTAAGCCTCTCTGACCCTTCATCACTCTCTTTAAGATGCTCCATAAAACCTTTTTTATTTAAAGTTATTCACCATGTAATGACTGTAAGTTTATGAAATAATAATTAGCAATGAATTGCTGGCAATCACTAAACATGTACTATGTACACTATTCATTTTAGGAGATGGCTTTAATAAATCTTGTGCCTATTATTGAGACAACAGTGGTTGTAATTAGAGTGCCAGTTTGGCCGCTGACTACTGTTGTGGATCAGGGCCAATGATTTGTGGTTAGTTTCACAGTGTAAGATTGATAGGTGTTTGTTTTCATTTCTTTTTAAATACCATTTCTTTGTTTCCTCTTCTTATGAAGGCAATGACTTGCTGGGTAAAATTCCAATTGATAGCCTTCAATGGACTACTCAAATGACCATACTTAATTTATGAATCCAGGCAGTGGGAATGAAAAGCATGATCAAGTTTCTGCTTCCCAACCCCGAGATCAATTGTAGCACCAGCCAGTAACACAGGTGAGATCAACTAACAACACAGAATGGAGATCAAATCTTGGACCATCCTCATCTCTACGGCTCAGTGACTCATTGGAGAAAGTAAGTTGAAAGTGGGCCTTAAGCACAGTTGCTAGAGTTTCAATAAAATGGTTTCACCGACTTGATGTGTTGCAGTTTTCTGCCTGTCCACCAGGTGTCTGTATAATCTTACTTCAAACACATTCCAATGGGATACTGTCAGAGAATGTAAGAACAACTTGTTATGAAAAACAAGTTCCATGTTGGATACTGTGGCAATTATGCACTGTGTTACATTTCACATTGCATGAAATTGGGCTTCACCAGTAGCAGACAACGGGCCATAACAAACCAACAGACTTTTTACATCCCACCCAATTGTGGTATTTGCCATTGAAGTCAAGGAACACAGAGCCACTGCAGTTTGGCAAGGACGAGTGCATGGGCTACTCATAAGAATAGTCAGGCCACAGAGTTCTAGATTAGCAGAGGATGTGATGGTTAGCATTTGGGACATTGAGTCTAATATAGCTTAGTACTGCTCTCAGGCAGTATAAATACTAATCATATAAATACTGTGGTTACAAGAGCAGGCCAGAGGCTAAGTGTCCTGCAGTAACTCACCCCCTGACTCCCAAAAGCCTGTCCACCATTTACAAGGCACAAGTCAGGAGTGTGATGGAACACTCTCCACTTGCCTGGATGAATGCAGCTCCAACAACATTCAGGAAGCTTGACACCATCCAGGACAAAGCAGTCCACTTAATTGGCACCCCATCCACAAACATTCACTCCCTCCACCACAGTAGCAGCAGTGTGTACCATCTCTAAGTTGCACTGTCGGAACTCACCAAAACTTCTTAGACAGCACCTTCCAAGTCCATGACCATGACCATCTAGAAGGACAAGGGCAGCAGAAATGGGAATACTATCACCTGGAAATTCCCCTCCAAGCTACACACCATCCTGACATGGAACTACATCACCATTCCTTCACTGTCCCTGGTCAAAATCCTGGAAGTCCCTCCCTAACAGCACTGGGGGGGTACCTACATCACATGAACTGCAGCGGTTCAAGAAGGCAGCTCACCAAAACCTTCTCAAGGGCAATTAGGGATGGGCAATAAATGCTGGCCTAGCCAGTGATGCCCACGTCTCATGAATGACTGAAAAATGGTAGTTTTCATAGGTGCACTGATCGCCTGAGACAGTCATGGAAGCTCTGACTAATAGTTGCTGGAAAGCAGAAGAGGCAGCTGCACCTGTATGGTCAGCTATTGCAGTAAATCCTGGAGTTAATGTGGAAGCTCTCTGACTGTTATTCTTGCTCCTGCAACACTTCAGTATTAACTCAGAAACTTACTACAATAGGCAGCTGTATAGCACTGCTGTATCACTCACACCTGAACCCAGCAGTTGTCCGCCAACTCTGGATTCTGGCTTCTAATTTCTACACCCCCAGCTCTAGACACTACCCTCCACTCTTCCCTTAATCTTGGGCACTTGAACTCCCCTCTCACTGTTTATTTTTTCAGGTTAGTTTCCCTCGTAAATAGCCAAACCCAGGCATCAACTGGCTGTGGGATGCAGCTGCAGCAGTCTTTTGACAACAAGTTCAACTATTATTTAAAGGTGCACTTCTTTTCAAAGTTTGTCATTCAGAGTTGACTATACGCTGTTCACACAAACACAAGGATGGATCACTTATTATCCGGCAGTAATAAGGGCATGTGGGTAAGATGGGGTGCCTTTATTTTGCCTTTTTTTTTGTGCTTATATATCTATGTCTTTAGCCATTGAAGGAAGTATGGGCACAATGAATCTTAAAACTGAATAGAATAATGGTTTATGTTAAAGATATGGTTCAATATTCCATCAAAAGAAAGAAACTGTTATTCTAAAGCATCTTTCACAACCTTGGGACATCCCAATAAGCTTTACAGCTTTTCTGAAGTGCAATCACTGCTGCACTGTAGGATTTGTGCACAGCAAAGTCTCGCAAGAACAATGGAGTGGTTAGATTAAAACAAAAAAACTGCAGATGCTGGAAATCCAAAACAAAAACAGAATTACCTGGAAAAACTCAGCAGGTCTGGCAGCATCGGCAGAGAAGAAAAGAGTTGACGTTTCGAGTCCTCATGACCCTTCGACAGAACTTGAGTTCGAGTCCAAGGTTAGATTGTCTGATTTAGGTATTCACTGAAGGATGAATATTGGCCAGGACATCAGGAAAACATTCCTCCTCCTCATCAAACAGTGCATTGGGATTTTTAGCATCAACATGAGAAGCCACATGGGGCCCCGGTCTAGTATTTCAACTGACAAGACAGCACCCCTGACTGTGCAGCACTTCCTCAGTATTGCACTGAGATATCCATCAGCTCTCTGAAGTGAAGCTTGAACCCATGTCCTTTTGACTCAGAACGAGAATGCTACCATTGAGCCAAGGTTGACATCTTAAATGTACTAAAGCCTCATATTAAACAAAAATACTTTTAATGTATAAATGGATTGTCACTCTAATCCAGTGCTTCCCAAACTATTTTCCAAAATGACACCATTTTAACAACTGAAAATAAACGTGACCCCAGACTTCAGCAAAAACAAAACAGCACTAATGCAGCATAGTAACATTCAGTATAGAATTATTATAATTTGCATATTGCAAGTCAACATATAATACATCACAATACAAAATCTGTGTTTTTAAAGTGCTTTATGAAAATGTTATTTTGTACACTTCTTTAGGTTTCAGTCAAGGTCTCCATAATCCCCGGTGACAGAAGACTCAGTGAAGTCCCTCTCCCCTTCCCCCCCAACACTGTAACCAGCCCCTCCCTCATCTCCCCAACACTGTAACCAGCCCCTCCCCCATCCCCCCAACACTGTAATCAGCCCCTCTCCCCCATCCCCCCAACACTGTAATCAGTCCCTCTCCCCTTCCGCCCCCAGAATGTAATCAGCCGCTTTCCCCTTACCCAATCCCCACACATGCTCACACTGTATTCAGCACATCTCACCTTCCCCCCCAAACACACTGTAATCAGCCCCCCCTTCCCCCAACATACATACTGTAATCAGCTCCTCTCCCCTTCCCCCCCACACACACTGTAATCAGCCGCTCTCCCCTTCACACCCACACACATACTGTAATCAGCTCCTCTCCCCTTCCCCCCAACACACAGACTGTAATCAACCCCTCTCCCCTTCCCCCCCAACACACACACTGTAATCAGCCCCTCTCTCCTTCCATCCCAACACACACACTGTAATCAACCCCTCTCTCCTTCCCCCACACATACTGTAATCAGCTCCTCTCCCCTTCCCCCAACACACAAACACTGTAATCAACCCCTCTCCCCTTCCCCTCCCCAACACACGTACTGTAATCAACCCCTCTCCCCTTCCCCCAGCACACACACTGTAATCAGCCCCTCTCCCCTTCCCCCACATTCATACTGTAATCAGCTTCTCTCCCCTTCCCCCACACTTGCACTGTAATCAGCCCCTCTCCCCTTCCCCCACACTCACACTATTATCAGCCCCTTTCAGCTTTCCCCTTCCGCACACATTGTAATCTGCCCCCTCCCCCATCCCAACACTGTAATCAGCCCCTCTCCCCCATCCCCCAACACACACTGTAATCAGCCCCTCTCCCCCATCCCCCAACACACACTGTAATCAGCCCCTCTCCCCCATCCCCCAACACACACTGTAATCAACACCTCTCCCCTTCCCCCCACCACACACACTGTAATCAACCCCTCTCCCCTTTCCCCAACACACACTATAATCAGCCCCCTCCCCTTCCCCCCCCCACACACTGTAATTAGCCCCTCTCTCCTTCCCCCCCTCACGCACACTGTAATCAACCCCTCTCCCCTTCCCCCCCACATATACTGTAATCAACCCTCTCCCCTTCCCCAGCACACACACTGTAATCAGCCCCTCTCCCCTTCCCCCACATTCATACTCTAATCAGCTTCTCTCCCCTTCCCCCCAACACACATACTGTAATCAACCTCTCTCCCCTTCCCCCACATTCATACTCTAATCAGCTTCTCTCCCCTTCCCCCCAACACACATACTGTAATCAACCTCTCTCCCCTTCCCCCACATTCATACTCTAATCAGCTTCTCTCCCCTTCCCCCACACTCGCACTGTAATCAGCCCCTCTCCCCTTCCCCCACACTCACTGTAATCAGCCCCTTTCAGCTTTCCCCTTCCGCACACATTGTAATCTGCCCCCCTCCCCCATCCCCTCAACACTGTAATCAGCCCCTCTCCCCCATCCCCCAACACACACTGTAATCAACCCCTCTCCCCCCCCCCCCCCACACACACTGTAATCAACCCCTCTCCCCTTCCCAATACACACTGTAATCAACCCCTCTCCCCTTCCCCCCAACATATACTGTAATCAGCCCCTCTCTTTCCCCCAACACACACACTGTAATCAGCCCCTCTCCCCTTCCCCCACACTCATGCTGTAATCAGCCCCTCTCCCCTTCCCCCACACTCATACTGTAATCAGCCACTCTGCCCTTCCCCCCACACATACTGTAATCAACCCCTATCCCCTCCCCCCAACACACATACTGTAATCAGCCCCTCTCCTCTTCCCCCACACTCATACTGTAATCAGCCTCTCTCCCCTTCCCCCACACTCATACTGTAATCAACCCCTCTCCCCTTCCCCCACACTCATACTGTAATCAGCCCCTCTCCCCTTCCCCCACACTCATACTGTAATCAGCCCCTCTCCCCTTCCCCCAACACACATACTGTAATCAGCCTCTCTCCCCTTCCCCCCAACACACATACTGTAATCAGCCTCTCTCTCCTTCCCCCACACATACTGTAATCAGCTCCTCTCCCCTTCCCCCAACACACAAACACTGTAATCAACCCCTCTCCCCTTCCCCTCCCCAACACACGTACTGTAATCAACCCCTCTCCCCTTCCCCCACACATTGTAATCAACCCCTCTCCCCTTCCCCCAGCACACACACTGTAATCAGCCCCTCTCCCCTTCCCCCACATTCATACTGTAATCAGCTTCTCTCCCCTTCCCCCACACTTGCACTGTAATCAGCCCCTCTCCCCTTCCCCCACACTCACACTATTATCAGCCCCTTTCAGCTTTCCCCTTCCGCACACATTGTAATCTGCCCCCTCCCCCATCCCAACACTGTAATCAGCCCCTCTCCCCCATCCCCCAACACACACTGTAATCAGCCCCTCTCCCCCATCCCCCAACACACACTGTAATCAACACCTCTCCCCTTCCCCCCACCACACACACTGTAATCAACCCCTCTCCCCTTTCCCCAACACACACTATAATCAGCCCCCTCCCCTTCCCCCCCCCACACACTGTAATTAGCCCCTCTCTCCTTCCCCCCCTCATGCACACTGTAATCAACCCCTCTCCCCTTCCCCCCCACATATACTGTAATCAACCCTCTCCCCTTCCCCAGCACACACACTGTAATCAGCCCCTCTCCCCTTCCCCCACATTCATACTCTAATCAGCTTCTCTCCCCTTCCCCCCAACACACATACTGTAATCAACCTCTCTCCCCTTCCCCCACATTCATACTCTAATCAGCTTCTCTCCCCTTCCCCCCAACACACATACTGTAATCAACCTCTCTCCCCTTCCCCCACATTCATACTCTAATCAGCTTCTCTCCCCTTCCCCCACACTCGCACTGTAATCAGCCCCTCTCCCCTTCCCCCACACTCACTGTAATCAGCCCCTTTCAGCTTTCCCCTTCCGCACACATTGTAATCTGCCCCCCTCCCCCATCCCCTCAACACTGTAATCAGCCCCTCTCCCCCATCCCCCAACACACACTGTAATCAACCCCTCTCCCCTCCCCCCCCACACACACTGTAATCAACCCCTCTCCCCTTCCCAATACACACTGTAATCAACCCCTCTCCCCTTCCCCCCAACATATACTGTAATCAGCCCCTCTCTTTCCCCCAACACACACACTGTAATCAGCCCCTCTCCCCTTCCCCCACACTCATGCTGTAATCAGCCCCTCTCCCCTTCCCCCACACTCATACTGTAATCAGCCACTCTGCCCTTCCCCCCACACATACTGTAATCAACCCCTATCCCCTCCCCCCAACACACATACTGTAATCAGCCCCTCTCCCCTTCCCCCACACTCATACTGTAATCAGCCTCTCTCCCCTTCCCCCACACTCATACTGTAATCAGCCTCTCTCCCCTTCCCCCACACTCATACTGTAATCAGCCCCTCTCCCCTTCCCCCACACTCATACTGTAATCAGCCCCTCTCCCCTTCCCCCAACACACATACTGTAATCAGCCTCTCTCCCCTTCCCCCCAACACACATACTGTAATCAGCCCCTCTCTCCTTCCATCCCACACATACTGTAATCAGCCCCTCTCTCCTTCCATCCCACACATACTGTAATCAGCCCCTCTCCCCTTCCCCCAACACACATACTGTAATCAGCCCCTCTCCCCTTCCCCCCAACACACATACTGTAATCAGCCCCTCTCCCCTTCCCCCCCACACTCATACTGTAATCAGCCCCTCTCCCCTTCCCCCCCCCCCCCGCCCCACACACACTGTAATCAACCCCCCTCCCCTTCCCCCACAATTATTCTGTAATCAATCCCTCTCCCCTTCCCCCCAACACACACACTGTAATGAGCGTAAGGTCTGATCCCAACAAGATCCCAACATGTTTAGATTTGGACCCTTAAATCTAGGCAACAATGAAACAGACAAAAACAAGTTATTCTGGTGAAACACAGTAACCCTTTTATTGATCACTCAATGAATTAGCAACATAACAATGTTCTCGCCCAAGCCTTTTGAATTTGCCTCTGTACGGGAGATGATTCCGTTTCTTAGTCATTCCCGCCATCGTCCCGTCTCTCCGCGTCTTCCGATGGATGATTAGACCACCCGGTTCCCGACCGCAGTCCCGATCTCCTGAGTATCCTCTTATAGAAATCCTCCTGTTTTCGCCGGCCACTCCTGATACCCGCTTGTCCAATGAGCCAATCCCTCTTTTCTCAATTGACTTTATTATTTGATTGTCCTCATAACCATCGAGCATTGATGTTCAGATTCTCAGGATAACCCCCTTCCTTTGTACCGGTAGGTGCAGTTTGTTGGCACAATTAGTTTTGAGATACATGCATGTCTAGCAAATTACTCCTTACCATGGTCTCTGTTGTCCTGGCCTATGGCTTGGAATTGACTGCTCCCAGCTCAGGCTAGCCCATTAGGTTGGATTCATGGTTATTGTTACAAATAAACAAGACAGAGTTGCTGTGACCACATTACTCTGATCACTTACTAACAACAGCAAAATCTAATCAACTCGACATTCAATCCTTCCAGTTGAACCATTAACACTTGTAGAATTGTAACTCTTTCGAGTACAAACACGTTTCCATCTGTTTCAGATGAAGTTACATTGTTTCATAGTTTGCCATTGTGAGATTTGAACTCTTCGATCTTGGGGTTACAAACCCAGTACCATAACCACTTGGCTATTTAGGCCAAGCATGGAGCATTTGTAACTCTTTCGAGTACAAACACGTTTCCATCTGTTTCAGATGAAGTTACATGTTTCATAGTTTGCCATTGTGAGATTTGAACTCTTGATCTTGGGGTTACAAACCCAGTACCATAACCACTTGGCTATTTAGGCCAAGCCCTTGTAGAATTGTAGCCCTCCTAAAATCCAATCAGTTACAATTAGGCCATTTATGCCATGTACACAAAGAATAGTAACATTCTGACAATTGCAAAGCATAAAAGATTAACAATACGCTAACATTCTTGGCTCTGGTCTACATCAACCCCTCTTCCAGCACCACCCACCCCCAACACAATAATCAGCCCCTCTTTCACCACTACCCACTCACACCTCCCATTGCCACCCTCCCTTTAGATTGAGTTGCTGGTGCCTGCGAAGCAGTCTCCAGCCTGTGGTAAGGAGTCTGTACAACAGCCAGAGGGGAGATGAAACATAGTAAAGTTTGAAACCACCACTCAGCTTCCTGGCTCAGTCACATGACCTCCCAGCTTTTCCCACACTCAGTTAATGATGTGGTTACACTTGCCAAACTCTGCCTGTACCAAAACAAAAACAGAATTACCTGGAAAAACTCAGCAGGTCTGGCAGCATCGGCGGAGAAGAAAAGAGTTGACGCTTCGAGTCCTCATGACCCTTCGACAGAACTTGAGTTCGAGTCCAAGAAAGAGTTGAAATATAATGATGATCTGCATCTATCACTGCTTGTTTGTCCCTACAACCACACCAACCCCCTCCACTTCTCTCTCTCTCCCTCTCTCTCTCTCCGCTCCCCCCCCACCCCCCCACCCCACCACACGCCTTAAACCAGCTTATATTTCAACTCTTTCTTGGACTCGAACTCAAGTTCTGTCGAAGGGTCATGAGGACTCGAAACGTCAACTCTTTTCTTCTCCGCCGATGCTGCCAGACCTGCTGAGTTTTTCCAGGTAATTCTGTTTTTGTTTTGGATTTCCAGCATCCACAGTTTTTTTGTTTTTATTTTTGTTTTTATCTCTGCCTGTACCAAGACAGCAGACAGACATCCCAAGCCTGCTCGGCACTCACTACTAGATCTGCTTTGTAAGGTTAAAGGACAGTTTAGGTTGACCACCTGCCCCTTTGTGGTTTGGCGGCATTGATCTGGTGACTCCAGGGATGTCCCGCCAAAGTTTCCTCTCCACATTCACTATTGTTGCCTTGGGGGGAGGGGGTGCGGTGGTGGTATGGTGCTCGGAGCCCCAAGTGCTGTTTCTGCAATGCCATCAGAGATTGTGACCCACAGTTTGGGAACTGCTGCTCCAGTCCATATGTAATATTACATTTATACAACTCAAACAGACATCAAGCATCATTATGGTCATTATGCATCGTTATGAGATGTCATTGTTATCCCATTCAAAGCATGCATATAAGTATATCCCAGCAGAATGGAAATGACAGCCTCTTTGGAAGGATTTGGGTGAAATTCCTTCTTTCCTGAATAATGCAAGAGCAGCTTGCTTCCTTTTCAATATTCCAAGATCGCTAACCAATCCCAGGAATATGCAGTTTTATATCTGATTACTATTGAAATAGGTTTTGAAACCATACACCAGCTAACTAACAAAGCATCAGTGAAAATGCTCCTTCAAAACTTCTCAAGCAGTTATTGAGCTACTTGCTCTGAAAGCTGTTGAAGAGTTTGTTAGTCCAGCTGTGCAGCGCACATTCTAATGTAAAAAGGCTCAGGCTCTAAGTGTCAATCCCTGCTTTCCTTCCCAAGGATGCTTTGAAGTGCAGCTTTTGATTAAAAATAACTGTTATCTTTGGCACAGGCGGCAGTTTCTACACAGCAACCTGATGCAACAAGTAAACATACAATACTTTTTGAATTTAGTGTAATTTAAAATACGAATAGTCTTATCAGCCGCACGGAACATCATAACCAAAATCAGTCCTGTCCCAGCCTCATGGCCACATCCAGATGGAGTTACAAGACAGGAAACTGAAATAGGAATCTGGTTTAATTCCTTTTAGGACACCAAGACCAATCATACCTGACCTTCTACCACCACACTGTCTTAACTGACTCAGCACAGGTATATTGAATCAACACGTCCAGCCTGTTTAACTAAGATATCAAGTAAGCTCAGTGTTTCATTTTTAAATGGAGATTATGGCCTGTACAAACTGGATGTAAGTAATAATCCCTGCACCTGACTGGGTAGGCCCAAGGCACACTTGATATTGGGCCTCAGGCTTCATTTAAATGAGACAGGTGGAGCTGCTGAGTGTTCCCAAGCAGCTTGCTGGTGAAGAGGCTTCAGATTTCAAGCTGCGCCGGCCCAAAGATAGGTTGTTAAAAGGGGAGGGGGGTGGATATGATTGGGAGAGAGGCAACCAGGAAATGGAGAGCAATCGGAACGGGCATGAACTAGGAGATCAGGATGGAGGCGACTGGGAGATGGGCAGTAGTAGTGGACAACAGTTTTCATGCAGGGTCGGGAGGAACACTCCAGTTCCCTCCAAGCTTTACATTCAGGTAAGTATTTTTTACAAAGTTAACTTCTGGTGGAGCCTGCAGCAGTCCCATTTAGGCCTCTTGTAGACCTGGTTTTCCTGAGTATAGCTGGCCTGGTGTCAGCTGCTTTCAGGGGAACCCAATTTTTGCACCAAGGACCACCAACGGCTGCCAGGCTCCTTGTTTGAGACTGGAAAGAGCATAATGCTGCATCATTTCTGCCCGCCATGTTGGAGGCCCAGGCACGGCACCTTTGAATTTTGAAGCCTATAGCGAAGACCCTCTTTGGACCTCCAGAGATCCTCTTTTACAGTGTCAACCAAAATAGTATTAAACAGGTCATTAACTGAAGAAAAGGAGGACATTTATGGTGAAGTTATCACTTGTATTTCCTCCTGAAAGCTATCCTGCTGATGGTGTACTGGGGTGTTTCCTTACCTCAGGTTGTACCCTGTTGGAGACTAATTGATAGATTGATTGCCATGATTAGTAAACAACTCCATTACTGTTTTATCATGTGACTACCAGAATGATAGAAGGTGAGAGTGAAGACTTTAAACTTTATTTTAGCAATTCCTATGCCACAGGTCATGGCTCCAGATCAAAAAATATGATGGAAGGAGTCATCAAAAATAATTTAATGGTTCAGTTGTTAAATGTGCTGCCCATACAGAGGTAATTCATCCAAACCTGGAGATTCCTACATTTACCCCACTCTGTACTGATGTCATGATGCTGATAAAACTTGCTAGTACAAATCAATACAGGTTTAAGGGCTACTCTACATTTGTTACATTTCTTTTCACTGACAGCTTGACCCAAGTGTAACACTCCTACTTCTAAGACCAGAAGATTTTGGCCACAAAATTGGATAACCTCTGAAAACAGGCATGGGGATTGCAGTGTGCAATTAACCCTCGCTCATTGCTTCCGATGCAGACTACAACAAACTTCATGTTTCTCACTAATTTATAGCCTGCAGTCAGCATGTAGAGTACTGCTGAGTGGCTGCATGCCTGCGCAAGGGATGGAAAATGGTGAGAGGCTAGTACGAGTTCAAGCTAACCTGCGCTGTTTAAAACCAGCCTGCACCCCTTAAAAGGGAGGTGCATTTTGCGAGTTGTTATGACACAGCAGTTGGTAAAGCTGAGTTATTTAAAAATCCCAGATGGAAACTTTAAACAACTGTCATAACCCATATTTTTAAGTGGTATGTTTGAGATGCAGCTCTAAATTCATGAATCAAACCACCAGTTCTTGAGAGACATTTATTAATTTACACAAGTTAAATACATACACATGGCTACAAATTACTACTATCATAACTTTTAATAAGTTCCCAGACTAATCTCCACTAAGGAAACAGCAACCCATAGGCTTTAAGCAGACATCAGGTAAAGCATTTTCACCTTACAAATTCAAAATGGGGTTCCTTTCATTTTGGTTCCTGTGCAAACACAATGGTGCATTGACAGGCTTTGATCTTACATTGCCTCTGCCCTGCACACTGCAATCTGTTATACCTAGCACATCTCATTGAAAGTACATTCTCATTGCATCACTAGCCCCTTTGAACTCCACCTCTTCTAACAATAAAATACCTTTCATGGTACCAATTTTATTAGTGATATGAACATTGCTTGGTCTCTGCTATCTAGGTACCAGATTTCACTCCCCTTCTTGAATGCTCTATTCAACAAAATGTAAATGCACTCTACCTCTCTTACATTTCAAAACTACTATACATCAAAGCACCCAGACTAGCTGGCTTTAATCCAAATAAGACACACCCCAGACAAAACTTCTATTTTAAAAGAAAAATAATTTCCAATAATATATATTAATAGCTTCATGACATCCCCCTCCCTATCGAGAAATGAACCATCATAATTCTAAAAGACGGCTTCATTTTTTTAATAATCCATCTCACACTATCTCCTATACTTATTACATCACCAGATGCATGCATTAACATAATATATATACACAAGTCCTTCGTATCAACAGAAATCACTCCAGTTCAGTGTCCAGGTTTTTTTTTTAAAAAGTCCCATTTTCCTTTAAGCTTCAAACTCTTGATAACACATCTGCAAACAGATTTTCTCTTCCAGCGATATGTATAATACGTAGATTAAATGGTTGTCATGATAGACTCCATCTGAAAATCCTTACCCTTTTGTCTCAAAATTTGTCCAAAAACTTCAAAGGGTTATGGTCTGTATAAACAAATGTTTCTGATGAATTGTTTGCAACATAAATTTCAAAATGCTGCAATGCTAACACCAAACCCAAAGTCTCTTTTTCGATTGTTAAATATCCTCTCTGTTGTATAGTTAGCTTCCATGGAAAATACCCTATCGGTTTTTCAAATTCCAGTGTCATCTTTGTAACAGTACAGCCCCAATGCTTATATTGCTTGCATCAACGGCCAACATGAATTGCTTGACATAATTGGGTACTGCCAAAACTAGTGTCATAGCTAATACAGTTTTCAAACTATTGAATGACTTCTGACAGTCCAGTGTTCATTGAAACTTCTTGTTCTTTTTTAATAGTTCAGTCAGTGGAGCAACCACTTAGCTAAAATTTAGTACAAATTTCCAGTGAAACCTATTCATGCCCAGAGTTCTTAAAAATTCTCATTTTGTTGTAGGCACTGGGAAATCCATGATAGCCTTGACTTTCACATCTCTCAGAGCCACCTTACCATGTCCAATGATATGGTCTAGATTCATAACTTGCGCTTTTGCAAATACAGTTTTAGCCAAGTTCATCACCAAATTAGCTTCTTGTAGTCAAGTAAATAATTCTTCCAGATGCTGTAAATGCTCCTCCCATGTCTGACTGAAATGATTGGATCATCAATATAAACAGCACATTTGCTTAGATCTGCAATTACTTTGTTTATCAGTCTTTGGAATGTCGCAAGTGCATTCTTCATACCAAATAACATGAGTTTAAACTGATATAGTCCCCGTGGTGTTACAAAAGCTGATATCTCCTTTACTCTGATAATGGTACCTGCTAATATCCTTCTAGCAAGTCAATCTTTGTGATAAATTTCGATTGTCTCACTTTCTCAACGCAATTTTCCAACCATGGTATGGAATATGAATCTGCTTTTGTCACCGCATTCACCTTTCGATAGTCCACACACAGTCTTTGTGTTCCATCTGGTTTTGGTACTAGTACAATAGGTGAACTTCAGTTACTGCAACTAGACTCAATGATATCATTTTGAAGCATGAAATCAATGTCTTTTTGCACTTGTAATAACTGTGCTGGATTTAATCTGTAAAGATGTTGCCTTCTTGAAGATAAAATTTCTATACTTACATCATGTATAGCTAAATTTGTTTTCCCCAATTTATTTCCACAAATAGGTTTGTTTGACTGCAATAGCTTTTCCAAATCACTTTGACACTTGCTTGGAAGGGAACTCAATATTTCATTTAAATTTTCAAGCACCCCCTCATTATCCAATTTGATTAAGGGAAAATCATTTTCAGTGTCCTGCACTTCTACCTCTTTTTCATCATGCACCATAACTAATACCTCTTTTTGTTCCTCTTCTCTGTCAAAGTATGTTTTAAGCATATTTACATGACATACCCTTTGCTTCTCTCTTCTATCTGGAGTGTTAATTAAATAATTTACTTCACTCGTTTCTTTTCAATCCTGTAAGGCCCACTAAATCTTGCATTTAATGAATCACCTAGTACTGGTAACAAAACTAGTACTTTCTCTCCAGAAACAAAACTGTGAGTTTTAGCTTTCTTATCTGCTTTCACTTTCATCACTTACTGCAATATCTTTAAATGTTCCCTAGCCAACTCACATGCTTTGTTCAATCTTTCCCTGAAATTTGATACACAATCCAGGAGAATAGTTTCTGAATTTTTACCCACCAATTCCTCATGAATCAACTTCAGTGATCCCCTTACCTCATGACCATAAATTAGTTCAAAAGGACTAAAACCAGTCAACGCATTTGGAGTGTCTCTAATAGCAAATAACAAAAATGGATTTTCTGTATCCCAATCCTGTGGATAATCTGGACAGTATGCTCTTATCATAGTTTTTAAAGTTTGATGCCATCTTTCCAAAGCTCCTTGTGACCCCAGATGATAAGTTGTTGACTTAAACTGATCTATCCCCAAACTGTTAAACAGCTGTGACATAAAATTTGACCCCTGATCTGATTGTATTTCTTTAGGTAAACCATATCTTGTAAAAAAATGTTATTAGCTCCTCCACAATCCCTTAGTTGTAATATTTCTTAAAGGTATCGCTTCAGGAAACTTGGTAAACACATCCATTATTGTTAGTAAATACTAATTTCCACTTTTAGTCTTAGGGAGGTGTCCTATACAATCAATCATGACCCTGGTAAAAGGTTCTTCAAATGCTGGTATTGGGATTAAAGGTGCCAACTTAATCACTGCTTATGATTTTCCTGCTATTTGACATGTATAACATGTTTTACAGAATTTGACTACATCCCTATGCAATCCAGGCCCAAAAAAACCCTCTGTATCTTTTCCTATGTTTTTCTAATTCCTAAACGTCCCCCATTGGAATTTCATGAGCAATCCTCAGAATTTCATTTCTATACCCTAATGGGATAACAATCTGATGCACCTCCATCCAGCTTTCATTTGCTGAGACATGATCTGACCTCCATTTTCTCAATAAAATATCTCCTTGAAGATAATAACAAACTGGAATACATTTTGCTTCTGTTTCTGAATAATCTTCCTGATATAACTATTTTAATTGCAAATCATTTTTCTGTAACTCCACTAACCTCCTCGAATTAAACATTTCAGCTGAACTGTTCTGTATTCCTTCCTCCTGAGCGAACAATATTATCAAACACAGTGCCGACTAATTGGATTTCGACACCTTCTTCTTGCCTTTGAACTGCCTGCTTATCTCCTTTGTTTTGTTCTTCCCTATGAGCTTTTGCCCTCATTACAACATAACCAGGAAACAATCCAGGATGTTCCTTCTGTAATACCTCTGTTGAACACTTCTACAGGCTGCTCAACTACCAAAGGCATTACCCACATTTGCCATCCAGCTTTATCATTACCCAGAGTAAATTGAACCCCTGCAATGGGCAATTTTTCCACCACTCCAACTATAACTTCCCCCACCATTTGCTCTTTAAATTTATCTTCCACAATGGAATAGATTTAGCATCTCCATAAACCCCTGCTCCTGCAATTCCCCCTTTGAATAACAAATATCACTATCCCACAACATTAAGGAGACTAACCTTTGTATCTCTTAAAATTTTAACATATTTACCTACTCCACCCTGTACACATGGAAAGACTTTCCCTTCACATACAATGTCTTTAAACATTTCTGCAACCTGTTCCTCAGCAGTCTCTTGAGTAAACTGTGAACAAATTCCCACTTCTTCACCTATCACTAATTCTCCCTGTTACACCTGTCCACAAGCCATTGGTTCCTCCTGTACCTGAACCTTAGAACCCACCGTACTTTTACTCCCAGAGTGTTTCTGTACAAAATTTCCAACAGATTTTTCCTGCAATCTCTAACACACTGACTTTTTGTGCCCCACTTTATTACAATGAAAACACCTCAATTTTCGAATGTCACTTCTACCTTCAGCACCTCCCTTTTTATTCTGAGAAAAACTTCCTGGGAACTTCCAGCTACTCCTCTTCCCTGACTTCCTACCTTCCTTTCACCTTCCCACTTTTTATCTTTTACCAATTTGAAAGGGTGATGAGGAAAAGACTTAGCTCTATGAACTAACTCATAATCATCAGCTAGCTGTGTTGCTTGTCTTACAGAATCAACCCTCTGTTCCTCCATTTGAGTTCTCACTACCAAAGGGATTGAATCTTTAAATTCTTTTCAAAAGAAATGCTTTCCTAAGAGCTGCATACATTGTTTCTGTTTTTAGCTCCCATATCCACCGGTCAAAATTACTTTGTTTTACTCTTTCAAACTCAATATAAATTTGCCCAGGCTGTTTTCTCATATTCCTAAATTTTTGCCTGTATGCTTCAGGAACCAACTCATATGCACTCAAAATAGCCTTTTCTCACCACATCGTAATTTACCATCATTGCTTCTGATAGCGAAGCATGTATCTCATGTGCCCTGTCTAACAACTTAGACTGTAGTAATAACGTCCAGTTTTCCTGTGGCCATTTCATCTGTTTGGCTAGCTTCTCAAATGAAATAACGAATGCATCAATATCTTTTTCCTCAAACTTTGGAAGAGTTTGTACAAATTTAAACATCTCCCCATTTGGTTCTACTTTGGAGATAAGTCTTTCCTCACCTAGTGGCATCTCTTTTTTAACTGCCAACATTTTCAGTTGGAATTCTCTCTCCCTTTTTTTCTCTTTCCTCCTCTATCTTTTCAATTGATAATTCCCTTTTACAAGCCATTTCTTTGTCCTTTGCTTCTAATTCATGTTTTTTCAGTGCCTTTGCTTGTTCAAATTCAAGCGTCTTCATTTGTAACTGAAGTCTCATTACCTCCAGCTGTGACTCACTAGTGTCAGGTTTCGCTTCCAGCTGTAGATGCTATGCTATACTTTTAATCAAACCTGATTTCCTAGCGCCCTCAGGTAACCCCAATTGTAACTTACCTCCCAGCTCTGTTAACTTACTTTTGGTTATTTTTTCCAACCCAGTCAGAGTTATCTCTTCTACTCCCAGACAAGTCTTAGCAATTGCCAAAGCCATCTTGCAGTCTCACCACTTCTAAAATACCTCACCAACTCCTGAATTCAAAGTGCTTCTTGTATTTGAAACCTTAAGATTCACCAATTCCAAACCAATCAAGGAATTAGAAATTTTTAAACCCCAATTGTTATGACACAGCAGTTGGTAAAGCTGAGTTATTTAAAAATCCCAGAGGGAAACTTTAAACAACTGTCATGATCTATATTTTTAAGTGGTATGTTTGAGATGCAGCTCTAAATTCAGGAATCAGACCACCAGTTCTCGAGAGGTTTTTATATCAAACTACATGAGACATTTATTAATTTACACAAGTTAGATATATACACATGGCTACAAATTACTATAATTCCCAGACTAATCTCCACTAAGGCAACAGCAAACCATAGACTTTAAACAAACACCAGGCAAAGCAGTTTCACCTTATAAATTCAAAATGGGGTTCCTTTCACTTTGGTTCCTTTGCAGATACAGTGGTAGGCTTACAGGCTTTGATTTTACATCGCCTCTGCCCTGAACGCTGCAATCTGTTATACCTAGCACATCACATTGAATGTAAATTCTCATTGTATCACCAGCCTCTTTGAACTCCACCTCTTCTAACAATAAAACCCCTTTCATAGTACCAATTTTATCTCTGCTATCTGGGTACCAGATTTCACTCCCCTCCTTGAATGCTCTATTCAACAAAATGCAAATGCACTCTACCTCACTTACATTTCAAAACTAGTATATATCAAAACACCCAGTCTAGCTGGCTTTAATCCAACTAAGACACACCCACAGACTAAACCTCTATTTTAAAAGAAAAATAATGTCCAATAATATACATTAAAGCTCCGTGACATTGGTGCAGATGCTGGATGCCATTCTACAACTGAATCTGATCTGGAAAAGACAGAAGAATGGCAGAGAGCAAATTCGAAGATTTCCTGACAGTGCACTGGAGGCTTTGGTGCAGTAAGTGGAGAGAAGGAAAGATGTCCTCTGTCTACAAGGGGAATAAAATGCCCTCTAGGCAAAGATAGTGGACCAAATAGCTGTGGAGGTCAATTGCCAGGAATCAAGTTTGAAGGACCTGGATGCAGTGCCGCAAAAAGTTCAATGATCTCACACGAGTGGTCAAGGTTGATAAATGTACCTTCAACTCCAGCACCGGCCTCACATGCTGCTGCCTAATGCACAGCACCTCCATCATTCACCTATCAATAATCTCTATTAAGCTTGTATCTAATGTTCACCTCACCTTCACACACTTAGCTTTGCTGCATTTCAAAGTTTGCACACACCACCAGCTATTCACAATGATAGCCACATCACTCAAACACATTGTATCACACTCACTGACACACATCTCTCTCACTTGCAGATCAAGGTGGTGCAAAACCAGAGGCAACAGAGCTAGCCAGTGAGGTGCAGGCATAGCCTTATCCTCATGGAAGAAACAATGCTCACCATCTTTGGAGCAATAATGTTTGAAGCCATGGGCTATAAGCATCGGAAATCCTCATATCTAGTTCTCCTTCACACAATCCACTCCCACATCATCCCACATATCTCCTGGTTCACAAGCTGCAGTTAGCCTAAACATGCACCTCTTGCTTTCCCTCATCTCTAACCACAACCCTAACCTTATGCCTTTCTCCTTTCAAACACCCGGGAACAGCAACTTGACTAAGCAGTGGTGGAGGGGCAAGAGGTGCAAGAGCTGTAGGACAGTGATAAAGAAGAAACACTGCCACTCACTCTCATAGCCTCAGCCACTAGCTCAGCTACTGATACTACATGCACTTTAGAGGACAACTTAGAGGCGGAATCTGAATTTGGTGAGATACAGGGTATGATTGGTTTGCAGCCATGGCAGAGGACAAGGATAGCTCAGGTGCCACTTGTTGGAGGGCAAGTTCACAGACAAATTCTGCTGTGGTGGGCTCAAATTATGACTTCAACAGGGTGGGCTACAGAAGAAGGCTAATGAGTATGCACAATGAAATTCTTGGTGCATTGGCAGGCCTGCCAGAAATTCTATAGCCAATGTGAAGAAGCAGAGAGGAGCCCAACATCAACTTGGCACTGGGCTCTCACAAAGCCTGGAGCCCATACTTTCCACTGTGGAAGCAGTGGCCAACTCCATGAGAATATTTTCAGACCCAACCATGACACAATGTTTGATGGTTAATGTTTTAGTTTTCACCACAGCACATGCAAAAGCCACCCAATATCTGAGTGCTGCAATGAAACCTCAGCCTGAAGTCATGCAAGTTTAGACTGCTGCCACCATAGCTGTGGATCCTTAGAAGCTTGCAGAGTTTAACAGCAATGCAGCAATCTGTCCTGCAACACATTTCTAAGCTTGCTGAGGCACCATCCCAGGTGAGTGGCAATCACAACATAGAATACAAATTTGTTATTCTCTGTCAGGATGACAGCATTCGCCCTCCCACCTGCATTGCCACTTCACCCAACACCCTTGCTGTTGCTCGTCAGCCAGCCAGCCCCAAGTGCTGTTACCCATGCTGATGAGATACAGTCCAAGCCGGGCCTTCTAGGGCCAGAGCTGTGTGAGATCATCCTGCAAGGCCATCTGCAGTCTCCTCCACTCAAAGTCAACAGCCTTCTACCAGCCATGCTATAGCCACTGTTGGCTACCTCCTTTCTCCCTCATTTTCCTCCTCATCTTCCTTCCCTTCCTCCCCCTCTTCCTCCTGCACTGGTCGTCTTCCTTAGCTGCTCAGAGTATAACTGGTGGCTAGAGCTGTGCCTTCATGATGGCAAGATTGTGAAGCATGGAGCAGGCAACAACAAATCTTGATATTCATTCTGCCGACTACTATAGGGTTCCTCCAGAGTGATCCAGGCAGTGGAAGCATCGTTTCAGGATGGCAATTGCCTGCTCAATGATATTTTATGGCTTTTGTTATACATGTGCTGCCCACTTGTGTGTGAGTTGTGCAACAGAATCATGAGCAATGTCATCAAAGGATAGCCCTTGTCACCCAGTACCCACCCTCTGGATTGTCATGGTATCTCAAATGCAGATGGCACCGCAGACAACCAAAGAACAAAGGCATCATGTCTGCTGCCAGGATAACGGACATTAACCTCCATATGGTTACACACCAGCTGGACATTGAGGGGCTGGAATCCTTTCATTTGCAGTACATTTCAGAGTTGACATGCAGCACCTGCGAAGCTGTGTGCTCATTCTGTCCTCTTCGCTAGCATGATAGAATGGAATATATTCAGTTCTTTTAGAATGCAGAACCTCAGTGGAAGACAAACTGGGAGATCTTACAGATATCTCAAACATATGCAAATATTTAGTAACTCACCTGACTCTCCAGATCCTGTCCACTATCTATCTACAAGGCACAAATCAGGAGTTTGATAGAATATTCTCCACTTGCCTGGATGAGCTCAACACCATCCAGGACAAAGCAGCCCGTTTGTTTGGCATCCCATCCACCACTATAAACATTCACTCCCTCCACCACCAATGCACAGTGGCTGCATTGTGTATCATCTAGAAGATGCACTGCAACAACTCACCAAGGCTCCTTGAACAGCACTTTCAAAATCCCTGACCTCTACCAAATAGAAGAACGAGGGCAGCTGGCTCATGGGAACACCACCTCTTCAAAGTTCCTCTCCAAGTCACACATCATCCTGTCTTTCCATTCCTTCATCGTCACTGGGTCATTATCCTGAAATTCCCAAACTAACTGCACTGTGTGGTATACAGCACATGCACTGCAATGGTTCAAAAAGGTAGCTCACCACCACCATCTTCTCAAGGACAATTAGAGGTGGACAATAAATGCTGGCCCTGCTAGCGATGGCCATATTTCATCAATGAATAAAAAAAATTGCCTGCTCCAGCCTGGAAGTAGCCAGACACACACAATTTTATGGTCACGGTCACCTTCACAGTCACTGGCAATGTTGTCTTTGCCCTGTTCTGATGCTGCAGTATATGGTAGATTTCAGTGAAGACTTCCTTAGTGAAGCAGAGACATTTGACACATTGTTCCTTGCTAAATTTCACAGAGGAAAATTGCTCCCTGTACACACTAGGTGATATGGCTTCCTGCAGAGCCATTCTCTCCTTCTCCTCTTCCCACCTTCAGTAGCTGCTCTGTGTCACCTCTGCTCATTCTCCCTGTCATGCTGTGGACCAAGGAGAATGCACACTATCACATCATGTCTGTGAGTATATGGCCATTTGTCAAAACTGGAAAAAGTTTGAAGTGTAACAGGTTTTAAGTTTGTGCCAAAGGCAGAAAAACAGGGCAGGGAGGGAAAGGACAAAGGGAAGATCTAATACGGTAGAAGGCAGGAGAGATTAAATGACAAACAGAAATTGTAGAAAAACAAAAGATAGGTTTAGAGGAGGTGTAAATGGTAATAGCATGATCATCACCAACAGCTGCCACCAAAAAAAAGCGTCCAAAGTTCTTGAACTGAATTGTAGTTCTGTTGAAGGGTCATTCGGACTCGAAACGTTAACTGTGCTCCTCTCTGCAGATGCTGCCAGACCTGCTGAGTTTTTCCAGGTATTTTTGTTTTTGTGTAAAATTCAGTGTTGAGTCTGGAAGGCTGTAAAATGCCTAACTGAAAGATGAGGCATGTTCCTCAAACTTACTTTGAGCTTTATTGGAAACGTGTAGAAGAGAGGTCAGAGTGGAAGTGGAGTGGGTGATTAAAGTGGCAAGTGGCATGAAGCTCAGGCTCACGCACATGGACTGAATGGAAGTGTTCTGCAAAGCTGTCACCCATACTGTGTTTGGTTCCCCCTAAAGCCAGGGAGCCTGCATTGTGAGCAGAGAAAACTAAATTTTTACTAATTTTACTCATTTTTGTTTGGATTTAGTATTTAACTAAAATTTACTGCCTAGTTTATAAATTTCCCAACTTTAAGCAAGGTTTTCAGGACTCCACTGCAAGAGGAGTTGAATTATGTAAATAACCACTTCAGTGCAACTTAGCGTGGAGTGCGACTTTGAACGGAGTGCTGGGAGTTGGGTGATTTGGCAATTAGGGAGGAGGGAGGGGGAAGCAAGTGTTCCTTTGCTTTTTCCTTTTCTAACTTTTCTATCTTTAGGAATTGGTTCTTGCTTGACTACAGGGAAAGGAGCTAGCTGTTTGGTGATTATCTGCTAAGTGGTTAAGGTGTATCCTATTCCTAAGGTTTAAAAAGAATACAAACCAATGGTACAGTTAATAAAATGTATTAAAAAAAAGGAAAATAAATAATTGAATAATAGAATTAAGTAATTAATTAAAACACATTAAGGATAGCAGAACACGTAATGTGTCAAGGCTACAGCATGTGGGAGCTCTTGGACACCAGTGTGATTCAGGCAAACACATCAGCAGTAAGTGTTTGCAGCTCGGGGAGCTTTAGCTCAGAGTCATTGCATTGGAGGCTGAGCTGCAGACACTGCATCAGGGAGGGAAAAGTTACCTGGATGTTTTGTACTAAGAGGCAGTCACACCACTTAGGATAGGGTTTTCTGATTTGGTCATTGGAGGGACAGGAGGATGTGACTGCAACTAAGGCAGATAAGGGGACCCAGGGAGCAGGAATGTAGGAGCCTCAGCCTTTGTAATTGTGCAACAGGTTTGAGGTTCTCTTAGCTTGTTTGGATACGAGAAAGGGCTACAGGGTAGATGAGAGAACTGACCATGGCACCATGGTACAGGAAGCCATTCCAAGTGGGGGGTGCAAAAAGGAATGTAGTGGTAGTGGGGGACAGTATAGTGAGGGGGATTGACAATGTTCTCTGCAGCAAAGAGTGAGAGTCCAGAAGGCTGTGTTACCTGCCTGGTGCCAGGGCTCAGGACATCTGCTCAGTGCTGGAGAGGGACTTGCAGTGGGTGGGGGAAGATCCAGTTATTGTAGCCCATTTAGGTACCAACAACATAGTGGAACTAGGAAAGAGGTCCTGCATAGTCAGTATGAGGAGCTAGGCACTAAATTAAAAAGCAGAACCTCAAAGGCAAATTGGCATAGAGCAAATAAGAATAGAGAAATTAATGCATGGCTCAAAGGCTGGTGTGGGAGAAGGGGGTTCCAGTTTGTGGAGCACTGGCACCAGCACTGGAGAAAGTAGGATCAGTACCATTGGGACGGTCTACACCTGAATCGGGCTATGACCGATGTTCTAGCGAGCCGCATAAACTAGGGAAGATTTTAAACTAAATAATAGGGGAAAGTGATCAAATTTGGGAAGATGTGGTTGAAACAAGGCAAGGGAGAAATGATAAACAGAACATGACAGGAAGGGGTAGAGAGAACAAATCTAAGAGTAAAACAGCAGTCAATGCTAGAGGTTACAAAAATAATATAAGGACAAAACTAAAGTTTCTGCATCCGAATACACGTAGCATTTGGCAGGTGAACTGATAGCGCAAATAGAAATAAATAACTATGATCAGATAGCCATTACAGGGACATGGCTGCAGGATGACACAGATTGGGCCCTGAATATTGAAGGGTACATGACTTTTAGGAAGGACAGGAAGCAAGGAAAAGGTGGAGGGGTGCTCTTCCAATTAATGATGGTGTCAGAGCAGTAGAGAGGGATGACTTAAGTTTAGGAAACCAGGATATAGAAGCGGTGTGGGTGAAGATGAGAAATGATAAAGGCAGGAAGTCACCTGTGGGAGTGGTGCACAGGCCCCCTAATTGTAACTACATGGTAGGACAGAGTGTAAAGGAAGAGATAATGGGAGCTTGTCAGAAAGGTATGGCGATAAGCATGGACCATTTTAATCTACATGTAGGCCAGAATTTTACATTCGGTGTGCAGGAGCAGGTCAACGTAAAATGACATGCGATGATGTTGGGTGTGTATCCCAACGTCACTGTGCACCATCGCGATATTTCGGTAGGCGGGTGCGCAATGAGGACGGAGGCACGTCTGCCATTAATTAACGGGCCAGTTAAGGCCCTTGAGACACCAACTGTATTTGATTTTGCGCAGCCTGTGCGATTTTCAGGGCATCGCATGGGCACAATGGGTAGGCCATATTTTCAAAAACCTCATCTACAGTTGGGATAAGAGGGGTGAGTGGGCTCGCTAATGTGAGTTGTTGGAACTTTAGTTTATTACTTACTGCTACTTGCTTGTGTGAACAGGACAACTTCATTTCACTTCAGAGCTGCTTTGACAGAAATAACAGGCTTCAGTTCTTGGGGCCTTCGGCGTATCGGACAGCCTTCCCTTACTCTGGGAATAGGGATTGTGGTCTCCGCTGGAGGCACCTCCTCTGGGGAGGAAGAGAGGGCCTGAAGGGGGAGGATACAAAGTGTCCTTATTCAGCCTCCAGGGGAGTGACCTGTGGGAGGACAGGCACAGGCACAAGAGGCGCAGGGCCAACAGGAAGTCCAAGGCGGAATGGGCTGCAGACGACACCACTATCCCACTACCAGGGTTTACAGGCAGTGATGCAGCTACCTCAATATGTCTTAGGTACAATGCAGAAGGAGGCTCTGCCTCTCAAGGCAGAGAGTGACCTCCAACCTTCAGATGATCAGCCCTAGACCAGCTGTGTGAGTGGACACCCCATACCAGTGGCGCTGAAGGTCACAGTGGCCCTTAAACTTCTATGCCTCCGGCTCTTTCCAGGGGTCGGTGGGTAATCTTTGTGGAGTCTCCCAATCAGCTGTCCACAGTTGTGTCAACTGGTGACAGACGCTCTGTTCAGGCATGTATTGACTTTCATTCACTACTGTGTGGACGAGGCCAGCCAGACTGAGCGAGCCAGAGGGTTTGCAGCGATTGCTGGGTTCCCCCACATCCAGGATGCAATCGACCGCACACGTGGCCGTCAAGGCACCAGCAGGTGAGTCCAGTGCTTTCAACAGGAAGGGATTTCACTCCATGAACGTGCAGATAGTGTGTGATCACAGGATGCAGATTCTGCAAGTCTGCAAGGTACCCAGGCAGCTCCCATGACGCCTACATCCTCAGACACTCCCAGGTGCCGGGGCTCTTCAGTGCTCCTGGCTGGATGGATGGCTGCTGGGTGACAAGGGCCATCCTCTCAAAAGGTGGCTCATGACGCCTCTCCACCATCCAAGAACAGAAGCTGAGCAGCGGTACAATAGGAGCCATGCCTCCACAGGGGCTGTGGTGGAAACAGCCATCGGTCTTCTCAAGATTCGCTTCTGATGCCTGGACCGTTCAGGGGGCACACTCAGTACCCCCCAGATCGTGTGTCACTGATACTGGTTGCGTAATGCATTCTCCACAATCTGGCTCTGGAAAGGGGGAGCGCAGTGGAGGAAGACGATGTTGATGCAGCTTCTCTGGCAGCAGACGATGATTCCAGTAGTGAGTCCGAGGACGAGCATGCTCAGGAGAATGCTGAGGGGATACCTGGGAGGCTTTGATCCAATGTTCCTTCAGCTAGCCTACCAAAGATGAATCACCAACACATGCCAGGGCTGAAGGCTCTGTACTCAACAACTGACAAGAACATTTGCTTGGTGAACAACATTCACAATGTGCCATTTCAATAAATTTCAATGACAAACAAGTCACTCATAACATCATGGGTTACCCTGCACCTGCAGAACTAACATAGCACCCAGAGGCTTGTTGAACACAAACACATTTACTGGTGTGGAGCCTGGCATACATAATACAAATTAAATGGAAAGGTATTCTCCATCATACCTACTTCTAAATAACTTAAAAGTGGGCCAAAAAAAAAACACCAGTGATAAGCTCGTGTTATGCCTAAGGTGCTTTACGTTTGCGTTTACAGGTACTACATCTAGGTTCTTCCCCCTGGCAGTGCACCCGCGTGCGCCTCACCACATCATGGGAGCTGCCACCAGCATTGGAGACAGCCTGTTCATTCTGCTGTCATGTTGGCCTTGATGACCTTGGCGGGCGTCCTCTGGTCCATTAGCCTGTGCTGGCCCCACCTGGCAGGGAGCGGCCAGTGGAACGGCTGGCATCTCCCCAGTCGCCGCAGCCTCGTCAGATGCCACGGTCACTGGCAGAGGGGCGGAGGAGCTGCTGCCCTCATCGGGAGCGCACTGAGAGGAGCCTACAGAGATGACAGGCAGCTTGTGTGCAAACGTCAAATTGCTTTAGGCCTCCTTGCTCACCATTGATGATGGGCACTAGCTGGGATACTGGATGCCCAATCCTTCTCCCATACTGACAGTGACTACCTGTGGTAGTTGCCGGTGTGAGGGCTTGCAGGTCCGAACGCATCCCAAGAATCCCTGATTGACCTCCTGGAGCAGCCTCTCCATGAGAACCGCCACTCTCTACATGGAGGAGGAAGTGTGCTCGGCCATTTGGTCATTGCATTGCTCATGCTCCTCATGGAGACCATGGCATACATTCCCTCATGTATCTCCACCAGATCCTCACGCACACCCTGCTGGACTTCCAGCATCTGCTGCCTCAGGGCCTTCTCCAGAAGCACATCAGTCACTGACTGAGCATGTTCTTGGCCCCCAGCAGTCATCCAACTACCGGTGACCTGGGCAATCTCTGCCTCCTCCTGCACCTCAAGCCAATGTGAAGTGGCCTCACCGCTGTGCACTGAGATACTATCCACCGATCTAATGCCCACCAAGGTGCTGGTATCTGTGCTGGTGCCTGCCTAGCTAAGAGGCTGTGATGCTGCTCCTAACTGCTGTGCTAAATCACCCACGTCAACGTGGTACTCACCCTTCCCAATCGCAGGAGGTCATTGAAGCATTTGCCGCAGCGCACCCGCGTGCGCCTCAACACATCGTGGGAGCTGCCCCGGATGCCACCTCCTCCCAGGCATTTTTGGTGAGGCATGGGGGGGGCCTCCTCCTCCCGTCCCTGGGGACAAGGAAGTCCTGGCGTGCTGCCATCTCCTCCAGGAGGGCAGCGAGTCACTCGTCGGAAAACTGAGGGGCCGCCGACCTGCCCTCCCGCTTGCCTTGTTCAGCACTGACGTTCTGAATGACAACGGTCCTCTGAGTCAATGGCGGCCTTCGCATGACTGCCTGCATAATTTTTGATCAGGCCGCCAGGTCGGCATTGGACCTGGCAGACATTGAGCTCCTGCCCCTGGTCGCCCCTTCACATTGATGCCAGAGTCACGCTTTACACTGGGCAGGCCTTAATTGGCCGGCCCACATAAAATGGTGGTGCGGACCCGATCGCTGGCGGCGGTTGGGATCCCAACCGCCCCCACCCGCTCCTGCCGAGCCCGCCTGACACGGCAAAAATTCAGGCCATAAACTGGAAAAACCAGATGGGCAAAGGTAGCCTAGATGAGGAGTTCATTGAATGTTTTTGGGATTGTTCTTAGAACAGCACATTCTGGAGCCAAACAGAGAGCAGTCTATACGAGACCTGGTATTATGCAACCAGATAGGATTAATTAATAACCTCAAAGTGAAGGCAGCCCATAATATGATTGAATTTTACATTCAGTTTGAGGGAGAGAAGAGTGGGTCCAAGACTACTTTTTAAACTTAATTAAAGGCAATTATGTGGAAATGAAAGCAAAGCTACCTAACGTGAACTAGAATGAGGTTAAGGGGTGGGTTACTAAAGATGCAATGGCAGACATTTAAAGGGATATTTCAAAATACACAGAACAGATAAATTCCAGGGGGAGGACGCACCATCCATGGTTGCTAAAAAGATAGCATCAAATTTAAATTCAAAGCATATAATTGCACAAAGACAGGTGGCATGTCAGAAGATTGGACAGAATATAAAGAACAGCAAAGATTGACAAAAAGATTAATAAGAAGGGAAAAGTTAGAGTCTGACAGAAAGCTAGTTGGAAATATTAAGATGGATAGTAAGATTTTCTATAGATACTTAAATAAGAAAAGAGTTAACAAAAGTGAGCATTGGTCCTATAGAAAGCGAGTCTGAGAAATTTATGCTGGAAAATAAGAAGATGGCAGATGAAGTGAACAGGTATTTTGCTTTGGTCTTCACTAGAGGACACAAGTAACATCCCAGAAATAGCTGTAAATCAGGAAATGGAAGGGAGGGAGGAACTCGGGAAAATTACAATCATCAGGGAAGTGGTACTTAGCAAATTGTTGGAGCTGCATGTTGACAAACCCCAAGGTCCTGATGGACTTCATCCAAGGGTTATAAAAGAAGTGGTTAGTGAGATAGTTGATTCTTTGTTTTTAATTTTCCAAAATTCCCTAGATTCAGGAAAGGTTCCATTAGATTGGAAAATAGCAAATGTAACTCCTTTATTCAAAAAGAGGCAGACAGAAAACAGGAAACTACGTGCCGGTTAGCTTAACATCTATCATATGGAAAATGTTGGAAGCTATTATTAAAGATGTTATGGCAGGGCACTTAGAAAAATTCAAGGCAATCAGGCAGACTCGACATAGTTTTATGAAAGGGAAATCATGTTTAACTAATTTATTGGAGTTCTTTGAAGGAGTCACATGTGCTGTGGATAAAGGGGAACCGATGGATGCACTGCACTTGGATTTGATAAGGTGACACATCAAAAGTCATTGCAGAAAATAAAAGCTCATGGTGTAGGGGGTAACATATTGGCAGAGATAGAAGATTGGCTAGCTAACAGGAAACAGAAGGTAGCCAAATGGGAATAAATAAATGGGTTTTTTCTGTTTGGCAGGATGTGACGAGTGGTGTGCCACAGGGATCAGTGCTGGGACCCTCAACTTTTTACAATTTATATAAATGACTTGGATAAAGTGATTGAAGGTATAGTTACTAAATTTTCTGATGATACAAAGACAGGTAGGAAAGTAGGTTGTGAATAGGAAATAAGGAGGCTACAAGGGGACATAGATGTGTTAAGTGAGTGGGCAAAGAACTAGCAAATGGAGCATAATGTGGGATAATGTGAAATTATCTACTTTGGCAGGAAGGATAAAAAAGCATATTATCTAAATGGTGAGAAGTTGTAGAGCTCTGAGGTTCAAAGGGATCTGAGTGTCCTAGTGCATGAATCACAGAAGGTTAGTATGCAGGTACAGCAAGTAATTAAGAAAGCTAATAGAATGTTATCATTTATTGTGAGGGTAATTGAATATAAAAATAGGGACGTCATGTTTCAGTTGTACAGGACACTAGTGAGTTCGCAACTGGAGTATTGTGTACAGCATTGCTCTCCTTATTTAAAGAATAATGTAAATGCCTTAGAAGCACTTCAGAGAAGGTTTACTAAACTAATGTCAGGAATGAGTATGAGGAAAGCTTGGACAGGCTGGGTTTGTATCTGCTGGAGTTTAGAAGAGTAAGAGATGACTTGTTTGAAACATATAAGAATCTGAGGGGTCTTGACAGGGTTGATGTGGAGAGGATGTTTCCTCTTGTGGGAGAATCTAGAGCTAGGGGTCACTGTTTAAAAATAAGGGGTCACCCATTTAAGAGAGATGAGGAAAAATGATTTCTTTAGAGGGTAGTGAATCTTTCAAACTCTCTGCCTCAAGAGGCAGTGGAAGCAGAGTCTTTGAATGTTTTCAAAGCAGAGGTAGATAGATTCTTGATAAACAAGAGGTTGAAGGTTATTGGGGGTAGGCGGGGGGTTACAGTTAGATCAACCATGATCTTATTGAATGGCTGAGCACACTTGAAAGGCTGAGTGGCCTGCCCCTGCTCCTAGTTAATATGTTCGTAGGTAAATTGAAAGAAGTACAAGTACATATCTGTTTCACATGGAAGGAATGTTTAGGACCCTGGAAGGTAAGGAGGAAAGGGTTAAAAGAACAAAGGTTGCACCTCCTGTGCTTGCATGGGATTGTGCTGTGGGAAGGGGAGGGAGTCTCGGGGGCAACTGGGGATTGAATCAGGTTGTTGCAGAGGGAACGGTGCATTCAGAATGGTTAAAGGGGAGGGGAAGATTTGTTTCATGGCGGCAACACACTGGAGGAGAAAGCAGGGGATTATCAGTTGAATAAGTAGCTGATGGGGTGGAAGGTGAGGACAAAGGGATCCTTATCATGGTTCTGGGAGGGACGGATGGGGTAAGAGCAGAAGTGAGGAAAGTGGAATGGGCACTGTCAAGGGCCCTGTCCATAGGGTTGCCGTTTCTCCCGGAATTGTTGGGAGTCTCCTGGAATTGGTATTAATCTCCTGGTGACCAAAGCAGGCCTTCCAGTAGATTATAAACCACAACCTCAATGATGAAGGGAGAAGGCGTGCAGACTGGGCCTGCTAAGGCAGAGTTTTTCTCTCATCTGTATTTGTTTGGTCAGTGCCATTTTTAATGCAGGTAGCTGACACTGCATGTGCGCATGTATGGGGCCTGCAGCTGCGCCCTCAGCGCTTGTGGAACGTTCAGCCATTTCAGCTGGCCGCTGATTGGATGTGGCTGCTTCACTTCTGAGTTGAATTTGCAACGTTGTAGCGCTACAGCTCTGATTGGTTACAGCAGCTCTCCGGCCCGGGACTTTTAAATGATCCAGGGTGGCAGGAGCTGGAGCTGGGAGTTTATAGGTAGGATCCTCCTCTTTCCAGGACAGCCCAAAACCAGGGGAAGGGGTTATCATCAGAATAATGTGCTCTTCTTGTGTTTACTTCTTTAGGCTGGGAGATAGCTCAGACAGGGATGTTGGTACTTTCAAGCGTTCCCAGACCTGCTCCTGCCATGCTGCCAACTTTTTATGACATCACTTCCACCGACATCTCCCGGAATACGTCCAGCCAGAATTGGGAACCCTACCTGTCCAACATTGGTTGAGGAGAAAGGAAGACTTACTGGAAGCACTGGCATGAAATGTTACATTATCAGAACAAATGTGATGGAGAAGCTGAATATTAGTTGATAACCTATCCCTAAAAACGCAGACAGAGAAGTTGAGAAATGGAAGGGCAAAGGTGGAAATGGGCCATGGGGAGATGAAGGATGGGTGAAAATTGGAAGTATATAGATGTATGGATCAGTGAATAGCAAACGGGGGGAGATACCTTCCATAGCGCAGTTGTCCCACCATAATGCAACTGAAGGTATAAGCACAGACCAGCATTTGAACCAGGAACCTCCCTTGTCTATATGGCTCAGTGCCACCCACATAGCACACCTACCCACAGCACTTTCTGGGAAGTTACAATAAGCATTTCTGAAAAAAAAAATTACTCTGGGAATTTTATTTGCTGTTGTCAAGTCTCTGGAAGTTGAAAACAGAATATCCTGTAACATCATGTGTCTGATGAGTTCGATCGTCAAGCGGATTGCACACCAGAGGATGTTAATATCATAATTAGTTTAGGCGTTTAATGTTACAATTCAGTTCAATATTTTATTTAAACTTTAACAGCATAAGTTGTTTTAAAATCTAAGCAATCAGTGACTATAGTTATCTGTTAATGTGATTAGTTCTGCTAAATGACCAGCATTCAGCAAAATTTACCCTTTGATACAAAAACAACCTACATTTCTACAGTGTACATCTTCAGGTGAATAACCTCTTTATTCACAGGTCATGCCCATCTTCAGCATTTTCTCTGCAATCATTCAATTGTGCTGCTCTCTTTTAATATAGATCTGGAAATTATGCTGTGCAAAATATTAGCATAACAATGCCTAGGAGCTGCATCAAGATGCTTTTTATTGTCAATGGTGTTACTGTGTGAATGCTTAATGTGTTCATATTGAGTCATTCTCTGAATGTCATTTTCATAACCATAACTTGTCCAAAATTGATGGAGTTGGATTTTATTTTGCACTTTCCTTGCCATTACCTTTTGTTCCTAAGGAGGAAAGGTTTTCAAGATTTTAGAATGGCAGGGGACTGGGTACCTGAGGGCAAATTCAGAGCAGGGAACGGGAGACGGAGAATTAGTGAATGACTCTGAAAGATAGAAGAAGTACAAGTTAAAAAGTATACAGCACAGGAATTTGGCAGTGTTACAAGGTGCATATATAAATGCAAGGTGTATAGCAAATAAAGCTGATGAGTTGAAGGCACAGATAGACACATGGCTGCATGGTGTCATCACTACAATGGAAACTTGGCTTAAAGAGGGGCAAAATGGCACCTCAACATCCTTGGATATAGAATTTTCAGGCAAGATAGAGAGGGGGATAAAAAAAGGTGGGAGTGTAACATTATTGGTTAAAGAAACAATTAGAGCTGTGAGGAGAGATGATATACTAAATGAAGCATCAAATGGGTTGAGCTCAGAAATAAAAAAGAGGCATCCACATTGCTAGGAGTGTACTATAGACACCCAAATGGTGGAAGGGAGTTAGGAGAGCAAATATGTAGACAGATTTCTGAGTACAAAAACAATAGGGCAGTAATAGTTGAAGACTTCAACTATTCTATATCAATTGGGATACGAACACTGTGAAGGGCACAGAGTGTATAAAATTCTTGAACTGTGTTTAAGAGAACTTGTTCAGCCAGCATGTAATAAGCCCAACAAGAGGGGGTGCAATTCTAGATTTTGCCTTAGGAAATGAAGCTGGGCAAGTGGATGAATTAGCGGTGAGTGACCATTTTGGAGTTAGTGACCATAATAGTTAGACTTAGCATCATTATGGAAAAAGATAAAGATAAAGATAGAAGAGGAGTAAAAGTTCTAAATTTTACATTTTACAAAGCTGAGAGGTGAACTGGTGAAAGTGGATTGGATACAGCTACCAGAAGGGAAAATGGTGTCAAATCAGTGGGAGGTATTCAAAAGCGAAATTCTACAGGCACAGTATAGACATGTCCGCACAAAGAAAAAGGGTGGTACTGCCAAATCTAGACAACCCTGGTTATCCAGAAGTATACAGGGTAAGATTAAGCAGAAGAAGAAAGCTGATGACAGTCACAAAAAGATTAATATTGTAGAAAGCCTAGGGGAGTATAGAAAGTACAGGGATGAAGTAAAAAGGAAATTAGGAAAGCAAAGAGAGGATTCAAAAAAGTACTGGCAGGCAAATTCTAAGAAAACCCAAAGATGTTTTACCAGTACGTTAAGAGCAAGAGAATAACTAAGGAAAGGGCATGGCCTATCAGAGATGAACATGGTAACTTGTGTTGATGCTTGTTAGGGGGAAGAAAGTAAATGAGAATTTATGGTAAGGGAGAATTCATTATAAGGCAATGAATTATTTAAATTAGAATCTATAGGCAGGCCAGCGCAAATCAATAAATCAACAATTAAACAGTTAAACCAGATGAACCTTATACACTATCAAACTTTGTACACCCTCAGGGTTTGCAATCACCAGCAAGGTCCTGGGAGTTAGACTGGAGTCAGAGCATGGCAATAACATAGATTAAGTGTGCTCTTCAACAGATAGCGGAAGGACAGATGGTCCCAGCTTAGATAGGAAGGCAGGTCTCTGCCTGGGTGTAGGGAGAGTCAGATGATGCATGTACCTTTGTACCAGAGACTTATCTGTTTAATTTAACCTATATGTTGACAAGATCGAAATCTGGAAACTGTTCTTGTACATGACCAATAATGTGTAAATATGATGAACACTTGTAGTTTAGCAGAGTACTGTCTCAAGCTGCATTGAGATGGTGCCCTCCTTGCAATTGCTCGAATAAATGATCGTAACCTGTACCTGAGTCTCCTGTAGTCCGTTCATCAAAGATACCACAACAATGCTGAAGATGTGAGCAGCATTCTCAATGAGTACTTTGTCTCTGTCTTCACTAAGGGAAGGGATGATGCAGACAAAAATGGTTAAGGAGGAGGAGTGTGAAGCATTAGATACAATAAGCATAATGAGAGAGGAAGTACTGGAGGGACTGGCATCCTTGAAGGTTGATAAATCACCAGGGCCAGATGGATTGTATCCCAGATTGTTAAAAGAAGCTAGGGTGGCGATAGCGGATGCTCCAAGGAATATTTTCCAATCCTCACTAGATGCCAGTGAGGTACCGGAGGATTGGAGGTCTGCGAACCTTGTACCAATATTTAAAAAGGGTGCGAGGGATAGGCCAGAATACTATAGGCCAGTCAGTCTGACTTCAGTGGAGGGAAAATTATTGGAATCAATCCTGAGAGACAGGATAATCTGTCAATTAGAAAGGCATGGATTGATCAGGGATAGTCAGCATGGTTTTGTTAGGGGAAGATCATGTCTTATTAACTTAATATAATTTTTTGAGAAAGAAACAAGGAGGATTGATGAGGATAGTGTAGTGGTTGTTAGCTACATGGATTTTAGTAAAGCATTTGACAAAGTCCCACATGGCAGACTGGTCAGAAAAGTGAGATCCCATGGGCTAAAGGGGAAGGTGACAATTTAGATCCAAAATTGGCTCAACAACAGGAAACAAAGGGTAATGGTCAAGATGTTTTTGTGAATGGAAAGCACTTTCCAGTAGGTTTCCACAGGGCCCAGTGTCGGGGCCCTTGCTGTTTGTTGCATTTATTCATGATTTGAACTTAAATATGAGAGGCATGATTGGGAAATTTGCAGATGACACAAAAATTGGTCATGTAGTTGATAGTGAAGAGGATAGCTGTTGTCTCCAGAAGGATATCAATGGCTTCGCTGAGTTGCTGGAAAAGTGGCAAATGAAATTCAATCTGGAAATGTGTGAGGTAATGCATTTGGGAAAGGCAAACAAAGCAAGGGAAAACTCAATAAACGGGAGGATATTGATAGAGTTTGAAGAAGTGAGAGACCTTGGAGTTCATGTCCACATGTCCCTGAATGTGGCAGGACAGGTGGATAGGGTGGTAAAGAAAGCATGTGGAATGCTTTCCTTTATTGGATGAGGTATTGAATACAAAAGCAAGGATGTAATGATGGAACTGCATAAAATGCTGGTTAGGCCACAGCTGGAATTTTGTGTACAGTTCTGGCCACCACATTACAGGAAGGACATAATTTCTTTGGAGAGAGTACAGAGCAGAATTACAAGAATGTTGCCAGGGTTGGAAAATTGCAGCTATGAGGAAAGATTCGATAGACTAGGTTTTCCTTCCAACAGAGGAGGCTGAGGGGTGACCTAATTGAGGTGTACAAAATTATGAAGGGCCGAGATAGGGTAGACAGGAAAGACCTGTTACCTCTAGCTGCTGGGTCAATTACCAGGGAACATAGATTTAAGGTGATTGGTAAAAGGATTAGAGGGGACACAAGGGTGGTGGGCATCTGGAAATCACTGTTTAAATAGATGGTTGAGGCTGAAACGCTCAACTCATTTAAAAGGTACCTGGATCTGCACCTGAAGTGCTGTAACCTGCTATGGACCAGACTCTGGAAAGTGGGATTAAAAGTGAGCAGATGGTTTATTTTTTTTCTCAATCTTTGGCCAGCGTGGACACAATGGGCTGAATGGCCTCTTTCTGTGCTGTAACTTTCCTATGCTTGAATAATATTCTAATTACCTTACTCTTTGGTACTCTTCGTCTCTGTCTCTCCTTCTCTGTTAGGATGTCAAAGTATAAAGAGATGATAGCATCATCTCTTATCCTGTGTTATAGTGTAGGAGGTGTTCAGATTTGGCCCTAATGTGGTAGTTAAATTTAAACGTATATTTTAATAATAAAAAAAATTGCATTTATGTCATGTCGTATCACATTTTCAGAACATCCCAAAACACCTCAGATCCAATTCATTTTCAATGCTCAGCCACTGTTGTTATGCAGGTAAACATGGTAGCCATTTTGCACAAAACAAGATCCTACAAGTAACAATGAGTTGAATGGGGCTTGAACCCACAACTTTATGACAAGTATTATTTCTGAGGATATTGCCAGGAATGGAAAATTTTAACTTTGAGGAAAGATTTAATAAGCAGTGATTGTCTTCTTTGGAGTAAACAAAGCTGAGAGGAGATTTAATTGATTTAATAGAATTAAGATAATGCCATGAGGGTTTCTGCCTCTACCACCCTTTCAGGCAGTGAGTTCCAGAATCCCACCACGCTCTGGGTGAAAAAATTCTTCCTCACACCCCTTCTAAACCTCCTGCCCCTTACCTTAAATCTATGCCCCCTGGTTATTGATCCCTCCATCAAGGGAAAAAGTTCCTCCCTGTCCACCCTATCTAGGCCCTCATAATTTTACATACCTCAATCATGTTCCCCCTCAATCTCCTCTACTTCAAGGAAAATAACGACAGTCTATCCAATCTCTCCTCATAACTAAAACTCTCCAGCCCAAGCAACAACCTGGTAAATCTCCTCTGCCCTCTCTCTGGTGCAGTCACAAACTTCCTATAATGTGGATTCCAGAACTGCATGCAATACCCTAGTTGTGGACTAGTGTTTTATACAGTTCCAGCATAACTTCCCTGCTCTTATATTATATGCCCAGGCTAATAAAGGCAAGTATCCCATATGCCTTCTTAACCACCTTATCTACCTGTCCCACTACCGTAAGGGGCCAGTGGACATGCAGACCAAGGCCTCTCTGATCCTCAGTACTTCCCAGGGTCCCACCATTCATCGTGTATTCCCGTGCCTTGTTTGTCCTGCCCAAGTGCAATGTGTAGAATTTAGAAGAGAATAAATTAAAAGGATTTCTCCAGTTTGTGTTGTTAGGATTTATTTTTGGAATATTCTTACTATCCATCATTAGCACTTGGACCATGGGTATTTCCTTATTTAGGTAATTTGAAGGACAAGCAGGAGGAGCAACAAAGAGATGCTAAACCAGTGAGTTTACATCTCTGGCATCCTGCCTTGGCCTACTGTTAACTAGAACCCAAATATGTGGCAGATGTAAATAGAACCATAGAAAACTTACAGCACAGAAGGAGGCCATTCGGCCCATCCAGTCCATGCCAGCCCAAGGACACCCAGATGCCCTTTCTAATCCCAACTTCCTGCACCTGGCCCATAGCCCTGCAGCTTACAGCACTTAAGGTACAGATCCAGATACTTTTTAAAAGAGTTTAGAGTTTCTGCCTCTACCACCAACTTAGGCAACGAATTCCAGACACCCACTACCCTCTGCATAAAAATGTTCTTCCTCATGTCCCCCCTACACCTTCTGCCATTTATCTTGAACCTATGTCCCCTGGTTCTAGAGTTCTACACCAAGGGAAACAATTTTATCCTGTCCACTCTATCTATTCCCCTCATAATTTTGTACACCTCAATCAAGTCATCTCTCAGCCTTCTTTGATCTAAGGAAAATAACCCCAACATATCCAAGCTCTCCTCGTAGCTACACTTTTCTAACCCTGGCAACATTCTTGTAAACCTCCTCTGCACTCTCTCCAGAGCTATTACGTCCTGCCTGTAATTTGGTGACCAGAATTACATACAATACTCCAATTGTGGCCTCACCAGTGTTTTATACAATTCCAACACTGTATCCTTACTTTTATATTCTATACTCTGCCAATGAAGGAGAGCATTCCATATGCCTTCTTTACAACCTTGTCTACTTGAACTGCTGCCTTCAGGGACCTGTGTACTTCTACGCCAAGATCTCTCACTTCATTTACCGCTCTTAGTATATTCCCATTTATTTTGTAATCCCTGTAACTGTTTGACCTCCCTAAATGTATGACCTCACACTTCTCTATGTTAAAATCCATCTGCCACTTTACTGCCCACTCCACCAACCCATCTATATCATTTTGGAGATTATGGCTATTCTCTACACTATCCACTATTCGGCCAATCTTTGTGTCATCAGCAAATTTCCCAACTGTGTCCCCCACGTTCACGTCCAAATCGTTAATATAACACAAACAGCGAGGGTCCCAACACCGAGCCCTGTGGAACACCACTTGTGACAACTTTCCATTTGCAAGGGCATCCATCAACCATTACCCTTTGTTTCCTGTTACAAAGCCAACCTTTTATCCAGTTTGGCACATTACCCTGAAACCCATGGGCTTTTACTCTCCTGACCAATCTGCCATGTGGGACCTTGTCAAATGCCTTGTTAAAATCCATGTACACAACATCCACTGCACTACCTTCAACCCTTCTTGTCAGTTCCTCAAAGAATTCAATCAAATTTGTGAGGCAAGACCTTCCTTTAACAAATGTGGCAAAGATGTACTTATCTAGATTTGTCAGAGGAACTCTGTCTTCAGAGACTGAAGTTCATAGAAAGCTTGTGACAGGTGTACGGTGTGTTAGATTCTGACCTCCAGCCAACTCCACCACAAGAACAATACCGCCATTGGCTGTCAAGGTCTCTTTAACCCTGAACTTTTCTGCCTCGCGCTCTTGCCAGGATGTGGAAGTGGACATCAAATAATCTGCATGCACACATACATGTTATGTATATATCATATGTCGATATATGTTGTTTGTTGACTGATATGTTGTTTACCAGATCAAGCAATTTCACACCATATTCCCTATAAATTACTGATAAGAGCATGGGAGGGTGCTGAATATTTTCCAAATGATAGGATTCCCCAAATGTAAGAACATTAATGGTGGAGCACCTATGTGCTTGAAGTGCCACTTGGACCCACTCCAGAAACTTGAGCACAAAATTTAGGCTGACATTGCAGTGCAGTACAGAGGGAGTGCTACATTGTTAGAGGTAATGTCTTTCAGATGAAACATTAAAACAAAGTTCTGTCTGTCCTCTCAAGTGGATGTGAAAGATCTCATAACACTCTTTTAAAAAAGAGCAGGGAAGTTCTCCCCAGTATCCTGGCCAATATTTAAACCTGAAATAGTATCACTAAAACATATTAGCTGGTCATTATTACATCGCTGTTTGTGTGACCTAACTGTGTGAAAAATTGGTGGCCACATTTCCCTACATTACCACAGTGGCCACACTTCAAACGCACTTCATTAACTGTGAAGTTCTTTAGGAGATCCTGTGGTTACATAATTACAAGTCTTTCGTTTTTCACTATGGGCTCCTGTACATAATAATTGCACATTCATGAACTGCAAAGGCTACTATCTACTCATGTGAGAGCATCAACAAATAATCATGCCAGCGCATGCCTATTTCCTAGGCAACAAACAGGCAAATTGCATTTATTTTAAAATAATGTACAATGTCTCCATTGTTGAGTCAGTTAGAAGAATGCAAAGTTGGTTACTGAATAAACCAAGCCTCATAGTCCACGACTGAAGACAAACCTCAGATAGTTGTAAGTAGTATTAGAGCACAGGTATAACAAGTGAAGAGGGCACTCAGTATAGCATTTGTTTCTGCCACGCTGTGTTAACTCAACATTATCACAATTATACAGCTCTTCCTTGAGGTGTTTCCCTGCCTGGTTGATGCTCTGTACTACAAAGGTGGAAAAATAATTTTTTTTATTAAGAGCTTCCATCTCACTAAGAAGGCTTCAGGCCAATCCATGTGCAACAACCTGCTCTGAAAACTTTGCTCACATTTTTACAGCTGTCACAAATTGCACCACAGCAGCTGGACAATCCATAACATTCTAAAACAATCAATAACATTTTAAATAAAACAACACAAACATTCTAAAAAAAGTCAATTTTCCCTATATCCCAATGTAAATAGGTTCATTAAAAAGTTTCAGGATCCAATTCAGTATCTTCACCAAAAACTAATCAGCTCTTCCTTACGCCATACCCCACCTGGGTACCAAGTTTCAATGAAATCCATCTGTTGGCTTTTGCAATATGTTGTTTACAGACAAGCAGATTAACAAACAGGGACAAAAACATGATCTCCGCCCAGATTCAGTGGCGGAGGTAATAAGTGTATGCAGCCTAAGGATGATGATGAAACACAATAAAGGCATCTTCAATCAGTGTTTCAGATACATTTACAGGAACACGTTCCAATAAAGTCCAACAAAGATTTCCTGAATCATCATCACCTACTGCATGATGCACAACTTTGCAATGCAATAATCCACAAACATGGAGTGGGTGGAGGAGCAGGGCAACCAAGGAGAGGCAGGAGATGAACATGAGCAGAAACCATTTTGAAGACTGCTACAGCCATAAATCAGACTCTCATAGATGAAACCTTCTGATAAGTATATGATCCACTCAAAGATCTGCATTATCTCTGCATCTTCAGCATACCACAAACATATACTCCCTCATTTATATTACTGAATCTACACCTCCTTGGATGAAATTAGTTTTTCTATGCTGAACAATTATGCAATATCATAGCAGGAGCACTCTCTGGATACAATTAAACTGAAATGTAACCATATTTTAATGACCTAAAAGTGGTTTAAATCTGATGTGTGTCTTCCCATCATGGCAAGAATAAGTGAGGTGCTTGTCCATTGTTTATTTGTGTTAGGGGCAAGATGGTCCTCTATTTCTGAGTGGAATCATACATAGAAGAGCTACTGATTTTACCATGTCTTATCTACAGGGGTGACATGGTACCACACGTTTTTTTTTGTATATCTATAGTATTTGAAAGGGAAGGCAGGAGGGCACTGAGAGACAGCAGCTTCATCCGTGCCAGCTGCAGCCATACCCCTGCTTCTGGGAATTGCCTTGCTATTCATTGACATTTCAGCATTTCTGAAGGTCCTTTCAATACAAACTATGTGGGCAAAACTCAAAGAGAAGCCAAAGACCTCTTTTGCTGTAACCTGAGCATTCACGAGAGATACAATAATTGACCTTTGAGTTTTTCCCAGTTTCTCCTTGTTGGAGTTCCACTGCAAAAGTCCACTTGCTGAACACTTTGTCCCATCAACACATGCTCCATGTGGCTTGCATTTATGGAAATTGACTCTTTCATGAAACATCATTTAACAGATGTAGGCTCCATCACATTAGCCTTTATTTCTTCAGTTGTCTAACATGGTCTCCAATTACTTTGACAAATTTACTTCCTCAGAGAGTAACCTTTCAAAAGCCTGGCTTGAAACCTAGAACAGGTCCATTTGAAGTTTGGATTCTTGGGCTCAACTGTTGAGTGAGGATCTAAGCAGGCCTTCTGGGCAGCAGGTTCATTGTCCTCTGCTCCCCATCGCTGCCTGCTACTGTGTGCTCATCTGCATGCTCCAGTGCACAGAAGAGACTTAATATTGTCTGAAGAACAAGCAGTGACACTCCAGTTCAGCCCACATTGAGTGCAATTAAACATTCATGCATTGTGCAGTTATGTTAAGATGGAAGGATTTTCTCTAGTCCAATCCATTGAACATGTAAATGAAAAGGAGTTTCAGATGTAAGTTGCTGGTGCAAAGTGGGTCCTGCTGCAGAATTCCAATGTGTGGTAAGCATTCAACACAGTTTACAATAGTGTGAGAGAGAAGAAAATTTTGAGCTATAATACCTTAGATGGATATTTCTTATCAGGTATTGATGGTTAACCTTATGACTAACCTGATGAGGTCTCTAAACATCTTCCCAAGTTGCAGCCAGTTCGTTGGAATGTCATTAGTAAGACTTCCACAGAAGCAATGGAACATTTTGGGAGCATGTTGTGTATATGAACTTTCAAAAGTTGTTTAGTACAGTATCATATAATAGGCTTGTTAGCAAAATTGAAGCCCATTGGATTAAGGGAGCAGTAGCAGATTGGATTCAACATTGGCCACGGGATAGAAACACAGGGTTGTAGTGCATAGTTATTTTTTTGGACTGAAGGGATATACAGTGGGGATGAGTGTGCCCCCCCCCCCCCCCCCCCCCCGGGTTCAGTGCCAGATCACAGCTGCTTTTGATATACGTTAAAGATTGGACTAGGGGGTGCAGGGTGCAAGGTTGCCATTTGTAGATGACATAGAACTTTGAATTGTAGTAAAGTAACAAAAATGGTTATAGGCTTCAAGAGGACATAGGCTGATGCAATAGACAAACACATGGCAGATGAAATTCAATGCAGAAAAGTGTGAGGTGATATATTTTGGTAGGAAGAATGAGGACAGACAATGTAAGCTAATTTGCTAAAATTTTAAATGGGATGCCAGATCAGAGAGACTGGGGGGGAGGGGGGGTGGTTATTTGTGCATTAATCTTTGATGGTGGTGGGATAGGACAGATCATCAAAGCAACTAATAAGTGGGACAGGACAGATCATCAAAGCAACTAATAAGCATTTGGGAACCTGAACTTTATAAATAGAAGCAGAGTACAAAAGTCAGGAAGATATACTAAACCTGTATAAGACAGTAGGTTGGTCCCAACTGGAGAACTGTGCCAATTCTGGCATCACATTTTAGGAAGGATGTGAAGGCTTTGGAAAGGGCACAGAAGAGATTTATTAGATGGGTTACAGGGGTGAGGAATTATAGTTAAATGGATATACTGGAGAATCTGAGGTTGTTCTTTAAGAGTAGAGATGGCTAAGAGGAGATTTGACTGAGGTGTTTAAAATTGTGAAAGGTTCTGTAAATAAAGTTAAACTGTTTCCAGTTGCTGAAGGGCCAATAAGCAAAGAGGACAGCTTTAAGGCTAACTACTGGCAAAAGAACCTGAGGCAACATGAGAAAAACAATTTTACACAATGAGTGGTTAGGACTTGGAATACATTGCCCAATAGTGTGGTGAATCCACATTCAATATTAGCTTGCAAAAGGGAATTGGATAAACACTTGAATGATTAAAAAGTTGTATGGCTGTGGGGAAAGAGCAAGGACATTGGACTAACCAGATTGCTTTTGGAAAGAGCCAGCTCAGGCTCAATGGACTAAAAAACCTCTTTCTGTTCTGCACTATTCTATATGTGGTGCTGCACCATGTAGCTCTCTCTTGTGCACCAAAATTGCTGACAGTCATTTTGATGAACTCAAAGATCTTAAATCCTGCTACAAGTTTGGACAGTATGTCCTCTGAAAGCTGAGCTTCAAGCAGGAGGAGTTGGTTATGCTAGGTGCTTGCTGCTTTTGTGAAAATAGAGTTCACTTCATGCATTTTACTGGTTATCGCAACTGCCTTGTCTAGAAAAATCATCCTCAAAGATTTTTCTTTTATGTAATACCATTTACTTCTATGTTCAAGGTATAGGGCAGTCGGTTATTTTGTATAATAATGTTCCCAATGAATATTCATCCAATCAATACATAATTTTAGATATAATCTTACCTTGGTGTTGGGTTGACTTAAATGTGGCAACCCAGGTTGCAAACCTAAGGAGCTTTCAATGAACAGTAAAATATAATCTACACTGAGGGGCTCATACTTTACAGCTAAATGATTAAACCCAAAGGCACTGATCACACGCCATTGGACCAATACCTTCCCAGTGTGGCTGGCTGACGTACAGGTTTCCCTGCTGACGCAGCCCGCCTCCCAAACGTCAGTTCCTTTCCTTTATTTCCCCCTTTGTCAGAAAGATTAGGTGAATAGGAAGCTTCTGAAGGGTGTTATCGGTGTATTTGCTACGGTGGCGAATGTGAACATTCAATACAATGGTGAACGCGGCTTGAATGTGTCTCCTTTTTCGCTGGGGGAGAAGGATCTGTGTTTTAAAACATTTATTCGCGAAAGAATGGACTTTCTCGATTCCTTTTCAATCAAACGAGGGCTCGTTCGGCTTTGGTAATCCCCTCCCACTTTCCGGAAAGGTTCCACAGGTAAGTTTCAAGCGCGGCCAGAACTGTGTCACGTAGAAGACGCTGTCGTTCCGGGGGACTGCTTTCCGATTCGGCTTCTGTATTTTATTATTTTTTGTGTGTGTGATTGCTGCCCCAGGTCTTTGTTCCGTGTATCGATGGTGGTTGGCGTCAGCCAGATAAATGAGCTGAGCCGCAGGTAGAGAGGGAGAGTTATGTATGGATGGTGGTGCGGACTGCCGGAGATTAAAATGCTCGACGCTTACTCGGGTAGTTAGTGGAAAATTTCAAAAGTTTTAAAAAATAGTTACAGCGCTGGGGCATGAAAATAAAAATCACGCCAAGATCCCGAGACAGTGAGATTGTGTTGAAATTGTAGAATCCAAACTGGGCGATCGTGTTGGAATTACACTAGTGGGGACCTTGAAATCCCAGACTTTATGTTGGATATATTACAATACTTCGGACTGAGAGTAAATATAATTTAGTTGTAGGATAAATCCCATTGTACGACTTTGAGTGTTTAACACTTGAATATTCAGTTCACAGGACAGATGGCATCGGAGTTACAAATATTTGAGACTTTGGAATTTCCATCCCATTGAATTCCAGTTCTGGGTTAGAGATTCTCGCTGAGAGTTGAAGCCAAACTTCAATTGCAGTTATTGAATTGAACAGTCAAAGCTGTCGGAAGCTTTGCAAGCTATGTTAATCGGAGTATTTGCTGTTTAAACGGCGTAGAGACAGCAAACGCTGATCGATTGACATTAATTCTGGATGGGTGGGGATGTCGTTATAAATCGGTTCCATCGGGGAGGGGAGGTGATTCAATGTGTACTGGATCTCCTTGACGAGCCAGGCAGGTAACGCTGGTTAAGGTGGAGGAGAATTCAGCTCCAGGTTCTGTTTGTGTTAAAATTATCCTTCCAAATTTGCACTTTGCTATTCAAATGTTTGGCATGTCCCTCAAAATCGTTTGCACGGGACTTTTTGTAACACTGTGCCCCATCTATACCACAAAACTATTTCTAAATGGGTGTAAAGCTGTTCCTGATCTGAATTATTTTTGTGAAGGGCAAAATACCAGAAACGTTACCTTATTCTTTTTATAGATGCGGATTGACCTATTGTGTATCCTCACAAATGTTTTGTTTTTAATTCACTTTTGTTTACATTCTGGGCTGTACTGGAAACTGCATTGGCCTCACTCCTGCAACTGCACTTTTGCAGTTACTTAAAATTTACATTCACCGTTTTATTGAATTTTTTTTTACACTGAGAGTACTGCTGATGGTAGGATTACTACTCCTAATCTTGGTGGCACTCATTATCAAGATGGTTATCCCCAGAGCCTTTGATAGATTGAAGAACCACGGTTGTGTGGCTTTTGGGAGCTGCTGAGGTTCTTTTGTTGTTTGCCTGGTAAATATCTGGAGCCAATTCCATATATCTGTAAATTTACACCACTGTTTACTGGTGACATGAGTATGCAGATGTGCAGAACCACCTCATGGTCAATTCCTAGACTCTGCTATTTAAATTGTATTCCAGTTGGGGTAGTGTGATTTGGAAATACTATTCAAACTGCCTGTGATTTGCAAATATTACTGCAGTATTGTCTGACTTGCAACCTACATAAGCAGATGATGCTTATAATTTGGACTCTAATTTGATTTTGTTTCTGGGTTGTGAAATTCAGACTTGATTGCACACAATAGTAAAGACTTGGGGTCTAGCACCTTGAGTAATTGTCTTTCAAAGTCAGGCAAACAGAATTGGCAGTTAATCAGGCTGTAGAATTTCAATATCAAAAATAAAAATACCTGGAAAAGTCCATATGACTCTTCATACGGACTCGAAACGTTAACTGTATTCCTCTCCGCAGATACTGCTAGACCTGCTGAGTTTTTCCAAGTATTTTTATTTTTGTTTTGGATTTCTAGCATCCGCAATTTTTTGGTTTTATCTTAGTGTGGAATTTTGATGCTATGCTGAATTTAATTCCTGCTATTCAGAATAGGATTAACATGCTCAGTCATTACTTTATATTGTTATCAAAACATTTAACAAGTGCAAATTGAGTATTGTTGTTTGAGTCCTGATTGACCTGATTTCTGCTGCTATAGCTGAGGTAATCATGTAGTCTGAACCAAATGCATCTAGCAGGAACTCAAATGGTTAGCATTTGTATTAGTTAGCATTAAAATAAAAGTAGCATGATTGCCCTCCAATTTATAAATGCAGAAAACAACCCATTAAATTGCCAATCAAATTTCAACAGAAGAGTACATTCAAAGTTGGAATATTCTCACCCACAAGAATCTCCCACAAAGGTCAGGAAAAATGAAGTCAATTTTATCATTCAAATAGCAGTGCAAAGAACCACAGGCTGATCTTTCTTAGATGTATGCTAGTTTGCCTATTGAAACCTCTTAAAGAAACGTTTTACCTCCTTTTTCTAAATGTAACTGCATCTTTATAATTCTGAATTCTCTTTCTTGAAAAGTAATATTTTCCTATGATATATATTTTGAATTTTTGCATGGTTTCAACTACTATTATTCTCTAGAGTGGCTGTTAAGTGAAAAAAAAATAACTTGACCAGGTACATCTGTGTAATATGAAATGTGATAATTATTAAATATCCTTTATTTGTCATAATTATAATGGTGAGGTAGATTCTTAATCAGTAAGGGAATCAAAGGTTATGGGGAAAAGGCAGGAAAGTGGAGTTGGGGATTATCAGATCAGCCATGATCTCATTGAATGGAGGAGCAGACTCAATGTGCCGAATGGCCTACTTCTGCTCCTATGTCTTTATGGATTACCATCATAATGTTGCATTTTAGATGCATCCAGGAATTTTGTTTTATAATGCTCCTGTGAAGCACCTGAAGGTATTTTACTACTTTAATGGTGCCATTTAGATATGTTGTTGTTGTTCAGTCAATACTGGTTTTTATGTATTTTGTGAAGCTGTTATTAGGCACAAGAGAAAGCCATTCAGCCCTTTGAGTCTGTTTCACCGTACAATTAGATCATGGCTGATTTTATATCTTAACCTCCGTCTACCCTTCTTGTTTCTATAACCCTTAATGCCCTTGCCTAACATCGATCTCAGTTTTGATATTTTCAATTGATCTCACCTTAACAGCATTTTGGGAGAGAGCGCTCCAGATTTCCACTACCTTTTGTGTGAAGAAAAGCTTTCTGATATTACCCCTTAACAACCTAGCTCTAATTTTAAGGTCATGCCCTCATGTCTTCCTGAGAGGAAATAATTTATCTCTCTCCACCTTACCAAATCCATTGATCATTTTAAACACCTCAATTAGATCATCCCATAATCTCTTACATTTAACATAATATAAGCTTAGCCTATGCAGCCTGTGCTCATAATTCATCCTTTTTAATTGGTAAATGAATCCATACTTTCTGCGTTGGCCAAGTGCACAATTCTTCATCACATAAAGAGCACCTTCTGTAATGATGCAGTATTTCCTCTAAAAGGAATAAAGCATATTCAAGCAAGCAATGCATTCCAGGTAGGGACATTCAACAATTAGCCCCAGATCTTATTCCATATGCAAACATTTGAAGGTGGCCGGATATGCTTTATTTTTGAAAAAAAAGCATGCAGGGTCTGTGGTTTTATAAATAGAGGTAGAGAATACAGAGCAGGATAGTTATGCTAAGTCTTTAGAAATCATTGGTTAGGCCCAAGCAGAAAGATTGTGTACAATTCTGGGCACCACGATAAGGATGCCCAGGCCCTGGGGAGTGTGCAAAGGATATTTCCTAAAATATTAATTGAGGGACTTCAGTTATGTGGAGAGATTAATGGTATTGCAATGTTCTTCTTAAGAGCAGAGGAAGATTTAATAGAACTGTTTAAATCATGAAGGGTTCTGAGTAAATAAGAACATTTACTCACAGGCAGGAAGGTTGGTAACCAGAGGACACAAGATAATTGGCAAAAGAATCCCAGGAGCTTTTTTAATGCAGCGAGTTGTTATGGTCTGTAGTGTTTTGCGAGACAGAGCAGTGGAAACAAATTTCAGTGGTAACTTTCTCAAGGACCTTGATCTATACTTGAAAAGGAAACCATTGCTGGAATATTGGGAAAGAGCAGGGGCATGGAGCTAACTGAATTGCTCTTCCAAAGAGTCGGCACAGGTATGATGGGCCAAATGGCCTCCTTTTGTGCTGTATAACCTTATGATTTAAGATCAGGGCTGAGTAGAATCCATTTTGGAGCAGGGAATCAATAGATTGAATTAATTACTGCTGTAAGTTCACTGGCTGCAGTTTGGGCCTATCTCTAGCCCTCAAAAGTGAATGTGAACAGGCATGGACTGTGGATGTGAAGTACTTTTCTGTCATGGGTACTGCCAGCACCAGTGCTTGGGACATCAGTCCTCCACACTGTGATAATTGCTGGACAATCCGGGCGCTTTAGAAACCCTACCCCTCTGTTTCATAAGAACATGGAACTTAAGAAATAGTACCCGGAATAGGCCATTTGGCTCCTTGAACCTGTTCTACCATTCATTAAGATCATGGCTGATCCAATTGTGGCCTCAGCTTCACTTTTCTGCCTGCCCCCATAACCCTTGATTCCCTGATAGATCAAAATCTGTGTAACTCTGTCTCAAATGTATTCAATGGCCTAGCCTCCTGTGCTCTCTGGGTTAGGGAATTCCAAAGATTAACAACTCTGAGAAAACAAATTCTTCCTCATCTCCGTCCTAAACGAGAGCCCCTTATTTTTAAATCATGCCCCCTAGCTCTAGACTCCTCAATTAAGGGAACACCCTCTCAGCACCTACCTGTCAAGCCCCCTCAGAATTTCATGTGTTTCAGAAAGATCACCTCTCATTCTTCTGAACACCAATGAATATAGGCCCAACCTGCTCAATCTTTATTTATAAAACACTACTTTATCCCAGCAATCAACCTAGTGAACCTTCTCTGAACTGCTTCCAATGCAAGTATATCCCTCCTTAAACAGTACTCTAGGTGTGGTCTCAACAATGTCCTGTACAGTTGTAGCAGGACTTCCCCACTCTTATACTGCATTTCCCTTGCAATAAAGGCTAACACTCCATCTTCCTTTCTCATTACTTGCTGTACCTGTAGTCCCTCCATATAAAGAATATTCTGCTTTTTTCTTCTTCCCACCAAAATAATCTGCACATTATACACCATCTGCCACATTTTTGCTCACTCCCCCAGCCTATGTATATCCCTTTACAGACTCTTTGTATCCTCCTCACAACTTGCTTATCTCTCAAGATGAATTTGAGAATCTCCTGTGATACTGAAAAGATCTTATTTATACTACATCATGGTGAGTACAAGAAAGAGTAGGTTGGGGAGCCTGGATGGGTTTGAATTTGTCTGGGAAGTAGGTGAGTCACAGATCTGGAATTTTCAACGCCATACATTTGCTGAAGCAATTCTTCTTTGGGTGTAGTAGTTGGCTGCATCACCCTTTTATTTAGGGAATTGAATATTCATGTGGGTTTCAATTCCTGATCATTATCCAGTAACCCTAGCTGAATGTACATATATATACATGGTTAAACTGATGACACTACATCTGGATGGAGAAAAATTAGTGCCTGTGACTCTGTAGCCTGACAAGGAGTTGGAAAGAGGAAAATAGGAGCGAAAAACAGTCCAAATTATCCCCAAAGTCTTGCTTTGCATAAACGAATAATATGAGGCATATGACATCATGAAGGACTTGTTCATACTTTGTCATGTGGGGCTCAGGAATGCAAAAATTCAGCAGCAAGTTTCACTGATCCATGAGCTCATCTTAAGGAGTGGATTTATTCATTTTTCTGAGGTTCTAAAACAATTGAGTTTAGTGACAATTAGTAATGAGGCCTTCAAGTAACATGTTTATTGCTGTTTGATCCCCACCTAGGTCCTGCTGTGTTGCTAAGTATTGTAGCTCCACCTTGTAATGTATTTTGACTTGTGTTGTTGCCATCACAGCAGAGATAAACCCAATATTAACAAAGTGTACCCGATAAGTGGCTTAATGCACTGTACATTCTGGCATCCCAATAAGAGTGATCCAAGATTGGTTCAATTCCTCATCAGTGGTTGGGCTGAGAATGAGAAAAATTAGGCAGAGTTCCAACTTCTGATTATTGCCTCTTGGCTCCTGGTGTAAAGTGGTGTTTTTACATTTTGTGGGGACAATGTTGGGCTTGGCAATGATTCCTCTAGCAGTCATGCAATTTTCTGGCAATCACTGTCTCACAGGTGGGAACTGGCCTTTTGGCAATATATTAAATGGCTCCCTGCCAATACTTGTGGAAGCGCATCCAATTATGGGCCACTGTTTTACAGAGAGCAAATTAAAGGAACAGAAACCAAACAGAAACAATTTTGTGCCCTCCAATTTTTGCTGCTCTGCTGAATGTACATTGACTTGGGTGGTTCTTGTGGACAGCAGTTACTCTCTCGAACCACCCCAAGTGGCTATTGCTCATGTGTAAGCTATAAGAGTAAGTGTGGAGGACCTCATAGCTGAGTGTGCCTTTGTTTTTAGTCAAGCATCTGCACGTTTCCACTTCCTTTAGGTGTCACTGGATTGTGGGCATGATTGCTAACCCATGGGCACTGAGATTAGTTGTAGCAATTTTTCCCACACAAATATACTTTTTTAAATAAAATTTGGAAAGTACATTATGTAACAGTTCATTTTTTATTTGTTCTTGGGATGTGTTTTCCTGGCAAGGCCAGTACTACATTTATTGTCCAACCCTGAGAAGGTGATGGTGAGCTGCCTTCTTGAACCACTGCATTCCATGTGGTGTGGGTACACCCACAGTGCTTTTTTGCTGTAGCAGTTTGATGCAACTGAGTGGCTTGCTGCACAATTTCAACCACTTTGTTCTAGGTCTGGAGCCACATCTAGGTCATACCAAATAAGGATAGCAGGTTTCCTCCCCTGAAGGACATTAGAGAACCAGATGGGTTTTTACAACAAAATGGTAGTCTCATGATCGTTATTGCTAAGACTAGCATTTTATTCCAGATCTTTTTATTCATTGAATTTATATCCCCTCAGCTGCCATGGTGGGATTTGAACTTGTCTCCAGAGCATTGTCCAGGCATCAGGATTACTGGTGCAGTAACGTTGCTACTATATACTATCTCCACCCCCCGCAATTGACATTACATAAAGTGCAATACAGTTCAATTTTTGTCATCATGTGGCACTCTGAGGTGCCTCACTACACTTACAATTTCAGGTTATACTTGCAATATACATTAGATGTAGCATCCCTTCCCCTGCCTTGGCTCAGCTAACTTGGCACAGATTGAGACTGGGACTTTCCTGGTCAGCGATGATGCTTCACCCTTGAGTCATAATGACTATGCTTACTCACAAGTTACCCTTTCAGCCACATCTACAGTGACGATTATCTTGTCACACTTCTATTGAGAACCGCGGACCTTAATTATTAATGGCTGCACATAATTAAAGAAAATGTATTTAAAAATTGCAAAGCAACTGTGCCTAAGCAAAGGCTTGTCTCTGATGCCCTCTGCAGTTGAATATCTCAGTTGTGGAGAATGACTGCTTTGAGGCACTGAATTATGTCAGGCAACATGGAACTGTGTGTCAGCAAGATTTGTATTTTCTATGGGGATGACTGGGGGAGAAAAGTGGGTGAAAACCCACTAGAAAATGACCCAGAGGAGTCAACAAAGGCTCTTTCTGGTTGCAGGTATGTTAAAACCAATTCCCCTGGGAGTTATTAGAAGCTAGTTCAGAAAGTGGTGACCCAGTGTACCTGGGCATGTGCTTATCTCTCTCATCTCAATTGGTCTGCAATGAAATAAGGGGTAGTATGGACAGTTCTTTGATTTTTTTAAAGTCCACAATTTAAAATAGAAACACATAACAACTTTAGCCAGATTTATTTTTGTGCCACTGTACTGTGTACTGTGCCATGCATGTTGTGTAATGATACAGTTTTATGATATCAGGCATGCTGAATCTACTCAGGATAATTAATAGCCCCAAAACAGGCCATAGTTTGTATCAAGAAACCCAGAAAAAGATGGGCCTCCAGTGCTATTGTGGAGATCATATGTTTGTATTTGTTGCACAAAATTTGTGTGTTGGGAGTCAGCAGCATTATATTTTGCTATGGTGTACATACGGTAAGCAGAATTGTAGCCTTTCTTTCGCTACAGCACATTGATGCTCGTATGCCAAGCAAGCTTGGTGACAACATAGTTATACAATTACAGTATGAATGATTTCCATCGATAAACAGCACCAGGTTGAGAGACTAGAAACAGAAGCTGATCGCAGAGTGCAGTGACCTTTCAGGCCTGTTGCATGTAAAGGTTGCAAGAGGCTACATTCTGCTTAAGTCGGATCATTTATGGAATTCTTACCGGGTCTGCATTGAATAGCATTGCGGCCAGGAAGGTTTGCTAAAGCTTGTTTATGTTCCAGTAGTGTGGTGAATGGAGAAATAACACGAACCACAGAACCCTGACTGACCTGGCCAAAAGCCTTCTAAAACATAGACTATGGTAACACTCAGTTCCAGTTAAGTGAATACTTTCTGTTAAGTGAATTTTTTATAGTCGGCTGGCAAATAGAAATCCATTTTGGATTTTTTTTTTCTGGAAGTTTGCAGTGGCTTTGCAATTTTTCATATGTTTTCTTTAATTATGTGCAGCCATTAGTAATTAAGCCCTGAGGATATCTGAAGGGTGACAACAACATAAGTGTCACTGTAGATGTGGCTGAAAGGGCAACTTTTGATTAAACCCAGTCATTATGACGCAACGGTGATACCCTGATTTATAGTATTCGTGTGGAACAGTCATCAATGATGAGGTAAAAACAAAAAACTGTGGATGCTGGAAATCCAAAACAAAAACAGAATTACCTGGAAAAACTCAGCAGGTCTGGCAGCATCGGCGGAAAGAGGGTTTAGAGAATGTCGATGCAACTCTACCAGGGCCCCAAGCCTAAAGTGGCATTAATTTATGTTTACCAGGACACCAGGCTGAGAGAGCAGGAAAAATGATCTTCTTTCAGTTAGATGAACTTAAAACCATATTCATTCATTAAATGATGAACTAACTTCTTAATTTCCATTCAATTTATAATCAAAAATGAATCTTGAAATTTTACTCATTGGCACCAAAACTCAGCATCTGGGGGTGGACCCCAAAGAACATGATATACCAAGCCCCCAAATTCTTCTCGATGGCCCTGAGAATAACATCAGTAGAAATTCTTCAAACCAGATTTACTGTGATGGCAATGAACACATTTTAATATGCTGCAAAATCTAGCACAATATGCATTATCTATCAATTTGGGGACATGTTTCTGTCTCTTAATATATTAAGTTTGTTACAGGTGTCATGTGCTGCTCCTTTGGGCAACATCATTCTGTGATACACTGGCACACTCGCAGCAGCAGTGGATGGTGCACCGTAAGCTCCAGAAGCTGCAAAACTCTTACCTATTCATAAAGCATCATTTAATGCATTGTTCAGGAAAATCTGCTGGTTCTGACTGACTGTGGTCAGATTCGGTAGGGGGGATTTACATTTTAGAAATGATTCCTCTCCCTCCTTGAAACTTCTCTTCAACTGATCCCATGCACACTGATCCAAAGCAGCTCTTTGACACCTCAGCTGATAGCGATCACATGGCACTGCTGTGAAGAAGAGCTGGGGAGTTTTCTCAGTGTCTTGGCCAATACTTATCCCTTAACCAATATCACCAAAATAGATTATCTGGTCATATTTACACTGTGGGACTTTGCTCTGTGAAAATTGACTGCTGCCTTTCCAATATTATAATATCCACCATTCCAATACAATACCCAAGTATCAACAACCTGGGGGTTACCATTGACTAGAAACTGAACTGGACCAACCATGTAAATATTATGCATGAGTGCAACTCCCTCAACATTCAAGAAGCTGGATGCCATCCCAGACAAAGCAGCCCACTTGATTGGCACCCCATCCACCACCTCCAGCATCCACTCCCTCCATGACGAAGCACAGTGGCAGCATTGTGTACTATCTACATGCATTGTATTTAGATGCATCTAGATGTATTGCAGCAACTCACAAGGCTCCTTCAACAGCACCTTCCAAATCCACGACATCTGCCATCTAAAAGGACAAGGGCAGCAGGTGCATGGGAACATCACCTCCTGCATATTCCCCTCCAAGCCACTTACCATTCTGACTTGGAAATATACCGCTGTTTCTTCACTGTCGCTGGGTCAAAATCCTGGAACTCCCTCCCAAACAGCACTGTGGGTGTACCTACACCACAGGGACTGCAGTAGCTCAAGAAGGCAGCTCACCACCACCTTCTCAAGGCCATTTAGGGATGGGCAATAAAAATACTGGCTTAGCTAGCGACACCCACATCTTGTGAAAGAATAAAAAATAGTTACTGTGCTTCAAAGAGTACCTACATTGACCTAAAGTGCTTTGAGACATCCTGAGGTCAGGAAAGGGGTGTTATGTAAATACAAGTCTTTCTTTCATCCATGTGGTTATTTTTCATGTGGGAACCTGGAGAATGAATGTGATCAGTAGCCTATTTGACCATGGAGGCACAACACAGCTGATCCCAATTGTGCCCTCATTTGATGTTCATGTGCATATTCCAGCAGGACTCACTGGTTGGCAGTTAAGAGTGGGGTCTCCAGCTCATGATTTTTAACCCCCTTGTGGGGCAACTTGGGTCAGTTTTAATACTATAGCTGAGTTCCGCAAACTCAGTATAGACTTGTAGCTTAAGTTCTGTTGCTTCCATCCCTTGGATGTAATAAAATGAACGTGTAATGAAGCTCCATTTTTTTTTTGTAGGGTGCCTTCTCATTACTGAGGACATTATCAGAGGAAAAAGAAAATTTAGTCTTTTCCAAAACAGTTGAATGAGAACAGGCTGTCGCTTGGACAAGCTTTAAGCAACTTTTGTTCTAGTTGCTTCCCAATGTTTGAGGAAAGTCCATAGAGATGAAATGTATGAAAGCTGCTTCATTACATGCTTAGCAGAAGTGGGCTTTAGACACTTGGCTTGGCTAGTTTATCACTGTTTTTGCTGCCTTTTCCTAGTTTCTGTTAAAACCATCCTATTAACCATAAAGGCGATTGTTTCACTGGTAGGGTTGGAAAGCTGGAATGTACAGAGGTATTTGTATACTATGAATGCATCACAACTGGCATCATATTAAGACCTATAATTTGTTTATAAACATTCTCATGTTAACTTTTTGAATTTTATTTTTAAACATTTAACAAAAAGTCAACTTGGTCACGTGTTACTGATTTTTGTGGAGTCTGCAATGTCGATAGTGGTGGTGAAGGAAAGCATATAAGTCGTGGAATAGGATAGCAGCAAGGCCGTGAAGAAACTTAGATGAAAAATAAATCCAGGAATGAAGTGAGCACAGGAATGAAGAAATTTCGAAAGATAAATGACATGGGGGAAGGAGAGCGTATGACAGAAAATAGAGAAAGGGGAGAGCAGTAGTCTTAGAAGCAGAGAGAATAAATTGACAATGGGCTAAATAGACAGAATTTTAAAGTTTTTTTTTTGCAAGCCTATATTTATTTTCCCATTGTTTTGAAGGTGTTCATTAAGAGTTCAGTGTTCCTAGTTTATTGTTGCAGAATGTGAGATTTTATCAGTGGTCCCATGCTGCACCTTTGATTCTTTGGAAAAAGTACTGATAGACTGGTGTGCTCTGGAGATCACAAACTTGTAAAAGGAATGACCACAGCCTGTCCTGATTACTCCATTACTAAAGGCTCAGCCTTGTGTGTTACTGGGCCAGGCACATAAGGAAGATCCCAACTTCATTCCCTGGTCTGGTGAGTAAGCCGACCTCTGCTGGAGTAAATAACTCGTGTGAGGTGGTGCATTGGAGCGGTGAATTTATTTTACTTCAGTGCCAAAAAGAAAGTGGCAACTGAAACCAAATACAAAGCTCCATTAACACCAGCGACAGTTTGTTTGCCTACCATCAGTATGCAAAGACATGTTTCAGATTAACTTTCAGAAGATTGAAATTGAAATATGAACGATGCATAACAAAAACAGAATTACCTGGAAAAACTCAGCAGGTCTGGCAGCATCGGCGGAGAAGAAGAGAGTTGACGTTTCGAGTCCTCATGACCCTTCGACAGAACTTGAGTTCGAGTCCAAGAAAGAGTTGAAATATAAGCTGGTTTAAGGTGTGTTGGGGGGGGGGCGGAGAGAGAGAGAGAGAAGTGGAGGGGGGAGGTGTGGTTGTAGGGACAAACAAGCAGTGATAGAAGCAGATCATCAAAAGATGTCAACAACAATAGAACAAAAGAACACATAGGTGTTAAAGTTGGTGATATTATCTAAACGAATGTTCTAATTAAGAATGGATGGTAGGGCACTCAAGGTATAGCTTTTGTTTTGGATTTCCAGCATCCGCAGTTTTTTTGTTTTTATCTATGAACGATGCATGTTCATTATCACATGGTGTTCTCTTCGCCATGATTCAGCAGGCAAATCACAGCACGCTCTGTTAAATTATTAATCGTAGCATCTAATAGCTGCTGCACTGCCCTTTCTCTGCATTCCTTGTAGGTAAACTTCCGAACATTTGGGGATTCTATTCATTATTAAATGAAGGAACAAGTCATGATAATGTAAATAAAGCAGGGAGCAGTGGGCAGATCTCCTTCCATTTTCTCAGATGGTTCATGTTGATTTGCATGGAGCCAACAGGCATATAGCAGCTGGATAATGAAATGGAAAACAAGTTGACTTGCTGCCAAGCCTCTCTTTTTGAAAAGGAGCCTATAGCAGAGCTGGCTCACAGCTGCTTTCAAATACAGATCCTGTCCTGGTGAAGGCAGTTCCTATACAGAATGGGCAGGGTTATTTGACAACTTTGTATAGTGACAGGTGTGTCCTTTCTGATAAAAGGTATTCTTACAATAGCTATGCACAGAGGTTGCTTGCTATTGGTCCCTTATTCTTGGAGCTAATGGAACAATTGGAATTTTGTGACATTTGTTGCTGGATTATTTTCAGATTAAAATCAAAACATCCATTTAAAAGTATCACGCTTAGACTAGAGATCAAATTTACAAAGATTCCTTGCATACGTTATGAGCTCCTTTTAAGCCCCAATATCCAGTGTGTGAAACACACACATGAGTAACCTAGATGAAATGCAGATAAGCGAAATCCAAACAAAACCATCATGATGATTTCACAAAAGATATTTAGAATCTTACTTGGCTCATGCAAAGAGTGAGTCCTGACTCTCACTGGGCTAAGGTTTCAGGCTCTCTACACCTATGCCCTAGTGGTCATTCTTTAGATGAGTTCAGACAGTGAATGTCACTAAGCTTTTTATCTAAAGGGAATATGACAGCTGAGCTCAATTCTGTTCCAACCTAAGGCACGCTTTAGTGGGGAATGACTGGATAGTGAATTGGAATTCTAATACTGGCTGAATTTCCTTACCCTGGTCCAGAGGCACTGATACCCTACTTCTGATAGAAATTAAGTGATGGTGGTAGTTGCGTTTCAAACCACCTCCTCCCTTTAACCCGAAAACTATATTTTCTGCAGTCCAGTGAGAGGGATTGTGATTCCTGCCACAGCCTATGTTTCACAGTTTTTTGTAAATTTCCCTAAGGCCAAAATTTTCTGTCCCCGCACGCCAATGCCTAAAATGACACACGGTGACATTGGGCGTGCATCCCGACGTCCCGATCTTTCATTCGATGGGTGCGCACCGGAGTTGGCTGCGCACCTGCCGAACTGTCAAAGGCCTGTTAAGGCCATTAATAATCTAATTAACCAATTTGACAGGGCTGCCCATCCAATCTTAAAGTTGGCAGGCGAAGGGCCCAGGCGGCCTTTGCATTTTTATGAAATCTCATCCACGGGCTGGATGAGGTTTCATGAAGGGTTTATTAAATAATTTTTAAACATTTCATAAACATGTCCCAGCTCATGTGACACTATCACATGAGGGGACATTTATAAATGATTATCAACTTCCTTTATTGTAAACTTTAAAACTGAAGTTAATCTTTCTGAGGCAGCTCCGTGCCTCAGGGAGGTTTCTGCGCGTGCGCAAATAGAGCGCAGGCCCCTCCTCTCTCCGCCTGCGCAGGTAGCACTGAGCACTACCAGGCACGCGTCACACTTGGCAGGCCTTAATTGGCCTGCCCACATAAAATGGCGGCGATTGGCCCCGCTCCCAATCGGCCCACCCAACAGGGAGAAAATTGTCCCCTAAGAGTCTATTGATGGCTATGCAGATATTGAATCTCTGGTGGTCTATAGTTATAGATTTTCCTTTCTTTTGCTAATTTTCTTCCCTCCCTTCAAAACATTTACAAAACCACCATTGAGCTTCAAAAGCTAATCTATTGTTTGAAGTATTTTGAGATGTTTGAGAAATATAAGCTGCTGCATTAATGCAAGTCAGTTGGCCATTCAAACACCTATTACTACTTTTACCTCTTGCTAACTTGATCACTAGGTAGAAACCAATGCCATTTTGATGCTTAGACCAAAAAACAGAGAACTTGGATTTGACAAACAAATTTTGGACTGTTGGGAGACTGCTCCTAAGTCATAAATAATTCAAGTACTCATCCTATTTTTCAGTATTATCAACATTTCCCCTTGTTTTGTTGTGTTATGAAATGGTTCTGTACTACTGATGGACATTTTGCCCTCAAGGATTCCTGGCATAGTTCTGATTACACAAGGCGTAATTAATTTCGAGAAATCTGATCTAAATATAGCAACTGATTTTCTTCTACTTTCTTATTTCCATAGCAGAAAGCATCAAGTGAAAATCCAGAGAACTGAATAGCGTATTAAATTACAGTAACGATGACACACACAATACTGGGTATTGTAACTGTCAAAACTGTATAACACTGATGTTTCGAGACCTATTGTTTGGCCAGTGTCATAGTCTGGAATATCATGGAGGTGGGGGGGAGGAGGAATGCAAGTTGAATATTTAAATGACCAATGTTAATCAATTCTATTGGGATGGCCTATGGTGTGGGATGCAGTTTAAATGTGAATGTCTAACCTAAGGATGGCTGGTGATGGAAATATCACACTTAAATATGATGTTCACCTACTGTGCTTGTTATACTCACCACTGTATTTTGAAGCTAGTTTTTTTTCATATATATATTGCGGTTTTGTGATCAATGTCAGGGATTTATATACTGTACTATGGAACACATCTTTTTTGCATCCAGTTTTATCATGAAGTACCCTTGGGTCAGATTTAATATAGCCAGATTCAAGGCATCCTCTGCTCTCCCCTCTGGCAAGAAGCCTTATCCAAAGGCATATAGTTTCTACTTTGATTTCTAACAAATTACCTATCCCGTGCCCTCTCTTGAAATTGACAATTTAATGCAACTAAAACCACGTTTTGGGTCATTTTGAGCTGATTCTTACCTGCTACTGACTAGGTTGAGAGCACGTAAATGTAATTAATAAAATACTGCTATATCTAGCAGAGGGAGCAAACCTTTCTAAACAAATAGACAAAATTCATCACATTTCACACCTCATTAGATAAGATGTTAATAAAATGCTCAATGCTTCCCGTCTCCATTTCCAATAATGGGTCAGCAATAAGAAACATTACATTAGTCTGTTCCACTGTCTGTCAGTTCAGATAAACTAAAAAGAAATGGCTTCATTTATATTGTACCTTTTCACAACCTCACTTTATTGGCTTTGGAATATTCTATGTTTGAAGTGTAGTTACTGTTGCAACGAAGGAAGCACTGCAGCTAATTTGCACGTAATAATTAAACAAATGACCAAATAATCTGTTTCAGCGATGTTGGATGTGGGATAAATGAACATTCCAGAGAAGATTAGAGAGAACATGCCTGCTATCCTTCAAATAGTGTATTGGGATTTTTTTTATGTCATCCCCGAGAGGGCAGGTTTAACATCCCATCCAAACGATGGCACCTGCTCCAGTGTGGCACCGGAAGGGTACTACACTGAAATGTTAGCCCAGCATTATGTGCTCAAATCTCTGGAGTGGGGCAAACATCTGAATCAGGCAAAAGTGGTATCACTGAAACTCAGCTGACATTATAAACTACTTTATGAAATATGCTGTCCTAACAACCAAATTCGTGTCTGAACAAAGGCATTGAAAGAACAAATAAAACTCACTTTAGGACAATGAAACAGAACAGCTGGAAATATTTAGCAGGTCAGGCAACATCTGTTGGGATAACAGAAGTCCGTTAACATTCAGGTCATTACTTCCAAGTTTTGTGTCATCTGAAAATTTTGAAGTAAAGTGAGCTGTGAGAAGGATGGTGTTGGACTTCAAGAGGACGCGGTGTTGGTGGTATAGGTGGACATGTGGCAGATGAAATTTAAGGCAGAGAAGTGTGAAGTGATACATTTTGGTGGGAAGAATGAGGAGAGGGAAAAAAGAAAGTAAAAGATACAATTCTAAAAGGGATGCAAAACAGAGGGACCTGGAGGTATATGTGCACAATTCATTGAAGGTGGCAGGGCAGGTAGAGAATGTGGTCAATAAGATATTCATGATCCTGGTCTTTATAGATAGAAGCTTAGACTAGGACCGCAAGAAAGTTATGAACCTTTGTAAAGCACTGGCTCTACTTCATTATTTTGTTCAATTCTGGGCACCATACTTTTTAGGAAGGATATGAAGGCTTTGGAGAAGGTGCAGAATAGATTTACAAGAACGGTTCCAGAGATGAGAGACTTTAGTTACATGGGTAGATTGGAGAGCTGGGGCTGTTCTCCTTAGAGAAGTGAAAGCTAAGAGGAGACTTGATAGAGGTGCTCAAAATCATGAGGAATCTGGACAGAGTAGACAGAGGAACTGTTCCCATTAGCAGAAGGGTAGAGAACCAGAGGGCACCAATTTAAAGTGATTGATGAAAGAACCAAAGGTGACCTGAGGAAAAGGTTTTTTTACAAAACAACTGGTTAGGATCTAGAATGCACTGCCTAAGAACGTGATGGACGCAGATTCAATTGTGGCGTTCAAGAGGGAATTGGATAAGCACTTGCAGGGAGAGAGAATTTGCAGGGCTTTGGGGAAAAGGCAGGGGAGTGGGACTAGCTGAGTGCCTCATGCAGAGAGCTGACATGGACACAAAAGGCAGAATGGCCTCTTTCTGTGCTTTAGCCATTCTATGATTCAATGAAGACCATTCTTCATTTTAGAACAGCTGCTTCCCTTTCAACTTACTGTCAAGGTCTGATTGTGCAATCAGTTACATATAATGGTCATTGTTGCCATGGACAAATGAGGTCCTCTCAGGGAAATGGCCATTTAAAAAAAAAAATGATACCACAAAATAAAAATACAAAATCACCTGCAGCCTGCCTTACAATAGGCTGTAAAGGACACGGTACATACTGAAACAGCAGTAGGTTTCCAGTACAACTGGCATACAGCCTGATGTGAGAAGGAATATTAAAAGCAATTTATCTGTGGAACTCTGTGACAATGAAACAAAGTGCCATTTTATTAATGTTACTATTTTGTGTAGTCTGGACTTAGCCCAAAGCTGTTTTCAGCTCTCCTTATGTTCAGTTCAGTGCTTTAGAACTGAGTTGATGCTGCCCCATTTTTACAGTATTGTGTAATTTATTTCCTATCCCTGATTTTTCTCTTCTCCCTGAAGGTGCTGTTACTGAGAGCACTGAGTACCTTGACCAATTGTCAGGTCTGAACCTGGTCACTGGTTGCTGTCAAACTACTTGATTGTGGGGATCATCACAGCTGAGCTTGACCCTATCCTAGCATCATGTTCAAACATGTGCATTCCAGAGGGATCACTGGATCAGGAATAGAATCATTGACTGACTGATTTCTCAAAAACCTGATTGTTGAGGTGCTGAGGCTAATTTTAGAACTCATACTGACATCCTGGCTGATCACTGAGCAGAAACCAGAGATCAAACTTGGGCGTTCCTGGGCTGTGCGGATCAGATCCCCACGTAGAAAGTCTTTTACCAGCCCAGCCATTGGGTGAGTCCATGTTGTGTTGTACAAGTCAAAAGGATCATTTTTACTGCGTGCTACATGCAGTCAGAGTTCCATAATTTCTAATGGCTTGCTTTCTTCTGGTAAGCTTGGAAGCATCTTAGTGTCTGGAACAGAATGGGCGACTACAGAGCAAGACAACTGAGGAAGCTTGAGACAGATAATAGCAAAGTTTGATCCACTTGTAATTTGGACCTTTGGATTGTTTTACGTCTTGTAACCATATAACCAGCAGTATGCACAGAATTGGATTTTGTTGGAGGTTCACTACAGCTAAAGATTATATTGTCAAATTGTGTTACTAACAGATACGTAGCAGCTTGAAAGCAAGGTACTATGCTTCTTATTCCCCTCCCAAATTAGTAATGGTATGGGCGACTATTACTTTAATGAGGTGCATGCATCGGCAAAAGAATGAAAGCAGCTAGAAGGGTACTGGCCTCCACCGAACAGAGCTAATGATGCCTCAGTTTGATTCATAGGTGAACAGGCCTGATCAAAGACCTTTCGGGTGGTTGAATATAAATGTAACATATAAAGGTGCATTTGTCAGAGGTGACAAATTGAGAAACACCAAAGGAACAGGCCATGGCCTGCAGTACAGGATCCCAGCAAAGTTGGAAAGAGTATGAGTCAGTGAGGTAAATCAGGAATTAGTTGTTGGTGGTCCAAACTTTGGTTTAAAACCTGTAGGTTGTGCAAGGATGCGCACACTAAGAAAGATGAGCAGTCTCATTGATTTGATGTCATGGAAAAGAAGAGGTACTGATGCAATGAGTTAATTGAACCCACTACTTATTGAACAAGGCCATCAATTTAGAGTCTTCTCTAATGGGCAGAATTGTTCAACCGATCCCTGTTTAATGAAAAAGAATCTAAGCAGTGATCTAGCTGAACCAGAATGAGCTTCACATTTTCAATAACTGTCATAAAATAGATCATTTAGTTAAAATGGAATTTAAAAAAAAAAATAGTCTCCTCATAGGTGACTTCACGTACTGCATTTCCAGCTCCGAAAAAAAATAATTGAAATGGGTCAAGAAAACAACAATTTATTTTTTTTCCCAGGAGATAGTTGCAAGATTTTCTATATTTATTGAAACCTATGTGGTCTTTTATTATTTTTGCAAGTGAATAGGACCTTAAGGTGATAGTTGCTGCTGCTGGGATCACTATCTCACTTGCCCACATGCGGTTTGCATCATGGGCTCCCACATTAGATAGTGGACATGAACATTGTGCATCTTTAATATGTCAATTCCCAGATTGCTATCCAAGACCCTGACTTGCATGCATTTCTGTCTGACATCATTGTTTATTTTTGCCTGACATACTTACACTTGACTCAACATAAAGCTTACCCTGGACTGCAAACAGATATAATCAACTGTTCTGGTGAATCCCCTACAGGCTTACTTATATCACTGTAACAAAAAAAACCTCAAGGTATTTAAAAATCGTTGATGTGTTTTCAGTGGTGCATGCATCATATTGCTGCCGTATACTAGAATATAGTAAATATAATATGGTATATAATATATTTAAAAACCCTAAAACAGTGGATTTTTGCAGAAACTTTAGCATTGTCAAATGTATTTAGAGTTGAATCTTCACCCCTGATGTCCTAATACTTTCCTTTGCACAGAGCTTCTGTATATGCAGTTTGTCTCTTTGTGTTACTTTGAGTTACTTAGTGATTTCATTACCTGTCAAATAAACTTTTGTCAAAATCTCAAAAATCCAATCCTGCAAGATGTTTGTATTTGAATTGAATGTCTTGACTCTCTTACTTCAAACATCTAAGACAAACAAGTGTTGCAACCATTGTATCAAAAATAAATTGGAGAATGTTTTCTTTGAGTGAAGCTGGCATTTAAACCCTTGTGTCACAGGGATGAGGAATTTAAATTATATGGAGAGTAGAAAAGATGTGACTGTTCTCCTTAAAGAAGAGAAAGCTAAGTAGCGAATTAATAGGCATTGAAATATGAAGGATTTTGATGGAGTAAATAAAGAGAAGCTGTTTACATTGGCATGGGGGTCAGTATTAGAGGATACGGATTTAAGATAATTGGCAAAAGAGCCAAAGAGGAGATGGCAAATCTAAAACAAATGGAGTTATGATCTGGAGTGTATTGTCAGAAAGGGTGGTGGAAGCAAATTCAATAGAGAAAAAGGAATTTATTTGGGGCAGGGCTTTGGAGAAAGAGCAGGGATGTGGAACTAATTGGAGAGCGCTGTCAAAAGAAATGTGCTGTAAGATTCTATACTCTATTAATGAATGCCCTGCCAGGTCTTCCTCGTTGTCACATTAAGATCAGTGCTTCCAACAATGATCAACTTCCAATGTAAATGTGCTGAGCCAGGGAGGCATGAAAAAGATAAAGTCAAACAGGAACTGACAGTACTTTAGTAAAGTAAAATTAGAGCATTCTTTGTAGTTGCTGGGTCTCTGCTTTTTTAATTGCTTTTCCTATGTTCTAGTATTAATATAAAATGCTCCTTTACTTGTAGATAGTGAGTACCATTTTTTCTTTATTGATTCGCAGGACGTGTACATCACTGGCAAGCCCAAAATTTTATTGCTCATTCCTAATTGTTCTTGAGAAGGTGATGATGAGCTACTGCCTTAAACTGCTGCAGTCCATGTGGGGAACCTGCTCCCATAGTGCTGTTAGGTAGGGAGATCCAAAATTTTGACCCAGTGATGATGAAGCAACAGTGATATTTCCAAGTCACGTGTAACTTGGAGGTGGAATGGCGATCTCTGACCTGCTGTTTTGGCCACAGAATTTCTATAGCTGGTCCAGTTACATTTTTGGTCAATGGTAACCTCCCAGGGTGTTGTTGATGGGGGATTCGGTGATGGTAATACTATTGAATGTCAAAGGGAGATGGCTAAATTCTGTTCTGTTGGAGTTGGTCATTGTCTGGCACTTGTGTGATGCGAATGTTACCATTTATGAGCTCAAGCCTGAATATTATCCATGCCTTGCTGGATGTTGGTGTGGACTACTTCAATAACTGAGGAGTTGTTAATGAAACTGAACACTGCAATCATTAGCGAACTTCCCCATTTCTGATCATATGATGGCAAGAAGGTCATTGATGAAGAGGTTAAAGATCAACGGGACTAGACAAAGTAAACATGGATTTATGAAAGGGAAATCATATTTGACAAGTCTGCTGGAGTTTTTTTGTGGATATAACTAGCAGAATAGATAAGGGAGAACTAGTGGATGTGGTGCATTTGAATTTTCAGGAGGCTTTTGATTAGGTCCCACATAGGAGGTTAGTGTGTAAACTTAAAAGCACGTGGGATTGGGGGTAATATATTGGCATGGATTGTGAATTGGTTAGCAGATAGGAAATAGAGAGTAGGAATAAATAGGTCTTTTTTCGGAGTGATAGGCAGTGACTGGTGAGGTACCGCAGGGATCGGTGCTTGAGCCCCAACTATTCACAATATATATCAATGATTTGGATGAGGGAACCAAAAGTAAAACTTTCAAGTTTGCTGACAAAATGAAACTTAGTGGGAATGTGAGTGATGAAGAGGGTGTTAAGAGGCTTCAATGCATTTAGGCAGTTTGAGTGAGTGGGCAAATACTTGGCAGATGCAGTATAATGTGGCTGACTGTGAAGTTATCCACTTTGGTGGGAAAAAACAGAATAGTAGAGTACTATTTAAATGGTGGTAGTTTGAGAAATGGTGTATGAAGGGATCTGGGTGTCCTTGTACACCAATCACAGCAAGCATGCAGGCGCAGCAAGCAATTAAGAAGGCAAATGGTATGTTGACCTTCATTGCGAGAGGAGCAAGGATGTCTTACTGCAGCTGTACAAGGCTTTGGTGAGACCACACCTGGATATACTTGCCATTGAGGAGTGCAGCGAAGGTTCACCAGACTGATTCCTGGGATGGCAGGATTGTCGTATAAGGAGAGATTGGGCCGACTAAGCCTGTATTCACTGGAGTTTAAAAGAATGAGAGGAGATCTCATTGAAACATAAAATTCTGACAGGGATGCAGAGACTGGATGTAGGGATGATATTTTCTTTGGCTGGGGGTCACAGTCGCAGGATATGGGGTAGACCATTTAGGTTTAAGATGAGGAGAAACTTCTTCTGGGGGGTGGTGAACCTGTGGAATTCTCTACCACAGAGGCTGTGGAGGCCAAGGCACTGAATATATTTAAGAAGGAAATAGATAGATTTCTGGACTCTAAAGGCGGCAAGGGGTATAGGGAGAGAGCGTTGAGTGCTGAGACAGAGGATCAGCCATGCTCAAATTGAATGGCGGAGCAGGTTCGAGGGGCTGAATGACCAACTCCTCCTATTTTCTATGTTTCTATTACTGAGCCTTAGACTCTACTCTGGGGAACACCCGGGCTGAACTGATTGGCCTCCAACAACCACAGCCATTTTTCTTTGTGTTCGGTATGACTACAGCCAGTGAGAGTTTTCCCTTTGATTATCATTGACTTCAAATTTTACTAGGGCTCCTTGATGCCTCACTTTAGTCAAATACTGCCTCGCTGTCAAGGGGGAGTCTCTTTCCCTCATTTGTAGGACTCCACTCTTTTGCCCATGTTTGGACCAAGGCTGTAATGAAATTTGGAGCTGAGTGGTTCAGGCAGAAAACAAACTGAACATTGCTAAATGGGTTATTGGTGAGTAATTGCCACCTGATATCATTGTTGATAACCCCCATCACTTTGCTGATGAGTGGGATTAGGCTGGTGTGGTTGTAATTGTTCGGATTGGATTTGTCCTTTTTGTGGACAGGATATACCTGGGTAATTTTCCACTTTGTGAGGCATGTGCCAGTGCTGTAGATGTACTGAAAACAATTTGGCAAGGAGCGCAGCTAGTTCTGGAGGACAAGTCTTCAGCACTGCAGCTGGATGTTGTCAGGGCTGTTAGCCTTTGCTGTGTTCAGTGCTCTCAGCCGTTTCTTGATATCAAGCGGAATGAATTGAATTGGTTGAAGACTGTCATCTATGATACTGGGAACCTTGGGAGGAGGCTGAGATGGATCATTCACTTAGCACTTCTGGCTGAAAATGTTTGTAAATGCACCAGCTTTGTCTTTTGCACTGATGTGCTGGGCTCCACCATCACACTCATGGAAGCTCCTTCTCTTCCCATTAGTTGTTTAATAGTCTACCGCCATTCACAACTGGATGTGACAGGATTACATAGCTTTGATCTGATCCATAGGTTGTAGAATTGCCTAGCTTTGTCAATGGAATGCTGCTTCCCTGTTTAGCATGTGTGTAGTCCTTCAATAGTCTGGCACCTCAATTTTAGGTACGTTGGCTGCGACTAATGGTTGGTCCTAGCCGTGATGATATTGGTAGAGTGAGGGATAAAATGGGTCACAAGGTTACCAATTGTGGTGAAATGTTGCTTTTTTTTATTCGTTCATGGAATGTCAGCATTGCTCTTGTTCAGAGGTCAACCACATTTCTGAGAGTCTGGAGTCACATGTAGGCCAGGCCAGGGAGTGGTTAGTGAACCACATGGCAATTGGCAATGGTTTCATGGGGCAGAATTTCACAGCCCAATTTCGGAAGGGACAGGGCCGTAAAATGCGTCGTACCATTATAAACCTCATTGATAACAGCAGGAACGTAAAATCCCGCTGTCGTAAAATTCTGCCCATAGTCTTTTAATTCCAGATTTTTACTGTATTCAAATTTTCGCCATCTGCCTTGGTGGGATTTGAGCCCTGATCCCCACAGCATTACCTTGGGTCTTCTGGACAACTAGACCAATGACAATACCACTATACCACTGCCTACCTCTGTTGGTACTGTAGTACCAACTACTGTAGTAGTAGCACACAACACAATGGGAGATATCCTCAGTGTGAAGACGGGACTTCATCTCTCCAGAAGGACTTTGTTTGTCAGTACCACTAATACTATCATGGATAGATGCATCTGTAACAGGTAGATTGACGAGGATGAGGTCAAGTAACTTTCTTCCTCAAGTAGGTTCTTTCACCACCTGCCACAGGCCCTGTTTGGCAGTTGAAATCAGCCAGCTCGATCAGTAGTGGCACTAGCAGGCCACTCGTTGATGGTAAGCCCCCAACCAGAATACATTCTGTACTGTTGCTACCCTTAGTGCTTCTAAGTGGCATTCAAGATGGAGGGGTACCGACCATCAGCTCAGGGAGGCAGGGGGTGGGGGTTGGACTTAGGTGATAATCAGGAGAAGATTTCCTTGCCCATGTTTGACCTGATTCCTTGAGACTTCTTGACTTCTTGGAGCCCAGAGTCAATGCTGAGGACTCCTGAGGCCATTCCTTCTGGCTGTATACCACTGTGTCACCACCTCTGGTGGGTCTGACCTGCTGGTGAGCAAGGGATGGCGATGGAGGAGACAGGGGCATTGGTTGTAAAGTATGATTCTGAGAGTATGACTGTCAGGCTACTGCTTGGCTAGCCTGTGGAACAGCTCCCTCAAGTCATAGATGTTATTGTGGAAGACTTTGCAGGGTGGATTGGACTGGTTGTGCCTTTGCTGTATCTGAATCTGATGCCAAGGAGTTTCTTCCAATGTAGTTCTTATGAAGGCCTTTTGTAGTGTTTTGGTACAACTGGGTGGCTTGCTTGCCATTGAGAGGGGAACTTTGAGTGAGTCACATTGCTGTGGGTTTGGACTCTCATATATGCCAGACCGGGTAAGGACATTAGTGAACCATGTGGGTTTATACAAGGAGGTCTTGTGGTACAGTGGTAGCATCCCTACCCCTGGGCCAGAAGCTCTGGGTTCAAGTCCTACTTCAGGAGTTGATGGCCATAGAAGTTGCATTCAAAACGTGGCCAAACAGGTTGATTATTAGCATGTAAATCCTTCCAATGCACCTGATGGTACACTGTAAGAGCAGGAGGGTTCCCTGGTCAGCCATAATGCTGAAGGCAGTGGAAAACCACACCACTAATTTACCAAGCATAATCATGAATCAATCCAATGGGAGTCCATGGTTGCCAATACCCCCTTAGAGCATGCTACCTGAAGGAGAAAGTGGAGTGGTCACCATCATTGATACCAGCTTTTAATTCCAGATTTATTTAATTGACTGCCATGCTGGGATTTGAACTCATGACTCCAGATCTTCAGTCCAGGTTTCTGGATTACTAGTCCAGTACCATAACCACTATTCCACCATTAATCCCACCTTTCCAAAATATCAACTGATTGATCAGTCATTCAATTATGTTTAATGCGTTGTGACCATTTCATGAAAACAAGTATAGGGAAAGCTTGTATGTCACGTGACTGCTATTTTGAACATGACACTTGAGTAAAGGGTGTACCCATTATTAACATGTACGAATACTTTGAAAAAGTCATTTTAGTGAGGAGGATGTAAATTGACAAGCAACTTGCCAGACTCGTTAAAAATACCAGTAATTCTTGTCCGGTTGAACCTGGACCTTTACCCTGAAGTATTAAAATGACACATTGGCTAATGACCTTGGTTATTTATTTATAATAAATTATAAAAGGCCACAACCTGAAATGTTAATGCTATTTCTATCTACAGATGTTGTCTGACCTGAGTATTTCCAGCATTTTCAGTGTTTATTTCAGATTTCCAACATCTGTAATATTTTGCCTTTGTTGTAAGAATAAATATTTATGTTTGATTAATGCCTTTTCTTTTTCAAAATTACCTTTCTGCTACAGTAAAGGAATAGCCACTGACAAGCGCTGACTGAAAGTGTCCAGAAGGAATCTGCAACTCATTGAGAAGCTCTTAGTACAGTGTGGACATCATGAGTGACCCCAATATTGAAGACGCAAACACAGCTGTGAATGAATTGTGTTGTGAGTGTGGCCAGACTCACATGGTGCTAGAGAACCACTTGTACGATTATCAGGATGAAGTGGATGATGAACTAGTTTGTCACATTTGCCTCCAGCCTTTGCTGCAGCCTCTGGACACCCCATGCGGCCACACATTTTGCTTCAAGTGCCTGGAGAATTTCCTGCAAGAACAGGATTTCTGCCCAATGGATCGTAAGAGGCTTCACTTCCAGCACTGTCGGAAATCCAGCCTTCTGGTGCGGAACCTCCTTGATAAGTTGATTGTTTTCTGCCCTTTTCGATTGGACTGTGGGAAGGTGATGCAACGCTGTGAGCTGGACCCTCATCTCCAGAATAGGTAAGTGGTGTGCGGTCCAGTTTCAGTGGGGAGAAAAATATATCTTTGTAGGTATTTTGTCATTACCTAGCTAACTAAAGCAGGAATTAGCAATGAAATTCAGAATTTTCAGTGCCCCCAAACAATCTGTAAAATACGAAATCTAATTGAGAAATGCCAAGCTAGTATTTATTTAGCACCATTTCATATCCTTGGGTCATCCCAAAGTGTTTCACTGCCAAAGTGCTTTTGAAATGCATTTACATAGACAAACTGAACAGTAATTTGTATCCATATGCAACACAAAGTTGGGATTCCCTGCCTAAATGCCACTGTTTCTCCTCATTTAAAGCCGAACTCTTTGACTAAACTTCTGATGTCTTCCACCACTCCAGTAATCTCTCTTTTGGTTTGGCATCCATTATTTTCTTCATGTCTGTAAGACATTCCATCATACAATTCCCTATAATAAGGGCAATTTAAAAATGCAATAACTTCTCTTTTCTGTAATCAGCTCCCCGATGGCTCAGTGAATAAAGGTACTAACATTTTTAACAGTAAGTCATACCAAGCAGAAGCTCTCAGCTTGGATTTTCTCTGCATTGAGTTAACTCATCTCATTCGGGGAAGCATTTGAGCACTGCATATAGTCTCCATGTTCGTGGCTTAAGCTTCTGATTGCTGCTGGGGCATTCATACATGGATGGTAGGTGAGGGTTTATTATGACAGTAATACCTGTAATGGCCAAGTATGCTGTTATCAATTACTTTCTTGACCAACCACTTGATTTTTAAAAATTATTTATTCATGAGATGTGGGCCATGCATTTATTGCCCAACCCTAGTTGCCTTGAGAAGGTGGTGGTGATTGAGTGACTAGAGGTGTGCAGGCAACCTTGGAATCATACCCCATCAAGTGTTGGTGCCCTTAGTGGAGATCGGCAAAAACAATGAGTGCACCATGCAGTAGGTTATAAACTATTTTTATACCAGCACTTGTCTAGTAAGGATTCTGGGAGACTTCCCAGTGAACTCGTTCCTAGTAATTAAGTTCCTCACTCTGGCTGCATTGTCCCAGTGGTAGACCAGGATATGCATTCTACAATTCTGCGAATAGAACCAGATGTAGTAGTGTAAACACCAGGAATAGGCTCGTGAATGTTGGTTTTCCAGAATTCAACTAGTGCTAGTTTAGTTACAGAAACAAAGCTCTGCAACTGAATTTAAATGTATAATTCATTATTGACCATAACAGTATATATGCCTTACAAAATGGGTATTTTAGTTAAGCTTGGAACATAAGAACAGGCTCCTATAGCCTATTCTGTCCTTCAGTTAGATGATGACTAATCTCTACCTTGACTCCAGCTTTTCTCCATATTCCTGGATGCCCTTACCTAACAAAAATATATCATTCTCAATCTTAAATTTCATTTGATACAGAATCTAAAGCCTTTTGGGGAAAAGAGTTCCAGATTTCCACTACCCTTTGTTTGAAAAAGTGCTTCCTGATTTCACTCTGAATTAGCCTAGCTTCAATTTTTAAGAAAAATAATAAAAATAGCTGGAAAAACTCAGCAGGTCTGACAGCATCTGCGGAGAGGAATACCGTTAATGTTTCGAGTCCGTATGACTCTTCATCAGAACTGAGGAATTTCCTCAGTTCTGATGAAGAGTCAATTGGACTCGAAACATTAACTGTATTCCTCTCTGCAGATGCTGCCAGACCTCCTGAGTTTTTCCAGCTATTTTTATTTTTATTTTTGTTTCAGATTTCCAGCATCCGCAGTATTTTGCTTCAATTTTTAAGATTTTGCCGCTTGGTCTGGATTCCCCCACTAGAGGAAATAGGTTCTCTGTACCTACCCTATCGAATCCTTTCATCATTTTAAATGCCTCCATTAGATCACGCCTCAAACTTTTATTCAATTTAACCCTATACGCCCTATATCCCTCCAAGGCCAACATTCCTGAGGTCTGGCCAATGCTTTGAACAACTGAAGCATCAGTTCCTCTCTACTGCATTCCAACTCCTTTGAGAGAAAGGCTGATATCCCATTAATCATTTTGGTTACATGTTTTTGTATAGTGAAATCCATTATTTTCCCCTAAGGAGGATTGACAGTTTTGGCAATGTGGATTCAAATGAGCACGTATCCATTCTTGATCACTCTGTGGTATCTCAACCACCACCCCAACTTTAGTCATCCAGCTGTAGGTCCCTCTGCACCCTTTGCTTCTCTCAATGTCAGTCTATTTCTTGCCTTTCAGTCCACTGTCATGGGTTGTTCATTGAATCACTATTCTTGTCCTCTGGAACACTGCCTAATATCTTGCTTTTGCTCCTTCGCTCTTTGCTATTAAAATCAATTTCACTTACTGAATCTTTAGCCCTAACCATCTCCATGGCTCCTGTTTTCTCTTGTGTGCATCCACTGCTTTGTCCTCAATGTAAAGCACTAAAATATCCCCTTGCATTGTTAACGGTCACTGCCACAAACACCATTCCCTTGCCACTCTTTCTATCCCTCTCCCTGGCAATTGGCTGAGGCAGAATCAACTTGTTTGCAACCTTGGTGTTATATTTGACCCCAGGATGAGCTTTCAACACACACCTGAGCCATCACCATGGCAGCCATTTCTACCTCTGTAACATCGCCTGTCGCTGCCCCACCTCCACTCATCTCATCTGCTGTTGAAACCCTCATTCATGCCCTTTTACCCCAAGACTTAATTATTCAAATGGCACCCCCCGGCCAACCTCCAACATCCTATGCTCCGTAAAGTTGAAGTCATTCAAAGCTCTGCTGCCTGTGTCCTCACTCGCACCAAGTTCCATTCACCCACCCCCCACTGTGTTCATTGAGATATATTGGCTCCCAGTTGAGCAATGCCTTGATTTTTAAAATTCTCATCCATGTTTTCAAATCCCTGCGTGCCTTGCCTCCACTGTTTCTCTAATCTCCACCAAACCCACAACCCTCTGAGATCTGTGTTCCTCCAAATCTTGAGCATTCCCAATTTTAATTGCTCCCCCTTTGGGGGGCCCTTCAGCTGCCAGGGCACTAAGCTCTGGAATTCCATCCGCGCCCCCACCCCAAAAAAAAAGCTCTGCTTCCCTTCCTTTTTAACCTGCTCTAAGCTTTTGGTCACCTTCCCTAATCTATGGTTTGGTATCACATTTCATTTGATAATGCTCCCATAAAGCATCTTGGGACTTTTTACCACATAAAAACAAGTTGTTCTACACGAATGCTAACAAAATGTAAGCTGTCATTGTCCCTTAAGGGCTTCACGGGTCAAAATCTTTGTCAAACCATGACCTTTGGTGTAGTTCGCTTGGGTACTTTTACACACTAAAGACTGCTCCTGTCTCAGGCAAACAGCCTCTGTGCACTTCTTTCACTCTCATTTTCCTTTTGGTACCGATCTCTATTATACTGATGGGCTCTGATCGCCAGGAGCAAAGAACCCTGTGTAAATTAGGAGACCAATTTTGCTGAAACCAGGAACTAGAATCCAACAGCAGATTCAGAGAGCTATGCTTTCTGCCATTCAGATAAGGCAATCGTTTTTCACAATGCAGGGAACTGTACTCTCTGGTCCAAACATCGCTTTTCCTGGCTCAAACTACATAAACAGATTACAAATGGCAGACATTCATATCAGGACTGTAGCAGATGACAGGAGGTTTGTGTGTCTGTAGTTGATTTATTGTGAAAGAAGTTTGAGTGGTCCATTGGAAGAGCAGCATGCAAGCTTTCTGCCAATACTGTGAACACCATGGACAAACCAGGATAAAATTGCCACCTTAAATTCTCAACATCTAGTGCTCTGCTTTTTAAATTAAATTTCAAAGAAAGTTATTCAGTAAGAATCAACTACACAAAGCTTAGTATTTTTAAAACTTCCTAAAATCCAGCTGGAGGGAATCTTGCAACTCATGCAGCATAATGGGAACCAAGAAAGTGTTTCATACCTCATTGAGTAGTTTACTATTGTAATACCCTGCAATAAGAACCTTGTACTTCATTCACTAGAATAATTCTGGCAGTAGAAATATTACTTTCCTTTGGCTAATCTCAATACAGTTGAGCTGTGGTTCCTATTTTTGGTAGCTGCTGTATTACAGCAAACCAACTTGTGCTTTCCATTTTCCATATAGATGGAGGGCATGTTTTCCTAAACAGCATTATTCCCCACAAGTACAAAGTAACCCACCCCAAAACCAAACTTCGTGGTTCAAAAATCAGGCAGATGATTATGTGACTGAATTTGTGACAAAACCACCAGTAATTTTACATTATAATGTCTGACTCACACTGACACCAAGAGGGCTGGCGCGGACTATGGAAGTATTACATCAATGCATTGAGAGTGCTGGAGAGTCAGAGGCTTTGCTGGGGCAGACCAAAAGGAACTTTAAAGGGACATGGTTTGAAAATAAGGGGTCTCCTATTTAAGACAGAGATGAGAAGAAATATTTTCTCTTCGGAGGGTCGTGAATCTTTGGAGCTCTCTTCCCCAGAGGATGGTGGAGGCGGGGTTGATGAATATTTTTAAGGTAGAGGTAGACAGATTCTTGACTAGCAAGGGAGACAAAGGTTATCAGGGGTAGGCAGAATGTGGAATTGAGGCCACAGTCAGACCAGCCATGATCTTATTGATTTGTAGAGCAGGCTTGAGGGGTTGAATAGCCTATTTCTGCTCCTAATTCGTTTGTTTGTATGTACATATGTTACCTTGTACCAATCCAATGTAATAACAGTGAACACAGAAAGGTAGTGATTTCTTTCATTTGTGGGATGCTAATTGCCCTCTTACAAGCACGTAGTTCATCAATTTAAATTGTATTGTCTAAAGAACTCCCTATGTAGGGAGTACCTACACCACACAGTTGCGAATTGCAGCACTTGGTGTCGCTAATGCAATAAATTATTCTGAAATAAGAAAAGTAGCAATTGGACACACCCAGACAGTTAATAACCCATGATCTACTCTGTTCCTGTTTATGTATCATTGATTTTTTGATATGCCATGTAATCAATAATATACAAGCATAATGTGATTTTGTAAATTATATACATGGATTTTCTCCCCTTCCTCTTTCTCCCTCCTTTTCACAAAGGATACAGTTCCCGTCGGTGCCAGGCATCTTAGTAAATTACTACTAATCACATGAGACCCTTGGCTGTGAGTATTGGCATCTGTTGACTGATGAAGAGCATTACCTGTTTGATTTTCCCCATACTTGATGCTCACTTCTTACGGAATGGGGAGTAAGAACCTCGGACTAACTCTTCCTCACTCACAGTCCTGAGCCCTGTCTAAAGTTGACAAATTTAGCACAAACTTCAAAAGAAACCTAGGCCTTTCTGCTCTGTGTGGTTGAGATGCATGTTGGATAAATTCATTGCACTGCTGAGGGATAACTTGTTATATCATGTGAGCAAGTGGGGAACTGTCAAATGGATTTTTAGCTTTGTTAACATTATTCTCATGTACTTTTTAAAATCAGTGTCCTCATTTTGGGCCATTGTATTCTGTGTGTGGTCATCACTGGCAATGTCAGCATTTATTGCCCACTCCTAACTGCCTTTGAGAAGGTGTTGGTGAGACATCTTCTAGATCGGCTTACAGCCTGCAGGGTGTAGGTACTCTCACTGTGCTACTACACAGGGAGTTGCAAGCTTTTGACCCAGCAACGATGAAGGAGCATTGATATAATTCCAAGTCAGGATGGTGTGTGTCGTGGGGGACAACTTGCAGGTGGTGGTGTTCCCATATATCTGACGTTCTTTTCCTTCTAGGTAGTAGAGCTCTTGGGTTTGGGAGATGCTGTTGAAGCACACTTGGCAAATTCCTGCAATACTTGTAGATGGTAGGCACTGCAGGCATGGTATATCAGAGGTAGAGGGAGTGATTGTTTAAGGAGGTGGGTGGGGTGCCAATCAAGCAGTCTTGTCCTGAATGGTGTTGAAATTCTCAAGTGTTGTTGGGGAGCTACACTCGTCCAGTCAAGTGGAAAGTCTTCCATCATATTCCTGACTTGTGTTTTGAAGATGGTGGAAAGGCTTTGGGGAATTTTGGTGAATCAGTCAGTGCAGAATATTCAGCTTCTTCCCTGTTCTGGTAGCTGCACTATTTATTTGACTTGTCTAGTTAAATTTCAAGTCAATGATGACCCTCAGGATGGTGATGGTGGGGAATTCAGCAATGATAATGCCATTGAATGTCAAGCGGAGGCTGTTAGATTCATTCTTGTTGGAGACGATCATTGCCTGGCACTTGTATGTATTACTTGCCACTTATCGGCCCAATTTTTGAATGCTGTCCAGGTCTTGCTGCATATGCACATGGACTGCTTCAGTATCTGAGGAGTCACGAATGAAACTGAACACACTGCAATCATCAACAAACACTTCCACTCCTGACATTAGGATAGAGGGCAGGTCATTAATAAAACAGCTGAAGATGTTTGGCCTTGGAACACTACCCCGAGGAATTCCTGCAAGGATGTCCTGCGGCTGAGAACGTTGGCCTCCAGCTACCACAACCATTTTCCTTTGTGCTAGGTATGATTCCAGCCAGTGGAGAGTCTTCCCCGATTCCCATTGATTTCAATTTTACTAAGTCTCTTTAATGCCACAGTCTGTCAAATGCTGCCTTGATATCAAGAGCAGACATTCTTACCCTGCCTTGGAATTTGGCTCTTTTGTCGATATTTAGATCAAGGCTGTAATGAAGCCTGGAGCCAAGTGGTGCTGGCTGAACCCAAGCTGAGCATTGGGAAGCAGGTTGTTGGTGATTAAGTGCCACTTGATATTGCTGTCAACGACACCTTTCATCACTTTGCTGATGGGGCAGTAATTGGCCAGATTGGATTTGTTCTGCGTTTCTGCAGACAGGACACACCTGGGCAATTATCCATTTTTTTGTCAACTGGATGCCAGTGTTATAGTTGTACTGAAACAACTTGGCTAGATGCACGGCAGTTCTGGAGCACTCGTCTTCAGTGGTGAAGCTGGGACGTTGTCAGGGTATTCAGTCTTTCTTGTATCCAGCATGCTCAGCTGTTTCTTGATCTCACATGGAGTGAACTATCTTGGTTGGGGACTGGCTTCTATGAAGAAGGGGACCTCGGAAGGAGGCTGAGATAGATAATCAGCTTGGCACTACTGGCAGAAGATGGTTGTGAATACTTCAGCCTTTTGTGGCAAAGCTTGCTCCTTCATCACTGAGGATGGCGATATTTGTGGAGTCTCCTCCTCTGATTAGTCGTTTAACTGACCCTTTCCATTCACAACTGTATGTGGCAGCACCACGGAGCTTTGACCTGATCTTTTGGCTGTGGAGTTGCTTAGCTCTGTATATTGCATACTGCTTCAGCTGTTTAGCATGCCTGTGATGTAGCCTTACCGGGTGGAGACCTTATTTTGTGGTACACTGGGTGCTGCTCCTGGCATTCTCTCCTGCACTCCTCATTGAATAGGATTGATCTGCTGATTTGGTGGTAATGGTGGAGTGAGGGATCTGCTGGGCTACAAAGTTACAGATTGTGGTCAAATACAATCCTGCTGCTGCTGATGACTCATGTGGATGCCCTGTTTTGAACTGTGAGATCCGTTCTGAATCTATTCTGTTTAGCGTGTCATACTGCCATGTGACATCATGGAGGGGATCATCAGTGAAAAGGCAGGACTTCATCTCCACCAGGACTGTGCGGTGGTCACTCTTAACAATACTGATGGACTGTCCTTTAGGACTCTTCTAGGTTGATCAGTAGTGGTATTACTGAACCACTCTTGGTGCTGGATACAGAAGTCTCCCATCCAGAGTACATTCTCTGTCCCTGCTGCCCTCAAGTAGTGTTCAACGTGGCAGAGCACTGATTCATCAGCTGAGGATGGGTGGTAGGTGGTAATCAGTTTCCTTGCTCATGTTTGTCTTTTTTCTTCTCCGCCGATGCTGCCAGACCTGCTGAGTTTTTCCAGGTAATTCTGTTTTTGTTTTCATGTTTGTCATGTTTGTCCTGATGCCATGAGTCTTCATTGGGCTTGGCATACGAACATACAAAGAACGAGAAGGAGGTGGCCATTCACCCCCTCGAGCCTGCTCTGCCATTCAATAAGATCATGGCTGGTCTGATAGTAACCTCAAATCTGAATCCTGCCTACCCTGTCACCCTTTGCTTACCAAGAGTCTATCTAGCTCTGCCTTAAAAATATTCAAAGACTCTCCTTCCACTGCCTTTTCATTAAGAGAGTTCCAAAGACTCATGACCCTCTGAGAGAAAAAATTTCACCTCATTTCTGTTTTAAGTGGGCAGCCCCTTCTTTTTAAACAGTGACCTCTAATTCTAGATTCTCCCACAAAAGGAAACATCCTCTCCACATCCACCCTGTCAAGACCCCTCATATGTTTCAATCAAGATGCCCCTTACTCTTCTAAACTCCAGTGGATACAAGCCTAGCCTATCCAACCTTTCCTCATAAGACAACCCACCCAATCCAGGTGTTAGCCTGGTAAACCTTATCTGAATTGCATCCAACCCATTTATTTCCTCCCTTAAATAAGGTGACCAATACTGTACACAGTACTCCAGATGTAGTCTCACTAGTCCTCTGTATAACTGAAGTATAACCTCCCTGCTTTTATATTCAATTCCCCTTGCAATAAATGATAACATTCTATTAGCTTTCCTAATTAATGTTGTACCCGCGTACTAACCTTTTGCAATTCATGCACTAGGACACCCAAGTCCCTCTGCATTTCAGAGCTCTGCAATCCTCACCATTTAAATAGTATGCTTCTCTTTTATTCTTTCTGCCAAAATGTTCAATTTCACATTTTACCACATTTGTACTCAATTTGCCAGATCTTTGCCCACTCACTTAACTTACCTATATCTCTTTGTAGCCTCCTTATGTCCCCTTCATATCCTAATTCATGCCTGAACTTGATGCTGGGTGTTTTGCATTTTTATAATTTTGCTATACTTTGCCATTGGAAGAACTGAGTGGCTTCTTTGGACAATTCAGAGGGCAGATGGGAATCAATCAGGTTGCTGGGGGTCTGGAGTCACATTTGAACAGGAGTTTGGGTTCCTGTCTCTAAAAGGCATTTGTGAACCTTTTGTTGTGTTTTATTTTTAACAATAATCCAGTGGTTGTGTGGTCACCATTATTAATACTAGCTTTGCAAGTCAGATTTAATGTAAACTCCCGCTATACATCATTAGTCCAGTCAACTGGGTCACTCGTTCAGTAAAATAATCGCTATGCTACTGAACCCTGTGGTCAATATTACTTCAACCAAACATGCCATCAAGACTTTGATTGACTGGGTTGCTAGCATTCCTGCCTACAACTCTTGTTCCAATGACCCCACCTCCTTTAGACTGGTGTATTTATGAGACAGTAATGGGAGTGTTAAGACAATAGCATTTTCAATGAAAACATCTGTTGGTTAATTAGATGCTATCATAGCAGCTCTTGTTTCTGAACCGGCGTGGAGTTTAATCACGGGTTTAAGTTCCGTAGATACATTCAGCTTGTTAATAATTGATGAGGTGATCAAATAGGCAGAGTTGAGCTGCTCGGTTGGAAAATAAATATGTTTTGACGTCACTGATTTTTCAATCTGGCTTGCAACTGCGTGCCTTAGAGGGGTTCAGAAGATGCTGACGGGAAATTTTGCTAAAAAGATTTTTTTAATAGGTAATCATTTCCTGTCATACTATAAATATCCCCCCCCCTCCTATCACAGGTCTGCCATCCCCTCCCTCTAGCAATGGAGGGTCAGGATTAAAATCTGCCTCTGAAGTGTTTTTCTTCTGTAGCTGGAGAATGGAGTGCTGTGCTCCCACCTGGGGTGTGTCTTCTGAAATGAGGAGACTTGCTTTCCCGCATAATACAATGAGACCATTGCAGTCTTTCTGTTTCAGTTTGGCATTGTAATAGTTTTGAAGATATTTGTGTCACAGCAGATTAATTTAAACTGGACTGTTTAAATTAAAACCCACAAGAACTGTGACCAGCCAAGTTCTTTGTTTCCACTGAGGCCAGACAGTTTTATATTGATGCATTGCTAACAACAAAAATCCAGGTTCAGCTGCATTCCTTTATTGGTCACTCAGGTTGAACATTCATGTTTCAATTTTTAGTTGCTACTCATTATTTATCCTGATACTTATTTCTAAACATCCGGTCTTCGTCTTTGCCAAGTCTCTTAATTACACAATGGTCTACAAATCTGCCACACCACAGAACCTATTCCCAGAGAATGCATTTAAGCATTTCAAAGTCCTAGCATTTTGATATACCACCCTTTCTTACAATACACTAATAATCCATGTGCATATTTACACTTGACTATTGTGTTTGTTGACAGCCTAGCACTTCAGAGCCATTTAGCAGGATTAACAATGCCATAGTTGGCTTCCAACAGTGTGTTGGTGGGGTTGCCATCTTGTGCCAACCCTAAATTTGTAAATCGGATAGTAATTAGAAGATTAGGTACACAATTAAAAGAATTGGCTCATTTGTCTTGTTCCATACTTTCCAAGAATTATCCCTCAATTCAACTAATTCCACTACTGTCAAATCCCTTGGCTATCAGCAATACGATTCCTTGCAGGATTGTAGAAATGCTTGTTCTTTGAATACAAACCATTTTTTTGTTCTTTTGGAACGGATCCAAAGTGCCTTCATGGATGACATCAACAATGCTGCTTGTGAGGGAGGTTCGATAGATTTCTAGCTGTTTCTCCAATGTGTCCATCCCATACACTTATTCTGGTTGCTATCCACAAACAATACTAGGATGTAGACCACTTAGTCTATCTTCACACCTATAGAGGGATTCAGTGAGAGGAGCTGGTGGCAGTTCATTGGAGCCTTAGATTGTGGAGCACACTAGGGACTGTGGGTGAGAACAAGCATTGGATAAAGCTTTCTTCCAACACTTTTTTCTTCTTATCCCCAACTAATGAGCAGTTTATGAAAGCAGATGGAGTCTCCTATGAACCCAGTAGCTGTGCATTTATACTCAAAATGTCAAGCTCAGGGTTTGTAGTTAGCCTTTTATTTTAACCATGTATGCCCACCACATCCTCAACACGTTTTCTTAGTTCAGGGACAACACACTGCCTGACGAACTGATATAAGCTTTAACCAATAGATTTATGTACAGAACGATCAAAGCGCATAAATACTGCAAGTACAATATTTTAAAAAATCAAGATTGGATTCGTTTCAGGGGATAAAATGCCATTTTTAGAATGCAAATCTTGTGCAAATTCCTGGATGAAACTGCCTTAGACCACTTGATAATGAAAAGTGATGTGTGGATAATGTGTACTCCCAAACAATGAAGTTCAGGTCTCGGGGTGAAAAGAAAATAATGATATTTATGTGGCATCTTTGACCTGAGGACATCCAAAACCTCTTTACAGTCAATGAAGTCATTGTTGTAATTAAGGAAATGTGACAGCAGCATGTTGCTCTTCAAAATTTGACTAACAGCCATGAGATAAATTAGCAAATAATTTTTGTATGCTCTTGCTGACGTGTCTATTGCTATGCCAACACCGAGTTCCCAATGTGTGACTACCAGCACTTGCCACTCAAAGATCATATTATGCTTGTGACACAACAGAGGAGTTAGTCCATGGTACGAGGAGATAGATGTCCTGAATGAATTCCAAGCAGCATAGCTACATGTCTGTGAAATGAACTCCAATCTTCCTTTGAATTTCCTGCAGTAGTTGTAAAATATTACATTGTGGGCGGAATCGTCCCAGATAAGCACTAAAACAATGCCGGCTGCCATGGTGGCTATTCACGCCATATCGTCCTAAAACCACCACATTAATTATGCATTCCTGGGAAACACGCCAATTCCAGGACTCTCTGCTTCAGCATGCTGGACGCCGTATTTAAAGTCCAGCCATGCGCACATATCTCAGTGCTTCCAGCTCACGACTGTTGCAAGGAAGACATGGCCCTGAAAGGCAAGATGACTGCACCCCCATGTTCAATGACGCGTCCCTCCAGCACCCTCCAGACTCAGTGGAGGCTCGCCGTGATGCCCTCTACCCCCGCTCTGGCCGCAGGATGGGCAGCAACCTCACTAATCCGGCTTGGGCAGTGGTGTTCAGTGCCAATGCCCTTCAGAAGAGGACAGCCACCCAGTGCCGCAAGAAGATGAATGGTCTCCTCCGTTCCTCCAGGGTAAGTCACTCTTCTCATCACTCTCAACTCTCACATCCTCAAACCCATCACACCTCCACAGGTCCCTCACTCACTGCCGGTTCAAGGGACATCACCATTTACTCTCTCTCACACACGCCATCGATGTCCTCATCCTGTCCATGGGATCACTCACCACCCACACATGCCAGGCATACCTGTCACCTGGCCTGGAAGGTGTCCTGCTTACACTCTCTCCATCTGTATTCATGGAGGACAAGCTGGCACACAACAAAAGGGAGAGGTTGTAGACCAGTGGAGGAATGCCTGAAATCAAGGTCCTCGCAGACTTTGAAAACAGAGCCATCCAGCTGACTGGCGAGGATCTGGACCGGTCCTGTGCTGACAGTGAGGTCAGTGGTGGTCTTCCAGGTGTGGGTGCAGCAATGCAACATCCATCAGACAATTGCGCTGTGACTGATGTTTCCTGTTTCACACGCCACTGCCATGCACTAATTATCTCGCCTTGCTTCTGCAGGCACATCTGGGAAACAGCCGAAGGAGTCCATGACCCAGGGTCTCCTATCAAGCCCTGAAGAAACCTCTGGAGAGGAATCTGGAGGAACTCTCCTTGAAATCCTGCCTCAGCACTCACCCACACCCTCCACCAATGCAGAGACACACCTCGGTGGGACCTAGCTTTAGAATAGCCTCAGGATTTGGTGAGCACATTGCACGGTCTGATCCACAGCAGGTGGCGGCAGGGACTTCCCAAGTATCTGACGATTGGAGGACTGCTGGAGGCCAGAAATTTTCTGAGTCCGAGTCAGATGATATCACGGTTGCTGGAGCTGCAAAGGCAAGCTCGGGAACATCTGGAAGGGATGTCTGCTACACTCCTCAGAATACAAAGCCTGATGGAGGAGCCCCTCCACCTTCAGGCTGTGGTGATAGCACTGGCATGCCAATGCACCGAGGTCAACACTGGTAGGTTGGCGGGTGCCATGGAGACCTTGGTCCAGGACGTCACTCCTGCACTGCTGCGCGGGCTCAACTCCCATGACTGATGCCATAGTTGGCCTCCAACAGTGTGTAAGCAATAGGTTGTGGGGCAGCTCAATCTCGCTCCAACTACCTCTTCTCCTCAAGGAATCAGCCAGGAGCCCTTGCGCACCCCTGGGGAGGAGGATCAACAGGTATAACCCCTGGGCTATCCATCTAGGTGACTCCACGACTGTCCAGCCCATCTGACTCCCCTCTTCCTGTGCTCCACAGGCCAAGGGGGTTGCCACTGCCACTGCCACGCAGCATGACCCTGAAAGCAGGCAGGGGCAGAGGATGCCAGCCAAGGTCATCACAGATGGGGCGTAGCGGTCAGCAGGCTGCCTACACCTCGGCTGTGGACATCTGGAGAGCACCAAGACATAGTGGCAGAGTTAGGAAAGTTAAGATGTCATTGCACAGCCTGGGTATGGGTGTTAATCATTTGTACACACTGTTCACTTATTGTCAATAAACTCCCAAGAATGTCTCCTTGCCTATGTACTTGTTCTGATCAGCAGTGTTCGTGCCTCTCCTACATGAAACCTTTCTTCACAAGAAGACTGAGGTATCTCAGTCCAGTGCCTCTTCTCTGTGCTTTGTGCAGTCTTCAGACCAAAGTATTGGTCTGGCCTCTCAGTCCCTGGACACATTACTGATGTCTGCAGCTCAATGGTGCTTGTTATTGCTGCCAGAATGTTGTGAGCAGGTGTCACAGAGTTCCGTCATTCTCTCTGTGTGTTCTCAGTACCTTTTAAGGTGGGGCTGGCCCCCATCTCTTCAGCATCTGTGACAAGTGACACTGTGCTCCTGAAGGGCTCAGGTGCTGAATGCGGACAAAGGATCCGATGCTTTTAAAGTTTCATGGCTGTATCTCTATGATATGACCCTGATCACAGAGAGCAAGCAAACTGTTCTCGGCCAGACTGGAGTCAGACATTCTCAGAGGCTATGTGAAGATCTGTGGAGTGTCCTCACTGCACTTCATGATTATCCTCCTGCAATCGAGTGATTAGGGTCTCCGCTGCGTCTCCATGACAGGAGCATTCTCATAGAGGGTATTTGCATTGCCAAAAGCCAGACTGGAGTCAAATGTTTACAGATGCAATGTGAGGACCTATGGTGTCTCCTCACTGCATGTCATCGTCGTTGTCATCATCCTGCACAAATCTAGTAGCTATGATGGCCTCCTGAGCACTTCTGCCTTGTCTGGCCAGTGCGAGGGTCTCATCCCCGTAATCATCGCCTTCTAGGACCTTGTCATCCCTGTTGGCATCCCCCTCATTGGATCCTCCTCCATCTCCTCCTCAACCAGCTCCTTTCCCCGATGCAGTGCCAGGTTGTAAAGGACACAGCAGATGATGATGCGTGACATCCTCTGTGGACTATATTGTAGGCCTCCACCAGATTGGTCCAGGCCCTAATCACCCCATTTTTAGTATCCGAATTGTTTACTTCACCAAGTTGCGAGTTGCAGCATGAGCCTCATTATAGCGTCGCTCTGCTGCAGTCCGAGGCTGCCACATGGGTGACATCTGCCAAATCCTCTGCGCGTAGCTGTTGTCCCTGAGAAGCCATCCCTGCAGCTTCTGTGGACCCTGGAAGATGCCTGGGATCTGTGACCGACTTAGAATGTAGGAGTTGTGCACATTCCCTGGAAACTGCGCAGACCTGTAGGATGCGTTTGTGGCGGTCGCATACCAGCTGCACATTCAGCGAACGGAATCCCTTGCTGTTGACATGGATTTCTGCGTGTTGTGACAGAAATCTGAATGCAGGCGATGGCACCCTGCACATGTGGGGATCCCGAGATCTGGGAAAATCCAATCATCCTTGCATCCTGGCTTTCCTGGTCCTGGGCGAAATGCACAAAAGTTGTGTACACTCGCAAAGATGGCATCCGTGACCTCAGGGATGCATTTGTGGGTGGAGGCTCGCGAGATCCCACTGAGGTCACCTGTGGAGTCACTGATGTAAAAATTGAACACGATGGTCACTTTCACGGCCACTGGCAGTTGATGCCCTCCATGTCCACGTGGCACCGAATCCTGCAGTAGCTGGCAGCTGTGACCGCCCAGTTCCCTGGATATGCGCAGTCTTTGGCGACACTGGTTCTCGGTTATCTGGAGAAGTGAAAGACAGTATCTATAGACCCTGGGTCTAACTAGGTGCTGACCAGCGATGGCTCACTGTGGCTCTTCTGCGCCATGTGCGGAAGCCCCAGCCGCCCCTTCTTCCTGAGAGTGCTGCTCCTCCATCTGCACAGCTAGGTGCCTTAGTCGCTCTCTTCTCCTTCGTCTCTGCTCTCTGTACGCCACGAGGCATACAGCTAGGTCGCTAGACTTCATGATCCAGATGTTGTACTTCTGCAGGATGAAAGAGAGAGACACTTGGGTTAGCATGGCTGTACTAAGAACTTGTCTTGGTTAAGTCTGAAGGCCCCTTAACACATCCCACTTGGATGGCCAGAGTTTAATGCGCTGTATGCCTGCCCGAAACCCCACCCGCCTCCACCCCACTCCACCTGACGAATTGGCAGCAGCTTTGCCCATTGGACTGCATGCTGTGCTCTCAGCTCAGGCACAGACATTCTCCTAACCGACACTGCAAGGCTGCACTGTTAGTTTGAACCATGGGGGAGACTAGTCCAAACCGGGATGATCACATTGGAAGGGGCTGTGAGTGCCTCCAACGTGACTGTTCCACGGCCAGTTTTCACAAGGAGATTGTACAATGCGTGTAGTCGTCCAACTGTTCTGCAGTCGACTAAAACGCTCATTAGTTTGCAGCCTGTGCCCGAGTAGTGAAAAGCTCTGGAGCACTTGGTGGCACTTTGATGCCACTGTGTTGCTTGATTGGGCAGAGAAGCTAGAGATCCAACTCCAATCACATCAATGTGGCTGCACCTGAACTGTCTCAGCTGCAGAGGAATGGTCACTTCCCTTGCCCACCCCACCCTACCCCGCACGTGCTTGTGCACTACCATCAACCGCACGGCAACCCTTGCCCCACCGCCACAACGCGCCTGAAACATAGGGCAAACCTCTCACCCCCCCCCCCCCCCCGCCAAAGTCTCAACCTTGAAGTCCAACAGGCGACACAGGCAAGCACTGTACAACCTTTCTGTGCCCTCACCTCTGACTTCCTTTTAAAGTGTAGCCCACCAAGTGCACGCCTTTTATGTGCTGTTGTGAAACACGTCATTGTGCAATCACCCTGACATGGGCGGACGATCCGGGGCGGGGGTGGGCAGACGGTTCTGGCGGGCTGGGCTTTTAATCATGCGCAGATGTATTACAATGAGGATTCCAATGTCCAATGGCAGGGATCTGAGCACGCCTGACACCAGTGGGCACGGATGATTCTGCCCTGTTTGTTGCTCACTGAATTCAAGTACCTATCATTTCAATTTACATTAAGCTTATGCATTTAGCCCTTAGCAATGTTGGTTTGCTTTTGTATTGTGGTTTCAGTTACACCTATCCTTATTAAAGTGATGATGATGGGAAATTCAGCATATGGTTATTTCACTGTCATTACCACCTATTTGATCTTATTATCGCAGTCCATTTTTGGTCAGATGCTTTGTAATCAGTTGGAAGTGATACCAGAAAGTGGAACAGCCCTAAACAGTGGTTGAGAATCCAATGTATATGGTCTCTGCCTTTTTCCTATCCCTACTGTGCTCCACTTAAAAGGAAATTCCTGGCTGATGACATATTGATAGGTCTTTATTAATGCAGTGTAGTCACAAGGAATTCAGGAAGGTAAATGGTGGTGTTGAATTTCTTTGTTATCCCCTGTTGTACTGTGAGAGACAGAACAATAAAATCATAGAGTTTGATCTTCCAAAAGTGTGTTGAGTGCACAGAAACCGTTTTATAGCACCAGAGTGATTGTGGTACCATTAGGGACCATCCAAAGTAACAAATGGAAGGCACTTTTAAACTGCTTATATCCTATTGTTCCTATCTGAGGAGGGTAGCTACTTTGCTCTGTTTTCCCCATCTTTATCTTTTGGGTTAGATGCTGGTCACACTAGACTCCACTATGTCACACACAGTAGCAATTTTTTAATGAAATGTAAATGGAAAAATCGTTTGTCCTTGTGTTCACTGAATTCCACTCTTTTCAACTTGACAGCGCATTGAGAGACCCATGTTGTGTAGATCCATATGTTCCTGAATTGACAATGCTGTAGATTCTCCAAACATCAAGCCCTTTATCTTGCCAAGTGCAATGCACTGACAGAGCACTATGTATCTGTCACCAGTGACACTCCTGTTATACATGAAAAGTGGCTTACGAGTGTCATATCATGACTGTAAGCCTAATGATTTGTGTGTCCTTCAGTGTATGGATACCAATTAGTTTAAATAATGCTGGTGACAGCGCTGCCAAGTGTCTCTAGTTGCTGCTGCCCAGGATATTTGCCTATAGAATGTGTGCAGCACAATAAAAGCTGCTAGCTGGCTGTCGTTCAAGTGAAATTAGATAAACAACTTGAATAATATTGGGGCTGAGCTAGTCATCAACCTCAGCATGTGAAGAGGCTGTTGGCAATTTCATGTTAGTTTCTGTTCATCTCTTCGTTTTCCCCCAGTGAAGGTAAATCTCCGTCATTTTTGAGATCAATTGAAAAGGAATTGCATTCAGCCCCACCCCATGATATAAATAGGTCTAATTCTTTCCTCACTAGGTATAAAGATACACTGCTGCTAATGTTGCAATTTGAATTCCTCTGACCTCTTTGTAGATGAAATATCATCTTACTTGAGAAAATAGAAATCACACAAATGGATACATTAACAAAAATGACAAAATACATATATTTAAAGCAGTGTGGAATTTGTAAGATTTACAGTGTAAATGACCTGATTATTATTGTGAATGCATCAATAAATGGAACATCAGAACCCCTAAAGAGGGAGACAACAACAACTTGTGCCTATATAGCATCCCTAAAGTTGTAAAATATCCCAGGGGCTTCACAGGAGCGTTAAAAAGCAAAATTTGACAATGAGCTACATAAGAGGAGATGGCCAAACGAGCATAAAACTTAGGAGCAGGAGTAGGGCATCCAGCCCCTTGAACCTGCTCCGCCATTCAATAAGATCATGGCTGATTTGATTGTAACCTTAACTCCACATTCCCACCTACACTCGATAACCTTTCACCCTCTTGCTTACCAAGAATCTATCTAGCTCTGCCTTAAAAATATTCAAAGATACTACTTCCACCGCCTTTTGAGGAAGGCAGTTCCAAAGACTCACGATCCTCTGAGAAAAAAATTCTCCTCATCTCTGTCCTAAATGGGCGACCCCTTATTTTTAAACTGTGACCCCTAGTTCTAGATTCTCCCACAAGAAGGAACATCCTTTCCACATCCACCCTGTCAAGACCCCTCAGGATCTTATATGTTTCAATCAAGTTGCCTTTTACTCTTCTAAACTCCAGTGGATACAAGCTTAGTCTGATCTAACTTTCCTCATAAGACAACCCACCCATTCCAGGTATTAGCCTAGCAAATCTTCTCTGAACTGCTTCCAACACATTTACATCCTTCTTTGAATAAAGAGACCAATACTGCACACAATATTCCATACGTGGTCTCACCAATGCCCTGTATAACTGTAGCATAACCTCTCTACTTTTGTATTCAATTCCCCTCCCAATAAATGATAACATTCTATTAGCTTTCTTAATTATCTGCTGTACCTGTATTCTAACCTTCTGCGATTCATGCACTAGGACACCCAAATCCCCCTGCATCCGTCCCTTTGTAGCCTCCTCATGTCCTCTTCACAATTTACTTGCCTAACTATCTTTGTATAATCAGCAAATTTAGCAACCATCCTGTCCATTCCTTCATCCAAGTCATTTATGTAAATTGTAAAAAGTTGAGGCCCCAGCACTGATCCGTAACACCACTCATTTCACGTTGCCAACCAGAAAATAACCCATTTATGCCAGCTCTGCTTCCTATTAGCTAGCCAATCTTCTACCCATACCAGTACATCTACCAGTTCCCTTTATCCACAGCACATGTTACTTCTTTGAAGAACTCCAATAAATTGGTTAAGCATGATCTCACTCTCATGTAGCCATGTTGACTCTGCCTGATTACCTTGAATTTATCTAAAATACCTTGCTATAACATCTTTAGTAATAGCTTCTAACATTTTTCCTATGACAGATGTTAAGCTATCTGGCCTATAGTTTCCTGCTTTCTGTCTCCCTCCCTTTTTGAATAAAAGAGTTGCATTTGCTATTTTCCAACCTAATGGAGCCTTCCCCTAATCTAGGGAATTTTGGAAAATTAACTTCAATGCCTCAGCTATCTCACGAGCCACCTCTTTTAAGACCCTAGAATGAAGTCCACCAAGACCTGGGAACTTGGTCAGCCCACAGCTCCAACAATTTGCTTAGTACCAATTCTCTGGTGATTGTAAGTTTCTTCAGAGTAACTTTCTATAGGACCAATGCTCACCTTGTTAACTCTTTTCTTTTAAAATATCCATAGAAACTCTTGCTATATGTCTTAATGGCCAAAGGATTGGTCAAAGATCGGTTTTAAGGAGTGTCTTAAAGGAAAAGAGAGAGGTGGGGAGTTAGAGAGGTTTCTGGAGATAATTCCAGAATTTAGCAACTCACCAGCTAAAGGCACAGCCACCAATGTTCGAGTAATTAAAATTGGGTGTGCTCAAAAAACTAGAGTTAAATGAGTGCAGATAGCTCAGTGTGTTATCGGCTAGAGGAGATTATATGGATAGAGAGGGGCGAGGCCGTGGAGAGATTTGTAAACAAGGAAGGAAATTTTAAAATCAAGGCGTAGTTTGACCGGGAGCCATTGTGGATCAGACAGTTCTAATTGAGGGAGGGCTCAATTGATAGCAAAAGGAGTCTTTTACACTTTCTCAAACAGGGAAGAATCTACTCAAGTTGATCTGCCCCTTTTGCAATCTGCCCCATATTGTTCAGCATAGATTTTGATTCCCTAATTTTGTTAATGGATATGTCGATGTTAATTCCTCTTCCCATGTTTCAAAATGCATGTGTTGTTGCATATTGATTTGAACCTTGTGATTAACTGAAAAATTCACTGGAGACTCTGCCAAATTATAAACCAACTCTGTTAATCTTTAATCAGCTTACCTTCACTTTTGTTAATTCCCCAACTGATTTCATTTTTATATTAGTGAATGTTTTTGAGTTTCTATTTAGTAATATGCCAACCTGATTCTGGATTAAAGGAGGGGGGTGTGGGCCTGTGTCTTTTTTTTTGAACAAATTACCTATGGTTAGCAGTTTACATCAGGAGATCAAATAAGGTTAACTCTTGATGGGACAGACTGGATAGTGTCTCTGTAAGGAGTGAGATTAATGGAGTCAATCGACAATTTTACATTCGACATTCTCCTGTGCTTTTCCCCTTGTCATGCTGCTGTAACTATTGGAAAGTGGCAAGTAGACTTAATAGTCAAGAGGTGATGATCAGTGTAGCACTGAGGGAGTGCATCATTGTTGGATGTGAGAGATCTTTTGGATGAACTATTGATTTGAGGCTCTGCCTGTTTATATCCCATCAGTATCTCCTGTAAACTATGCAGATATTATGCAGCAATGTACCTTACAGTGCAATAAACAAGCCATGCACAACCAACTGACCCTCTAAGATGCATATATAAGTGGCTGCACAGCAACCTTGAATGTCCCATACAGTGCAATAAATGAGTCATACACAACAAAGAAAAATTAAAGGGAACATTAGATCCCAGGGCACTAATCAAAGAACATGGGAGTTCTCTTGATGTCTTTTATTTATCCTTCAACCAGCATTAGAAGTCATTATCCCACTGATTATTAGACTTTGAGCATAAATTGGCTCCCATGTTTGCCTGAAAAGAAAATGACAGAAGCAATTAATTGACTGTGAACACTTTGTGACACCCTGAAGCTATGAAGGCACTACATAAATGCCAAAAGTTTTCCAAATGGTATTTGGCAGGTCATCTTATTTCTGTCTATCTGGTGCTGGGCATACTGGCAGTGCAATGTCCTGAAGATTGTGCACAATGTATTTTGATCACATTTGATATTACTACATATCTTCAGTAATGAAAACACTGTTGTCCTTTGGATTCCTGCACAGACTTTTGGAAGTTAGCATGAAGGTTGGGGGATGGGGGATGGGGGCTGGTTGGGGAACGAGACTTGGAGTGCATCTTGGGGTGTCCAAAGTGTGTCAGCATTCACAAAGCGTCCCTGGTATGTGTTGGTCTTTTCTAAGCGTCCCTGGGTATGTGATGGAAATTGCAGGTGCTCCTTTGCAGAAAAAACCTTTTGAAAACTAGTGACTCAGAGGCAGTTAAGTTTGATTTTCAGGTCTTGCGTGCAACAAAACAGTTTGTATGGATTATAACAGTCTCTTTGTCTCCTGATAATTTCTCTTTTTTAACACGGTGATGATCTTTTGATTTTTCTTAGATGCCCAGGTCTGACAAAACACAGAGTTAAAATTGAAAACAAGAGACAGTCTAGCTTGAAGACGAACCAAGACGTTGCATCAGATGATGCAACAATAGCTGCAGAAGGTTCTGCAGCTGCTGTTGTTTCACTCCGCACAGCTGAGCCTGGACTTGTGAACCCTGCTTTTGAAGAAGATCGTGAAGAAGATGGTAAGAATCTGCCTGGTCTCCATAAAATTGAAAACCACTTCCCTTGCAGAAAGTTGTGTTTGGGTTTAAACAAAATGGTACGTTGTTGATTGACAACCAGTGGAGGCCCATTTCTCTCATGCTTTCAAATTTCTTTAACCTGTATTTTACTCCTAGGTAAGGTGTCCTTCATTTCAGTTCCTGCTTGTCATGTTCATGAGCTGCCAGATGGAAGTTTTTTTTATAAATTAAATTCAGACCTCACTGTCCAAACTGGAAAACCATCTGTCAAATCCAAAATAGCAGCTTGTGATTTTTAAATATAGCAAAGACCTTTTAAAATTGAAACTGAAATAATTAACCAAACATTTAATAAATATTATGGTGCAATTTGGGTGGTGGTTAATAATCGGTATGAATTTCACTGCTGTAATTAGTGACATCAGTTGGATCACTGTCTCGTTATGCATCCAATTATTTTATACAATTAGTGAAACCAGTTTAGTGACCCTCTCCAGCTCTCTTCCCTCCCCACCTCTACAACTTTGTACTGCCGTCTCCAAAATGAATCAAATTACATTGGCTTTAAGTTGGGCAGGAAAGTTATTAAATGAATGAAATGAAATTGGACTTTGACAACTTAAGAAAATAAATGGCGGCTGAGTGGAGGCAGGTGGCTGAAAATTAAATAAATGGTAGAGCGTGAAATAGTAGTTGGAATTCAGGTGGAGTGGATGAGCTATTTTATTAACTAGGTAAACTGTGGTTCAGGAACATGTGGGCCAGTAAGTAAGTCACTAAATAGCCAGTCATTCAAGAAATAATGAATACATTAATGAAATGATGAGTAGCTTAAAAATAAATTCAGGCTACAGGTACATAATTTGCAACTGAAATTAGCCTGTCCTCTTTGGCCACTCTCTCTTCCTCCACTGCCTTCTATCCACTTAAAGCCTTCCTCTCCTTTTTCTTCTTCTCCCTCCCTCCCCTCCCCTCCCTCTTCTCCCACCTCCCTCTACTTCTCTCCTCTCTTTCTCACCCACTGCTCACCAAATATTAACTACTGGAAGTTCCCAAAATATTAACTGCCTGCAGCACTCCCTACCCCTCAACCATTCATTACACCCCCATAACTACTCAATGCTGTTGCTGTAAAGAAGTTGGGAGCAGTCTATGGTGTAGTATTTACATGCTCACTGAGATGACATACAGCACAACATTCTAGATGGAATTTTGCACAACAATGCAGTACCACATTTATACCAAAATTGGGTCTTCAACAACTTGTCAACCAAACATGTCCACCATTATATTTTCTGTTATGCAGCTCCTATTATGGTCCCTAGTTACTACAAATAAGTATCAGGCCAATTATAAGTAAGGCTAATGGATTGTTATTGGTTTTGGGGTCCTTGAAAACTGGAATGCCTTTTTTTTGTGAAAAATAATTAGAACTTGATTGGATTGTGGGCAGACGTGAGAGGAATTCTTGAACATTTCCTAATTCCAGCTTCATCTTGAGGGATGAAAAATTGGAACGTGAGTCACTGCTAGCTGTTTTTGCAGTAGGATAGACAGAAGTCTGAGATCAACCTACAGACTATCCTTCAGACTAGATGATAGTATGTGTTTTGGGAAAGGAGCATGTCATTTACCTGGCTAGCCTGAACTGTGGAAATATTTACTACAATAGTGACGACAGTTCAGGAGTACTTAATTGGCTGTGAAGTGCTTTTGAGGCATTCTGAGGTTGTGAAAGGTGCTGTATGAATGCAAATCAATATGATATCTCATATATATCTATTTTTAAATATATATATATACACACAAGTGCCAGGCAATGACCATCTCCAACAAGAGAGAATCCAACCATTTCCTCTTGACATTCAATGGCATTACCATCATGAATCCCCCACTATCAACATCCTGGGGGTTACCATTGACCAGGAACTGAACTGGACTAGCCATATGAATACTGTGGCTACAAAAGCAGGTCAGAGGCTGGGAATTCTGCAGTGAGTAACTCACACCCTGGCTCCCCAAAGCCTGCCCACCATCTACAAGGCACAAATCAGGAGTTTGATGTAATACTCTCCATTTGCCTGGATGAGTGCAGCTCCAACAATACTCACAAAGCTCAACACCATCCAGAACAAAGCAGCCTGCTTGATTTGCACCCCATCCACCGCCTTCAACATTCACTCCCTTTACCACCGAAGCACAGTAGCAGCAGTGTGTACCATCTACAAGATATATTGGGCTGTAACTTGCGAGTTGCTTGGTGTCGTATGGGGGGTACCCCAAAGATGAGCTGGGGAATCCTCTTTGGAAGTTCCCAAGTAAGAGTTGCAGAGCAATTGCCCAGAAGTGCAAACAACCCCGGGCAACTGCCCTGCACTGGGAACCATCCAAAAATGTGATTTTAATCACAAAATTCAGATTGTTCCTATTGGGTTACACCAATAGTTACCCAGAATAAGTTAGAAGGATTAAAACCACTTCTAACTCCTGGCTAACTATTGTACAGACCCAGACTGTCTCTGCCCATGTTCTTGACACCCCTAGGGGGTCTTCCCTCATCCCACCCTCCACTGCCAGGATCGATTTAATTTTATTTTTCCCTCTGCCCGAACTGACATGAGGCCTGAACACCCCCATCGTACCACCCCCCCCGGTGGCAACCCCAACCTCGACCCCCACCCCCTCCGAAACTAAACCCCACCCCGTGACCTCAGTTCCCCCAACCCCTGCCCAATCCTAAATCCTATCCACTTAGCTTCTTGCTGGCCTGTCAAGGATCATTAAATTTCAGTGGACCTTTAAACTTGCCTGGTTTGTGGCAGCTAGTACTGTTTAAAAAAAAAAAGGGCTGTAGTCTGCTTCAATTCTTCATTGACACGACTAGCCACAAGATGTCCTTTACAGGATAGTGAAAGGTGAGTGTACGTCTATACTGTTTTACAGTATATCTACCAAGGTCAAAATAACTGAAAGTAGACTCAAAATGTTAGTGGGGGTTGTGACCACAGTTAGTTAGACCCTGTGTTATTTTTACTTCCAGACCATAGGCTCACTTCAGCGCGAATTTGATGTGATGGAATTTCCCACTGATGTACGGACCCAATGTGAAATGATGTTGGGTTATCTTATGATTGGTTCCTTACGGGTATGGGGCCCCTGCACAAAACTGCTGCCAATCCGGCTGCCTTTCACCATTTGTCCCACTGCGCTGGACACACTTATTCAACATTATTCAGCCCAAAATTAACACGTTTTTAAAAGAAGTATCAAAATTTAAGACACACACAATCTAATCACCACAATAAGCAATGTATGTACACACTTGTTTTGTATGTTTTAGTCCATCTTACCCTAATTCATTTTGTTAGAAATCCCCATTGTTGAATACTTTAATCGCTGGGTGAAAGAGAGGCTTTCATCATGATTGCCTGTTTTTCGCCCCTTAATGAACGATACTCAGGCAAGGAGAATGCAGAACAAAAACAGAATTACCTGGAAAAACTCAGCAGGTCTGGCAGCATCGGCGGAGAAGAAAAGAGTTGACGTTTCGAGTCCTCATGACCCTTCGACAGAACTTCAGTTCGAGTCCAGGAAAGAGCTGAAATATAAGCTGGTTTAAGGTGTGTGTGTGGGGGGCGGAGAGATAGAGAGACAGAGAGGTGGAGGGGGTTGGTGTGGTTGTAGGGACAAACAAGCAGTGATAGAAACAGATCATCAAAAGATGTCAACGACAATAGTACAATAGAACACATAGGTGTTAAAGTTGGTGATATTATCTAAACGAATGTGCTAATTAAGAATGGATGGTAGGGCACTCAAGGTATAGCTCTAGTGGGATTTTTTTTTAATAATGGAAATAGGTGGGAAAAGGAAAATCTTTATAATTTATTGGAAAAAAAAAAGAAGAGGGAAACAGAAAGGGGGTGGGGATGGGGGAGGGAGCTCATGACCTAAAGTTGTTGAATTCAATATTCAGTCCGGAAGGCTGTAAAGTCCCTAGTCGGAAGATGAGGTGTTGTTCCTCCAGTTTGCGTTGGGCTTCACTGGAACAATGCAGCAAGCCAAGGACAGACATGTGGGCAAGAGAGCAGGGTGGAGTGTTAAAATGGCAAGCGACAGGGAGGTTTGGGTCATTCTTGCGGACAGACCGCAGGTGTTCTGCAAAGCGGTCGCCCAGCTTACGTTTGGTCTCTCCAATGTAGAGGAGACCACATTGGGAGCAACGAATGCAGTAGACTAAGTTGGGGGAAATGCAAGTGAAATGCTGCTTCACTTGAAAGGAGTGTTTGGGCCCTTGGACGGTGAGGAGAGAGGAAGTGAAGGGGCAGGTGTTGCATCTTTTGCGTGGGCATGGGGTTGTGCCATAGGAGGGGGTTGAGGAGTAGGGGGTGATGGAGGAGTGGACCAGGGTGTCCCGGAGGGAGCGATCCCTACGGAATGCCGATAAGGGGGGTGAAGGGAAGATGTGTTTGGTGGTGGCATCATGCTGGAGTTGGCGGAAATGGCGGGGATGATCCTTTGAATGCGGAGGCTGGTGGGGTGATAAGTGAGGACAAGGGGGACCCTATCATGTTTCTGGGAGGGAGGAGAAGGAGTGAGGGCGGATGCGCGGGAGATGGGCCGGACACGGTTGAGGGCCCTGTCAACGACCGTGGGTGGAAAACCTCGGTTAAGGAAGAAGGAGGACATGTCAGAGGAACTGTTTTTGAATGTAGCATCATCGGAACAGATGCGACGGAGGCGAAGGAACTGAGAGAATGGGATGGAGTCCTTACAGGAAGTGGGGTGTGAGGAGCTGTAGTCGAGATAGCTGTGGGAGTCGGTGGGTTTGTAATGGATATTGGTGGACAGTCTATCACCAGAGATTGAGACAGAGAGGTCAAGTTCTGCCCCACAGAACTCATTTCTCGTTATCTTGACTCCCTTCTCTCTCCCCTTGTCCAGTTCCTTCCCACCTACATCCGTGATTCCTCTGACACCTTACGTCACATCAACACAGCCTCCGCATTCAAAGGATCATCCTCCGCCATTTCCGCCAACTCCAGCATGATGCCACCACCAAACACATCTTCCCTTCACCCCCCTTATCGGCATTCCGTAGGGATCGCTCCCTCCGGGACACCCTGGTCCACTCCTCCATCACCCCCTACTCCTCAACCCCCTCCTATGGCACCACCCCATGCCCACGCAAAAGATGCAACACCTGCCCCTTCACTTCCTCTCTCCTCACCGTCCAAGGACCCAAACACTCCTTTCAAGTGAAGCAGCATTTCACTTGCATTTCCCCCAACTTAGTCTACTGCATGCGTTGCTCCCAATGTGGTCTCCTCTACATTGGAGAGACCAAACGTAAGCTGGGCGACCGCTTTGCAGAACACCTGCGGTCTGTCCGCAAGAATGACCTAAACCTCCCTGTCGCTTGCCATTTTAACACTCCACCCTGCTCTCTTGCCCACATGTCTGTCCTTGGCTTGCTGCATTGTTCCAGTGAAGCCCAACGCAAACTGGAGGAACAACACCTCATCTTCCGACTAGGGACTTTACAGCCTTCCGGACTGAATATTGAATTCAACAACTTTAGGTCATGAGCTCCCTCCCCCATCCCCACCCCCTTTCTGTTTCCCCCTTCTTTTTTTTTCCAATAAATTATAAAGATTTTCCTTTTCCCACCTATTTCCATTATTAAAAAAAAACCCACTATAGCTATACCTTGAGTGCCCTACCATCCATTCTTAATTAGCACATTCGTTTAGATAATATCACCAACTTTAACTTTAACACCTATGTGTTCTATTGTACTATTGTCGTTGACATCTTTTGATGATCTGCTTCTATCACTGCTTGTTTGTCCCTACAACCACACCAACCCCCTCCACCTCTCTGTCTCTCTATCTCTCCGCCCCCCACACACACACCTTAAACCAGCTTATATTTCAGCTCTTTCCTGGACTCGAACTGAAGTTCTGTTGAAGGGTCATGAGGACTCGAAACGTCAACTCTTTTCTTCTCCGCCGATGCTGCCAGACCTGCTGAGTTTTTCCAGGTAATTCTGTTTATGTTTTGGATTTCCAGCATCCGCAGTTTTTTTGTTTTTATCTCAAGGAGAATGCAGAATTTGATGAGCTTACACTTTTCCCTTATGTAGAAATATTTTAAAAGTGCCCACAGATTTCAAAGTGCAGGGTTGTTAACATTTGTAAATTTTAAAACTCTGCAGGCAACAGGGCAACTGTTCTGTACAGTTTTATGGAACATAAAGTGTATTAAAAATTGTTTCTAGCAGGACTTTCCATACCAGTGCTGAGAATATAAGGAACCCAACTTACACAAAACAACCCATTATCAGGTATTTGCTTGCATCAGGATGACCCAGATGGAGGTTAACTAGTTCAAACTGACTGAGAGGGTAACGCCTGAAAAGTTAAATACTAGTGATTTAGCATCTGTGTGGCAAACCCATAACATGTGAGAATTGGAGTCTAAAGTTTTAAATGATTTTGGAATGAAAGTATCCCATGTTCTTCAGGGAGTCATTCTGCTCCTACCCCTATAGGTTCCAATGTGTTTTGGCAAAAGAGCCTTAAGCAGGGTGTAGATTTAAAAGAGAGCCTATTACTCAATCTTAATCTATGGCATATGCAATCTGGGAATAATACAAGGCGTCAGAAAATTGGAAAAGTGCTTTGTTTCATAGTAATGACATCCCTTTGATTTTAGTTGAACCAAGAGAAAGAACCCACCACGGTAGGACCTTTGGGTGGTCAGTTGTCCTGCTCTGTGAACCTGTAGTTCCTGCAAACTCAATTCAGTGTTAATCTGATATAGGGGACAATACAAAGTGGAGGCTAATGTACAGTAACAGATCATCTGACAAAATCTTTGCACACTCGCCTTGATTCCCATGCAGCCTGCAATGGGAAGCTGTATTCTTTCTATTGTTTTTGCGATGGAATCAATCTATCACTCTGACGCGAGTGTAACTGACGCGAGTGCGACTTGTGTGTATGGGCTGTATGTCCACGGCAATTGGTTAAGAATACTCAAAAGTATTTTCTTCACGCTATCAGCAGTTATTCCATAAAGTAAATTACTGCAGAATTTTGGAAATCTGAAACAAGAACGGAAAATGCTGGAAGCACTCAACAGTTCAAGCAGCATTTTCGGCTTTTGTCAAAGGATTAGACCTGAAGCGTTAACTTTCCTTTTTCACTTTGTTCAAAGGTGCTGATGTGCTGAATGTTTCCCACATTTTCTGTTTTTGCTTTGGACTTACTGATGTCCTCATCCATCGTCCGTCTGCTTATGCCCAATATTTTTGAAAGAGGAACGTTTCTAAACTGATACAGAGGAGATTTATAAGGATGCTGCCTGGACTGGAGAATTTTAGTTATGAGGAGAGATTGGATGGGCTAGGTTTGTTTTCTTTGGAATGGAGGAAGCAGAGGGGAGATCTAACTAGTATATAAAATTAGGAGGGATCTAAATAGAGTGGATAGGAAGGCCCCATTCCCCTTGATTCAGGGGTCCATAACCAGGGGGCACAGGTTTAGGGTAGGAGGTTTAGAGGGGATTCAAGGGGAAATTTTTTTCACCTCAGGATCGTGGGGATTTGGAACTCGCTGCTGGAAAGGCTGGAAGAGGCAGAAAACCTTCACAACATTTGAAAAGTAATTGAATATGCACTAGGTTATGGGCCGAGAGCTGGAAATTGGGATTAGACTGAATGGCTCCTTGTTGGCCAGAGGGGACACAATGGGTCAGATGGCCTCCTTATGTTTTGTAAGTTTCTATGATTCTGTGGTCATTATGACATTGCAGTGTGTGAGAGCTTGCTGTGTGAATATTGGTTGTTGCTTTTCCTGCATTATAACAGTGACCACATTTCAAAAAGTACTTAATTGGCTGTAGAACTCACTGGGCCACCTGAGGACGTAAAAGACGCCATATGTGTGCGCTACTTTTTGTTCTAATTTCTGGACGTTTTTGCACCTCACGTAGATATAATTCACAACCTGCCCACAACATTTGCCTAAAATGCTGTTGGAGCCAACAAATCGGTTTCATGTGTGATTAATTTTGGCTTGATCTGCCACCATTTCTTCCCGTCGAATGAAACTGATGCGAATTTCTTTTTGCTGCAGACTTGCCTCGATTGTCCAGCCTTTTAGCAGAAACTACTGTTGTTGAAATTCAACGCGTAGATCCTCTGGAGGAGCTGGGAATTCAAATAGTTGGGGGTAAAGATACACCGCTGTGTAACATTGTGATTCAGGAGATTCTTCGTGACAGCATTGTTGCTAGAAATGGAAAACTTGCACCTGGAGACCATATAACAGAGGTAACGGGCTCGCTGCCAATAGTGCTATTTCTGAATCTGATAAGATGCACAACCTAACCTGTAATGTCTTGGGTATTGCCCTTTTGACTTATTGACTGAGATTGTTTATGCCATAATAAGTTTTAAAGCAGGCTTGTCCAACCTCTTCGCTTGTGGCAGGGTCGGGGGGAGGGACACATTTGTATATTTTTCTCACTCAAGGGTCCGATGAACAAATTTTGAAAAGACAAGGTTTGGCACAACAATAATCAAATAGAAAAAGTTAGGTTTTATGGAAAGAAACAATTGCTGAGCAAAAGTACAGCAATGTCATAGCAATAAATTGTTAATTTAAGAAAGAGTAATAAAAATGAAATTAATAAAAAACTAATTAATTAAGTAATTAATAGAAAATAAGTGTGAGAGGGTCAATGTGTGTTTGTCCGGCTCACTCCCACTCTCGGTGCTCAGTCACTCCCCATCACTCAGTGAGCACATCTGTGGTGGTGAGAGCGAGGACGAAACCTGAAACTGGGCGCCTCCCTCGCCCTCCAGGGGCCCAACGTATCTGGCTCCCTGGACTCCAGCCCCACCATACGTTTGCTTCCCTCCACCCGACAGACCTCCGCACACTCACCAACACTGATGTTTGCTGCTCCTCCAATCGGAGACTGTTTCTTTCCCTCATTTGCTACATATAGGCTCACTGGTGAGCCTGTCAGCAGCAAATGCAGGAGAGAAGCAGCCTCCGATTGGAGGAGCAGCTCCATGCAGAATCTTCCATTGAAGATGTTTGACCGGAATGTTAGAAACTGGCTCCAGCGGCCTCATAGAGCGGCTTCGCATGTTGCATTCAGCCTGTGGGCCGTACATTGGATAAGCCTGTTATAATGTGACAGGCGCTTTCCAAAAATCAACAGCTCATTCAGGAAAGTGAGCGATGCAATCAACAAGCATTCATTTCACTGTTGGGTTGTAGTTCTAGGACACCACAGATTAATGGAACGAAAGTCCTTTTCTGATGGCTGTGAGGGTCCTGTATGAAATGAGTCCAAAAGGCTCAGCCTCCTGCCATTCAGCCTTTTATATTGCCCACTTGCTTGGCCCTAATAATAAGCCTTGTACCAAACCTCAGGAGCACTAACTCCATCTGTATCAATTCTTTCAATACCACAAGTTTGGATTAATATTGTGGGCTGATTTGTACAGACTATATTATAAATGAGACCAGGATTAATGTCTCTTCCAGCAGAAGTGGTCCTCCAGGTCTAGCGTGAAAAATTTTAGGTCTTTCATGCTCAGCCTCCCTCTTCTCTTCCTAAACATGTGACCCTCCCGGAACTCCCTCCTGTGACTTGCCGAGTGGCAGTGCCCCATTGCTTCAGTTGTACCTGGCAGTCCTCCTGCCATCCAAAATTCTGCCCCTGCCCGGAGGCCAGTTGCCACTCCTCTGCCTGTTTTGAGTAGGTCGGACAACATCTGTGGGGAGAGAAACGAGAGTTAAAGTTTCGAGTCCATATGACTCCTTCAGAGCTTCGTCAGAGTTCTGAAGAAAAGTCATATAGACTCAAAATGTTAACTCTTTCTCTCTTCACACATGCTGTCAGAGCTGCTGAGCTTTTCCAGCCTCTTCTGTTTTTATTTCAGATTTCCAGTATCTGCAATATTTTGCTTTTATCTTATCCTCTTCTGTTCCTCAAAGGTGAATGGTGTAAATATCACCAGTGTTCCACACAGCTATGCCATCAGTGTACTGCGGAGGCCCTGCTCTGTATCACGGCTCACAGTGCTTCAAGAAAGAGGGTTTGCCATTCGAGGATCTTCTCAAGAAAGGAATAGCAGTAACAGCAGCCACAAGCAGACTCTGAATGTAATTTTGCACAAGAGGGACAGAGGCGAGCCGCTGGGCATTAAACTAATTCGAAAGCCAGATGAGCCTGGAGTGTTTATTCTGGATCTACTGGCAGGTGGCCTAGCTGCTCGGGATGGAAAGCTGCGAAATAATGATAAAGTGCTTATGATTAATCAGCAGGACCTCAAAAATGGAACGCCAGAAATTGCAGCACAGATAATACAGGTAAATTCAGGGTTTCAGTGTACCCCCTGAGTCCAGTGCATAAAAATTTTTAGGAAAAGACAGTTTAAGACCAAACAAGTTCATCCCCTTGTACAAAGATTAATTTCAGCTGCTCATCTTCCTATCAAACTTCTTGATGTTTTCCTTCTCCCGTTCCTTCCATCCCTTCTCTTACCCTTCTCCTGTCTCTCTCTCTCTCTCTCTCTCTCTCTCTCTTTCTCTCCCCCCTTCTCTTTTCCCCTCTTTCCCCCTTTCCTCCTTCCATTTCTCTCTCTCCCACTTCCCTCTCCTCTCCTCTCACTCCCTCCCCAATCTCACCATCTTCCCTCCTCCACCCCACTTCCTCTTGGCTCTTTTATCATCTTATGCAATTTAACAATTTTCGCTGATAACTTATTGCATTACCTCATTTGTCTTTTGGTGAAATGTTCCACCTAGCTTCTATTGTTCCTAACTTCCTAATTAACTCATACCCACCTCAAATTCAACTAAACCAATCTGGATGTTCTGAGCTAACTTTTTGTCAGCAGTTTCATTCCAAAGCAGCCCCTTACTCAAGGGTCACTTCCATGAGTATTCCAAAACACTTCTGAGCAGAGTGAACAACCGTGAATTTGAATTCGCAGTTCCTGATGGGTGAAATTTTGATCTCAAACACGTTACCCTGGACAGTTGCTGAGTGGAGGTCAAGCATTCCCCCTAAAGGGTCAGAAAATAAGCTACAGGATTGATCATCATTCCATGAAAGCAATAGGTCTAGAACTATTAATAATTATATGGACTTTCCTATATTCAGAGTTTCACTATATCAGAATCTTTTTCCGTCAGTGGAGGTGAAAGCAGTTCCTTTGGAATTGTTTCAGAAGCAAGTGGAATGCTGCAGTGATTGGAGAGTGGGATTGGATGACTGAACTAGAATGTATCTAGCTTGTGATCAATGCTGTGTCCTGAGTAGAAGAGGCAACAGGTCGTGTAATGTAGTAAAACATATTCCTGTGGCTGACGGAATTTTATTGACTTAGTAATGTCTGCTCTAGATGCTCAGCATGAACCTAATCAGTTGGACAGAGGTGGTACTCTCAATGATACTATCCTGTCAGAAAGGAGGGGAGAATGACTGATATGGTTGTCTTGCTGCAAATGTGTATCAGCCTAAAAGTCGCAAAAAAGTTTAGAATCGACTGATGCAAAATAAATGAGCCAGTTACTGTTCATCTCTTTAGTCCAGTGAGGGAAATGTTAACTTTGCGGTCCAGAGATACACTGACCACCAGAGCCCGGAAATTATTGATGAAGCTGGATCAAGCAACAGCAGCCCCTCACGTCATCGCAATAAATCACTGCAGCATCATTGCCGTCGACGCTCACACTACCAAAAGGTGAGTACAGCAATATCGTGACAGTGAATGACTACTATTTGTATGGGCTTTCCATCAGAGCTCTGTACCCACTTCACTGACTGTTGGAATACCAAACAAGCAAGTATTTTGACAGGAGCTAACCAAGTATAGAACAGAATTTCCTTATTTTCAGAATGTGGGAAATTTTGGTGAAATCGCCTGATCTTTAAATTCTCATTGGATTAAAAATCGGTCCCTGATTTTTATTTTTCAATTTGTAGAGGAATATCTGAGACTGCAGTAATTTAATTCTGATTTTTATATATTATTTTCTCAACTAGGCCTGTTTTAATTTTTAAAATAAAAATAGTACAATACTGATTTAAAAAGGAACCTTCACTGCCCTTGTCAAAATGGAAATTGAGTGGTGTTCGTGTGTAATTTTTATCAATGCCTTAGGCATGAAAATAAAGATTGAGTACAAAAATTACATTGAATGTAAACTTCCTTGGGCTATGAGATTGATTTATGCCAGATAAAAGGAGATCGATGTTAGTGAGCTGTGGCCTGAACACGACTTTGTGTTCCACATATTCCAGAAGAAAATTTGGAAGATGATTAATGGTGACATGACTGTATCTATTTTGAGGCAAAGTAATGTGAGTCTGTCTTTTAAGTCTGTCTCCTTCAGCCACTCCCAATTATCACAAAACAAATGCAAATCAAGATTTCATCTTCCTGCCAGGATGATTGAAATCAATGCAGTAAGAAATATATCTACTTGTTGACTCTGAGTACGTGGCAAGTTTGGTCGTGAGAAAATACTTCAGAGCACTGGAAATGCTGGCGGCTCACAGTCAGTGATGGAGTTGCTTTGTTCTTTAAAGACACCCTGAGGACCCAATGGTTTCCTCCTGAGCCGTTCTGTCTCCATTATGACAATGTAATACGGGAGACATAATGGAAAATGAGTGCATCTGGATTAACATGCCTGCCCTCAGATTTTGCTTTTAGTCTGTTAGGTGAGTGAAAGACATTTGCTCATAGCTGTAATATGAGAAGCCCCTCCAGTTGTGTTCCATTCATTGGTTTATGTTTAGCTGTTAAACCCTCCATAAGGATTAGTGTCATGTTGCACTATGATCTACCCCTAGTGATCAACATGAAAAGGTGCAGACTCTCGCCTGTGTCTTTTCCACGTGACGACTTCCCTGCTTGGAAGAGGAGGAAAATGGAACAAAGTCCCATGCCTGGTGGATGGTTGTGAGGACTTAAGGCCCGGGAGCAAGTTACATCCTGATCACGTCAGTGGAAAATAGAATATGATAAATTAAAGGGGAGGAGGAGGAAAATTTAAAAGTGAGCGATGGTGAAAGAACAATGTGGATTACTTCAGTGAAAGCAAAATACTGTGGATGCTGGAAATCTGAAATAAAAACAGAAAATGCTGGAAAAACTCAGCAGGACTGGCAGCATCTGTGGAGAGAGAGACAGAGTTAACGTTTTGCATCCAATGACTCTTCATCAGAGGTTTGAAGGAGAGTCATGCAGACCCGAATTCCCAGATTAGGGCAGAGGAGGTTTTCATTTGAATTATTGGATGGCAAATCCATAATTTCCCATCACCCTTTAGCTTCCTCTTTTTAAAAAAAAATTCCCTACAACATAATGGAACTCCATACAATTACAATATTTTAATGGTTTTGACATGTAAATAGGGCCAAAGTATTTTTTAACATTAGTTTTAACATTATTTCCCCTAAGGATCTATCACAGCCTTCAATGTGCCAGGAGAAGACAGTTCCAGTGAGAAAGGAGCCTCGTGAGTCTCTGGGAATAACTATTTCAGGCGGCCGTGAAAATAAATATAAGGTTCCAATCTATGTGACTAGCATCCAGCCTGTGGGCTGCCTCTACAGGGATGGCAGAATCAACAAAGGTAAGAGTATACTTATTCTTGGGTTATGTTTCATTGACATAACATTATCTTCATAGACTACAGAATACCAGGTGCAGCATTGTGGCACATTTTTAGATTTCAGGATACAACAATGGTATCAGTATGTATGGCTACGTGGAGTGTCTGGAGGATTTTAATTATGTTACCAGGGCTTTGTACATTCATTATTTACTCAGCTTACTCACTACCTAATTACTGTGTCCGGGCAGAATGTAATCCCTCAGTGTGGTATTCTCCCTCTCTCTTTACTGAGATATTTTCCCTCAGGGGCAGAATTTTACATCTTGTGGGCGAGATGACGTCGGGCGAGCGTCCTGATGTCATTGTGCCCTCACGCGATATTTCGCTCGGCGGGTGCGCACAAAAGTCGGAAGCGTGCCCGCCGACAATTAAGCCCATTAATGGCGCGACTGTCTGTGACTTTTCGTGACCCGCCCAATCTTACGGTTAGTGGATGGGCGAATCGGCCAGGCGGCCTTTATGTTTTTCACCAAACCTCACCCAAGGACGTGCTGAAAGTTCCGTTAGGAAGTTAAATAAAAATAAAGATCTGGGGCCAACATTTTTATGAGGCGTGCTTTCAGGTGCTTGATTGTGATGCATGGGCTTTTTTTTTAGCAACTTTTTGCACTTTATTTCATCATCTGCAGGTCTGTAGCTGCCTAAGGAAGCTGTCTGCCTTCAGGGAGCTCTCCCACAGTGCTCATCCACGCCCATGGTGATGTGGTCACTCAGCCTCTTCCCGCCCCCTGCCCCAGCAGTGCAGAGCTTTTCAGCACAAGGTTCACACTGGCCAGCCAGCATGAAATTGCAGTCGGGGGTCCGTTTCCCAGCTGCTCCGGGCCTGCTGATCGCGCATGCCTGATGACCAGAAGATCCAGGCCTTGGTGCTTGTTCTCCTCTACCTTGTTTATGTTTTATTTTATTATTCATTCATGGGATGTGGACATCGCCAGCCAGGTCAGCATTTATTGCCCATCCCTAATTGCCCTTGAAGGTGGTGGTGAGCTGCCTCTTGAACTGCTGCAGTCCATGTGGTGCAGGTACACCCACAGTGCTGTTAGGGAGGGAGTTCCAGGATTTTGGCCCAGCGACAGTGATCGATCAGCGATATATTTCCAAGTCAGGCTGGTGAGTGACTTGGAGGGGAACTTCCAGGTGGTGTGTTCCCATGTGTCTGCTGTCCTTGTCCTTCTAGATGGTAGTGGTCGTGGGTTCGGAAGGTGTTAAGGAGCCTTAATGAGTTCCTGCAGTGCATCTTGTAGATGGTACACACTCTCGCTACTGTGGTGGTGGAGGGAGTGAATTTTATGGGTAGGGTGCCAATCAAGCGAACTGTTTTGTCCTGGATGGTGTCAAGCTTCGAGTGTTGTTGGAGCTGCTGTCATCCATGCAAGTGGAGAATATTTCATCACACTCCTGACTTGTTCCTTGTAGATGGTGGACAGGCTTTGAGGAGGCGGGAGGTGAGTTATTCACCACAGGATTCCTAACTTCTGACCTCTAGCCACACTTTTTGTGCGAACTTAAGACAGTAATTGTCAACAAGATATTAACTGTAGAACATCGCAGTAGAGTCCCAGAGTCTACTCACCTAATGTATAAATAGCTGCACTTCCACGAGAAATTACAGGACAGTTATTCGGAGTGTGAACTCTAGCTTAATTTAGCTTCCATGATGTAGAAACACAAGCCAATTCTAGTTTTTTTTATTCCCCACCTTACTAAATTAGCTAACTTGACATAGAGCAGGGAAAGCATGACTCCAAGCTTCCTGTTTCCAGGACTGTCACTGACCTCATCTCCTCTGGAGTTCTTCCTCCCACAGCTTCCAACCTCGGATGGCCCGCTTCTACCTCCTACCCAAAATCCACAAACAGAACTGTCCCGGTAGACCGATCTTGTCAGCCTGTTCCTGCCCCACGGAACTCATTTCTCGTTATCTTGACTCCCTTCTCTCTCCCCTTGTCCAGTCCCTTCCCACCTACTTCTGTGATTCCTCTGACACCTTACGTCACATCAACAATGTCCAGTTCCCTGGCCCCAACCGCTTCCTTTTCACCATGGACGTCCAATCCCTCTACACCTCCATCCCCTACCCGGATGGTCTGAGGGCCCTTAGCTTCTTCCTCGAACAGAGGCCCAAACAATCCCCATCCACCACTACTCTCCTCCATCTGGCTGAACTTGTTCTCACACTGAACAATTTCTCCTTTAACTCCTCTCACTTCCTCCAAATAAAAGGTGTGGCTATGGGTACCCGCATGGGCCCCAGCTATGCCTGTCTCTTTATGGGGTATGTGGAACTTTCCTTGTTCCAGTTCTACTCCGGCCTCCTCCCACAACTCTTTCTCCGGTACGTCGATGATTACTTCGGTGCTGCTTCGTGCTCTCGTCGGGACCTGGAAAAATGTATTAATTTTGCTTCCAATCTCCACCCCTCCACCATTTTCACATGGTCCATCTCTGACTCTTCCCTTCCCTTCCTTGACCTCTTTATCTCAATTTATGATGATAGACTGTCCACCAATATCCATTTCAAGCCTACCGACTCCCACAGCTACCTTGACTACAGCTCTCACACCCCGCTTCCTGTAAGGACTCCATCCCATTCTCTCAGTTCCTTCGCCTCCGTCGCATCTGTTCTGATGATGCTACCTTCAAAAACAGTTCCTCTGACATGTCCTCCTTCTTCCTTAACCGAGGTTTTCCACCCACGGTCGTTGACAGGGCCCTCAACCGTGTCCAGCCCATCTCCCACGCATCCGCCCTCACGCCTTCTCCTCCCTCCCAAAAACATGATAGGGTCCCCCTTGTCCTCACTTATCACCCACCAGCCTCCGCATTCAAAGGATCATCCTCCGCCATTTCCGCCAACTCCAGCATGATGCCACCACCAAACACAACTTCCCTTCACCCCCCGCCCCGGCGGCATTCCGTAGGGATCGTTCCCTCCGGGACACCCTGGTCCACTCCTCCATCACCCCCTACTCCACAACCCCCACCTATGGCACTTCCCCATGCCCACGCAAAAGATGCAACAACTGCCCCTTCACTTCCTCTCTCCTCACCGTCCAAGGGCCCAAACACTCCTTTCAAGTGAAGCATCATTTCACTTGCATTTCCCCTAACTTAGTCTACTGCATTCGTTGCTCCCAATGCGGTCTCTTCTACATTGGAGAGACCAAACGTAAACTGAGTGACTGCTTTGCAGAACACCTGCGCTCTGTCCGCAATGACCCAAACCTCCCTGTCGCTTGCCGTTTTAACACTCCACCCTGCTCTCTTGCCCACATGTCTGTCCTTGGCTTCCTGCATTGTTCCAGTGAAGCCCAACGCAAACTGGAGGAACAGCACCTCATCTTCTGACTAGGCACTTTACAGCCTTCCGGACTGAATATTGAATTCAACAACTTTAGATCTTGAACTCCCTCTTCCATCCCCACCCCCTTTCCATTTTTTCCCCCTTCCTTTTGTTTTTTCCAATAATTTATATAGATTTTTCTTTTCCCACCTATTTCCATTATTTTTAAATCTATATCTTTTATGCCCTGTTAGCCTTTCCACCCCACCCCCACTAGAGCTGTACCTTGAGTGCCCTGCCATCCATTCTTAATTAGCACATTTGTTTAGATAATATCACTGCCTTTAACACCTCTTTGTTCTTCTGTCTGTGACACCTTTTGATTATCTGCTCCTATCACTGCTTGCTTGTCCCTACAACCACACCCCCCTCTCGACTTCTCTCCCCCATGCCCCCCCCCCCCCCAGCTTAAACCACCTTATATTTCACCCCTCTCCTAATATTCACTCAGTTCTGTTGAAGGGTCATGAGGACTCGAAACGCCAACTATTTTCTTCTCCGCCAATGCTGCCAGACCTGCTGAATTTTTCCTGTTTTTGTTTTGGATTTCCAGCATCCTCAGTTTTTTGTTTTTATCCAAGCTTCCTGTTGTTTGTCATTTTAATTCTCCACCTTGCTCCCACTCTGACCTTTCTGTCCTTGGTCTGCTATAGTGTTCCAGTGAAGCTCAACACAAGCTCGAGGAACAGCACCTCATCTTTCCACTCGACAACCTTCTGGACTCAACATTGAATTCAATGGCTTCAGATCATAGCCTCTTCCTCCATCTCGTTCCGTGTTTTTTTTTTGCTGGTTCCATCTTGTTTTGTTTCTTTCTTTATCCCTTCATGTTGCATTCAGACAACTGTTATGTAACCATTCATGCCTTATCTGAATATATCTTTTGTTTCTTTAATGTGCCCATAACCACTTTCTTTGGCTTTGTACCATGAATCCTTTTGTAATTTAATCTCCCCTGCCCTCCACCCATCACAGACCTTCTCTTTTGTTCTTGCCCCCACCTTCCGCTGGCTTTAACACTGATTGTATACATTACTATCTTTCATCAGTTCCAATGAAAGGTCATCAACATGAAACATTAACACTTTTCTCTCTCCACAGATGCTGCCTGACCTGCTGAGTATTTCCAGCATAATAATTAGGATTGAGATGAAGAAAGATTTCTTCATTCAGAGGGTGATCAACCTGTGGAATTCTCTACCACAGAAGGCTGTGGAGGCCGTGTCACTGAGTATATTCAAGAAGGAAATTGATAAATTTTATGGATATTAGGGGATCAAGGGCTATGGAGAGAAAGTGGGAATATGGCGTTGAGATAGAGGATCAGCCATGATCATATTGAATGGAGGAGCAGGCTCGAAGGGCCAAATGGCCTACTGCTCCTGGTTTCTATTTTTCCAGCAGTAATTCCTAACTCTTCTCATCCCTCCGAACCTGCCTACAGCCTTCGACAGGGTTGAGCACACCACTATATTCCAATGCCTCTCCGATGTTACGAGCTGGATGGCATGCACTCACCTGGTTCCATTCTTACACAACTAACTGTAAACAGAGAATCAGCTGGAAAGGTTTCACTTCTCACTTTTGCAGTGTTTCCTCTGGTGTCCCGCAATGTTCTATCCTTCACCCCTTGAGGAGAATTTTCTCCCCGTTGGGCGGGCCAGTCGGGAGCGGGCGCAGGTGGGCGCTGCCCGTGATTGGCTGTGTGCTGCCATTTTACATGGACAGGCTAATTAAGGCCCGCCCAGCATGACACGCACCCAGTAGCACTCAGCGCTACCTTTGCAGGCAGGGGAGGAGGGAGAGTTGGGGCCTGCGCTTTTTCGCACATACACGCAAAATAGCACAGAAATCTCCTTGAGATAAAGTTGAATTTGACAGTTCAAAATAAAAAAAAAAGTTAAAAAATCATTTACACATGTCCCCTCATGTGACAGCGAGCTGGGGCATGTTCATCAGATGTTTAAAAAATGTTTATTAATGTAACAAATCCTTCATGAAACTGCATCCCGCCCGTGGATGAGGTTTCATGAAAAATGTGAAGGCCGCCTGGGCTCTTTGCCCGCCCTCCAACCTAGGTTAGATGGGCAGCCGTGTCAGATTGGTTAATTACTTTATTAATGGCTTTAACAGGCCTTTGACAGTTCGCCGGGCACGCAGCTGACTCTGGTGCGTGCCTGCCGAACTAATGATCGGAATGACATACGGTAATGTCGGGACGCATGCTCCACATCACTGCACATCATTTTGCATGTTGGAATTTGGGACCCGACCCCGCATGCCGGACAGAAGATCCTGCCCCTTATTTCTCATCTATATGCTGTCTTGCTGACATTATTCGAAAGCACAGCACCAATTTTCACTGCCTGAGGATGAACCAGACTCTTATTCCTTGACCCTGAGACGTGTTCCCAACCACACATCAGCACCATCACTAAGGCCACCTGTTTCCACATCCGTAACATCACCCAACTCTCTTCTTACCTTATCTGATTTACTGCTGAAGCCCTGTTTCATGCTTTTGTTACTCTAGGCTTGACTATTCCGATGCACTCCTGGCCAGTTTCCCACATCCTCAGTAAGCTAGAGGGCATCCAAAACTCTGCTACCCATGTCTTTACTCATACCACATCCTATTTACCTATCACTCCTGTTCTCACTGATCTACATTGGCTCCTGGTTATGCAATGCTTTGATTTTAAAATGCTCCTGTTTCCAGATCTCTCCATGACCACATCTCTCCCTGTCTCTGTAATCTCCTCCAACCCACAACCCTTCGAGATAATGGAGTACCTCTAATTCTGGCCTCTTGAGCACCCCCAATTTTAATCACCCCACTATTGGTTAGTGTGTCTGTGCTGCCAAGGTCCTATGGTCTGGAATTCCCTCCCTGAAGCCCTCTGCCTCTCTATCTTATTCCTCCTTTTAAGATGTGGCTTAAAACTTACCTCTTTGACCAAGCTTTTGGATATCTGCATTTTGGTTCCATGTCAAGTTTTGCTTTATGACGCTCTTGTGGAGCACTTTGGAACATTTTATTATGTTAATAGTGCTACTATATAAATATGAGTTGTTGTTGTCATCTAAACGTTTCTCCATTGTATATTCTGATTTGAACTCAAATCAAAAATAGTTACTTTACTATGAATTGAAGCTGTTGCAATATCACAAGCCTGTTGTAAATCTCCTTTCCGACATCTGTGCGTCCTTGAGTTATTTTCAGGCAGGGTTTGTGTGGGCGACTTGAGGGAATTGTATAGCAGAGGAAGGAAAGATGTAATAAATTCTCATTTCCAAAAAGCTTGCATCCTGAGGGCAGTTCAGCTTATCACAATGCCTGATTTCTACTTTCAAGGCCAACTGTGTTGATGGAATGAAAGCCATCCTCTTGTTAAAATTAATACCTGATGTGACTCATTTATTTATATAAGCAGATCCTCAGGTAGGTCCTGGAACTGGGGATGATGGGAGATGGAGGGTAAGGTGGGTGGCGGTCCACTTTTTCTTTTGTGTGGAGCCAGGAAGAGCACGGGACCCATTTGTGGACTAATTCCAGTCAGGATTTCACAACCAGAATTAATATTCCGATTGGGGTCCCTGCACACCTGGAACTCTCCTGCTAACAAATTAGCAGCTTGCACACTTGCAGTGGAAATCAGGCATGAGAGAGCGTGACCCAAAATTCATATCCGATTCTTTGTTTCACCTATGTTTTGGTGTAAAAAATAACGTTGAATTTTCATCCACAAATGTTTTCCATGTTGAATGACATAATATATGGTTTGCTCCTCAGATGGCACTTAATCTTAGCACTGTGAGTTTTAATACAGAGTTCAATGGACTTTAAGAGGCAACGGATAAATTGACTATTGACTGCACGTCCCTTGTTTGACTACTCCTGCAGTGTTGATTCCTATGTATCTGTATCAGAATATAATCAATTTGAATAGAACAGGCCATTCATGAATTCCCTTTGTGCTTATTGTGACATCCAGTGAAGCTTTTCTTCTTGGCCATTTTTTTGTACTCCCAAAAGTGACATCTGCTGTCTTTCATGGACAACACATTGCTGTCAATCAGCTGCCAGTCAATTTCCTTTATTCTTATCACTCGTTACATTTTAACAATAAAATTAGGGCTCCCTTGATGGCTCTGGAGGTTAGGCAAGAATAGTTGGGATGTAGAAACTAGGAAGGCTTCCAGTTATTTAGTCAGCTATGGCAGTGGTTGGAGAGTTGCAATTGGTATCTACACCTCTAGGCTAAGGAAGGGAAACTCAGTCTGAGTTCCTCCTCCTGATCATTGTCAGGCAACCTTTGCTGGAAATATAGAGCAAGTTGAGCCAAAGATGAATAATCCACTGACTTTTGTGGAGTAATTTTAAATTAACCTGCCCGGCAGGAAACTGATGAGATCAGATTGGGTGGGGTGGAAATAATTAAATGCTTATGTAATAATCACCGCTTGGTGTTTTTGGGCCTGCACATGAGTGGCTAATTGAACAAGCTGTACTTAGCCATATCTGACATGAGAGAATGCCAATAAGAGAAGATAAACTTTGTATTAGTTTATTCATTTTAAAATATCAGTGATGACCTTCAGTCCAAGGTTCATACTTCCTGCCCTGTGGCATTAAAATGGGTCAAATGTTTTCTGTCATAGGAAATGTGCTGCTGAGCATAAACGGGGTGGACCTCACACAGTTGAGTTACAATGAGGCGGTGTCGGTTCTCAAGTTGAACGCAGCCTCCTCTACAGTGGTGTTGAGGGTTTTGGAATTCCCCAACATTGAGACATCATCAGCAGCAGAGGAGCTTCTGGAGGCAGGCAAGGAGAATGATTATGATTGGTCCCCTCTGTGGGTCATGTGGCTTGGGTTACCAAGGTGAGGACTGTTCTAACTTTTTTTTTATGGTCAAAGTATTCCACAAATGCAATATGAAAGAAACTCGCACAATATTGTAAGCACGAGTGAGCCAAGATAAAGTATAAAGCTGTTTATTGGTAAAGAACAACTACCAATCTAGCACAAGGATTTAACCCTACTCTTGGGTAGGGTTAAAATCACCATGGTTTTTTAAAAAAGTAGAAAAAAGAGAAATTATTTGATATTACCTTGAGACTGTTGGCAACTGGGTTCTGCCACTTCGATAACTAGCACTTATCAAAAGTACACTAATGTTTCAAAACTAAAAATCTAACTGAGGTCTGAACACCTCTAAATGCTAAATGTAGTGACATACATGTGTTCTCAGCTTTACTAAGAAATAAATATTTTAAAAAACAATATTGCTGACACCTACAAACACACCTATTAAAAATGGATAGGATATATCTAATTGACATGTTATATGATAGAGGTATGTATCAAATGCTAAAGAAGTCTTTACTATAGTGTTAAGCAAATTGAAAAGGCCTTCTGATTCTGTGACACCTTCATGAACATTATTAACCTTAACATCCTTTTTCCTGTTCTCCATTTGAAGTTACCTTCACTGTTGCAATGACATTACTCTACAGAAGAGTAATAACGAAAGCTGGGGATTTAGCATCGTTGGGGGCTTTGAGGAAAGCCAAGACTACCAGCCTTTCTTTATCAAAACCATTGTACCTGGCACACCAGCGTACTTTGATGGAAGACTAAAGTAAGTTGCATCTATTTTGATTGTCCTATGAGGAAAGATTGTGTAGACTAGGCCTAGTTTCCCTGGAGTGTAGAAGAATGAGATTGATCGGATTGAAACTTATAAGACTCTTAAGGGGCAGGGTAGATGCTGAGATCTTTCCTCTAGCTGGAAAGTCTAGAATGTGCGGTCACAATCTCAGAATAAGAGATCAGCCATTTAAGACTGAGGTGAGGAGAAACTCCTTCAGTCAAAGATGTAAACTTTCGCAATTCTCTACCCCAGAGCTGGGGATCTCACTCAGCTCAACCAGTGAGTATATTAAAGACAGTGGTCAATAGATTTTCAGGTACTAAGGGAATTAGGGATATTGGAATACTGCAAGAATACAAGAAATAGGAACAGGAGTAAACCATATGGCCTGTCAAGCCTGCTCCGCCATTCAGTATGATCATGACTGATCTTGGGCTTCAATTCCACTTTCTTGCCCACTCCCCATATTCCTTTATTCCCTGAGATACTAAAAATCTGTCTAACCCAGCTTTAAATGTATTTAACAATGGAGCATCTGCAACCATCTGGAGTAGAGAATTCCAGATTCAGAGCCAGTTGAATTTCTCCTCCTCTCGGTCCTAAATGATTGGCCCCTTATCCTGAGGCTGTGCCCCTGAGAAGGTGGAATTGAGGTTGAAAATCAGCCTTGTTGAATGGCAGAACAGGTTCAAGGCCAAATGACCTACCTCCCCTTCTATTATGTTGTATTCGTGTCAGCCTGGGTGTTTGGCTGTAGTGAAAAGGGGAAATAAGGGTCCTGTGTTGTATTTGCAGAGAGGGAGCACAAACTGAGGATTATATTGTTGTATAAGGAATTAGTTAGACTCAATCTAGAGTATTTTTGTCTTTGAGAATATAGAGGAGTTGGCAGCAAAGGAATTGCAGTTGAAAAATTTTAATATAACTTTTTGAAATGTGATTTAGAGAGATTGCATACATAGTTTTCTTTGAAAATTCAGTTGGCCTATTCTCCATTACCAATCAGTTTGATAAACCCCTTTTCCCAATGTTTTTTTCACAAGAATGTAATCGAACAAAATTTGACATTGAGCCAAAATAAGACATTTGGACTGGTAACTAAATGCTTGGGCAAAAGTGGATTTTAACGACTGTCTTAAACAAAAGATTCCAAGAAGTTTGAGGACAGATTTCGGGAGTCTAGGGCCTAGAGGGCTGAAGGCACAGTTGTCAGTGGCAGGGGATGTACAAGCAACCAGATTGGAGGAACACAAAGCTCTGAGAGCTGTAGGACAATAGGAGATTAGAGACAGAGTGGCAGAACATGGAGGGATTTGAACACAAAAACAATTGTAAAATTGAGGCACTGATGGACTGGGAACCAATAAGTCAAGGAACACAAAGGTAATAGGTGAACAGGACTTGTCAAGTCTCGTAACAAAAGCATAGCAGAGGATTTCAGCAGCAAATAGATGGAGACAGGCAATATTATGGAGGTGAAAATGATAAATGATCCTTGTGACAGACAGGATATGGGGTCGGAAGCTCAGCTCTGGTCAAATAGCACTTCATGATCCTCTATTGTCAAGATTTACCTGTCCAATGTCAAATGTGGATGGGCTCCAATTTGGCAGAAGGAACAAAAGTCATATGCCACAACAGAAATAAGAGACCAGGGATCAAAACATTGAGTCTTTTCTCTCCTTGGACACCGTCTGACATGCTGAGTGTTTCCAATCATGTAATGAAATGGAAAGGGAAATAGGTGGAGCTTCCATGTGAAAAAGGATAGGCTTTGCTTGGCTTTAATTTGATCATTAAAGGCTACATTCTGACATGGATGGAAGCTCAGATCTTGGAAATGGAACAAAATTCATATTGAACCGAATGCTCCTTTTCACTAAGTTACTCGATTTGCAGCATGTGATTTTGCATGTGCATGCTGGAGACCAGGGAAATTGTACCCATCTGCATACTTTTTAATAGGACTAGGCTTGTATTCATTTGAATGGGGAAGATGAAGGGGTGATCTAACTAAGGTGTTTATGATTTAAAAGAATTTGACAGAATAGGTGGCAGGAAGTTATTTTCTTTGATGGAAGAGTCCGCACCAAGGGGATGTAACTTTAAAAACTTGAGAACTGGGCTGTTCAGGGATAAAAACAAAAATAGCTGGAAAAACTCAGCAGGTCTGACAGCTTCTGTGGAGAGGAAGACAGAATTAACGTTATGAGTCCGTATGACTCTTCATCAGAAGATCCTGGGATAATGGGATGCTATCTCCCTCCCCTCCACAATAAAAAGCTATTACAGCTAGGTCAACTGATTTTTGCTGGGCACGGGTATTAAGGATCACATAAATGAAATTGAGGTACAGAGTCAGAGTCTAACTGGTGCAGCAGGTTTGAAGAGCTGAATGGCCTGTTAGTATATCTCCCTGGCTGACAAAGTAGATATCATTGTACATTAATCATCACCATGAATAATCCCTGCTCAAGATTTAGCTCCTATTAATTTTTACTCTGGGAGCTGTGATTTTGAATGGAACAAAGGGTTATTTTCTTTGTTCTCTCCTTCAGATGCGGGGATGAGATTGTTGCTGTAAATGGGGTCTCCACTGCGGGCATGAGCAATTCGGCTGTAATTCCAATGTTGAAGGAACAGAGGAACAGAGTCACTCTCACTGTCGTCTCCTGGCCAGGAAGTCATGTATGAAAGTAAAATGACAAGACATTTGCCTCAAAAGCCTTAATCATGAAACTGGTGGAGTGCAAATTAGAAAACAAGAAACCATCACAATCCATGGTCAAGCAGAGAAATACCAGATTACCAAAGTGCATTTGTTAAACCAATCTTTGTCCCCACAGGCACACCTATGGATTTCACTTTTCTCCAGCTTCAGTTTAAAATAATTTGTGAAGGCAGTGATTGGATCATGAGGGAAAAAGTCAGGCCTACTATAAATTTCCAAATGGATATCCAAAGTATGAGCACCTGCATTCAATAATCTTACAAATAGAATCAGTTATTTTACAGTCATATAAATTAACTTTACACAGAAGGATGACGTGGCTGAAATGCTGTCATAACCAGGATGATACATCCTCTGATTTTGCTACTGACAATTTAAACACAGACTTACTACTAAATATTTCTTTTAGAGCAGAATGCTAACCTCAATGATTATCATCAACACTGTCAAGTCAGGCTTCATATTCAGATTACACTTTTCTCAGATCTCTATTGTGGCAATGAAATAAATCCTGGGGTTATCTTATCTGTCCACTGGATACCACAGGATATTGCACCATCATCTCGAAGCAGTTTGATTTTGAGAAGACTTTGTGCTAAAGCCACAATGAACATTCCAACATGGTGGACATTAGTACCTGGGTTCATGTAAATGAATACAAATCAGGGGAAAATGTAAAGATTGTAATCTCTAGTTTAAGCTTGCTAGAATCAATATTGTTAATTAGGCAGTAAAATCACCAGTCAGTGTTTTCTTGAAACAACAAATGTGCGTGATGTAGTCCTTCAGGTTCTTGTAATGTAACATGGTTCTTGTTTACAACTGAAAAAAAAATCAAATCTGATCTATTTTCACGCTCAAGCTTTTAAAAATGCAGATGTGATTGAAAGCTAGATTATGAAACCTAAGATTTTATTTAGTTCATTACTGCCTTAAAGGGTTGTACAACTGATTGTGAACCATAAGTATAAATATAAGCTTTAGAAAATGTCTGATTTTATATAAATGTTGGAGTTGATGAATTCTGAATTTAAATATGTCCATTGAACATAAACTATATTTAGAAAAACTGTTTTAATATTTTTTGTTTTACAAGCACATTTTACAAAAAAGACAAGTGTAAATAGGTAGAAAGGTAGGATCAGGCTTCACATTGTACTGTTATGCAGTGCCTTCCTAAGCATTACTGTCCATTTAGTTGTTTTTTCTTAAATTGCATTCACCGCACCTTCAACAGTAAAGAATCCAGAACATCAGAGCTAACTGTTCGTCGTGAATAGTATTCCCCAAAGGAGGAGACCAATTCAGCAGTTAGTTATTCTTTAGTCTCTGTTCCCCCGGTCTCTGCAGCACCTTCATCCCCAGCTTCTTTCTCCTCTTTGTTTCGTTTATTTTTCTTGTGTTTGTGACGTCTGTGACTTTCTCCTTCCTCACTTTCGTGCTGTTTGCTGTGAAAATAAGTCAATAGTAAATCTTGTTCTTGTGATCTAAAGACTCTGTACAGAACTGGGAGCTACAGCGTGCATAAATTGCTGCAGGGGTTTTCTGTGTGTCTGCCATTATTGCAGCAAAAAATACCAGAAAGGCACCAACTTTCCAGGGTTGTCAAAGTCCTTCTATAGAAATTATGGCACACAAGTCACCTTATGAAATTTCCAATATATTGTGTCAAATGTTATTCCTGTTCAATTACTATGCCTCTTGTAGATTAGTTAAAGTGCTCATATAATCTTTACTAATTTAAAATCTCTTACGAGCTCTAAGGGCAGAATTTTGCAGGCTTGGCGGGGTAGGCAGGAAGCTGACTGCTGCCCGCGATCGGGCCTGGAAGGCAATTTCGCGCTGACAGGCCAATTAAGGCCCACCTAGCTGAGCACTGCTTGTGTGGGTGGGGGAGTTATGCAAGCAGGCGCTAGCTACATAATCTCCCTGGGGCAGAGAGCTACCTCAGGGAGATGAACTGATTTCAGATAAAAAAAATTAAAGATCTTATGTTATGAAACATTTCCCCTCATGTGACACTGTCACATGAGCTGGGACATGTTTTTAACTTGTGTAAAATTTGAGAGAGATTTTTATTTGCTTTAGGAAACCTCATCCCGCCCTTGGATGAGGTTTCCTAAAAAATGTAAAGGCCACTTGGCATTTTCGCCTGGCTGCCAGCCATTAGGTTGGACGGGCAGCATAAATTTGAATTAAACTAACTTTTTCATGGCCTTAATAGGCTTTTTAATTGTCGGTGCACATGCTGCCGACTACAGCGCGTGCCTGCTGAACGAAATATCACGGGACTATGTGATGTCGTCAGGACGCTCACCCAATGTCATCGTGCATCATTTTACGTTCGGCCGGGTCATCAGCACGCACGCCCACCAAGCATAATTTTCTGCCCTTAGTGTGTAAAGACAGCATCCACAAAATGCACAAGAGTTTACCATCCAGCGATCTGGGAAAATCAGGGTAAAACCAATAAGTTGGTTCAGCCAAATAGCCAGCTGCCATTCACTGTTTGAGCTCTAGTTACCTGCAAAACCATCACCACCTTGGAGGGTAGAAAATAAATTGTAAAAAAAAAATCCAGTCTACAAAATGGTTAATTGTGAATTACAGTCTCCATTTGTCACATAGCATGCCATGCTGCAGCTAGTGTAACAGTGACCAAAAGGGTGATGACATGACCTTGATACAGAACAATATATGGTAGCCATTCAGCATTCCTCCCTCCCTTGGCTGAAATCAGCTGATTGATAGTAGCCAGGAACCCACGTTGCTTGCTGCTGAACCTGTACATGCCTGTTCTTGTTCTACTTAATTTTGTCTATTTTCAAATTGGTGATTTTTCTTTCTTCCTTCTTTGTCCCCTGTTAAAAGCCAAGGAGAATGGTACAGGGTATAATAAAGAAACAAAAGATGTGTTCAGTTGAGGTGTGAATGGCTACACAGCAACAATCTGAATGCAAAATGAAGGGATAAACAAGCAACAAACAAGACAAGTTTATTGTTTTGTTTCCACTGGTAGCACATATTTTCATATTGCCTTGATATTGGTATACATAAAATTCATTCTGCACATGGGTGGGGGAAAGAAAAGGAACATTGCCCTTAACTGGATTTTCCTTTTCAAATCATTTTCACTGACTACCCCTCCCTGCCTGCATTATTTTCCCCTTTCATCCTACAAAATTCCATCATTTTCTCCTCAATGTGTACTGTTTTCTTCCGTGAGTATTGAGATATTATATTATGTGAGGAGTGCGATACAAGTATTAATTGTTTTCAAACCACAATGAGACAATCCCAGAAGCAATCACTGAAGGCTGGTGTCGCCATACCTCCTTGCCGCACTTCAGCTGTACAGCACCAGAACTGAGAGCGCTGTAGCTCCATTTAACTGGTACGTTAGATAAGATGAAACATCTTATATAATAAATATAATAATTATAATAAATAAAAAAATTAATTAATTAATAAAATCCCTACTGCAGAAGTCTTGAAGAGAAAATCAAATACATACCGTCTTGAGGACTTGTGCTTGGAATCATCTTTGTCCTTGTGCCGTCGTTCCCTGTGGCGATCTTCTCGGTCTCTACTGCGATCTCTGCTCCGATGATAGTCTCTGTCGTAGTTACGTTCTCTGCTGCAAGAACAATAGTGTGCATCTTAACTGGATAAAGTGACTGGAGGCAAAATTACAGGCTGTGCAAGAACTGTAGATTTTGTGACATAGGATCCCAATTTCTCTGTAGTCGAGTGTCAAATTTTGTCTCAAGATGCTCTTGTGAAGCACCTTGATGTGTTTTACTATCCAATGACATTATATAAAGGTAGTGTTAATTCCATCTCGGGCTGTTCCTTCTAAGGTCGAGAATTCATTTGTATTAATTTTCATTTGTACCTTTTGCAAATTTATTAACATCCTCCCATAATTTGTTGCAGTCATTCTCGATATTGACTATTCCCCCCAATTTGGTGTATTCAACAAATTCTGAAATTGTGTTTTTATTCCAAAGTCCAAATTGCTAATGTAAATTGTGAACAGCAGTGGTCCCAGCTGATCCTTGTAAAACATCTGCCACTCTGAATAACTCCCATTCTCTGCTTTCTGTCTTGGAAGCCAGCTAGCAATACATTCTACCACTTGGCCGTGAAATCCATATATTTTGACCTTATTCATTAGTCTATTATGGGGCACCTTATTGAAGGCCTTCTGAAAATCCAGATAAATTACATCCCCTGTATTACCATGTCTACTTTCACTGCTACCTCCTCAAATTCAATAAAGTTAGTCAAGCAAAATTTCCCCTTTAGAATCCATGCTGACTATTCATTATTATATTTTTCATTTCTAGATGTCTTTCTATTCTCATGAGGAGGGATACCTTCATTTTTCCTACCAACAATGTTAAGCTGACTGGTCTAATTTGCTGGCATGTTCTGCCCCCTTTTTAATTATAGGAATTACCTTAGCTATCCCCAGTCTTCTGTCACTACACCTTTTATTAATCGCACTCCTTTTTTAAACAAATTATTAAATAAGTATAGAAATCCTCTGCTCTCTTCCAACACCTGCATGCAATCCATCCAGACCAGAGGCTTCATGTCGGTGTTTGATTCGTTTATTTAACACATCCCCTTTTATTAAATGTTGTTGCTCATCTTATGATTCAATGTCATACACTGTAATATTACTTTTTTTTCAGGGTCACAGTACATGAGCTAGACAAACCTCGTGTGCCTGGACAGATGGAAATTTCCCTGCAATCCTCGTAGTCTCAGGGTCAAGGAGACCCACAATCTCTATCATCTAGAAAGACAAGAGCAGCAGAGGCATGGGGACATCACCATTTGCAAGTTCCCCTCCAAGCCACACGCCATCCAGAGTTGGAATTATATCTCTGTTTCTTCACTGTCAGGGTTTAAAAACCCCGGAACTCCCTTCCTCACAGCACTGTTGTTGTATCTACACCAGCGGTGGTGGCTCACCACCATCTTTTCAAGGGCAGTTAGGGATGGGCAACAAAAGCTGGCCTTGCCAGCAACGGACACATACCATGAAAGAATTTTTAAAAAACAGTAGAAATTTCCCCATAATTAAAACTATCTCTCCACTGCCCCTAAACCACCATGTGTCTGCAAAAGTAGCTTCCAGACCCTACACTGGTTTAACTTTACTTAATCTTAGTTCTCTTTCTTTAGGTTACTAATGATAAAACAAGATAGTAACTAAAAGAATTAACAATGTTTCAAATTATTTCACTGATTTCCCTTCTGCATGTTGGTTGTTCGTTAGTAACTGTTTGCTGCTAAATTCTCAGCCTACTTGAGATCAAACAGCAACTATCTGAATCTTTCTTTAATAGGCCTCTGGATAAGACCCCATTTCAAAACACAAAATTTCCAAAACTGTTTTTAAGTTCATTGCTCCTGGAGCGCTTCCTCCTAGTTCCAGTTCAATTTCATTGTTTTTCTGCCCTGCACTCTTTATTTATATTTTGTCCCATTATTCATTATTATTTACTCATTATTACTGATCATTGTGTTCTAAATAAAATCTGTTGAGTGGTACAGTTGCACCATAGTTATGAATAATCCTTCGATTTTAGGAACAGGCTTTAAGGTTGTGACCATTATTGCTTCTAATATAGATAAAGCAATAAATTATTAATAATCAATTCCACCTAGCAGATACATGGGAACACCACCACCTACAAAGTCCCCTCCAAGCCACACACCATCCTGACCTGGAACTATATCGCCGTCCTTCACTGTCACTGGGTCAAAATCCTGGAACGCCCTCCCCAACAGCAGTGTGTATGTACACCTGCACCACACAGGCCCCAGTGGTTCAAGGCAGCGGCTCACCATCATCTTCTCAAAGGCAATTAGGGATGGCCAAGCCAGTGATTCCCACATCCCGTGAAAGAATTTTTAAAAATTCTCGATGTGACACTAGACGTTTTTAATCACGAGAATCAATAGCCAAGAAATCTTAAATCTATGTATAATAGGTTAAAGTTTATTTTAAAGTTGGCTTAACTGACAAAATTATAATAAAAGCAAAAAAAGTGACAATTCAGAGTTAGATCTTTTTTACTATTGATACATAAATTCAATACATGTATTTTACTCATTATATATGCAAATTATGCCTAGTATTCAGTTCAGAAATACCAATTTTTTGTCTTGCAGCTTATTTTAGGCATTTTCCACACCGCTCCCCCCTCAAAGGCTCCTAAGATTTAAAAAAATGTTGCTGACTTCTTATCTAGGGGATATAGGTGTGGTCTACTCAACATCTCCTCATAGGACAAGCCCCTCATGCTAGGAATCTGACTAGTGAACTCTTGTTGCACTCCCTTCAGGGCTAGTATATCCTTCCTTAGTCAGAAAATAGTACACAATACTCCAGTTGCGGTCTCACCAAGGCTCTACATAGTTGTAGTAAGACTTCTTTGCTCTTATACATCAATCCCTTTGAAATAAAGGCCAACACACCATTTATTTTATTTGATTGTTGTATCTCAAGAATCTCTCAGGCCCTCTAAGTACTAACGTTTCCCATTCTCTCACGATTTAAGAAGTATTCTGCTTTTTCCATTTTTCACACCATTTTGCATAAGTTCACATTTCTCCATATTATATTCCATCTGCCATGTTCTTGACCAGTCACTTAACCTATCTATATCCTTTTGCAGCCTGTGTCCTCTTCGCAGCTTACTTTCTCAACTAGAATCATAGAATGGTTACAGCACAGAACGCCATTTAGTTTGTCATGTCCTTGCCAGCTCGCTACAAGAACTCATCTAGCCCTACTCCCCCACCTTTTCTCCATAGCCCTGCAAGTTTCTTTTCTTCAGAAAATTATCCAATTCGCTATTGAAGGCCCTGACTGACCACAACCTTTGTATTATCAGCAAACTTGGATACATTACACTTGATCTCCTCATCGAAGTCATTGATTTGGATTGCAAATAACTGAGGTGCAAGCACTGATGCTTGCAGTACCCCACTAGTTACAGTCTGCAAACCTGAAGATGATCCATTTATTGCTACTGTGTTTTCTGTCTGTTAATTCATGCTAATATGTAACCCCCAATCCCACAAGCCCTAATTTGTGCCACGAAGGGGCAAGATGGAGGAACAGAGTGCAAGGATAGGTCCGGGGTGGGGGGGGGCATCAGAGCTATGGGAGTGCGAAGAGAAGCCATTACTTAAGGAGTCATTTGCCTCAACCTGCTCTTGCAACAATTTTCTCTATAACTCTATATACTTTCTGCAAATAAATGTAATGCGGGAGCAAAACTAAATTTGTTTTTAATAGAATACACAAACTACATTACATTTAAATTCTGATCAGGTCTCCTTAATAATCTTATTATATTAATCTTCATTGTAGCTGCTGCTTTGTCCTCTTGCTCCAACCTGGACAAATTCATTTACTACCCTTTCCCTCTCCACCTATCTTTTGCATTTATGTGGTCCATCCACTTTTCCCTTTTTTTTTAAATTATGGATTTCAAGTACTCAGTTTTTTTTTTCAATCGTGACATTCACTCACTTGTATTCAGATGTCGTCGGTGTTGGGCCACGATCTCGCTCGCGATTTCTATCTCGATCAGGTTCTCGTTCTCTTTCCCGCCGAGGTCCTTGGTACTCCCAGTGACTGTTGGTGCTTTTATCAACAGTGTTCATCCAGGATGTGTGCGTTGTGGAGATAGCAGGATAACCAATTAGTCCAGAGTCTGGGGCGAAAAAAATTAAGGAAAGTGAGTTGGACGTTAGAAATGAGCTCCCATGACTAACAATTAACTTTACAGCGTATGAGCTCATGGTTAACAAGTTGGCAGATAGCAGGGGAGAGAACCTGATAAGAAAGAGTTAAACCACAGGGATCAGTTTATACACATAAACAGCATGGAACTGGAATAATTTCCCTTGAATATATCAGAAATTGATGGATAACTGAGGGTTACATAACATTACTAGCCTGATTTCCACTGCTTTTCCAACTCAACCATGACTGTCACAAAAAACCTTCAAATAATTGGATATTCAGAATATGAATGTAGATAATCAGTGTATTGTATACAAAGTGCCTTTCTTTCTCTTTCAAGGAACCGATGTCAGAGTTAAACTCATTGCAATGAACAAATTTGAACTTTAGTGCCCGAAGTATGGCAGAAATTTATATTATTGGAACGTGCACATAATTTAGATTTTGTCCATCACAAATTACTCTGTTATTTACAGACTTCAGTTAATGATTCACTTTCCATTTTCTCTAATATTTAGTTTGGTTTCAAAACATCAAGTAGAACTTGTGCAAATTACACTTAAAAGTGTATCCAATCTTAATTAATAAAGTAAACACTACGTAGATTTAAAAGGTAAAATCCAGAACTTTCCAGGTTCAATCCCCAGTCTATGGTGAGTTAGTTATTCTGCTGATGATGTTAGCTAAGGCTTATTTCTGGCCTTACCACCACCTCTCAAACAAGGAGAGGGAGGTGGTGGGTGGGTTTATTGATCAACTGGTGTTCTCATTTCTGATATCTATTCAAAGCTCCTTACTGGAAGAGCACATGCATGTATGTTGAGTGAAAACAGGATCAGGCTCAGGTGTGAGATGCTCACGGTTACACAGCCTGCCGTCACTCACCATCCAGGCATGCGTGTGTGATGGCCACTTGCGCGAGGTACTAGAGGGTGTCCATCATCTGTGGAACCATGCTTCAGCATGAATATGCACATTCAGGGGGAAAAACTTAGAAAACAAAACCAAAGGGGGGGAAACAAAATAAAATTAATTTTTTAGTTTAAAAAAGTATATACATTGGGGAAATGTTACTTGAGATTCTAATGAATTGTACAGTCAATGTATGTTATCCTTAGATTAAAATAAATACTTCCACAGAATTTATTAACAATTACCTGCAGTACTATAGGGGAATAAAGGAGGTGGTCTGTTGTCATAGCCAGGAGGTGGACCACTGGAAGAGTCAGAAATTATTTGTTAGGTACAAAAAAACAGTATCTCTGTCACATTACTTTTCCCCATTTCTTGCAAAGTATAATATAACTGGAAATACAGAGAGCTTTTCAATTTTATCCCTATAGAAATGAACCCCAGTGACTGGCTTGCTCTTTTTTTAAACTTGCATCACTATTTTTAGTGACATGTATATCTGTACCACCACCCCCAAGACCTCCTTGATCCTCTCCCCATGTGCTCTTCATTATTCAAGCAGTATGTAGTCTCCATATTCTTCCTAACAAAATGCATCACCTCACCATTTGCCCATTTGAAATTAATTTGCCAATTGCACACCCATTCTGCAGGTTTATTAATGTCTTAGATATCATAAATTTTTCCTCAGTTTTAACTATACCTCCCAATTTGGTATTGTCTGCAAATTTCAAAACTGTACCTTCAATTACTGAAGCCAAATTGTTTATGTAAATTGTGAAGTGATCCCAGCACCAATCCCTGTGGAACATCACTTCCCAATCCAGTTCGCTATCCTTTCTGCTACCTGCCCCCTAACTCTACATGCTCTGATCTTGAAACATGAGCCTACAATGCAGTACCTTAGTCAAAAAGCTTTTTGAAAATCCAAATTTCCTACATTACAACAGTGACCACATTTCAAAAAAATTTACTTCATTGGCTGTGAAGTTCTTTGGGATATCCTGTAGTCATGAAAAACACTATGGGCAGCAATTTCCCCTCCGTCGGGGAGGGGATTGTGAAGGAATGGGCGAGTTCCCGATCGGGTGCACCGCCATTTTACATGGGGATGCCAATTAAGGCCTGCCCAGCGTGACATCCGCCCGGAAGCGCTGTGCGTGCCCTGTGCAGGCGGGGTGGGGGGGGTGGATTCCGTGAGCTGGGAGTGCGCTCTTTCGTGCATGCGCGCAGAAGAGCGCACAGATTTCCCTGAGGCAAAGTGCTGCCTCAGGGAGATCAGTTGAACTTTAAAAAATTTATTAAAGGTAAGAAAAAACTTTCCTGACGTGAGCTGGGACATGTCCATTACTTTTATTTAAAAGTTTTCCCAACATTTTAAATCCCTCATGGAACCTCATCCTGTGCGTGGATTAGGTTTCATGCTTTTTTGGAAGGCCGCCTATGCTCTTCACCTGCCCGCCAATTTTAAGGTTGGACGGACAGGTCCATTAATCATTTTAATTACTTTTTTAACAGCCTCAATAGGCCGTTGACAGGTCAGAGGGCATGCAGCCGAGTCGGCTACGCGCCTGCTGAACTGAAAGTCTATATGACGCAGGGTGACGTCGGGACGCCCGCCCAACATCACCCCGCGACATTTTACATGTCGGTGAGCAGGCCCCACCCCCGCTTGCTGACTGGAAAATGCTGCCCTGTATAAGTGCAATTTTTTTTCTTTGTAACAATGGTTTTCTCTCCACTAACACAGCTGTCAGAAAGTCATACTGGTGGCACACTGTTTCTTACCCTTCTATGGTTGGCAACAATAATGTTGGAGGGGGCACAACTGGAGGTGGAAATAATGCTGCAAAAAGAAAGCAGAGCGCAGGTCATTTTACACAGCTGAATAAATTCAGAAATATTATTATTTCTCCAGTAAACTACGCTGTGGAACAACTCATCGTTAAGACTACAAAAGTTATCTTTGGCAGTATTGCTGACTGGTTTACATATATTGGATTTTTACCACTCTGGTGAGCAACATTCAGTATATTATGATTGATCCCAACACATCACATGCAGAAACAACACACTGAATATCTGGATGGATATATCCCAACCCTGGCCCCAATGTTTATCGTGAAAATAGCAGAGCAATACAGACTGAAAAGGTTCAAAGTTTGTTCTCTGATTGGTGCTGTTTTAGCAGACCTTAGCTACGGCATCAATGATTGTCAACGTGGCCTCAACACATCACATTTAGGAAGGGGAAATTGAACACAGTTTCTGAATTCTGTACAGCAATTTGTCAGAATTCATTGTTACTTCAGTACTGACATTAGGTTTTAAAGTTAATCACTTTGTTGCTTTTTATAAGATCCAAACATCATGGAAGCTGCTCGATGTCCCATTTATATTTATAACATGATTATTTATCAGGAGCAGAGTGCTACACGTGGCAAACACATCTATGCTGTCCACTCACAATGCACAAGGCAGGAAAGTTGAACTTTGTGCACATGGGTTTAAATGTGCATACATTCAGTTCTGATTAGCAACTTCTGAATGCAGGTGAAATTTCCTCAATTACAAAGGCAGCCTTTTCTGCCAAAAATTTAAAGGTGGCCCAAGTTGTGCCTGCATTTTTGAGAATTAGTGCTAATTGTGAGATCACTTATTTGGACTTGGGAGCAGGAGTAGACTACTTAGCTCTTGATCAGATCAGCCATGATTTTATTGGTGTCTCAACTTCATTTTGCTGTCTGTCACCCATAACCCTTGAGTCCCTTGTCTATCAAAAATCTGTCTCTAACTCTGCCTTGAATAAATTCAATTAACCATCCTCCACTACTTTCCGGGGAAGAGAATTACACATACAAACAACCATCTGAGACGAACAATTCTCCTCATCTCAGTCTTAAACGGTAGACTTCTTATTGTTAAACTGTCTCCTGGTTCTAGTTTCTCCCATAAGTGGAAACAATATCCCGGTATCTACCCAATCAAATCCCCTCAGGTTCTTATATATGTTTCAATAATATCACCACCTATACTTCTAAATTCCAACGAGTATAGGCCCAATCTGTCTAACCTAAGATACGCCCCTCATCTCAGGAATGAGTTGAGTGAATCTTCTCTGAACTGCTTCTAATACATTTATATATTTTTTTCAAATAAGGTGACCAAAACGGTACAGAGTATTCTGGACGTTATCTCGCCTGTACAACTGCAGTAAAACTTCCTTACTTTCATATTCCATTCCCCCTGCAGGGAGTGCCAATTTTCCACTTGCCTTCCCAATCAATTGCTGTAACTAAATACTAACTTCCTGTGATTCATCTGCCTGGACACTCAGGTCCCTCTGTACCACCGAGTTCTCCAACCTCTCCCCATTTAAATAGTACACTGCTTTTCTATTCTTCCTGCTGAAATGGACAATACATTTTTCCCCACAGTATATTCCATCTGCCAAATTCTTGCCCACTCACTCCACCTTTCTATATCCCTTTGTAGACTCTGTACCTCCTCTTAACGACTTACTTTCCTATCTATCTTGGAGTCATCAGGAAATTTAGCTACCATATGTTCGCTCCTTTCATCCAAATCACTGATGTAGATCGCAAACAGTGGAGGCCTCAGCACTGTTCCCGAGGCAGTCCATTTGTCACAGCTTGCCAACCTGAAAAAGACCCATTTATCCCTACTCTGCTTCCTGTTAGCCAACCAATCCTTTATCCATGCCTCAATGTTACCCCTACACCACGTAATCTTATTTCGTGTAATAACCTTTGATGTAGCACTTTATCAAATACCTTCTGGAACTCCAATTACACCACTTCTCCCCTTCAAATTGAACATGAAATTCTATCATGTTATGATTGGCATTGCCTAGAGGCTCTTCCTTTACTATGAGGTTTTTGATTAATCCTGTCTCATCACTTATTACCAGGTTCACGATAGCCTACTCACTGTTGACTCTGGAACGTACTGCTGTAAGAAATTGTCACAAATACACTCTATGAACTCATGTTCCAGGCTACCTGTGCCAAGCTGATTCACCCAATCTACATGTAAATCATCATCCATGATTATTGCTGTACCTTTCTTGCACGTCCCATTTATTTCTTCCTGTATACTCTGTCTTATTGTGTAACTGCTGTTAGGGGGCTGATAGAAAATCCCCACAAATAACTTCTTACCATTACTATTTCTTATCTCTACCCAAACTGATTCTACATCTTGTTTTTTTGAGCCAAGGTCATCTCTTACTGAATGAATAAATGAAAGTTGCCATAGTCGCAGAGGACCATGGGCTGCTCTCTCATTAGAGAGAGGCAACTGGCAGTGAGTTTAACCTGAGGGTCACCAAACTTCTGGCAAGAAGCGAGGATGAGAAGGTGGGGCCTTCATGGGTTACCTCAGCCGGTACAGGAATTGAACACATGCTGTTGGTGTCACTCTGCATCACAAAGCAGATGACGGTACTAATGACATCCTTAATTAACAGAGCTATTCCACCACCTTATCCCAACTTCCAATCTTTTCGAAATGTCAAATCCCCATCAATATTCAGGTCCCAGCCTTGGTCAGCCTGCAACCATGTCCCTGTAATGGCCATCAGGTCATAACATATTTATTTCTATCTATGCTAACAATTCGTCCATTTTGTTATGAATGCTGCACACATTCAGATACAGAGCCTTTAACTTTGTCTTGCTACTAATATTTGTGTAATCAACAACATTATTACTGCCTACTAGATTTCTGTGCAAAAGGATTGCATGCCAACTGTGCTGCAAACTGGGCATAAAATTGTTCCATTAAAATTCTCCGATTCCAACTGTAGATCCTTTAAAGTATCCAAGTGCATTTCTTACATTCATAAATGTAAATTGAAAGTACAATTACCTGGAAGAGGCCCAGGTGGCGGCATTCCTGTGAACACAACAAGTTTCACTAGCTTAAAGCAAACCAACTGTATAAAAAGTAATAGCTAACTCTTAACATTAAGTTTAATTGGTAAAAATGTTCTCCAATTACCTGGAAGAGTGGTTCCTTCTGAACCATCCAGAGGCAAGAAAAAAAAAGTTTAAACTAATGATAGGATTGCTAAGTTACAGTAAACAGGCATCAACAATGTGGTTACACTGATAAAACATTGGAATGTTCATTGATCTACTGAATCACTGATCATTTTGTTCAGTTGGACGCTGAAAACGAAAGCTCCATTTTTACCTAACCCGTTTGGTATGAACATAGCTACAGGTGGGATGCCCATTTTATACCTACCCAATTTGCACTTCATTAACTTTAATGTCATTGACTGAATACATAAATGTAAAAGGGAATTCCAGTGTGCCCAACAACTTGTTTCAACATCATCCTGAAAAGAGCATCACCTACTCAACAAAGTATTTTGCATTTTTCATAAAAAGTACACTCTGGGTGTCACCTTCTAAGCAACTTTGCCAGTTTGATGCCTGCAGAGATTACTTTATGCTGGGAACACCACCACCATGTAAGTTCCTCTCTAAAACACACATCATCCTGACTTGGAACTATATCACCATTCCTTCACTGTCACTGGGTCAAAATCCTGGAACTCCCTCCCTCACAGCACTTTGGGTGTACCTACACCACATGGACTGCAACAGTTCACAAAAAGGTGATGATGAGCCATCTTCAAGGGCAATTAGGGATGGGGAACAAATGCTGGCCTAGCCAGCAAGGTCCACATCCCATGAACAAATAAGTAAAACAAAAAAATGAACGCGGAGAATGTCCTCCTTAGTTCAGTTAGGTCCCTAATCCCCAGTGTATGTAGAGATTTCCATTAGCCTGTGATGGTTTTGAGTCCAACTAAATAAAAACAACTTTTAAAAAAATACCTTCTATGCTTTACAATTTGTTACATAATCCCACAAAGAATTTAGCTAATCCATTTGTCTTTCAGACGAAGGAAAATGAGTAATTGAGGCAAGGAAAAGAAACTGGTTGGTTTGCCTGGCCTGATTCTGCTGTTGGGTAGTTATAGATGCAAGTCCAGTAGGCAGAAGTTTGAGTGAAGCAAATTGTAAGGAACAGGTTTAGGATCTACCTTTTCGGTCACCAAGGAAAACAAAAATCTGGTTGTGTAATTTGTTGCAGTTGAAGGTTTAATTTATTGAACCATTGATTGTGCATTATCAATAGAAATCTGTTAAGCCAATATGATGGAAATAGATCATTTGTTATTTATGGGCAAGTAAATTCCAAACTCATCCTTCCTCTGATGGCAGCAATTCATGCCAGTAGTACTCTACTATCATACGCAAGAAGCCACACTTTAGGTCAATGATGGCAGGTTACACGAGACAAAGGCATTACATCCAAACCTGATCGCCTTCTCCTTTCATGTTCACACACATGCACATTCTGGAAAGCCCTCCTAATGCAGGGATGCTAATACTAAATAACTGAACCTTTAACATTCAGCACAGACCAGGGATCAAATATAGGAATACAGCAGAGAGCGTATTTAACTACACCCACTGACAGAAGTTATATTCATTTTAATCATTCCTACGTCATAACAAAGGAAGAGTTTTACAGCTTGAATCAGAGTATAAATAAACCTGGCCCCAGGATGGACTTGCAAATAAAGATGCCAAGCCCCCTACCATTTACAATGAGTATTATAAACCAAACTTGCAGGTGCATTATAAATGAAAAATATATATGGAGAATTAAAATTGATGTTTTCCTGGAAATTACAACACTAATGAAGTACTTCGAAAAGGAATAAAATCAAGAGATCAGAGGGCAGTTTCACTTTAAGTGTTTGAATAAATGCCCCCAACCCTTTTTATCTGATAGGTCATGTTTATAAATTAGTTAAGTGTTTTGTACCTTCCAATTAATTTTGTGCCCTATAATTAAAATAAACATGACAAACTAAGAGTAAAGTACCAATTTCTATATAGCAGGTTAGTTTTTGGCTGAGCAATTTTCTGGTTGCAACACTTTCAAATCTGTAATTGTCACACACTGCATTCATGAAATGCAATTTCACTGACACCAGAAATTCCAGTATCCTCTCTTTCTTGGTATCCTGCTTGTTATTGTTCCTTAACTGTTATTACAGCCACAAAATACAACTAAAATAAACTATCTAAACAAAACAAACATAATCAAAGTTACATACCTGGTGGGTGTATGGGCGGTGGTCCACTACTGACAGGAGGGGGTGGGTGTAAGAAATGAGGGGGTGGTCCGGGTATCGGAGGAGGAGGACCTGTCGGGGTTGGAAATGACGGTCTTTTGTTTCCGTGGTCTCCGAGAACCTAACACCCAACAACCAAAAAAAAAATCTTTTTAGAATTCAGTCAATAACATTTCTGTTCCAGAGTTGCACTTTCTAGAGATAGGGAGTTAGGAAGATACAAACTGGAAAAGACCATCGAGTCCCAAATACATACAGTAGTTGTACATTTCTCCCTCTTGAATTTGCAGACACCTCCCAAATCTCTCTGGGCATTCTGTTCCACATATTTACCCACCTGACGTAAAGATGCTAAATCTATAATTGTCTAGTTACTTTCCCCACTTTGAATTTAATTTGTGCCTCGGTTAGAGTTTTCAATCAGATATTTTAAGTTGTGGTTTATTTATACCCCTTAAATTCATGGAAACTACAGCAGGGTCTTGATGCTGGTTTTTTCCTTAGTGCTTCTTTGTAGCTCAGGTATTAAATCAGCAGCATCAGCTTGCACTTTATCCTCTCCAACTTTAAAATGCCTCCAGTGAATTGCAATGACCAGTGTCACGTAGTTTTCCAGGTGGGGCTAAACCAGTGTTCTATACAATCTTAACATTAGCCCCTAGAATCTATAGTTATTTTCACCAAGATCTTGCTACTCATCGTTCGTTCTGTTACACACAGCTCCACTATGTTCAACAAGCTAACCACCAGGACTCTCATGTGAAATACTGGGAAATCCATACATCAGATTTTTTTGCTAACTAACAAAAATTAATTTAATTACCATGACATAATTTCATCACTATAGTGATTCTAATAATGAATTAAATTTTAAATCCTTTTTATGATATGCTCCAAGTAGAAGCAGCTTGATGGGGAATTGCATTTGGGCCTTCATTGGCTGGGGTGGAATCATCTGGTCCCATTGGCAGCAGGCGTCATGCTGGGCGAGGGGGAAAGAATTCAGCACAAGGGATAGGAATCGGTTTCATGCTGGCGTGAAATCACAGCGGGATCATCCAATGGTGACGGCCATGGTGGAAGACGAATCCTGTTAAACACAATTTGCATCCTGCTACTGGGATGCAAAGGCCTGACTGGAATCGTCCCCCCATGCCCAATTTATCGTTATGCCAGCAGGTAATACGCCAGCCCAGAACATATCTGGACAAACGTGATGTGCAGAAGTCGGGACTTACCTTTAGGGCCTTGCTCAGATCATGGACATCAGAGGAGAGGACAATGCTGGAGCCCTACAGCTACCGGACCCTGGAGGAACACGTGCATCACATGCTGGGTGGATCCTCACGCACATGGCTCTGCCGCGAAGCAGCTCGTGGAATGTGGGAGAACTCCGCTGATGCTTTGGGCCTGCTCCCTGAGCTTCACAGTCTTGGCCATAGGCTGCTACGGATAATTGGCAAAGTGGAGGAGGGGGAGGTGTAAGTGTGAGTGGGAGAGGAACATGTAGTGGGAAATGGGGTGGGGGCGCAGAAAGGAAGGTGTAACATGGAAGAATGCTGCAAGTGGGGAGGAGGGAGTAAGGGTGGGGGAGGGATTAAGGGTGGAGAGGGGAAGTAAAGTGGGGGGATGCCACATACAAGGGAGGGGTCTGTGGAGTCAATGACTGCCTCCTGCGGTGCAAACTGAGGGTGGGTATAGTAGGAGGGGGCGGCAAGTGTGAGGGGGGTAGAGGGAGCCGGTAGGGTGGGAGGGTGAGGGTGCACTAGTAATGGTAGTAGGGGCGGCGAGGGTGGTTGGTGAGGACATGGAGGCAGGGGATGGGAAGGTGGTGAATGTGAATGGGGGTGGGGTTCTCAGAGGTAGGGAACATTCACCTGGACATCCTGGAATGGCAAGGGTTCATGTTGGTAGGTGACAGTGGGGAGTTGGAAGGTGATGCCGGGGCAGTCCACTGTGATGGAGTAAAGGCATGGGTGACGGGAAGAGGGAAAAGGATGGGAGAGCTGATCAAAAACTTGCCTACAACCATGGTTTTCAAATCGAAAGTAAGCAGAGCCTCATGCTGGATGGGCACAGGTGCTGCATGGGAGTGTGACAGTGGGTGGAAAGAGATGCAGGTCAGCTCAGATGAACAAGTGAACGAGAACCCCAGCAAACACCATTGAAAAATCCTTGACACAGTAAGATGAGTGTGATGGATGAAGGCTCCACATGCGTGGGAGTGTGATTGCACAAAACTCCAAAACACACACACACACTTCTCTTTCCAGAACTACTTGTCATCCGAATGTGTGATAGGAGGAGAAGGTTCCTCTCCCACTCACACCTAGACCTTCCACTATTTTTTTTATTCATGGGATGTGGGCATCACTGGCTAGGCCAGCATTTATTGCCCATCCCTAATGGCCCTCATTCAGAGGGCATTTTTAAGAGTCAACCACATTGATGTGGGTGTGCAGTCACATGTAGCCAGACCAGGTAAGAATGATAGATTTCCTTCCCTAAAGGGCATCAGTGAACCAGATGGGTTTTTACAACCATCGGCAATGGTTTCATGGTCATCATTAGACTTTTAATTCCAGATTTTTTTTATTGAATTCAAATTTCACCATCTGCTGTGGTGGGATTTGAACCCAGTTCCCCAGGGCATCACACTGAGTCTCTGGAATACTAGTCCAGTGACAATATCACTATGCCACTGCCTCCCTCCACTTCTTCTAGGTGCTGTCCTGACATCCACAGCAGGGATGGAGACAGCCTATGCAATGGTTGGCCTTATTGCCTCTGATTACTTTGACGTATGTCCTCTGGAGAGTCAAGGCCTTAAGTGCCCTGGCTTGCTTTGGCTGTCCTCCTGTGGGTCAGCTGCTCCCTCTGTGGTGATAGAGGATGAGGTTGAGGTTGAGGGGGTCATAGGCAAAGGGGACTCAAAGAGCGCGGACAGCCTGAGATTCCTGAGTGGGTGACCCAGTGGTGTCCAGCTGCCGCTCCTCCTTCCTTTGTGTGCCCGAGAGCCCTGACCGAACTCCTTGAGGGGAAGGAGCACCTGGAGGGACGTCAAGGTGCACAGTTTTCCTCTTGCGTTGCCAATGCAGGAACTCACCCATGGCTACCACAATGGAGTGTAGGTCTGCACAAATCTCCGCGTTCTGCTGGACCAGGGTCTCCATGGCATTAGCCATCCTTTCCATGGAGACTACCATATGCGCACATGTGGACACCATTTCACCAGCGAGCAGGCAGACACACCTCCAACTTGCGTGCCACTTTGTTGAGGGCTTTCAACAGCTCTGCATCATGTTACCCCACTTTCTGCTGACTCCTTGATGAGTTGGAAAGACGAACCCAGAAGCTTATCATCTCACTTGGACATCACAGACGCTTCTTGCCCAGCAGTCCTCAAAATGCCAGGGAGCTCGGGTGAACCTGCCTCCTCCTGCTGCTGTGGACATGGGTCCATGCAGTGACCATCAGATTGTGAACCCAAGTCTGGTCTAGACCTAGGTCCCAGCGAGGTACGTCTCTGCGCTGGTGGAGGTTGTGGGTCTTCCAGGCTGCTTATTTCCAGCTCTTCAAAGGAGGTATCCTCTTGGCTGGAGGTGAGGGCCTGGATGGAGCTGAGGGACTGGCTGGCTGAGGGCATTGATTGCTTGGTCCCCGTGAACCATAGTAGAGATAATTAATGCATGGCAGCAGAGTCAAAAGCAGGAGAGAGAGCACTCACAGCTGCGTTGAGAGAGGGATGATGTGGTGCAGGATCCTTACATGGGTGTTCACTGCCAACCTCACCGGCGCTGCAGGTACAGCCCACATCCTCACCAATCAGCACGACGGCACGCTCCTCAAAGTGAGCGAGGGGTCTAATGTAGTCACTCCATGCCCGGTCTGGGACCTCTCCCTGCTGTTGTGAGGCAGCTGCTCCTGCATGAAAACAGATGGAGACAGTGTGAGCAGGACACGTGGCACTGCATGGAATATTTGTGCGGTGAACAGGTGTGTATGGGGATGTGAGATTCAGAGGATAGGAGTCTGATGGAGATGTGAGGATATGTGAGAGAATTAGTGGTGTTGTCTCTTGAGGTGTGAGATCCCTGTGGATGTGTGATGGGTTTAGGAGTGTGCGTTGAGAGTGATGAGGTGGTTGACTTACCTTGACGGAATGAATGAGAGCATTCATCCTCTTCCTGCACTGGATGGCTGACCTCCTCTGTGCTCCAGCGGTGCTAACCACTGATGCCACTACCTCCCAGGCCAGATTGGTGACTCTGGTGGATCTCCTGCAGCCAGAGCGGAGGTAGAGGACATCGCAGCAGCCTTCCACTGTGTCCAGTAGGCGCTCCAGAGAGGCATCACTAAATTTGAGGGGCTGCCATCTTCCTGGCTTTTGGGGCCATCTGTCACCTGGAGCAGTCCTGGTCTGTAGACATGAAGTAGGCTGTGCTCTGGTGCACTTTAAGTATGGCGCCTGGAGAGAGGAAACACCAAGACCGCCTGCCAGCGATCCAGCATGTTTCCTGTGAATGCATTATTAATGAGGCAGGACACGCCAGAAAGGGAACAATACAGTGCAAAAACCCACCGTTGCAGCCGACGGGGAAAACATTTTATCACACCCAGTCCCACACTTAGTGCAAATTTGGGATGATTCCCCCCCAAAATGTTTGTTCTACCAAAAGTTTTAAAAGGAACTAAAGTGCAAAAAGGTAAACTTCAACAAAAAGCTAGCAGTGTGCACAAACAGGCAGGTTGATATATCAGAACTAAAAAAGATAAGAATCTCAAAGGCCTAGATGTAGTTAGAGACAAGCTAAAATAACTAGATGCCAAGGCCACTGTATTTTCCTTGCTTTGGCCAGAGCCCAGCATTGAAATGTTTATGAGCTGATAGAATCAGAGCTTGGGAAGCCCAAGGATTTTGCAAATTTTACCTGGCCTGAGCAGGGAAATAGATACAGGACATCTTTTGTAATTGGGCTGTTCAAATAATAGCGAGATAATGATTCGGTTTAATCGGCCTCCATTGGCTTTGTTATGTAGAGAAAGTATAAGAAGGGATTCCCTGAGCACAGAGATTGACTGAAGCCACTATATCTGGGACACAACCAGGGAATAGTTACTTAGGGGATTGTGCTTCTACCCAGGGTATAATTGTAATGCTATAAAAACAAAAAACTGTGGATGCTGGAAATCCAAAACAAAAACAGAATTACCTGGAAAAACTCAGTAGGTCTGGCAGCATCGGCGGAGAAGAAAAGAGTTGACATTTCGAGTCCTCATGACCCTTCGACAGAACTAAGTAGAAATAGGAAAGGAGTATATATATTACACACACACACACCTTAAACCAGCTTATATTTCACTCCTTTCCTATTTCTACTTAGTTCTGTCGAAGGGTCATGAGGACTCGAAACGTCAACTCTTTTCTTCTCCGCCAATGCTGCCAGACCTGCTGAGTTTTTCCAGGTAATTCTGTTTTTGTTTATAATTGTAATGCTGTTGCACTTTGATACAACTGCTCAGACATTAGCATGTGTCAATTATTACCTAAACTGAACAAAATATAACCACTGTTACCAAGGGTTTACACTTTGAATAATTTCAGAACATGACAGTGAAGGAGTTTAAATGTTAATTGACTGTTACCCAATACTCCAACACTCAGAAACTGTACACAATATGCTTTTAAACTTGCGTTCCCAATCTCTCTTTCCCTTCCCCAGGTTCAATCACCATGCATCTGTGTTAGACTGCAATTGCCATTTGTTTGTCCATTCCCTCACCCCACTCAGATCCCTCTGTATAGCAACATGGCTAGTTCTATATGTTAAAGACAGCACACTGAGACTCAGTTGTTCCACAAGATATTACCCCAACAAAAGAACAAATATACAAAGAAAACAAATTAGTAACAGCAGAAAATACGATTGAAGAAGAAAAATATCCCTTCATAACTTGCTCCCTGTTTATTGAGAGCTGACTAAAGATTCCATATGCATCAGCATCACTCTGATATCTTGCCCAAGTGGCCATTTTCCAAGTGCTGGCAGGTTCTGCAACACCGTTGATATCATCAGACACAAACACCCTTTCTAGCCAAAGCAGGAACCTTCCTTGTAGTTCAGTGGTGAACCAGTTCACTTACTTGCATCCCTGCAGAAATCATGGAAGTCAACACATATGGGACCAAACCTGAACACCTCGGTTTAAATAGCCAGACATGAGCTACACGACAGTGAAGTAAAATGGGGAGCAAATTCTAGAGAAAGGTATTTTATGTTCAAAATATTTTATGTTATAAAAGAAAATAATTGAATTTATTTTTAATTGAAATTTTGGCAAAGTACTGTCCTCTGACATACAGCTGGGTTTCTTTCATTGATTTGTCACTCCAGTGACATCACAGCTGCCTCTATGGCTGAGCTAGAGTTGCCCAATGTACTAATGAGCCATGGAGACCAAAGTGGGCCAGGTCACAACATAGTTACAGATGAGGAATGCCATTTGATCCAACATAATTCATCCATTGCGTAAGGTCGGGATATCTCATTGCACTACTTATTTGTTTCTTAAATTAATCCAGGATTTTTGGGTCCACTTGCCTATCAGAAATTTTATTTGGTGATCAGTGTGTGTGAAAAATTTCATAATATCATTCTAAAATTAACCTTTTGCACTTCAAACTAGCAGTCCCTGCTCCTATTTTAGTAATATTCCAGATTTACCTCTTCCACTCCCATACTGGTCTTTTAACTTCTGTAAAATCACCTCTCAGATGCCTCATTTCTATGCTGCCATTACTCATCAGTCAGACCTTTGACAGTAGAGATGAGCCTCATGACTCTTAGTACTGTTTCCAGCACATCAATGTCTCCCTTATATCTTGGCAAATCAGAATAGGATGTGGTATTTAAGATATGATCAGGCCAGAACACTGTGCTGTTTTGATCACTATTTCTTCTGACCAATTTTCTACTGTTTTGCATAGCAGTTAACATTCTATGGACTTTGTTGATTGCAGTTTGGCATTGGATATGTTTAGCATCAACATTACCAAAGGACACCAATTTCTTTCAGCTTTTCCGGAGCTACTGCAACACTAATTTACGGAGTAAATGCATCACCTATTTTTCCTTCGTAGTTGCATTACTTTGCACTTGTCTTGTTATTTGCTATTCTTCTGTCCACACGTACTTTGACCAATTTATTCTGTGACTTCGGGCTGCCTCCTCAGATTCAAACTGCCCTCCCATTTTGACATCATCTGCAAATCTGACCACCCTGCACCAAAATTTCTGAAATCAGGGCACTTAAATAAATCATAAGCATTTATAAATAAACATTGGGCCTTGGGGGCACACTACTGAGTACTTTTCCATATCCTGCAATCACTCCATGAAGAAGTACTCTGTTTTCTATCCTTTATCCAGTTTCTCAGTGATTCCCAGGTTTTAATTCACCACAGTTTTGAGTTTAATCAGCAATCCTTTGTGGAAATTTTGTCAAATGTCTTTTGGCAATCTGGGCCTGAATTATCTGGTCAGTACGTGGGGGCGGATCCTGCTCACCGATGCGCAAAATGACACATGGTGACGTTGAGCGTGCGTCCCAGCCTCACCACGCGTCATTCCGATCTTCAGTTCAGTGGATGCACACCAGAGTCGGCTGCGCGCCCGCCGAACTGTCAAAGGCCTATTAAGGCCGTTAATAATCTAATTAAGCTGGTTGTTTGGGCTGCCTGTCCAACCTTAAGGTTGGCAGGCAGGCGAAGAACCCAGGCGGCCTTCGCATTTATCATAAAACCTTATCCATGGGCGGGATGAGTTTTCATGAAGGCTTTATAATTGAATAAAAATTTTTGTTAAAATTCATTGACAGTGTCACATGAGCTGGGACATGTCTGAATAATTTTTTTTCTTTATTTTAATTCATAATAATCAAACAAATGCCCCAACTCTCCCTCCTCCTCCCGCCCGCTCAGCGTTTCCGGGTGCGCGTCATGCTGGGCAGGCCTTAACTGGCCCGCCCACATAAAATGGCTGTGCACCCATCTGCGCCTGCTCCCACTCAGCCACCTCCCCCCACCACTGACAGGGAGAAAATTCTCCCTCTAGATAATGTCACAGGGCTCTGCATCCACTTGGGATAGCACTGTCTGAAAGAAGTAGCCTAGGACTGCCTAGTTTTTAATGATTTAGGATTATGATGGGTGAATTACAATTGATTTCAGTTCTCTTGATTCAGAGAGGGGAAAGGTTTCCTTTAATTAATTATCCAGTAACTCATGCACATTGAAGTGGCTCCATATTAAACATCAAGGACCACGACTTATAAAATTGTCTTGAGAATCAAGGAGCCACATTCTAGAAGACCACACTATTAGCTAGAAAATTTGGTAAACTAATTCATTCGATCACCCAAAATAAAAAAAATGCACTCAACAGATCAGACCAAAAGACACTGGGTATGGGATTGAGGCAGTGTGGCCTTTAGATAATCCTAACAATTATAAAGTGGCTCACAAAACCAACCAGGGCTTAATAAGATAGACTGTGCAATCTACAGATAGAAAGAAAATGTCTATGGATTCTATAACACTTTCCACATCTTCAGGAGATCTGAAAAAGCTAAAAGCTTAGTTCACTGTTTTCACAGATTCCGAAATTTAGTCGCCGATGTTTTCTAGGCACATATCAGCCAATTTGCATACAGCAAGGTCCCAACAAACAGCAATGAGATAAATGAGCAGTTGGCCTGGTTTTGGTGCTATTGATTGAGCAATAAACGTTGACACTGGCAGAACTCCCCCATATATCTGAATAGTGTCATGGAATCTTTTACATTTACCTAAACAAGCCAAATGGGCCATGATTTAACTTCTGATCTGGAAGGCACTCTCGGACAATACACTATTCCCCTAGTACCTAATATGCTTCATTCTCCAGGAAGCAAACTCTGGACTATTGATCACCATTTATTGCAAACTCTAAGATAAATGCCTAAGGTAGAGATCACACTCAACACTTTTTTTCCCCTGACAATTATCCAATTCCTCCCCTCCAATGCTGAAAATTCTGACTTCTTGCTGTAGCATTGTTCCATGGGCACCAAGCACCTCTTGCAACCATCTCAAATTTCCATTTTTCACCACCTTCAACTCAGTGGTACAGAACAATGGAGCAGAATGTACTATGCCTATCATCTCTTATTGAATCTCTGACAAGGTTACTCACTTTTAACTATAAATGTCACTCAATTTTATATGCGAAGTTAATGTAATTTTTTTTTTACCTGAATTGCACTCTCGTCTCCTCCATGTTTGTCTCGTCGCCTTCCTTCTACCCTCCTGATAGAACCCGTGTATCCACCAATAACATCAATTGTGCCAGCAAGTTTTCTAGAGGAAAAACTTAATATTACATTAAATCTGATAGTTCCAAAGAGTTGGGTCTCAAATATAACAAGAACTGTAAGAATTTGTCCCATTTAAAAAATATATTATTTAATATCTTGAGATACTGGTTAGATAGGGTATTCCAACAATGCTATGCATTTGGAAAAATACAGTCATGTACACAATTCACATCCAGGTCTGTTCAAAAGCTTAACCTTTACAATCCTAGAACAGCACTTAGCAAAAGTGTGGTGTCGAAGTGGGAACACAGAAGATGGGGAGCTTTCTTTTATAAAAAAAACTATTCACACAATACTGAGACAAAACAGAAATTTGGTTATCTATGGGCAAGATTTTCGGGTCTTCGGGCAGGCGGGCAATGGTCAGCGATCGGTCCCCAACTATGATTTGGGGACTGGCCAATTAACGGCCAGCCAGCATGATAGGCACGCTGAGAAGCTCAATGCTGCCAGGGTGGGGGCGGGAGGAGGGTGAGTGCTGAAGTCTGCTTAGGCACAGGGGAGCGCGCACTGAAAGCTCCCTGAAGGCAGAGAACTGCCTCAGGGAGTTGAAGCATTTTAAACCAATGAAAGTTTTTAAAATTCCGGAAAAACCGTCCACACAGCAGACTCACTTCACGTAAACATGTAGATTTGAATTCTGCCCCAAATTATTACTTATTAATTACAGAAACCTCATCCCACCTGTGGATGAGGTTTCCTCAAAAATCCAAAGGCTGCCTGGCTGATTCGCTCACCCGCCAACTGTAACACTGAACTCGCAGCAAAAAACACAGGTTAATTAACTGATTAATGGCCTTAATAGGTCTCTTAATTTTTGGCGTGTATGCAGCCGACTCGCGCAATCCCACTGGCTGAAATATCGCACGAGTGCATGATGACGCATGATGCTCGCCTGACGTCATCTCGTGCTATTTTACGCTCGGGCCCGCATGCCAAGTAGAAAATTCTGCCCTATATTACTGAATTGTGCTTTCAGCATTCAGGACTAGAGATTATTTAATTATACTGGATGATAAATATGCAGAAATACAATGAAACTTGAGCACTGACAGGGTTAAATGATGTTTCAGTGTACTTGAATGGCAATATTGCCAAGGTGATCAAGAACACTTACATGTAGATGATGCTGTGCGTCTCCAAATACTACAAGAGCGACTCCATGTTACAGCTTAAGTAAGTTTACATTTGTTATTCTAAACTACAATGGACTAAACTGTAGCAGCCTAAAAGTTCCCTCCAAATCCACTATTGATAAGAACACATCAAGTGCAGAAGTCATATCCTGAGCTTCGCAGGTCATTACAAAACCCTCCAAAATTATGCATCCCAACACTGAATTTAAGTTTAAAAAATCAAGTAGGTATTGTTTCAAGACTAAGCTCGTGTTTGTGCATCAACAAGTTATGTAATATGGCCAGCCTGTGATAAAGTTATACTTGATCAAATATGATTTAACAATAAAGTCACTTTTAAAAATAAAATCACTGCACAAATCCTTCCCCACCACCCCTACCCCACAACCTCCATGTGTTGAATATTTCTATTTAAACAACCTTAGACAAAATTGGCTGGAAATGAACCAAACAGTGCAAGTACTGTTGCGCAGTGCATTGCAGTGCAAAGCATAAAATGCCTCATCAGAGGTAAACTACTTTTATAAATCAAAGATGCTTTACACATTCTTTTCAACAAGTTCCTCCAATCGTATCACCACTATCTCTTTTAAACAATTTTTTTGTTGCTCATCAGGATGAAGGATGTGAACACTCTCAGATTCACTGTGTCATCATTAGATCTGCAGAGAAAAGGTGTCTCGGTTCCAAACCACTGCGTTAGCCCCAGCCTTTGCTGCCTGACAGAAGCATTACTGCAAAATTGATTATTCCAAGCCAGCAATCTCTGTCCAAGAAACAATACATCAGAATCTGAGTGCCACATTAGAGTCAATTTTATGTCATATATTACAGATTTCTTCCGGAGCTGAACTGAAACCAACCATACTTAAAGATGGCTACAACATCAACATAATTTAAGTATTCAATTGGCTGCAAGCATTCGAGTTTTTAAAAAGAATAGAGAAATTAAAATACCTTATTCCACAAATGACATTTCTCCCACTACAATTTTCTCTCTTCCCAAACACAATGACCCCTGCTGGAGTACACTTGCACTACCTTGTTTCCTTCAAGTGAGCAGAGATAGCAAATAGTTCAATCATGGGAGTATCCAAATCCTGTTTTCACACAAACACATATAGCCACTCTCCACTTGGACATCGGTGGACAGCAATGGAAGTAGTGACACTGGTGGTGATATCCTTTACATCACATACTTCTGAAGCTAAGACTTTACTTCAACACCACCTCTCTGGAGTCTTCTACCATCGGAGATTTGTCATGCTGCTCATTAAGATATCTAATACTAGTGGAGCAGAAATTTCTTCCAGCTAACTATTTGAAAGACGGAATGCATTGTCTTTGGTCACCGTCATAAAGTCCATTACCTAGCCACTAACTCATCCCCCTCCCTGGCCACTGTCGCTGAACCAAACCATGTGAAATCTTCAGGTCCAATTTGACCAGGATATGAGCTTCTGACCGTAAACAGGCTGTAACACTGTTTGTCCCTGGCTCCGTCACAACCATTCTGCTGTTCAAACCTTCATCCATGTCTTTGTTATCTCTAAACTTGACAATCCCAGTGCACTCCTGGCAAGCCTCCCATTTTCCACCGTCCATAATCTTGAGCTCATCCAAATTTCTGCTGTCTGTATTCTAACTCACACTAAGTCCTGTTCACCTTTCACACTTGACTGAACTACACTGGTGTTGATAGACCAAAAGCCAATTTTGCTAAATTCTCTTCCTTATTTTCAAATCCATTCATGGTCACGCCATTCTCCATCTCTGTAGGCTCCTCCAGTCTTACAACTCTCCATGACCTCCACGCTCCTCCAATTCTGATCTTCCATACACCCCCAATTTTAATTGGTCCATCAGTGGCAGCCATACTTTCAGCCTAGGCATTAAGTTTCATGCTCTGGAATTTACTTCTTAAACTTCTCTTTCTCTTCTTTTAAGTTATTCATAGAAACCCATTTCTTATTCCCTGCCTGAATATCTCATGTGACCCAGCGTAAAATTGTGTTTGATAACACTCCTGTGAAACATCTTGGGAAGTTTTAATTCATTAAAAGGCGCCATATGAAAATGAAGACTTGCATTTATATAGTGCTTTTTACAACTGCCTGACATCTCAAAAACACTTTATAGCCATGCAGCACTTTTGAAGTGTACTCAGTCTTGTAATGTAGGAAACGAGGCAGCCAATTTGTATGCAGCAAGCTCTTACAAACAGCAATGTAATAATGACCAGATAATCTGTTCCTGTAAAGTTGATTGAGGGGTAAATATTAGCCAGGACACCAGGGATAACTCCCTACTCTTCTTTGGAATGGCACCATGGGATCTTTTACATCCACATGAGAAGGCAGGCCAGCCTCGGTTTAACATCTCATTTGAAAGGTGGCGCCTCCAATAGTACTGCACTGGAATCCTGTAGTGAGTCTTGAACATGGAACCTTTTGACTCAGAGGCAACAGTGCTACCAACTGAGCCATGGCTGACACACAGGTTGATAATATAAGTTGTTGTGGAAAAAACTTTCAGGGTGCTTCTGATAGAGCAAAGGCCAAGGAACATTCTTAGGCTTGTCAACAAAAACAAAAACAGAATTACCTGGAAAAACTCAGCAGGTCTGGCAGCATCGGCGGAGAAGAAAAGAGTTGACGTTTCGAGTCCTCGTGACCCTTCGACCCTTCGTTCTGTCGAAGGGTCACGAGGACTCGAAACGTCAACTCTTTTCTTCTCCGCCGATGCTGCCAGACCTGCTGAGTTTTTCCAGGTAATTCTGTTTTTGTTTTTGTTTTGGATTTCCAGCATCCACAGTTTTTTTGTTTTTATTCTTAGGCTTGTAATACTTTGAAGAAGAGAGCTGTGATTACTTAGCTATCTTTCACAAGTTGGCTTCTGGTTTACTAATCAATGTCCCCTACTGTTACCCTGGTCAAGACCAGGCAACTTAATGCCTTTACATTATCAGAAAAGCATCAAAATATTACATTAAAGATTGCCATCATTCATATACACTAAAACCTGTAGGATCCTGTTTCCTCTACATGGGCCAAAAAAAGTGATTTTATTATAGAAGGGCTCCAGCTGCAATGTTCTGAATGTTAACCTTATTAAAAATCTATTTTTTTTTATTTCAGGATATCATTAGATTCTGAATTCAAAGCAAACAGTTCCCCACTACTCAAAAAAAAAAATCATACTCCACTAGGAGGGTTTAAGGGCATCAGAAGAAAATCAGTTCTGGACTGAGCTTCAACTCTACCTACAGTACCTTGTATTACAATTTATTTAACACAAAATAAAATACTCACTGATCTTCAGTAGCTATGCCTCTTACCTATTTGGCGGTGGGCCTGCTTTCATCCTTCCACCTGGTGGAGATGTAAAATCAGCCTTCAATTCCATTTTTGGTAAGTTGTTTTCTAGGTCCTTCTCTATGTTGCATACCCTCCCTTGCTGAACCTAGGTAAAGGAGAATGTTGGAAACAATAATTAAACACACGGGTTACTTGTAAAACTTATACAAAACACACAACACATACATATCACACTGAAAAATAAGGTTAACATTAAACATATTTCAGACTACATAACTACTACCAGGACTTTAGCCTATAATTTGGGCAGATCTTTGATTTCAGTACTGACAAACTGCTTCATTTTCAAAGGTGCCATTAAACAGGGACTCCATCCACTTATTCAGGTGGATAAAAATATTCCATGGTGCTATTCAATATGAAGCAAGAAGTGTCCTAGCCAACATTTCTCTCTCAGTCAAAACCACCAAAAATATTTATCAAAAAACTAGTCATTTATCTCATTGCTTTTGGTTAGACCTTGCTTTACACAAGTTGGTTACCATGTTTGCCTGGACAACTGCAACTACACCTCAAATGTAACTAATTGATTATGAAGTGCCAAAGACATTCTGAAAACATGGAAGTTGCTATATAACTGGAAGTTCTTGCTTTAGCCACACACAGACCGACAGAGGTAGAAACCATCTGTGTCCCTCAGAGTATGCTACATATACATAACTGAACATTGACTGGGGAATTTATTACTGATATGCATTATATCATACACAGTATTTGTAATGAGAAGTTTTGGTGAGGGCACTGCCTGAAAGTCCTTGTATTTCCAAGTAAAATGATGCAATTAGCTAACTCAGCACAGGCTAGAATGGAACCCTGACCCATTAGCTTTCAATGTAACAGAAGGGTCCAAGCATCTTCTGACTGCATTCTGAACTTGTTTTATTTCAGTAGTCCAGTCAAATCAGAAAGCAAAATCCCTAAAACTGTGGAACAAAGTGAAGTTACAAACCTACTATTATCCTATTCAGTCACTAAGCAGCTAAGTATTTTATACCAATATTTTGTTCTCTGAACCAGGTGCAAGCATGGGATCAAGTCCTAACTGAAGTCTTCGTTGTTTCTCACAATAAGCTTTCCAGGTCTCTTCATTGAAGCCGTAGTTAAAATAGTCAGAAAGATCAGCGCCTAAGAAAGAAAATAAATGGAAAAATAAAGGCACATGTTGCTTAAAAGTCAATTAGTTTAAAAGGACATTTTCCCTCCCACCTCCAAATGAAATATTGGTTCTCGATAACTCCCACTCACTCAACTGAACTATTAGAAGACTACAGCACTGAAGGCTGGTATTGGCCCCATCTTGTCTGTAGTGGCTCTTTGCCAGAGCAACCCAAAACTGAACTGTTTGCCCTGTTCTCTCTTCATAGCGCTATATCTTCAAATATTTTTCCATTATTCCTTAAAAGATGCAACGCTCTTGGTCTCAGCTGCTTCCGGTGACAAAACATTCAATGGTCCTTCATAAAGAATGGATTTCCTCACTTTTCACACTGTAAAAGGATGTGGGCAATTACATAACACTGAGGAGTTAAACATTCATCACCTTGGTCTCAAATGTCTATAAAGAAACACACAATTAAATTTGCACACTTAATAAAGACTGCTTGTCTTAACTAATCTCTCAGTTTACAACTTAGCCTACATCAAAATCTATTTATATGTTAATCTTTGAGGCATATATAAGATAAATAAAATAGCAACTCAGCATTGCCAACGCCCATAACTCTCAAAAGGGATTCCAAGCAGCCATCCAAGTAAGAGTCTGAAGATCCCGGACTCCTATGACTTCATTTTGGTGTGATGCCTGGAAAGACTTCTGTCTGGAAACTTCATTGGAACTCGGAAGTTGCTGGCAATTCCAAGGGAGTTGTCAAATAGGTGACATCTGTACTCTCGCCATAATATTAAATGTTTTAGTACTTTTCAATCAAAAATTCTAATGATAAAAATGCAAGGGCAAAGCACTCTCCTTCTCAAGTCTATTCTTTCTGTGAGATATGACGGTGCACAAATTAGCTGCGCATTGACCGACACAACAGCGACCACACTTCAATTCAATTTGATTCAATTTTCATTGTCTCTTTGGAGATTCACTGTGGGTACATTTAATGAGCAAACAAAATCACATATAAATGAATAATTATCAAATTATCACAAAAATCTAACTGATTAAAAATATGCTAAAAACGTGCTCAAAAACAATTGATTGTACAATTCAGTTTGATTCGATCTTCATTGTCCCTTTGGAGATTCATTGTGGGTACATTTAATGAGCAAGCAAAATCACATATAAATGAATAATCATCAAATTATCATGAAAATCTGATTAAAAATATGCTAAAAACGTGTTCAAAAGCAACTGCTTGTACAATCTTGGAATGTCTGAGGATGTGAAAGGTGTTAAATTAATGCAAGATCTATTGTTTCTCACTAGCAATATGCACCAAATAGAATCATGCTAGGGACCAAAAGTTCATTTGTTTTATTCAAGACTTACCTGGTTTTCTCCAAGGTTTGTCTTCAAACAAGTCCAAGTCTGCCTCAATCACTGGAATTCCATTAATGCTTCCAGGGGCATCTAGGTCAATGCCTCTGGAATGCAACTTTGCTGTAGCGAGAACAGAAAAGACACATTTATAATGAATACATTTACCACTGTACAAATTTCAAAGTCTTTACACCACAACTAGTTGACTACACATGACAATCACTTCAACAATTTCAAGTACTCATTGCAGTCAAATTAATTTGCATGTACACTAAGTACTACCAATATTAAAAGTACTGCATTGGAACATAATAGGAATCTGATCAGGGCCATGACAATATCACTCACATTAGAAAATTCCTAAACTGGAAAGAGAAAAGCCATCTACTTTCAAGCAGGAGTCAAAATATTTTTAATGGAATGTTTTATTTGACTGAATTTATAAAAATTCTTAACTGAATGGATTAGGTGAGATTTGGAGAATCTCACTTAAGAACATCTCTGTTAAAATCCTCTGTTGCTGTCGATTCTCTACATCCTTTCCCCTCTATTTTATTAGAAACTGTGCAGAAACTGCAGCATAAATTTTCAAAAAACCTTATTAAACACTGCATCGTTGATATACAGTCAATAAAATTCTAATTGCTTCTGCAATAATACTTCTAGTTCATCTTTTATCAATGCGTTTGTCTTAAATGAGGAACTTCCACAAGGTTCATCATTTTATAGCAAATGCAACAGCCTTGTGCAGTTCCAAGCGCACTGGTTAGTCTCTAATATCTCATTCATATAGCTATTAATTCATAGGTAAAGCTGGACAATCTGTGCTGAGTTATTCAACTGTGAGGACATCGATTACTCACTTGCTGCTCCCAATGACCATTGTAAGAGGGGGAAAAACCCTCTTCTTCCTAGTCTGGGGATAGGAAAGCCAACTGCAGTGAACCCATTGACAACACAGCCAGGGTTATGTGACTTAGGACAGACTGGTGAGTGATCTGCAGCGAAAGCTGATGTAGAATTTATAATCGTATTTAGGATTTTACATGTGGCGTCCAACTTAGCTCATTCTGAATCATCCGACATAAACCAATTCAATTTACATTAATTAAAGTCCTGTTCCGTTGCCAGCAGAACGGCGCTACGATATTGGTTGAAGAACTATTTAACACATAACTCCCTTGAGATATTATGGGCTAAAAGGGACACAAAAGCATCACTAACTACTTTATTTCACCACTTTTATGATCACATACGAGCCCACAAAACTAGGAGTGGCCATTCAGTCCCTCGAGTCTACTCTGTCATTCAATAAGATCATTCATGGCCTCAACTCCACACTCCACCAACCCCTGATAGATTCTTAACTTTTGACTCCCTTGTTAGTCACCTACCTCTGCCTTAAAAATATTCAATGAACTGCCTCCACCACTCTTGGGGGAGAGAGTTTCAAAGATTCATGACCCTCAAAGAAAAATTTCTTTTCATCTCCATCTGAAATGGGGGGCTCCTTATTTTTAATCTGCGTCCCCTAGTTTTAGTCTCTCCCACAAGGGGAGTGATCCTTTCAGCATCCGTCCTGTTAATTCCCCTCAGGACCTTATATGCTTCAATAAGATCATCTTTCAATCTTATAAACTCCAATGGATGCAGGCGCAGCCTGTCCAACCTTTCCTCATAGGATGCCACCTCCCACCCACAAGTCCCAGGAATCAGTCAAGTGAACGTTCTCTGAACTGCTTCTGATGCAATTAGATCCTTCCTTAAATGAGATCAAAACTGTACACAATACTCTAGTTGTAGTCTCACTAATGGCCTGTACATTGCCCTGACATGAACATTAGAAAGGGCACAATAAATTGGTTTCAAAAATCACAGAACAACTTTAGGTGTTTTTCACTTTAAGTAGTTTGGTGATGTTAGCCCTTTCCAGCTTATGTGACAACGTAACAGGTAACACAAAATGCAACACATCTGAAATAGGTTTAATGTAATATTGCCTTTCCGAAGAAGAGGTAGCAATTTAAATGAATAGAACTAACTCGGTATGCCTCTTCAATGTATTGATTCCTTCTTTGGTTAATAATTTCAACGAGTCATCAGCAAGAACTAACTCCTTTAAGCACTTGATTTCTTTAAATCAGCTTTAAAGTATTACATTAAGTGATCTATCAATTATCCTCAGTTAAAATCCTAAACTAAAAGTTAAGCATTACAGACAAAGCTTCATTTAACAGTTAAGCTGGTATTATTAAAATTGCCCCAAGGATATTAATAAATTGTTTTTGTTGTTACTAACTTTCTCTCTATTAGTACCTTATATCCATAGTTAACTACAAATTACCAGGGCATGTATTAAAATTTATTGAACTAAGTTACTATATTGTTTGACCAAAAGAAAATTTTCCATCTGACTGGTACCACCTCTTTATCTCTGTGCAGGTTGTTAATGAATGAATACCGAAATTATTTCAGAAACTAATCCTAAAAGGGAATCCTGGAGATTGAACTAGGTCTTTGCTCGTCTGTTTGGCTGAGCACAAAGCCAAGGGGTGCATTAATCCAGGTAGTCCAAAAAAAATAAATGCACCCAATAAGCTCAAGACTCAACAAGTATCCATAGACTATAAAAGGTACATCATATCTCTGGTGTCAAAAGGGGATTTGTCAAACAACAAGGAGGATTGTCCAAAATTTGAAGAACACAGACATATTAAATGAACGGGCTGACTAGTCACAGGTGCATTATTATGTACAGAAGTGTGATGAAATACATTTTATAAAGAAAACAGATTGGATGAATATATTTCATGTAAAGAAGCTGAAAAGTGTGGTGAATAGACACGAGCAGGGAGAATCATATGCATAATTTATTAAAAGTGGAAATTTGATTGATACAACATAGAAAGGTTATCAATTTAAATAAAGGCAGGTAATTTGTATTTGCACAAAGTAACAGTTAGTCCATTAGAGTGCTGTGTGTTCTGGTCAACCCATTTAGAAAGCATATTAAAGTCACATGAAGTGTATGGAATAAATTCTGAACAATGGCCGCAGGGTGGGGAGTGGTGAAAAAAGTTACTGGAGATACCAAAAGACTAACAGAAAGTTTAATTTAACTTTTTATAATTATGAAGAGTTTTGTTAAAGCAAACAGGGAGACACTATTTCTGCTGGCCAGGGGCTCATCAAGTAAGAAAATGGAGACACAGAGATCAGGGGAAATATCCTTACCCTTACGTAGCATGCAAAGCTTTGCCAGAGTGGTCCAGACTAAAATATTGTACATTTTAAGGGAGAAGTAAGTGGATGCACCTTTGAAACAGTGGAGAATACAGAGGGAGGAGAGCAGTGCAATCATTCTCAGATTTCTGATTCCTCCTTCTACGTTGTCAGTTTATTTGATCCAATAGTCTTCTATGCCAGTAAAACTGGTCATGGGTAATCTAATGGGCTAGCAATGAAAATATATGTCTTTTCAATCAAAGTGAACAGCCCTGTTTAATCTAGTAATTTATTAAGTACCACTGAATAATTGCTGGATAAACACCCTCACCGACCTGCAGTAGAACCATAGGGTCGCCCACTCTTCAGATTCAAGTTCACTGGAGTCCCCCTATATAAATTTAAAGTCACCAAATTTAAGGAATTTTGAAAATATACATTTTTAAATAGTACACACACCATATTAGCATCAGCAAGTTCCAGCTAATGATCCAAGTTTGCTTTTTGTCCATCATCCCACCCCACCGTACTGTAAAATATACTTTTGAATGAAAATGACATGTAACATTTTACAGCAGTTTTCCTTAGTTCAAAAAAAATAGGATAGTTAGGATGCACTGCTTTATAAAGACTTGCATTTATAGAGCAAATATCCTAAAGCTTTACAACCAATTAATAAGTTTTGAAGTGTAATCTGTGTCGTAATACAGAAAACCTGCAGCTAGTTTGGGCACAGTAAGATGATAATGGCTAGATAATTTCTTTTATGTGTTGGCTGAGATAAATTTTCTTTTCTTCTTTAGCTTCTCTTCAGCTCTGAAGAAGAGTCATAAGGACTCGAAACATTAATTCTGTCTTTCTCGCCACAGATGCTGTTAGATGAGTTTTTCCAGCATTTTCTGTTTTTGTTATAAATTTTATCTGATCTTCTTCAATATAGTGCTACTGGATCATTTATGCCCATCCGAGGGAACAACGATGCCTCACTGTAATGTCTCATCATGGCACAGGAGAGGTATGTTAGCCTAGATTGTGATCAAATCCCTTGAGGGCAAACAGATTGCAGCTGACTAACTGAGTGAAGACTTGGAATTTGGTGAGGAGGGAGTTCGATGAAAGGGGAAGAGGAGCTGTTCGTTTCCTCTTTCTATTTTTCTCCCCCAAAGAAATTGATTTGAGGTATCTGGTAAGTGGGTGAGTTCTATTCTATCCCTAAGGTTTGAAATAGTGCACAATTTGGTGATAAAATTAATAAAATATATAAGAAAGCAACATAAATACGTGATTAATATAATTAAGTAATTATCTAAAACACATTAAGCGTGGCAGGGCAGATGATGTGTCAAGGCTGCGGCATGTGGGAGCTCCTAGATAACATTGTGATCCAGGGCAAACACATCTGCAGTAAGTGTTTGCGGCTCGAGGAACCTTGGCTCAGAGTCATTGAGCTGGAGGCTGAGCTGCAGACTCTGCGACACATCAGGGAGGGGGAAAGTTACCTGAAGGCTTTATACCAGGAGGCAGTCCACCACTTAGGATAGGGTCTTCTGACTTGGTCACTGGCCAGGATCAGGAGGGTGTGACTGTGAGTGAGCCAGGTCAGAGGACCCAGAGGGCAGAAGTGCAGGAGTGTGAGCCTCTCAAGTTGTTTGGATGACAGTGGGGACTGCAGAGTGGATGAAAAACTAACCATAGCACCATGGTACAGGAAGCCATCCACGTGGGACATGGTGAGGGTGGGGGCAAGGAATATAGCTGTAGTAGAGAACAGTATAGTAAGAGGGATTGACACTGTTTTCTGCAGCAAAGAGCAGGAGTCCAGCTGGTTTTGTTGCCTGCCTGGTGTCAGGGTTTGGGACATCTGCTCAGGGCTGGAGAGGAACTTGCAGTGGGAAGAGGTGAGGTTGTGGTCCATGTAGGTACCAACGACATAGGCAGGATGAGGAAGGAGGCTCTGCATAGTCAGTATGATGAGCTAGGCACCAATTAAGAAGCAGAACCTCAATGGTAATAATTTCTGGATTACGTGAGCCACGTGCAAATTGGCATAAAACAAATAAGATTAGAGAAATGAATGTGTGGCTCAAAGACTGGTTTGGGAGAAGTGGGTTCCAGTTTGTAGGGCACTGGCACCAGTATTGGGGAAAGTGGCATCTGTACCATTGGGACAGTGTACACCTGAACCATGCTGGTCTGGTGTCTTTGTGAGACGCCTAACTAGGGAAGTAGAGGGGGTTTTAAACTGAATAGTGGGGTCAAAGGATCAAATTTGGGAAGATGTGGTAAACCAAAGAGTAGGGACAAGGCAAGAGAAACAGGTATTAATATGGGAATTGATAAACAGACTGTGACAGGAAGGGACAGAGAGTACGAATCTAAGAGTAAGTCACAGATAAAGCTAGATGTTACAAAAATAATAAAGGACAAAACTAAAGCTTCTGTACCTAAACTCACGTAGCATTCAAAACAAGACAGATGAATTGATAGCGCATAGAAATAAGTACGATCTGATAGCCATTATAGAAACATAGCTACAGGATGACACAGATTGGGGCCTGAATATTGAAGAGAACGTGACATTTAGGAAGGACAGGAAGTTAGGAAAAGGTGGGGGGGGGGGGGGGGGGGGGGGCGGTGTCTCTTCAATTAATGATGGTATCATAGAGAGGGGTGACCTAAGTTCAGGAAACCAGAATGTAGAAGCCGTTTGAGTTGGAACAAGGAATATTAAAGTTAAGAAGTCACTTGTGGGAGTGGTGTACAAGCCCCCTAACTGTAACAACACGGTAGGGCAAAGAAGAAGAGATAATGGAAACTTGCCAGAAAAGCAATAATCATGAGGGATTTTAATCCACATATAGACTGGAAATATCAGATAGGCAAAGATGAGGAGTTCATAGAATGTTCTCGGGATAGTTTCTTAGAACAGCACGTTCTGGCGCCAACCAGCGAGCAGGCTATACTAACTATTGAGCAACAAGATAGGATTAATTGGTAATCTCATTATGAAGGCACCCCTAGGTAGCAGTAATTATAATAATTGAATTTTACACTCATTTTGAAGGAGAAAGGAGTGCATCCAAGATTAGTATTTTGAACTTAAATAAAGGCTATTGTGAGGGCATGAAAACAGAGCTAGCTAAAGTGAACTGCAAATGAGGTTAAGAGATATACATTATACATTAATGATCTAAATGAAGGAACTGAGGGCATCCTGGCTAAGTTTGCAGATGATACAAAGATAGGTGGAGGGACAGGTACTATTGAGGAGGCAGGGAGGCTGCAGAAGGATTTGGACAGGTTAGGAGAATGGGCAAAGAAGTGGCAGATGGAATACAACGTGAGGAAGTGTGAGGTCATGCACTTTGATAGAAAGAATAGAGGCATAGACTATTTTCTAAATGAGGAGAGAATTCAGAAATCTGGAGTGCAAGGGGACTTGGGAGTCCTAGTCCAGGATTCTCTTAAGGTTAACTTGCAGGTTGAGTCGGGAGTTAGGAAAGCAAATGCAGTGTTGGCATTTATTTCAAGAGGACTAGAATATAAAAGCAGGGATGTGCTGCTGAGGCTTTATAAGACTCTGGTCAGACCACATTTAGAATATTGTGAGCAACTTTGGGTCCCGTATCTCAGGAAGGATGTGCTGGCCCTGGAGAGGGTCCAGAGGAGGCTCACAAGAATGATCCCAGGAATGAAAGGCTTAACATATGAGGAACGTTTGAGGACTCTGGGTCTATACTCGATGGAGTTTAGAAGGATGAGGGGGGATCTGATTGAAACTTACAGAATGCTGAAAGGCCTGGATAGAGTGGACGTGGGGAAGATGTTTCCATTAGTAGGAGAGGCTAGGACCTGAGGGCACAGCCTCAGAGTAAAGGGAAGACCTTTTAGAACAGAGATGAGGAGAAACTTCTTTAGCCAGAGTGGTGATTCTATGGAATTCATTGCCACAGAAGGCTGTGGAGGCCAGGTCATTGAGTGTACTTAAGACCGAAATAGATAGGTTCTTGATTGGTAAGAGGATCAAAGGTTACGGGGAGAAGGCAGGAGAATGGGGTTGAGAAACTTATCCGCCATGATTGAATGGTGGAGCAGACTCGATGGGCCGAATGGCCTAATTTCTGCTCCTGTGTCTTATGGTCTTATATGTCAGAAGTTCTATATATAGAAGTTCAGTGGCACCCATTTAAAGGGATATTTCAGAATACAGAAAATATGTACATTGCAATGAGGGAGAAAAATTCCAATGGGACAAAGATGAGTGGCAGGTCAGAAGATTGGAAAGAGTATAAAGAACAGCAAAGAATGACAAGAAGATTAATAAGGAGGGAAAAATTAGAGTATGAGAGAAAGCCAGCTAGAAATATAAAGATGGATGGTAAGAGTTTCTATAGATACATAAATATGAGTTAACAAAGTAGCATTGGTTTTATAGAGAGTGCAACTGGGGAATTGATAATGGAAAGGAGGGAGATGGTGGATGAATTAAACAGGTATTTTGCTTTGGTCTTCACTATAGAGGACACAAGTAACATCCCAGAAATAGCTGTAAATCAGGAAATGGAAGGGAGGAAGGAACTTGGGAAAATTACAAGCACCAGGGAAGTGGTATTGCGCAAATTGTTGCAGCTGCGGGCTGACCAAACCCCAGGTCCCGATGGACTTCACTCTAAGGTCTTGAATGAAGTGGCTAGTCAGGTAGTTGATCCCTTGTTTTTAATTTTCCAAAATTCCCTAGATAAGGGAAAGGTTTCATTAGATGGGAAAATAGCAAATATAGCTCCTTTATTCAAAAAAGGGAGGGAGACAGAAAGCAAGATGCTACAGGCCTGTTAGCCCAACATCTGCCATAGGGAAAATGTTAGAAGCTATTATTAAAGATGTTATAGCAGGGAACTTAGAAAAAAAATCAAAGCAATCAGGCAGAATTAACATGGTTTTGTAAAAGGAAAATCATGTTTAACCAATTTATTGGAGTTTTTTGAAGGAGTCACATGTGCTGTGGGTAAAAAGGAACCGGTGGAGGTACTGTACTTAGATTTCCAGAAGAAAGAAAATAAAAGTGCATGGTGTCGGGGGTAACAGATTGGCATGGATAGAAGATTGGCTAGCTAACAGGGAGGAGAGTTGGCATAAATGGGTCTTTTTTCTAGTTGGCAGGATGTGACGAGTGGTGTGCCACAGGGATCAGTGCTGGGACCTCAACTTTTTACAATTTATATAAATGACTAGGATGAAGGGACCGGAGGAATGGTTGCTAAATTTGCTGGCAACGCAAAGATATGTAGGAAAGTAAATTTTGAACAGGGCATAAGGAGGCCACAAAGTGACAGAGATAGGCTAGGTGAGTGGCAAAGATATGGCAAATTGAGTACAATGTACGCAAATGTGAAATTGTTCATTTTGGCAGACAGAATAAAAAAGCTTTTTATGCAAATGTGAGAGATTGCAGAGCTCAGGGATTCAGAGGGATCTGGATGTCATAGTGCATGAATCACAGAAGGTTAGTATGAGGTACAGCAGGTAATTAAGAAAGCTAATAGAATGTTATCATTTATTGTGAGGTGGAATTGATTACTAAAGTAGGGAGGTTATGCTTCACTTGTACAGGGCATTGGTGAGACTGCATCTGGAGTACTGAGTACAGTACTATTCTCCTTATTTAAAGAAAGATGTAAATGCATTTGAAGCAGTTCAGAGAAGGTTTACTAGACTAATACCAGGAATGAGAGGGTTGTGTTATGAGGAAAGGCTGGACAGCTTGGACTTGTATCCAATGGAACTTAGAAGAGTAAAAGGCGACGTAATTGAAACCTTTAAGATACCAAGGGATCTTGACAGGGTGGATGTGGAGAGGATGTTTCCTCTTGTGGGAGAATCTAGAACTAGGGGTCACTGTTTTAAAATAAGGGGTCACCCATTTAAGACGGAGATGAGGAGAATTTTTTTCTCTCAGAGGATTGAGAGTCTTTGGAACTCCCTTCCTCAAAAGGCGGTGGAAGTAGAGTCTTTGAGTATTTTTAAAGCAGAGCTAGATAGATTCTTGGTAAGCAAGAGGGTGAAAAGTTATCAGGCATTGATGGGAATGTGGAGTTAAAGTTACAATCATTTAATACAGAGATGAGGAGAAACTCTCAGAGGGTTCAGTGTCTTTGGAGCTCTTCCTCAAAAGGCGGTGGAAGCAGAGTCTTTGAATTTTTTTAAAGGCAGAGCTAGGTAGATTCTTGATTAACAAGGGGGTGAAAGGTTATCAGGAGAGGGATAGGCAGGAATGTGGGGTTGAGGTCACAATCAGATCAGCCATGATCTTATTGATTGGCAGAGCAGGGTTGAGGGGCCGAGTGGCCTACTCCTGCTCCTAATTCGTATGTTCATAAGTTGATATGCATGGGACCTGAACCCACGCCTCTGACTTATTGGCAAGAGTGCTACCACTGAGCCATGCTGACAACTATCTTTGTACAGGCAAAGAGAATGGATCTGGGGGGGGGGGGGGGGGTGGGTGTAGTTTATACTGAAATATTAATCTGTCTTTTCCCTTTGAGGATGCTGTCTGGTCCATGGATTGTCAGCATTTTCCATTGTTATAACATAATTATGACATAAAATGAGATCAAGATATACCAAGAAAAAAACCCACGGCAAACAACTAATGATTCAAGAAAATGGGTAATCCTGTGAATTTAACCAACTTAAACCTAAATCACAAATATTCCTCAGTTCACAAGTCAATCCATGATGTTAAAGTCAGGGCTTTCAGCAAATGTGTTGTTTAACAAAGTGCAAAAAAAAAATCCATATCCCTGCAGTATTAGTCCCCACAAATATTTCAAAGGCCAAATATTGCAGATGCTGGGGATCTGAAATAAAAACAAAAAAAATGCTGGAAATACTCAGCATGTTGGACAGCATCTGTGGAGAAAGAAACAATAAACGTTTCAGGATGATGACTTTTGGGCCAACAACCTGAAATGTCCACAAATGCTGTCTCCCCTATTCATACTTGTTTAACATAGTTCTTTTGCAAAAGTAGAGATGCAGAATCGCAGGAAGATTATGCTTGAAAAATTGCAACAAACATTAAAAAAAACATGTGTACTAATGTAGAAGGAAGTGGTTGCCATAGTGGAAATGAAATTGACCCCACACCTTTGGACCTTAATAAATTATTATATAAGTTAAAGGTTGAAAATCTCTCAAAAATAACTGCTAGTACAATAAACAACAATTTTGCTTTCTGGCAATGCTTTTTTTTTTGCATAAAGGCAACAGGCTGATGAAAGGTTGGTCATTTACGCCATGACATATGTAAAATAGTATGTTGGGAATGAAGTCATTTGCAACATAGGAGTTTCTATTCAGTAACGATACTGGTCTGAATTAGCAGAGAAAAATCAAGATATTACATAATTTGTGCATTTCTGACCTGGGGTACAAAGGCAAGAAACAAAGATGATTCTGGGTTATTATGAATCTAAATCACAAAATCCTAAAGGAAGCTAGTTCAGTTTCTTTGGAAAGCTGGCAAATTTGAGATGGTCTAATTGCAGTTTTCAAAGCATGAAAGGAATTGACAAAAATTGATCCTTGCAAACTATTAACTGTCAAGAATTCAAAAGCACAAAAGTTGAAAAGTTAATGCCAGCAACAAGACTTGAAGATGGATGGAACTTGCTTCTTTATATTAAAGGTAATAGACTTGAGAAATAGGTTATCAGGAAATCTCACTGAAGCAAGCAATATTAATTCAGGCTGCAATTAGATGTGCTTCTGAAGACAGATTTGAGAGATATAATAAGAATGCTGATAAAAATAAGTCTAATGGCCTTTCCTTGTTCTTAAAATGTTTGTTTTATTCTACAAACTTCAATACAATAAAGCAACTTAATAATTGAAGTTTTAGAAATACACCAATTCACTTACATATATTGTGGCGCACCAGTTTTAATGTTGCCGATGGTGACCTTTACATCATCGTCATCACTGTCACTGTCACTGTCATCATCATCACCATTCTGTGAAGCCTAAAATACAAAGTCAACTCTTCTCAACCAATCAACACACTAACAACATACTAAACTTTTAAAGTACCCTGTATCCGCTTTGATACTAGTCAGGATGATGACATCTTGATTAAATCTCTTCTTGGGGGCTCTTATGACACGTTAGCTCAATACGCAAGAGACAGATGTGGCCATACGTGCACTTTATTCATTCATGGGATGTAGGCATTACTGGCAAGACTAGCATTTATTGCCCATTCCTAAATGTCTTCATGAAGGTGGTGGTGAGTTGCCTTTTTGAAGCATTGCAGTCTTTGTGGTGAAGATACATCCAGAGTACTGTTTGGGAGGGAATTCCAAGAGGAGAATTTTCTCCCCGTCAGGGGGGTTGGGCAGGAGTGGGCACGGTGGGCGCAAAGCCGATTGCCGCCCATGATCAGCTGCGCGCTGCCATTGTGAGCGGGCCAATTAAGGCGCTGTGCGCTCCCTGTGCGGGCGGGGGGAGTAGGCTAAGTCGGGGCTGTGCTCTTTCACGCGCGCAGAAATCTCCAAGGCACAGAGCTGGCTCAGGGAGATTATTTTGATGTTTGAAAATTTTAATGAAGGCAAAAAAATTTTTTTAACACGTCCCCTCACGTGACAGTGTCACATGAGCTGGGACGTGTCAATTAATTTTATTAGAAATTTTTATTAAATGTTAAAAGCCTTCATGAAACCTCATCCCGCTCAAGAATGAGGTTTCATAATAAATGCGAAGGCCGCCTGGGCTGTTCGCCTGCCCGCCAACCTTAAGGTTGGACGGGCAGCTCAGTTAATTAGTTTAATTACTATTTAAATGGCCTTAATAGGCCTTTGACAGTTTGGCAGGCGTGCAGCCGACTCTGGTGTGCGCCCACCGAACTCATGATCTGAATGATGCACGGTGCCATCGGGATGCACGCCCAACGTCACCATGCGTCATTTTACGCGTCAGCGAGCGGGCCCTGTCCCCACTCACCGACCCGAAGATTCTGGCACAGGATACGGATATAATGGCACTGAAAGAACACCAATATTTTCCAAGTCAGGGTGATGTATGATTTGGAGTGGAACTTCCTGCTGCTTGCATTCCCATTAGCCTGCTGCTCTTGTTCTTCTCAGTGGTACAAGTTAGGGGTTTGGAAGGTGATGTTGAAGGACCCTTGGTGAGTTGCTGCAGTGCATCTTGTAGATGGTGCACATCACTGTCACTGTGTGCCAGTAGTGGAGGGATTGAACGGTTAAGATGGTGGGTGAGGTGCCAATCAAACAGGCTGTTTTGTCCTGGCACAAACAAACTCAAAGTTTGTTGTTGTTGAGTGGTTGCAAGTTCCTTTCCCAAGGTACTACAGAGTTAGTTTCTTGGACTTTATTAACCTTGTCCCAACCTACTTAAGTATGTTAGCACACTGGCAACTAATCTGGGCTATGGCTTAAACTAATGTGATAAAATGTCTCTTTGTGGAAAGATCTTCCATGAATAAAGGCCAATGTTGTTTCAAACCAGTTCTCTGCTGGCATGAGTCACAATTCAGCTGCTTGTAATTTGGCAGTCTGAGTGGGAGTGTTCTCAAGGATGACTGGGGTAGAAAATGGAAACAATTCAGGTGACAGCAAGGTGTGCTCTTCTGAGATGCGACTTAAGGCATGTTGTTAAGGAACAATGAAAGAAACTTTATTCTGGCATTTTTAGAAACAGATAACGTTCTATTTCTGAGAGACATCACTTACTCTTGCCGGTCACATTTATGATAAATTCAAAATCCTTGTTTTAAGGGTTTGTTCAAAGAACCAAGAAAACACTGAATCCAATCCTCATTTATTTGAACAAGACCACTGGATACTTGATATCGATCATTGCTGACAATTTTCCCAGCCTACCCCAGCTGTGGCTACTGCTGCCCTAGCTGAGATCAGTTGATTCAGCATAAGCAGAAATGACGCTACACCAGAGCCATTAAGCTATAGACTGGGGAGTTCCAATATATTCTAAACAATAATTGCCCCCCCAAAAAATAAGCAAACATTCCTCCTCTTTCTTTCACTCAGTTATTTTTGCACTTCCCATTTAAGACACTGGTGGAATTTAATAGTCATGCTGGTAGGCCTATCCACCGGCTGGAGAGCCGGTAGCAACCCGGCCATGGTCACTTCTGGGAGTCTCATTGGGATTAAGTCCCAATTAGGCAGCCTGTTGGACATCCTGGTTCCACAAGGAGCAATTTCCCAGCAGGCTTCCTGGTGCACAGTGGATATGCTGTGAGAGCTGCCAGCCAATAAGAGGCTGGCAGTTCTCCAATATCAGCAGCACAACCAGGAACAATGGCCAATGCTGGCACTCCAGTGGAGTCTATCAGAAGGATGACCAAGCTGAAGCCCCTGGGCCAAAGGCAGGACTGCTAGGACCAGTTAGTAAGGCCCTGGCAGGTGTGGGGTGGAGGGAAGGGGGGAATGGTTGTCGTCAAGGGTAGGGGGTTGGCTTCCAGAGGGTCCCTCTGTTGGGCTGAGGATGCCCAAGAAGAAAAGACCCCCCACGACCCTCCTCCCCCCAATGACCAGGTTGCAGGTTTTCCATATGGAGTGGTTCGCAGTAGGATGAGGCCATTAAGTGACCATTTTGGAACCTTAATTGGCTTCCAGGTAGGAAAGCCATCCTCTACCCTTCCCCCACTGGCCTTAATTGGGGGAAGATTCTGGAAGCGGACGACAGGATGTCCACCCTGCATCCCGCCTCCCTGCAGGGAGCATTGAATTCTGCCCACTGTTTTCTCCTCCTCACCTAGATCAATTATTAAGTGTCTGCTGATTCTATGTGATATCTATTCAGTAGAAAAGTTTTCCCTACAAGAATGATTTTGCTGTCCTATATCAATTTGAATGATAAAATAACATGGGAGTTTAATGCATGGGGATTTGTGTCCTGGACTGGATATTCTACATCTTTTAGACTTCTTCAAGTGCTCTGTAGGTGGATCAAGCAAACACTGGAGACGAAGCTGCTCACAAATCATTAAGCTGCTTTATTTCACAGCAAGCGAATATACAGAGCAACAGTTATGATCAGATTCATTTAGCTCAATTTGTACAATTTATCTTTGTGTAATCGTCCAAAAATAATCAGCACACTATACTGCCACATACAGGTCACCTCCTGCAGTCTAATTTCCCCACAACCTTTTGTTAGCTGACCCGCAGCACTTCATGTCAAAAACCAAAGCTTGACAGCCCATGTCTGTGCATTTTATCATTCAGTGTTTAAAGCCAGAAAGAGAGAAATTGGCTATGTATGCTGATGGCCAGAGTGTGCACAGATAAGAAGGTGAAAAACAGCACTCTCTGGTCATTAGCATACACGGCCCTCGTCCTTCAACTTTACAACCTCCTAAGAGTAAAGTGGAGAAAATGTCTTACCTATGTAGCCTGCAATAAGCAGCACCCCCCAAGTACAGTACAATCCTAATGAACTAATCCTACTACTCCCTCAGAAGCATATTCTGATTAATTTTTAAATCAATTACATAGAACTTGCAGAACGCCACATTTAAAACATTTCATTCTTTTTGTCTGAAACTTCACTCGATTAAATACAAAACAGCAAACTAATGCTGGGAACACCATTCTGAAACTTACACCTTCAGCCATTTCCAAGTTGCTGACTTTGAATTCTTGCGATGTCTCCTGCAGCGGTTTTAAAGAATCTTCTCCCCTGCACAAAGCAAGTAACCAAGTTACATCAAAACAAAACACAAGATGAACCTATTTGCCAAACTTGATAGGTAATTTCAATAACTGCAGTATTCTCGAGAGGAGGGCTTAGATAACCTGCATTCTTTCTTCTACAATTACTATTAATGCATTAATCTTTTAAAACACCAACCTTCTCCACTCTGAGGGTACTAAAACATGGCAACCATAGTTGCATAGGAACTGGCAGTAACTTCAGTATTCTATTCAAATGGCCACTCTTATCTGTTAACTTGGACAATGTGCACCAATAGGTCTTTTGACCACAGTTCTTGATTATGATTCCCAAATCTTCAGTTCAAAATGATGAATTCTCTGTAATTAGTGCTCTTTCATAAAGATATCCCAAGCTAGCATAACTCTAAAGGGAAACCAAAAAACAGATATTTCCCATTAAATTTTGGGTGCAGTCTGTAATGGCACAGTTATGGTATTTACATCCAAATTGAAATCTTTTTGGGATGAAAGAAACTAAACATTTTTTGGTAATTAGCAAACTTTCTTTAAATTAGAATGAGAGAATACCAAGAGCAAAGAAAGTAACCTATCATATTTTGGGGCCCATGGGACGGTAGTAAAGAACACAAAAAAATTCTAATTGGAAAGGAAGAAATTTTATGATTCAATTGTCTGTTTATTTAATAAGTTTCACCAATATAATTTCAATAGTTACAGAAAGCAATTCTATATATTTGGTAGTCTGCATTCACTACATTTGTCACTTTTAATTACACATGGTCTTGACGAATGGTTTTGCACAATCTGAGCTCAATGATTACAGTGGTGAGGTAAGGTGAACTAGAAGTAAGTAAGCAATATTAGAATGCAATCTCGCATTAGTTTTTAAATGCAGGATCCCAAAAATTAAAAGCAGAAATCAGTGCGCATTGTCAAGACTGGTTTTCAAATCATAATAATTTCAGCAGTTTACTTATAGATGGAAAATATCATAAATCATAATGTTTCCAGAATTTAAAGATTGGACAAGAGAACCTCCATGAGATCATGCCAGTCAATGGTTGAGACCACATGTATCACAGGTATTAAAAATTAGTGCTGGAATTCCCAGAGAGAATGCAGATTTGCAAAGCTAATTTGCAAAGCCAACTCCGCAAATAAAAAAAGTTATAACAAAAAAATTACACAAGTGGAAATTCCATTCCTCTAATGTTGTAATCACATCTGAAAAGCCAAATTAAATATAAGAACCCCAACATATGTGCAGAAATAGGAGGAGGCTAACACAGTTTACAAAGAACCATTTCTCTAAAAGCGCTAAAAGAACAAAAGACCAAACCTGCAGGCATGAGTGCCCTGATGGTGTATTCTGCTGGTACGTACAAGGTAGGTGAATAAGGAACAGCACTAGAATTTCTGATGAAATAGGAAAGGAATTCAAACTACCTAGGCAGTATACTGCACATTAAAATCCTGATTCTTACCCATCAACCAATGCCACCTCCTCTTGTTTACCAGGGTTTTCATCTATAAACAAAACAGTAATACTGTTATTTGTGGTTTCAACAGAAAAGTAATCATTTCAAATTTAATGATCTGGAAAAATAGCTAACACTTGAACCTTTAGAGGAAAATCTGATGGGCTGGTTATACCATCACTATTGCACTGAAGCAAAGCAACTTTGCATGTACAAAACAATAAAACTTGAAGTATATCATGGGAGTCAAATTGGCAATTCAATTCCTGACCATACAAAAAGAATGAAATGCAAGCCTACTTCTAGAAGGTAACACTTCACTGCTTGAGCATTGTACTGGTGTTACCTTGTGCAAGGTGAAGGGTAAAATGTTCCTGTAAATGACCTAAGCATTTTTGGCAAAATAGCATAATGGCAACATGGAGGCATCCTTATTTAAAAAGGCATTTAGTTAAGGCAAAATAATGGATTTTTTTTTTAAACAAAAGTCATTATTCTGCTCCAAAACCCATATTAATTCCTTGGTCACTCATGCACAGTGCCTCAAGAAACTGTTAGGCTTCTCAGTGTGTGCACAGAAATTATGGTTTTCAACAGTGGTGGAGCCTACAGTTGACTCAGCTGTGAATGAATTTAACAGCCACTTGCCAATAGAAACACTGAATAACTTATTAATGGTAAAATGCAGCACCAGAATGATACTAACATCAACATTGCATTATTATAGCATCGTTACCATAGTAAAACATCCCATGGCACTTCACAGAAGCATTTATCAAACATAAGTTTAACAGAAAACCACATATTAGGGCAGATGACCAAAAAGCTAGGTCAGAAGTAAGTTTTAAATAGTGTCTTAAAAGGAGGGGTTTAAAGGAGGGAATTCCAGAGATTAGGGTGTTGGAAGCTGAAAGCATGGCTGCCAATGGTGGGGCAATTAAAATTAGGGATGCACAAGAGGTCAAACTTAAGAGGGGCACACAGGTCTCAGAGGGTTGTGAGGTTACAGGAGACTAAAGATTTAAGGAGGGAAGAGGCAATGGAGGGATTTGAAAACAAGGGTGAGAGTCTTAAAATTAAAGTGTTGCTTAACTAGAAGCTCATATGGGTCAACAAGCACAGTGGTGATGGGTGAACCAAACAGGATGACCAGGGAGAGGGATGGAGTCACTGGCTAAGGAACGGAGTTTGGAGCGAGGACTAAAGTCTTCACAATATTTAGTTGAAGGAAATTTCTGCTCATCAAGTACTGGATGGTGGATAAGCAGCATAATAATTTAGAGACAGTGAAAGAGTTAAGAGCAGTGGTAATGAGATAGCTGGGTGTAGCCAGCATACATTAAGAAACTGACTGTTTTCTGGAGTCATTGTCAAAAGCAGCATGTGGATGAGAAGTAGGAGGCAGCCAAGGATAGGTCATTGAGGGATGCTAGAGGCAATGTTGTAATAGAGAGAAGTCATTGTAGGCCTGGCTACAACTGGATAGATAAGAATGGAACAAGGCAAGTGCAGTCTCATCTAACCTGGAGGCATTGGAGGAAGATTGTGTGGTCAATCATGTCAAAGGTTGCAAACAGATCGAGAAAGACAAAAGGGGAAAGTTTACCTTTGTGAGTCACACAAGATGTCACTTGGTGGCTTTAAGAAGATCAGTTTTGGTGATAGATGGTGGAAACCTGCTTAAAGGAATTCAAAGATGAAGTTCCAGATAAAATAGATTGGATTTGGGAGGTGACAACGCTTTCAAGAACTTGAGAGGAAAGGGAGGTTGGAGATAGGACTGCAGGTATGGCGAGGTCAACATTTGTTTTGGCTTTGGCAGCAGATGTGTAGAAGAAGAGAACAGTACCTGAAGAGAGAGAATCTAGGTGGTCAGCTGTTTAGTGGGGAGTAGAGTGGTGGGAGCAATTGCTGGGTCTCATGGACAAGATGAGCTTGGAGAGGATAGCTATATAAATTAGAGAAAGATGCAACTTCAAAGTTAGGGCATGGATGAACCTTAGCGGAATTTGGCTTAACACCTCTCCAGTGTCATCCAGATAGTTCAGACTGCACTTACCTGGTTCCATTCTTATCTAGGCAACTGTAACCAGAAAAATCACCCAAATGACTTTCGCTTCCCACTCCCACATCGTTACCTTTGGTATCCCCCAAAGGTCAGAGCTTGATAGTGCTTTATATGGTTCAGACAGATCTAGTCGTGAATGGCTAAATCAGTTATCCACCATATCTTTTCAAATCTGCAGCTTTTGCACTTTAGGCTGTAGAGATGAGGGCCATACCAAGAGGAATGGCAAGGTGAAAGAGAGTAATGGTTTTGATGGGGATTAGGACATTAAAGGCGGAGGTGTCACTGTGGTTAAGCAGATCAGTAGCTGCAGAAATGTTGTGAATGCAGGGCGAAAAACTTGTCAGTTGGGATTTTGAAAATGTAGTTGTATGTGAAATGGAAGAGGTTTTTTGAGAGAAAGTTTTTATGATACCTGGGTGGGTGGTAGAGGATGAGGATTTTAAATGAGATTAGAGGGTTGAAGCAAGGTGAGATGCTCAAACGAGGAAGTGCCAGATGACAGGTCAAGGTACAATTTGGTGATAAGAGCCAGACTGCCACTGCAATGGTGTAGGCAGGGAAAGTTCTGGAAGTTATAGCCAGGCAGCATTGTTTCATTTAGGGAGAAAAGGTGCCATGAGGTCAATGCAATCAGCCACATGGTAAAGGCGTTGGTCACAGATTAATAAACACTCTAGTGGGAGATGTGGAGATGCACAGTGATAACTGATCCACTGGTAAACTCCACAAGGTCAACACTAGGAGGGGTGAGTTGAACCAGGAAGAATTGGCAGGATTAGCCCCAAACAGGAATATCGGGCAGCAGCGTTGAGAAGAGGGTTGGATGAAGCAGTTGGGGTTGCTGTTCAGAAGGAAGCAGCAACGATTGCCTTAATACTTTGAAGGATGCCAAGAAAGGCACAGAAGGAACTGTAGGCTTATCTGAGAGAAAGTCAAGCCTGGGACAGAGGCAGGAGAGTGGGAAGGTCAAAGAATACAGAAGGGTTGGAATAAGGACTTGAGAGGGCAGAGCACCTGACAGGAAGAAGTGGTGAAAGGAGATAGGGTCTAGGAGGGATAGAGAAAAGAAGTAAAAAGAGCTGGATACAAAAAATGGAAATAGAAACATTGGGCTCAGATCTGGAGCAGCAGCCAAAAGGCACACATGAATAGACATAGCAATAATTCAAGTTGTCTGGTTATTAGGATACACGTATTCTCATAATAAATGGGAAAGAGAGAGGATACACTAGAAGGAAGTCCAGGCTTAATGCCAGAAGGTCAATGGTGGGGGGGATAAAATTGACATAGGTAGGGTAAAGTCTGCCTGGAAAATAATTGGTAAAAGGAGTAATGTGATGTGAGGAAAATTTTTTTCACACAGAGGGTGGTTGGAGCAAACATCCTGAAAGGGGGGTGGAGACAGATTTGATTGAGGTATTCAATAGGGAATTGGATTGCTACCTGAAAAGAGAAAAATGTGCAAGGTTACGGGGATAAGGCAAGGGTGTGGGACTAGGTGGGATGCTCTTTCAGAGAACCAGGGCAGACTTGATGGGCCAAATGGCTTCCTTCTGCACTGTAAAGATACTGTGATAATAAAAACAGAGTGATGGATATACTAAGTAGGTCTGGCAGCATCTGTGCAAACAGAAACAGTTAACATTTCAAGTTGAACATAATGTCTTCAGAACTGAAGAAGGGCAGAAATATGATTGGTTATATGCTGTTGAAAAGTTGGGGAGGAAGAACAAAAGATCTGGGATAGGGTAGAGGGCACCAGGGATGAAATGACAAAAATGTCATGGTACAAAATGTAAAAGGAGCAATAATGGTTGTAGTAAAGGGACAAAGCATATGCTCAGAGTGCAAATTCCAGAATAATAAACAGTTCTGTCCAAAAGCAAAACCACAAAAAACAAGATTCAAACCGGCACAAGGTAATAAAAAACAGAATCAAAAGTTCATGGACTAAAGAACAAAGTTCATGGTCTGAAATTGTTGAACTCAATGTTGAGTCCAGAAAGCTGTAAAATGCCTAATTGGAAGATGGGGTGCTGCTCCTCGGGCTTGCGATGAGTTTCACTAAAACGCTGCAGCAGGCCGAGGAGAGAAACATGAGCGTGAGAGCAAGGTGGTGATTAAAATGCCAAGCAACTGGAAACTCGGGGTCATGCTTGCAGACTGAGTGGTGAGGTTCTGCAAAACGGTCACCCAACGTGCGTTTGGTTTCCCAAAGTAGAGGAGACCACACTGTGAGCAATGAATACAGTAATATAAATTGAAAGTAAAAGTAAATCACTGCTTCACCTGGAGAATGTATTCTGGGCCTTGGATGTTGAGGAGAGAGGAGGTAAAAGGGCAGGTGCTATATCTCCTGCAATTGCATGGGAAGGTGTCAGTGGGAAGGGGGGGATGAGGGTTAGGAGTGATTGAGGAGTGGACAAGGTGTCATGGAGGGCACAGTTCCTTAGTGCGAGGAACTAGAGAGTTTAATTAAGTTACATCCGTATCTGTGGGTGTTACGAATAAGGTATATCTTTAAGTATAAATTTAATTATTATTTGTGTGGATGTGTGGTAAGGAAGTGAGGAGAGAATCTGAGTTTTAGTTTCACTTTAAAAGATGCTTGCATTTTAACGAGGTTTTACTTCTCTTCAAAGGACATTAAAACAAACACAAGGTGGAAAAAATAAACTGTACTGTTGCCTTGCAACAGGAGGCCCACACAGTGACGGGGAGAAATAGAAAGCAATTTTAGTTCAGTTGAAGCCAGGAGAGACGGACACAGCAGCGGGAACTGAAGAGAGAGCAGGTAACCCATAAGAACAGGAGAAGGTCCTAAAAACCAGAGAGCAGGTCCTAAAGGAAAAAAAGAAAGTCCCAAGACTTTCTAGTCAAAGGAACAACAGGAATCTGGAACAAGATCCTGTTCAGTGGAAGTGAAAGTACGGAGCAGAGAGTAAGGCTCCAAGCTTAAAGGGAGAAAGCTGTGGGATGCAGACTTAAAGACAAATAGGCTTGTGAGAAGCCAGAAGATCCAAGCAGACGGCCAAAGGTCTGTAACTCTTTACTATGGGCATGTGAAGCAGTAGTGTTCTGTAGGCAACTCTGTTGAGTATCTGAGAGAGATTGCGTGGAAGGCAAAGCTTGAATGCACGTGACAATCCAGAGGAGAGGAACATTAGAAGGAGAGTTCAAAGCCCTGGAGGTGTTCGAGAGAAAGCATCATTTGGAAGGAGATTCCAAAGCAGGTTCTTCGAGAGTGGAGATTGAAAACCCGCGTGTGAAAGAGGGAGTTCCAGTGAACCCAGTTGGCTCACAGTGTGACAAGCATCTGAGGTTGGCCCGGGGAGGGGTGAGAAATTGAGGAGAGATCCATTTAGGGTGGCATCTGTCACTTGGTTTCAGAGTGGGGTGTGTCTGACTACAGGTCACCTATTGGTTTACATGGACTGTGTACTTACAGTGAACATTAGGGTACAAGATAGCTGTTGTACATTATGTTAGTCTTACAAATCTATATATATCTGTAAAGATTTAATTGGGGATGAAGTATTGTAATATAGTTCATCTTTTCTACTTTAATTGATGTTTTAATCTTTAGTTAAAAGTTCACAAGCTGATTCCTGTGATTCTGTTCAGCAGCCACTCTCCATGTTTCTAAATAAAAAATAAAAATGTTGGGATCTGTCAGCCGGGTTCCATCCTGAGATCTGGCTTGTCCAGTAGTAACATCAGCTGGGATCATAGCGCTTAGGAATGCTGACAGGGGAGGGGAGGGGAAGATGTGTTTGGTCGTGGCATCTTGCTGGAGGTGGCTAAAATGGTCGAGTATGATCCTTTGAATGTGGAAGCTGGTGGGATGGTGACGATTAGGGGGACCCTATCACGGTTCTAGGAGGGAGGGGACAGAGTCTTCTAGGAAGGAGGGAGTGAGAGCAGAATTACAGAAAATGGGTCAGAAAATTGAAGGCCATGTCAACCACAGTGGGGAATGAGTCCTTAGTTGAGGAAAAAGGAAGACATATCAAAAATCTTTTGTTCCATGGTATATTTGTCATTTAATCTCTCTTGCCCTCTATCCTATCCCAGACCTTTCTTCTTGTTCTTCCTCTCTCTCCCCTCTTTCAACTTCGTATTACCCACTACATGTTTACCCTCCTTCCGTTCTGAAAAATGAGTCGTATTCAACTCGAAATATTAACTCATTTTCTCTCTCCACAGGTTCTGCCGGACTTTGCTGAGTATTTCGAGCATTATTTCAGGTTTCCAGCATCTGCAGTATTTTGCTTTTATTAAACGGTTGTTCAAGTTTGGAGGTAGGTATGGCGGTTGAGTGAAGTCCAGGAGCCGTCTGAAAGATAACAGTATCAGAGGATGCACTGATGGGCAAATTTCCATGGGAATGAAGATTCAAAAGTGCAGATATAGTTGCAGGGTAGCTAAAGGACATTGTTGAGTTGGAGATCCACCTTAAATATCCAGAAGCTGCACAGAAATATACTTTGATAGAGGAGAGGGAATCTCTGGCCAGGAACCAGACTGTAGCTGAAGCTGAAAAACCAGTATGACTGGTAGGCCAGTTTCAGGCTCAGAAGAGGGCAGTGGCAGTGGAGAAAGGCATGTAAGCTGCTCGAAGTTACTTTAGAATTTAAGCAACAGAGCAGAATAAAAACACGGCACCCAGTGTAGTCCAGTGCCAAAGTGTAGTCTTGATACCCTGAGAAGATCAGGAATTTGGAAGCCAAATTTGAGTAAAGGTTCAGTGCTAACTGCACAAGGCAGAGAGCAGTCATGATCGGGGGGTGGGCAATGGCAGTTTAACCTACAGTAAGTCCTCGTTTAACATTTCCCCATTTAGCGTTGTTTTGCTTCAAGGTTGGTAAGTTAATGTGGCCTGTAATCTTGTTGAGCATCATGAGATTTGTTTTATTGTTGTTTCCTGAATGATCCGATTGGCACTATTTTGCAGCAGCCTCTCCCTGCAAATGATTGTCGAAGCTGTTCCTGCCTCACTGCCCTTCTCCTGAGCCTTCACTCAGAGGTCAGGGAGAGGCCCCAACTCGAAGGGGGAGGATCTGCAATAACCAGAAGGACCAGAAGGAAGCAGGATCCGCAGCAAGCAGGAGGTATTGTAAGTAGAAAGTTAAATCTAAAAATTAAAGAAATATGTATTTTATTTCAAAAGTTATTTCATTTACCAATGTAAGAATTTAGAATTTTTTAAAAATTTCAACTTAGATGGTATGATGTTTGAATATTTATAGCTGTTTGTTGTATAGAACTTGAGTATCGCTGGAAAAAGACATGTAGAAGCTTTTCGTCTTACAATCATCAGGATTTGCAAGAATACCAAATGTAAATATTTATATTTCATGAGAAGAGAGTGGTCACTGGTTGGCTAACTCCAATTGCTAGAGGTGTTGCCATAGAGAATGCACAAATCAGTGAAAGCACGAACCAGAGAGTATGACACAGTGTCCAACATTGGATGTGATTCTGCGATTGGACAGCATTTGCTCAGCAATCTTGAGCGTTCTATGAATTCAATCAGGCTTGCAGTGTGGCACATTTATGAGAGCTCTGGTCTTTGCAGACAGAAAGAATATGTACACACATTGCATCTATTTCAACTGAACAAAATAGGCGACAGCCATTCTCTGGTTCATTTCCCAGGGCAACGACTTGACCAATCCAAGTCAACCTGCTTGGTTTGAATTTAAACAAAGTTTGGCAGTTAACTGTCAATCAGCAGTTAACTGGTGCATCCTCCATGGAAACACCTCTATCAGAGCCCACTTGCCAACCAATCAGCACCCTCCTCATGAAGTATAAATTGTTGTTCCATATAGAAAATAGGACGAGTAGGCTATTCGACCCCTTGAGCCTGCTCCGCCATTCATTATGATCACGGCTGATCATCCAACTCAAGAGCCTGTTCCTGCTTTCTCCCCATATCCTTTGATCCCTTTTGCCCCAAGACTATATCTAACTCCTTCTTGAAAACATGCAATGTTTTGGCCTCAACTACTTTCTGTGGTAGCGAATTCCATAGGCTCACCACTCTCTGGGTGAAGAAATTTCTCCTCATCGCAGTCCTAAATGGTCTACCCTGTATCCTCAGACTGTAACCCTGGTTCTGGATTCCCCCACCATCGGGAACATCCTTCCTGCATCTACCCTGTCTAGTCCTGTTAGAATTTTATAGGTTTCTGAGATCCCCCCTCATTCTTCTGAACTCCAGCGAATATAATCCTAACCGACTCAATCTCTCCTCATATGTCAGTCCCACCATCCCAGGAATCAGTCTGGTAAACCTTCACTGCACTCCCTCGATAGCAAGAACATCCTTCCTCAGATACAGAGACCAAAACTGCACACAATATTCCCAGTGTGGTCTCACCAAGACCCTGTATAATTGCAGCAAGATATCCCTGCTCCTGTATTCGAATCCCCTCACTATGAAGGCTAACATACCATTTGCCTTAAAATCAAAAAACTGCGGATGCTGGAAATCCAAAACAAAAAAGAAACAGAAATACCTGGAAAAACTCAGCAGGTCTGGCAGCATCGGTGGAGAAGAGTACAGTTGACGTTTCGAGTCCTCATGACCCTTCAACAGAACTAAGTAAAATTAGGAAAGGGGTGAAATATAAGCGGGTTTAAAGCGGTTGGGGGGGGTTTGTTGGGACAAGCAGCCAGTGATAGGTGGAGATAACCAAAAGCTGTCACAGACAAAAGAACAAAGAGGTGTTGAAGGTGGTGATATTATCTAAAGGAATGTGCAAAATAAAGAGTATAAGACAGGACAGATAAGGTACAGATAGCTCTAGTGGGGGTGGGGGAATACTAAAAGGTAGAAATAAACAATGGTGGAAATACATTTAAAAATAATGGAAATAGGTGGGAAAAGAAAAAATCTATATAAATTATTGGAAAAAACAAAAAGGAGGAGGAAGAAACAGGAAGGGGATGGGGACCTATTTCCATTACTTTTAAATGTATTTCCACCATTGTTTATTTCTACCTTTTAGTATTCTCCCACCCCCCACTAGAGCTATCTGTACCTTATCTGTCCTGTCTTATACTCTTAATTAGCACATTCCTTTAGATAATATCACCACCTTCAACACCTCTTTGTTCTTTTGTCTGTGACAGCTTTTGGTTATCTCCACCTATCACTGGCTGCTTGTCCCAACAAACCTCCCCCCACTGCCTTAAACCAGCTTATATTTCACCCCTTTCCTAATTTTACTTAGTTTTGTTGAAGGGTCATGAGGACTCGAAACGTCAACGGTACTCTTCTCCAACGATGCTGCCAGACCTGCTGAGTTTGTCCAGGTATTTCTGTTTCTTTTTTGTTTTTTATACCATTTGCCTTCTTTACTGCCTGCTGCTCCTGCATGCTTACCTTCAACAACTGGTGTACAAGGACACACTGGTCTCATCCCCCCTCTCAATTTATAGCCAGAACATAATCTGCCTTACTGTTTTTGTTACCAAAGTGGATAACCTCACACTTATCCACATTATACTGCATCTGCCATGCATTTGCCCACTCACTCAGCTTGTCCAAATCACACTGAAGCATCTCTGCATCCTCCTCACAGCTCACCCAGCTTTGTATCATCTGCAAATTTGGAGATATTACATTTAGCTCCTTCATCTAAATCATTAATATATATTGTGAATAGCTGGGGTCCCAGCACCGATCCCTGCGGTAGCCCACTAGTCACTGCCTGCCATTCGGAAAAAGACCCGTTTATTTCTACACCAGTTTTCTATCCATCTCAATACACTACTCCCAATCCCATGTGCTTTAATTTTACACGCTAATCTCTTATGTGGGACTTTGTTGAAAGCCTTCTGAAAGTCCAAATAAACCACATCCACTGGCTCCCCCTCATCAACACTACTAGTTACAACCTTGGAAAAATTCCAGTGGATTTGTCAAGCATGATTTCCCTTTCGTAAATCCATGCTGACTCTGTCCGATTCTGCCACTGTTTTCCAAGTGCTCAGCTATTAAATCTTTTATAATGGACTCTAGAACTTTCCCCACTACCGAAGTCAGGCTGACTGGTCTTTAATTCCGTTTTCTCTCTACCTTTTTAAATAGTGTTACATTAGCTACCCTCCAATTTGTAAGAACTGTTCCAGAGTCTATAGAATCTCGGAAGGTGACCACTAATGCATCTGTTATTCCTTAAGTACTCTGGGACATTGATTATCAGGCCCTGGGGATTTATTGGCCTTCAATCCCATCAATTTCTCTAACAACATTTCCCGATTAATACTGATTTCTTTCAGTTCCTCCCTCTCACTAAACCCTGTGTTCTCCAACATTTCTGGTATGTTATTTGTGTCTTCCTTTGTGAAGACAGAGCCAAAGTATGCATTTAGTTGGTCAGCCATTTCTTTGTTCCCCATTATAAATTTCCCTGGTTCAGACGGTAAGGGACCTACATTTGTCTTCACCATTCTTTTTCTCTTCACATACCATAGAAACTTTTACAGTCAGTTTTTATGCTCCCTGCAAACTTCCTCTCATACTCTCTTTTCCCCTTCTTAATCAATCCCTTGGTCCTCCTTTGCTGAATTCTAAACTGCTCTCAATCCTCAGGTCTGTTGTTTTTTCTGGCCAATTTGTTGGCCTCTTCCTTGGATCTAATACTATCTCTAATTTCCCTTGTAAGCCATGGTTTGGCCACATTTCCTATTTTACTTTTGCGCCAGACAGGAATAAACAATTGTTGCAGTTCACCCATATGCTTTTTCAACATTTGCCATCACCTATCCACCATGATCCCTTTAAGTAATTTTCCCAGTCCATCATTGCCAACTTGCGTCTCATACCATCGTAGTTTCCTTTATTAAGATTCAGGACCCTAGTCTCAGAATCAACTACGTCACTCTCCACCTTGATGAAGAATTCTATCATATTATGGTCGCTCATCTCCAAGGGGCCTCACACAACTAGATCGCCAATTATTCCTTTCTCATTACACAATACCCAGTCTAGAATGGCCTGTTCTCTAGTTGGTTCCTCAACGTATTGGTCCAGAAAACCATCCTGTATACACTCCAGGAATTCCTCCTCTACGGTATTGTTAATAATTTGATTTGACCAATTGATATGCAGATTAAAGTCACCCATAATTACAGATGTTCCTTTATTGCATGCATCTCTAATTTCCTGTTTAATGCCATTCCCAACATCACCACTACAGGTTGGGGGTCTACATACAGCCCCCACTAATGTTTTTTGCCCCTTAGTGTTTCTCAGCTCTACTCATACAGATTCCACATCGTCAGAGCTAATATCTTTCAGCACTATTAAGCGTTAATTTCCTCTTTAACCAGCAATGCAACTCCACCGCCTTTTCTTTTTTGTCTGTCCTTCCTAAATACTGAATACCCCTGGATGTTCAGTTCCCATCCCTGGTCACCCTGCAGCCATGTCTCCGTAATCCTGACCATATCATACCTGTTTACATCTATTTGCGCGGTTAATACATCCACTTTATCGCAAATGCTCCTCATGTTAAGGCATAAAGTCTTAAGGCTTGTCTTTTTAACATTACTTGTCCCATTCCCACTATTTTTCACTGAGGCCCTGTTTGATTCTTGCCCTTGATTTCTCTGCCTATCACTTTTCTTATTCCCCTTTCTGTCTTTTGTTCTTGTCCTTGATTCCCCCTCCTCTGACTCCTTTGCATACGTTCCCATCCCCCTGCAATTTTAGTTTAAACCTTCCCCAACCACTCCAGCAAATATTCCCCATAGGACATCAGTCCCAATCCCTTTACATTTGGTATTCTTGCAAATGTCCTGATGAGTGCACGACAAAAAGCTTCAATGTGTCTTTTTTCAGCAATACTCAAGTTTTAATATTTGTTTTTTTCCTGATAAGGAAGGTTCTACAGAACCTAAGTTTAAACAGTGGTTCCCACAGGAGCCAAAGTTTCACAAAGTTGTGGTTGCATTCCTGCAAATCACGACTTTAAGTGAGGACTTACTGTAGAATTTACCTTGTAGGTAGGGCTAAGTAGTACCCACCATAAGAACCAGGGGAATTTAAAACAGTAAAAGAAAGGAGACTGGGAGCAATTAATGCAGCAGACAATCAAGGATAGCGATGCACTGTAAGGATTTCCCTTGGGGAGCTGACCACTCAGAAGCCATCCTGAAAGCCCAAAAAGGGTTATGGAATCACACTGGTTTGGATTGGTTGGGGGGGGGCGGGGGCGTACAGATTATCCATGATCCAATTGAATGGCAGAAAAGGCTGGACAATCTGAATAACCTACTCGAACGCAAGTTCTGTCGAAGGGTCATGAGGACTCGAAACGTCAACTCTTTTCTTCTCCACCGATGCTGCCAGACCTGCTGAGTTTTTCCAGGTAATTCTGTTTTTGTTTTGGATTTCCAGCATCCGCAGTTTTTTTGTTTTTGTTTTTAACCTACTCCTGTTCCTATCTGCAACGATATATATATGAAACTTCGCATTGCCTTTAGCATTGCTCATCTCTGGCATACAACCTCAAATCAGCGTGTATACAAACACAGAAATTTTAAAAGATAAAAGCTTTACTAAAGGCCTCACAACACAAGAGTGATGTAAATCAAGAGCTGCAAGAAAAAAAGTCAGCATGCTGCCACTGAATGGTGAAAAGACATGTAAAACCTTACAGTTTAAAAACTTCCCGTGTGGTACAGTACTAAGTTATACAGGCCCAATTCCCAGTCTATGCTGAGTTAAACTAATCTCCGCCACTATAGTATTGCGGAGTACATACCTGAGCCAGTAAGGGGCAAAGTAAGCTAGGCTTCCTATTCCTCCTCACGCCTTACTTACCCTGCTGGGATGTGTACGTGTGTGAGCATCAGCTGAGGAGAGGTTTGGACTTGGTTATGGAACCCACTGCGTTGAAATAACCTGCTGACACTTAATGCCTCATCCACTGCCACTGGATGAGATACAGGAAGGCTGCCAATAATTCATAAACCCATACCACAGTAGGAGGCAGCACATTCAGAACTTTGAACAGCGTTAAAAACAGAAAATGCTGGAAATACTCAGCAAGGCTGACGTTTCAGTTAATGATGACCCTCACTTCTGATGAAGGATCATCAATGACCTGAAACATTAACTGTTTCTCCCCGCAGATGCCGTCTGACATGCTGAGTATTTCCAGAGTTTTGTTTTTAATTTCAAATTTCCAGCATCTGCAGTATTTTAATTTTGTTTGAATAGTGTTACTTTGAGGAAGGTCAGGGTCAATTTTCAAGCAATGATTTGACATATTGTTGGGTGGTTTTCAACAAGCCTATATATTTATTATTCAGCAGCAATAAAGACTTTAAACCCTTTCTAAAGTCTGGAGCACAAAATATTCAGGTGTATTCTCAAAAAAAAAATCAAACTTATTAAGTTTGCAGGAGAAAAGACAATTATTTGAAAACAGGAGTGAAGGGTGGATATAAGAGTTTGGCTGTATCTCTCTTCCATGAGGGTACTCTGAATTTTGCCAAGACCTCAGTTTTTTATTATTCCAAACTCCCCTGAAGGCAATAACCTTGTTGATACAGTTCTTCAGACACCTACAGCTCTTCGTTAATGGCCGAGTGTTCCGGCCAATATTTATCCCACAATCAACATCACAAGAAATAGATTATCTGATCATTATTATATTGTTGTTTAGAGCTTGCCGAGTGTATACTGGCTGCCATATTTCCTACATTAAAACAGTGACTACACTTCAAAAAGTGCTGCATTGGTTATAAAGCATTTTTGATATGTCCAGTGATTATGAAAAGCATGATATAAATGCAAGTCTTTCTTTCTTACTTTTGATCATGTGACCCCGTGAGTGTCAACAGGCAATTAAACCATAATGGGCAGCTCAACCAAACGCAGTTATATTCTCACGTGATGCCTACATATAAGCACCATCAATCAAGAGTCAATGGGCAATTATGATGGGTAGCACCCATAGCTGATATCTCTCTCCCCATGACTGAAGATATAGAACTGTTATAGCACCAACACTACTATCAGCTTATTTAACACAAAACCACGGAACAAATCTGGGACCTTTCTGCTCTGTACGGCTTAATACCAAGCCACATCATGCAATTCTCCACCAAGCCTGCAAGGCAACTTTCAACAGAAATATGACTAACTAATTAGAACTCTGATTGATGGTTAACTGTACCACACAGTGTGTAACATGGAGTCATAGTGAGCAAGAGATTCCAAGTTTGATTATTAGACAATGCTGCTGATCTCAGCCATAGGCATGCAACATGCCTCTGAATCCCTGTGCTAGGGTGGGGAAAAGGATAGCAAAGGTTCCATCTGCTGACTGGTGCCTGGGGCTTCCATGTGATGCCATCCATGTCAAATGGTCAGATTCTTAGGTTCCCACATGGACTGGCCATTTGGCTAAGGTATCAACAGACAGCTTAAATATTAAACTTCCCAACAGATTAAAAAAATGTGTCAGTGGTGAAATTCATTCTTTAACCCATCCTTTTAGACATATGTTCTACTGAACTGTCCCGGAATCAAAAGTAATCCTCACTGCTCTCCAGTTATCTCTCAATATTTTCTACAAACTTTTATAACTTGCTGATTAGAGCATGCCAAGGTTGCACATTATGAAGAATTCGCCTTCACAGAAGTTTCAGTCTGTGCAGTATTAGTTCCCCCATCAGAGCTATGTATTCTAATTCTCAGGAAAATTGAGGGCAAGCTGCTCTTTTGGTGAGGCTGACAGTGCAGTGGCACAAATCGTCCAGCAACTTGTGGAAATTCCTAATTCACAGCATCTCTCTTCCTTGGCAAAAGTTGCTGAGCAATCTGAACATTAATAATAGTGAGTTAATGGCACTTGCTGTTATGTTGGCATCAAATTCTGATCCAATATACAGCTACACAAACCAGGATGGATTGAGTTAACTGATCTCAGCCAGGAAAGCAATAAATGCCCTGGCTTGAAGGGCATCTGCGAAACCGTACGTCTGCACGGGTTACAAAAGAGGTGCACTAGAGTGGGGGATTTTATACACCAATAATTATTTATGGGGCACTGTAGTAGACCTACATAAGAGTGATAAGTGACTCATCCGTTGAGATGCACTGTGGGATGTCCTGCGGAGGTAAATACAAGTCATTTATTTACTGTAGTTAACTTGTTTTTGAAAAATCCAGTAAAATCTCACCATCGCATTCCTCCCCAAAGAGCTCACAGGAAGAGAAACTTGAAACTCAGTACAACAGTTACCCCCTTCTCCTTGCAATAAACTTAAGGAGCTTGGAATAAGTTTCAATGAATCACTTGCAATGTAATGCCTCAACGCTAAAGACACTGCTCATCTGTTTACATCGGATGCAAGACAAGATTAACACAGAAGAGTGGTACAAAAGTAAGTGTGCGCGCATTTTGCTTCTGGGTCCTAGGCCAACACAAAGGGCATTGTCCCTTTAAGGGAAATATTGACTGATTCCCCAGACAGTTAATGTTCTGGAGACACTTCCAACAAAAGCACAATGTGCATTTCCAACGCCTCACTCACTCGTGAATAAAATGCATCAATTCAAGGCAACCCCCAACTCTGAGAAAGTGACTCCCGCACCACCCCCCCCCCCCCCCCCCACCCACGTTCCTTCCTTCCTTCCTCCTCCTCCTCCTTCCCGGGTTTAACCCACCTCCATACAGCCAGTTCTCTTCATCATCGTCGGCGTCCAGGCCGCCGCCAGGCGCTGCCGTACTCTCTGCAGCCGAGCTGAGCGAATCCATTTCGGTGGCCATACCTAGTGGCGGAATCCTCACAGATTTAGGGGGAGGAGAGAGGAACAGATGGAACCGGTACAAGGCCTCGGTCAGTCGGTCACACACCGCCGCCTCGGTTCGCTTCCTCCACCGATCACAACCAGTCCACCCTATCGAGTCCGCGCCGCCATCAGCTCCAAACACTCCTCCGCAGGGTCATAGCGCCCGTCCGTATCTCAAACACTTTCACTGTACACTGAACAAATACAATCAACTTTAAATAGTCGTTTGGTAGTACAGAACTTGAGTATTGCTGATATTTTTACAAGATAACTTCTTGTTCCCCAGTTACTGTTGGTAATTTCCTGCGAGCTATCCTGATGAATGCAAGACGGAAAGCTTTGATAGCATGTCTCTTTTTTTCAACAACAATCAACTTTATAGATCTAAAGAGTTTAATTATTTTGCAGCAAGAAATGTTTGTGTTTTAAAACCACTTTTAAAAATAAGCACAGTTCCATGTGTTTAAATGAATTGATAATCTGGACCATCATCTCATGCATTTTGCCAATGCTGATGGTGCTTAAATGCATATCTCTGCAGCCGCCAGATAAAGATTTTGGACTGTGCAGTTAAACGCTGCTACATGACAACAGTGTCAGAGATGCTTAAGGTCACTCCATTTGTGGTAAGCTAACTGTGTTAGCAGCGCCTTAGTAGTCACTAGTGTCTAGTTGGAGTTTGTAATGTAGAGACAGGGTTTCAGTTGAAAGCACACAAGTGTAGCTGTTCAGTTCCTTTTGTAAATAAATAGAACGTGTTCTCCCTAAGAACTGTCTGCTGACCTACTCTGTCTACGGTACCAACTCGGCCATCCTGAAACAAGCATGCAACCTGCATCCGTAAGTCCTACCAAACTAGTGACTAGGATCCAACACTAACTGAGTGGTTTATACCCCAATGTGGTCCGTGAGTTGGAAAAAATCATAAACAACACCAGCCTTTCTATTTACGAAGACTTGAATAATGCACCATGAAAATGTTTAAAATAAAGCCAGCTGTTCTGGGAAACAGTAGTTAATATTCTTGCAGCTAGCATCAACATGCTGTCCAGATCTACGGGATCATGGGGACACGCAGCATAAAGAATTAACACCTCATCACCAACTGAACAGCTGAGGTCCTTGGCTTCAATCGTCCTCGTAGAGAGTGGACAACACTCAACCAAATCTGCATGGGGCATTTTGAAGATAGGGGACAACCCAAAGTGCAACTGTGGCCATGTGTCCCAAACCTTGGAACATATCACTTGCCCACTAAGAGGCACCTCACATCTCCATTCCATGTCTCAGGAGGCCACCATATGGATAGTCAAATTGGCCGTCCCATTATAAATCTTTCCCACCATACTATAGTTTTTTTAACATTCATTCATAAGATGTGGGTGTTCCTGGCTAGGCCAGCATTTATTGCCCATCCTTAATTGCCTTTGAAAAGGTGGTGGTGTGCTGCCTTCTTGAACTGCTGCAGTCCATGTGGTGTAGGTACGTCCACAGTGCTGTTAGAGAGGGAGTTCCAGGATTTTAACCCAGTGACAGTTTAGGAATGGGAATATATTTCCAAGTCAGGATGGTGAATGGCTTGGAGGGGAACTTCCAAGTGATGCTGCTGCCCTTGTCCTTCTAGATGGTAGGGGTTGTGAGTTTGGAAGGTGCTGTCTAAGGAGCCTTGGTGAGTTCCTGCAATGCAGTTTGTAGATGTTACAACTGCTGTCACTGTGCGAAGTGGTGGAGGGATGAATGTTTGTGGATGGGGTGCCAATCAAATAGACTGTTTTGTGCTGGATGGTGTCAAACTTCACGAGTGTTGTTGGAGCTACATTCATCCAGGCAAGTGGAGAGTGCTCCATTGCACTCCTGACTTGTGCCTTGTAGATGGTGGACAGGCTTTGGGGAGTTGGGAGGTGAATTATTCACCGCAGGATTCCTAGCCTCTGACCTGCTCTTGTAGCCACAGTATTTAAATGGCTGGTGCAGTTCAGTTTCTGGTCAATGATATTGGTAATGCGGGATTCAGCAATGGCAATGCCATTGAATTCCAAGGGGTGATGTTAAGGTTCTCTCTTGTTGAAGAAGGTCATTGCCTGGCACTTAGTATGCTAAGAATGTTACTTGCCACTTGTCAGCCCAAGCCTGGATATTGTCCAGGTCTTGCTGTATTTTGACATGGATTGTTTCAGTGTCCGAGGAGTCATGAATGGTGCTGAATATTGTGCAATCATCAGCGAACACCTCCGTTTCTGACCTCATGATGGAAGGAAGCTCATTAGTGAAGCAGCTGAAGATGGTTGGGCCTAGAACACCGGCCTGAGGAACTCCTGCATTGGTACTGATTTGGCACTGAGATGATTGACCTCCAACACCCACAACCATCTTCCTTTATGCTTGGTATGACTCCAACCAGCGGAGAATTTTCCCCCTGATTCACAAGGACTCTAGTTTTACTGGGGCTCTTGATGCCACACTTGGTCAAATGCTGCCTTGATGTCATGGTCAGTCACTCGCACCTTACCTCTGGAGTTCAGCCCTTTTGTCCATGTTTGAACCAAGGCTTTAATGGGGTCAGGAGCTGAGTGGCCCTGGCAGAACCCAAACAGAGTCTCAGTTAGCAGGTCATTGCTAATGAAGGGCTGCTTGATAGCACTGCGGATGACCCTTTCCATCACTTTATTGATGATGGAGAGTAGACTGATGGGGTGGTAATTGGCCGGGTTGGATTTATCCTGCTTTTAGTGTATGGAACATACCTGGGCAATTTTCCACTTTGCCAGGTGGCTGCCAGTGTTGTAGCTGTACTGGAACAGGTTGGCTATGGGTGCAGCAAGTTCTGGAGCACAAGACATCAGTACTATTGCTGGAATATTATCAGTGCCCATAGCCTTTGCAATATCCAGTGCCCTCAGCCGTTTTTTGATATCATATAGAGTTGAATTGGCTAACTACAGACATCTGTGATGCTGGTCACCTCCGGAGAAGGCCGAGACGGATCATCCACTCGGCACTACTGACTGAAGATTGTTGCAAATGCTTCAGCCTTATCTTTTGTACTGATGCGCTGGGCTCCTTCATCATTGAGGATGGGGATATTTAGTGGATTCTCCTGTTCCAGTGAGTTGTTTAATTGTCCACCATCATTCATGACTGGATGTGGCAGGAGAGCAGAGCATAGTTCTAGTAGAAGTAATAACACATGATGGAAAATAAACAAAAATGAATTACACAGCTGACCATAATTGACCAGGGGAGTTTATTCAATAAAACATATGAAACACATTTCAATGCATAATGCATAAATAAAAATATGTACTCAAAAACCAGAAATCAGAAACATTTTTTATTTATTCATGGGATGTGGGCTTTGCTGGCTGAGCCACCATTATTGTCCATCCCTAGTTGCCCTTGAGAAGGTGGTGGTGAGCTGCCTTCTTGAACCGCGGCACACCATGTGGTGTAGGTACACCCGCAGTGCTGTTAGGGAGGGAGTGAAGGAACGGCGATATATTTCCAAGTCAGGTTGGAGGGGAACTTCCAGGTGGTGGTGTTCCCATCTATCTGCTGCCCTTGTCCTTCTAGATGGTAGTGGTCGTGGGTTTTGAAGGTGCTGTCAAAGGAGCCTTGGTGAATTCCTGCAGTGCATCTTGTAGATGGTTCACACTGCTGCTACTGTACATCGGTGGTGGAGGGAGTGAATGCGCATTTGGTGCCAATCAAGCAGGCTGCTTTGTCTGGACAGTGTAAAGCTTCTTAAGTGTTGCGGGAGCTGCACTTATCCAGGCAAGTGGGGAGTATTCCATCGCACTCCTGACTTGTGCCTTGTAGATGGTGGACAGACTTTGGGGAGCCAGGAGGTGAGTTACTCGCTGCAAGATTCCTAGCCTCTGATCTGCTCTTGTAGCCACAGTATTTATATAGCTTGCCCAGTTCAATTTCTGGTCAATGGTAACCCCCAGGATGTTGATAGTGGGGAATTCAGTGATGGTAATGTCATTGAACATCAAGGGATGATGGTTGGGTTCTCTCTTGTTGGGTATGGTCATTGCCTGACACTTGTATTGCGTAAATGTTACTTGCAATCTTTCAGCTCAAGCCTGGATATTGTCTAGGTCTTGCTGCATTTGGACATGAGCTGCTTCAGTATCTAAGGAGTTGCAGATAGTGTTGAACATTGTGCAATCATTAACAAACGCCCCCACTTCTGACCTTATGATGGAAGGAAGGTAATTAATGAATCAGCTGAAGATGTTTAGGCCAAAGACATTACCTTGAGGAATTCTTGCAGTGATGTCCTGGAGCTGAGATGACTGACATTTTCCTTTGTGCTAGGTATGATTCCAACCAGTGGAGAGTTTTCCCCGATTCCCATTTACTCCAGTTTTGTTAGGGCTCCTTGATGCCACACTTGCTCAAATGCCACCTTTATGTCAAGGGCAGTCACTCTCACCTCATCTTGGGAGATCAGCTCTTTTTTCCATGTTTGAACCAAGGCTGTAATGAGGTCAGGAGCTGAGTGGCCCTGGTGGAACCCAAACTGGGCATCAGTGAGCTGGTTATTGCTAAGTAGGTGCTGCTTGATATCACTGTTGATGACCCCTTCCACATAGCTGGGTAGATGCCAGTGATGTAGCTGTATTGGAACAGCTTGGCCAGGGGCGCAGCAAGTTCTAGAGCACAAGTCTTCAGTACTATTGCCGGAACATTGTCAGGTCCCATAGCCTTTGCAGTATCGAGTGCCTTCAGCCACTTCTTGGTATCGAGTGAGTCAAATTGGCTGAAGACTGGCATCTGTGATGCTGGGGACCTCTGGAGGAGGCTGAGATGGATCATCCACTCAGCACTTCTGGCTGAAGATTGTAGCAAATGCTTCAGCCTTAACTTTTGCACTAACGTGCTGGGCTCCTCCATCATTGAGGATGGGGATATTTGTGGAGCCTCCTCCTCCAGTGAGTTGTTTAATTGTCCACCACCATTCACGGCTGGATGTGGTAGAACTGCAGAGCATAGATCTGATCTGTTGGTTGTGGGGTTGTTTAGCTCTGTCTATTACTTGCTGCTTATGCTGTTTGGCATGCAAGTAGTGCTGTGTTATAACTTCATCAGGTTGACATCTCATTTTTAGGTATGCTTAGTGCTGCTCCTGTCATGCCCTCCTGCACTCTTCATTGAACCAAGGTTGATCCCCTGGTTTGATGGTAATAGTTGAGTGGGGGGATATGCCAGGCCATGAGGTTACAGATTGTGTACAATTCTGCTGCTGCTGATGGCCCACAGCGCCTCATGGGTGCCCAGTCTTGAGTCCCTAGATCTGTTCGAAATCTATCCCATTTAGCACGGTGGTAGTGCAACATAACATGATGGAGGGTATCCTCAATGTGAAGACGGCACTTCATCTCCACAATGACTGTGCGCTTGTCACTCCTACCAATACTGTCATGGAGAGGTGCATTAGGGGCAGGCAAGTTAGTGAGGATGATGTCAAGTATGTTTTTCCCATGAGTATGAGTACAAGTGGAGTGCCAAATTATTCAGTCGTAAAATAGGGAAGGAAACAAAATCTATAAATTATTTTGGGAGAGAGGTGCAGAACTCTCTGGGCATGACTACAAAATCATGGCCACAAAATTTGGCTCTGTAAGTTTTTGTATTATGGGTGCTGGTTTAGTAAAAATTGGCATGAATGCCACTCTAACCTACTTCCAGTATGAGCATGCAGAACACCATATTGTTGAGGGTATTAGCATGGGCTATATGTGCTCTGGAAGTACACAAGGAGGCTGTCAGTGTTTAACATTGATTTCACACCTGGCCTGCCATTTTCAACCTTGCACGCTGTTTTAGGTCCTCTCTTAAGTACATACAGCTGAACATGCATTTAGCAGCACAAGAGACTGACACCCTTCCCCCAATAGAGCTCTTTAAAGGCATCATCATCCAACTTGCAGGTTAGTTGCTTATTACTTTCTACTGACTGTTGGAGAAACTCTGCTGAGTTTCTGGAAGTACTGTGCACTTGGAGCACTTCAGAAAAAATGGTAAAGTTTGTTGCAAGTGGTACCAGACATTGGGGAGTTGTTGATTGCTATTACAAGGGCTCACAGTGCACCACCTGCTCCCAGTCATGGGGGCTTAAGTTGCACTCCTCCTTGCACTGCAGCATCAGAGGAAGATGGAGCAAACACAGCAAAGAAAAGTTGATTGCAGGGGGAAGAGGAGAAGGGGATGAAGGGCTATCAGCAGGAAGCATTACCCACTTACATCTTTTGGGAGTACTTCTCCAACCTTTGACTAATCTGGCTGGCAGTACCTTGAGCGAATGTAATTCACCAAGGAGGTGGTTACAGAACTGTGTGCCACCCCTTGGAACCAGACCTGTAGCCTCCAAGCAAAGTGAAGACAGCACTGTCAGTGGCAGTTAATTTGGCTGTGCCCCTGAATTATTTTCACAGATGGATCCTTCCAGGCTAAAACAGATGTCATAGCAAACATCTTGCAGTTTGCCATCCATTGCTGCAACTGAGAGGTGACCGAGGTCCTGTATGTCAGGAGAGAGAACAGACAGAAGCAGGAGGAGCATATGTATCACCTTGCCAGGATAGCATTTATTTGCCCATATTTTTCCAGTTGTCAATTATTTTTGCTCTAGATTATTATCTCTAAAAGTTTCCTTACGACTGACATTAGGCTGATTGGCCCATAGCTTGGATTTATCCTGTTGGGTTTATCCTACTCCTCTATTTCAAACAGAAGTGTAATACTAGCAACCATCAAGTCACCTGGCATCACTATCATGTTGAAGGGTTGGAAGATTGTGGTCAGGGCCTCTGCAATTTCCACCCTTATTTCCCTCGTCAACCTAGAATGTATTCCTTTCGGGCTGGAAGATTCTCCTAATTTGAGCATTTAACTGTGTTCCTCTCTGCAGATGCTGCCAGACCTGCTGAGTTTTTCCAGGTATTTTTGTTTTTGCTTTGGATTTCCAGCATCTGCAGTTTTTTGCTTTTATCTTCTAATTTGAGTACTGCCAATCTTTAAAGTACTTCCACTTTATCTGTTTTTTTCCTTGACATTGGTAGCATCCTCTTCTTTAATGAACACTGCTGCAAAGTACCTAATCACTCCATCCTGCCTTTCCGTTCCTTGTACAAGGAATGCATCACGTTAGCAAGCATTTTGGAAGGCAAATGGCATGTTGGCTTTTATTGCAAGGGGATTGGGTTACAAGAATAAAGAAGTCTTGCTATAGTTGTATAGCAAGGGTTTTGGTGAAACTGCATCTGGATTACCATGGGCAGTTTTGGTCTCTACATTTAAGAAAGGACATACTTCCGTTGGATTGGTACAGAGAAGATTCGCTAAATTGGTGTCTGGGGTAAGGGGTTTGTCCTATGATGAGAGGATGAGTAAATTGGTTTTATATTCTCTGCAGTTTATAAGAATGAGAGGCAATCTCATTGAAACCTGGTAAATTGGGCATATATTCTCTGGAGTTTATAAGAATGAGAGGCATTCTCAATGAAACCTGGTAAATTGGGCTTATATTCTCTGGAGTTTATAAGAATGAGAGGCAATCTCATTGAAACCTACAAAATTCTGAAGGGGTTTGATATGGTGCTGAGAGATTGTTTCTATTGTACTGGGAATTTAAAACACACGGACACAGTCTTAGGATAATGGTTCAATCATTTAGGACTGAGATAAGGAGAAATCACTTCACCCTATGCGTTATGAATCTTTGGAAATTTCTACTCCAGAGAGTTGTGGACGCTCCATCATTGAATACATTTAAGGCTGGGATAGAGAGATTTTTGGTTTCTCAGGGGATTAAGGGATATGGGGAGCAGGTGGGAAAATAGAGTTGAAGCCCAAGATCAGCCATGATTGTGCTGAATGGCAGAGCAGGCTTGATGGGTCATGTGGTCTACTATTTCTTATGTTCCTATGCCTCTGCTTATCATTTTACTATTTATATGTTGATTTAAAAAAAACTTTTGGGTTCTCTTTCATATTAGCTACTATTCTCATACTCTGTTTGCCCCTTTCTTCCTTTCTCAGTTCTCCCTGTACTTTCTGTATTTAGTTTGGTTCTTCACTGAATTATAAACTTGACATTTACCATAAACCTCCTTTATCTGTTTTAAATTATTTTTTGCATCTTTAATCATCTAGGGAGTTATAGCTTTGGTGCTCTTCTTTTCCCCCTGTGGGAATGTGCCTTGTCTGTATAAATGTCAGCCTCATGGGAATGTGCCTTGCCTGTACAAATATGTTAGTAAACAGATCAATGGAAGGTTAAAATATAATTAAGCACAAACTACTAAAGGTATGCATCACAAAGTGCTGCAATTGGGTTGCCTCCTTACCCTCTTAACTAGTGCTTACTGCAAAAAGCCAGCTTTCAATGGCAGAGCTGTATTTTCTGTAAACCAGACCTAAAACTCAGTCTTAAATTATGTAGTGAATGGATTTAGCAAGCCTCTGGGCTAATGATCTACCTTTTACACCTGGGTTATTATCAGTGGTATCAGCTGCCTACTCCAATAGGTGGAATAAATCCCTATTACGGTTTTAGAAAGGTCATTGACCTGAAATGTTCATTTTATTTGTCTCTCCATAGATGCTGTCTAACCTCCTGAGTATTTCCAGCATTTTCTGCTTGCATTATAGCATAAAGAAGAAATATAGAGCTCTGGAATCATTCAGAGGAGATTTATGAGAATGATTCCTGGTGCCAGAGTTTTAAGGTAAGACTGCAGAAATTGGGCTTGTCTGTGTTGAAGTAATGTGACAGACAAATGAAAGGTATATAAAATAGTACACATTTAAGAAAAAAAATGTGGAACACTTCTTTAAAATAGATGGCAATATTAGGATGGGAATATAGGTCCAAACTAGTAAAAGGCAAACTTAGGAATGGGTTAGAAATCATAAGATGAGTGATCAACACATGGAATTCTGTATGGGATCATGAAGGCAAAACCCTTGAATCATTTAAGAAGCAGTAGGATGGTATACTGGGCAGACTGCAAGTTCTTTTTAGACGCATGAGGTAAGGTGCATAGAATGTCCTGCTCTTGTAAAAATGTTTGTTTTCAAAAAAAGGATGAGGTGGAAAAGTAGCAATGCAGAGACAGGAGTAAGGGCAGTAGGCAACAAATTTAGAATTAAACATTAGAACCATACCCATTTTATTGTTTTCTCTCATAAAGATTTTTAAATTATGGAAAAAATACTTAATATTTGAGTTTAACCATATTTCTACCCAAACAGTCAGTTCCCTCTCTCTTTCCACAGAGGCACTCTATAGTACCCTCCCTTTCACTGACACTTTCTTCCCCTTTAATCCCTCCACTGAGCTCAGAAAGGCACTTCTAACTCTCTTCCCCTTCTAAACTACAGTTCATAGAGGTGTTCTACTTTCTTAAACCTTGCACTTATTTCATTAAACTACACTACCATTCATCTGACAGTTCACGGAAGCATTCTACATTCTCTAATCTCTTCCTCTTTGCTCTCCAGTTCACAAAGGCATCTACTCCCTTGAAGCTCTTCTCAATGCCAGTCCTAACTGCAACTCATGCCTTACTCCAAGAGGAGACTTTGAGCTACAGATGTGAATTCATGATGTATTAGGAGACCAGGAATTTCCACTTGCAGGGTAGAACCTACTCCCACAGCAAAGCAGCATGAGGAGAAACTGCATCAACAGGAGGAGAAACTGCATCAACAGGAGGAGAAACTGCAGGCACCATTTTATTAAAGAAATCCTAATTCAAATTTTAAAGGGGATAATATTGATAGTTTTACATGCACCCTCCTCTATCCTAGCCTCTAAAATACATTCAGTGTCAGTTTCTAAGTTGTTGGCTGCAAATAAAAGATTGATTGACATTGTGTGTTCATCTTCATTATTTCCCTCTTTTTCCTCCACTGACTGGAAAGCCTGTCACATGGTGAGGCACAAAGCACAGGTGGTCTGCAACTATGGTAGGGTCAAAGAAAATGTAGGTGCCAGTTATATGCTCTAAAGAGAGTGAGGTAGTAAACTAGTTCTGCTGCAAAGGACTCAGATAAGAACGTTCATAGGCCAGGCTACAGAAGAAGGCTTAAGTGTGTACATAATCTAATGTTTAGTGCATTGAGCATGGCTTTCTGAAAAGCTTTCCAATGTCAAAGAACACAGAGGATTTCAGCACCTACTTGGCACAGGGCTTGGCACAGAGCCCATCCTTTCCATTGTGGACTGGGTGATCACCTCCATCAGCACACCTGTGGAACCCACCATGCTGCAGCATCTGAAGGCCAGTGTCACAGCTTCCATTGCATTACAAGCAGCTTCCATCAAAGATCTGCAATGGAAACTTGAACTGTTGGCATCATGATCCTGGATACCACTGTCTGGCTTCCCAGGCATCACAGAAGCCCAAATATCAGTTCTCCAATAGATAGTAAGATTGCCGATGTACTGCTCCTAGAGAGTGGCAGTAGCTCTGTGGAGCATGAAACTGCTTTCCTCTCTCGGGATGATGGCATTCGTGTTCCCCCCTCTGCCCTCAGCCAAGTAACCTTGCTGTCCCCCAGTCAGCTCAGATTGCTGCTGTCCATACCAAAATGATGCAGTCTAAAGCCAAACTTCCCAAACCCAGAGCTGCTTGAGACCCTCCTGCAATGCCATCTGCTGATTCCTCAATAGGTCAGTATCCTTCCATCTTCAGTCACTGGGGACATACCTTGTAGGACCATTAATGAAGGCAAACGTACATGGAAGACCAGCACTAAGGGAATACATATGGATGAATAGTTTTATTTTTGTTTGCATTTTGTAATGATTGAACTTATAAACTTGGATTGCAATTTGTTTGTCAAGGAGGATGATGTGATAGTTAGTGATAGAGGAAAGGTAAAAAGTGTGGGACTGTTGGTGAATGTGGAGGTCTGGTCAATGTTACTGCTACTGCTGATTAATTAATTCATCACATAGAGTCTATATTATAGACTGCCGTCCTTCTCCACTTCCTGTTACACTTCATCCTCCTCTTCCTCGTGCTTCTGCTCTTCAGTTTCTTGCCTGTAAAGTGGTGGCAAGGGCTGTCACCTCATAACAGCCAGGTTATGCAGCATCTCACAAATCCTGATACCCATTCAGCTGAGTACTGAAGGGCTTCTCCAGAGCAGTCCAAGCTGTGGGAGCATTGTTTGAAGATACCAATGGTGTCCTCTATAAGATTACTTATGGCAGCACTGCTCTCACTGTAGGCCTACTGTGTACATGTGCATGGATTCTGGACCGAACTCATGAGTCATGTCATGAGTGGATCACCCTCATTGCCCAGTAGCCAGCCTTTGATATGCCATGGTGGTTCAAATATTGTCAGAAGAGAGGACTGCCACAGAATGAAGGAATTGTGACTGATGCCAGGATAATGGATATTCCCTGGCATGATGTGCAGCCTGTAATCACACATGCCAAAATTTTATACCTCCACCCAAAAGAGGGCTGGCAAGCGTAAACTTAGGAGGAATGGTGGAGGTGGGTGCCATGCATGCCTCCATTAGTATTTGACCAGTGGTGGGGAATGTGGCAGGCAAACCCCTCCGGGCCAACTGAGGCCCTTAAGAGCCTTTTTCCCCAACACTGCTTGCGTTTCACCAGAAGCAGAGTTGGGGGGCCCATGCCACGTTGCAAGACTGCCAAGTATTCCCTTACCCTGGCAGCCCAATTGTGGGCTTGGGGAGGTTCTCTGCTTGAAGAACACCGCCGCCATCCCCCCTACCTCACCCCCATCCAGCTTCTCGATCATCTTCCTTCAGTTGCTGGGGTCTGCCTGAATGACGCCAACAGGTCTGGACCCTACTGCAGTCCAAGTGTGGCCACCCTTTCTCAGTGGCGCTGTTGGCACTGAAGAGGTGCCAGGGCTCTGATTGGTGGGACATCCTTCCTCTGGGAGGTGGATGCCACACCTCAAGTGCCTAATTGCCTGAGGGCCTTAAAATCCAATTGTGACTTCCTGGGCTGGTGGAGATGGGCCAGCCTCCTCTTTCCAGCCAGTGGGCAGGACCTCCACAGTAAATACTGACCCCAAATTTACAGTGAGAGAGTGGAATGTCTTTTAGTTCATGAAAATGGCAAGAAGGTCAATGGAATCTGCACCATGGGGAAGTCTTTAATCTGTGCAAACCGTTTTTCTCAATCTACCTGTTTGTCTTTGGCAAGAGGGAATGAATCTGTCTGTGTATGGAAAGCCTCAGTGACCCTTATGCTGCAATACACCCTATAGATTATTGAAACTTTAGGCAAGTATAGAAAAACATAAAAAACACATCCAATTGCACCAGCACCCTGAAGAAATAATCCAGCACCTAATTTGTAAATAATTTTACTTCCCTTTAAGTAGTGCTGGTTGGTTGGGATCTTCATGCCACTTAACACCATGTTCAGTTGTGCTTAGCTAAGGCAGGGCATGGGCTGGAGTGTGGCATTTGAGAATTGTAATGTTGACTATATATCAACATTGTACACTGATGTTATAACTTGCCTGTTCTGCATTCTGCCTGTATTCATTAGGTGCATTTGCACTATCCACTTACCAAGATGGCACCCAGTGCTCTTCTCATTACAAGTGTGTTTGTACATCATGGATGTTATTTTCAACTGTTAGGAGCTCGCTTAACAACTAAAAAACGAGTGTTACAGAACTCAATGTAGCCCCCACTGTATACAAAGCCATGCAGACTATAAGGTCCTAGGTTTAATTCCTGATGTACCCCCTCCACTTCCTGTTCCTCCTGCTCTTCTTCAACATCCTACTGCTTCTCTTCCTCCAATGAGCTGTATGCTTCCAGGGCCTTGCATCTTCAGAAATCAATGGCCTACTCAATAATTGTCCTAGTGAGATGGCTTCAGTTCAGGGAGGCAGTGGCATAGCGGTATTGTCACTGACTAGTATTCCACAGTCCCAGTGTAATGTTCTGGATCTAGGTTTGAATCCCACCATGGCAGATGGTGAAATTTAAATTAAAATCTGGAATTAAAAGTTTGATGATGACCCCATTGCCTATTGTCATTAAAAACCCATCTGGTTCACTAATGTCCTTTAGGGAAGGAAATCTGCTGTCCTTATCTGGTCGGGCCTACACGTGACTCCAGACCCACAGCAATGTCATTGACTCTTAAAATTGGGACTCTTAAATAAGCCAGCAAAGCCCATATCTAATGAATATATAAAAAAGCTGTATCACCTTTGCCTTTGCTGAGTATCTTGTCCCCTGGAATGCATCTACAGAATTTGGGGGTGGTGGTGGAGTGAAGAGCTGCAGCAATTTGAACTGGTGAGGATGAATGGATCATGACAGCTACTGGGAAAGGAAATGTACACGTGGAGGAAGCGTTTGTTATGGTCGCAGACCAGCCAAATGCTGTTGTCAAGAAAACAAGAAATTGTAACATTTTTCTTCCGGTAATAACGCTGGTATATTTTCTTATGTACTGAAAGTCAGGCTGTTGGGGTTGTAGATATGGTAATTGGAGTAAGAGCTAGAGATTATGCAAGGGTCTAAAGCCAACAGTGGTTTTGATATGTTAATGAACCAAGAGGAACTTCAATCAGAGTTTTAAATAAAGCAATAACAGGAGTGTTTTTGAATTGAGTTGTTTTAGTTCAAATTGGGATATATGCAGGTTGTAGAGAGGTGTAAGCAAGTAAGGTAAAGATAGGATAAGTTTGCTTTTACAAGTCTAAGAGCTAAAGTAAAGAATGATTTAATCAATTCTGGGAAGAAAGCATTTCTGAAGAGACTGGTTGAAACAACAGAGAGATCAAAGGGATGGAACGATTTAAGGAAATACTGAAGTCTATGTGAGTGGGTAGCTGGTCATTTCTCCCAGAAGACAGCAGGATAGCTGGGCAGAGCTCCAAAAAGACAGTGTGAACAAGGCCAGACCTAAAGACCCAGTTGCTGTCAGCCTCAGGGGACGCTCCAAGGCATGGTTTGGTAAAAATTGCTGTAATTCTATAGATTTTAGAAGATATAATAGTTCCTGAACAGAAAAGGGAAAGGTTAGCTCCGAGGGTTGTTAGGATTGCTGGAATTGTTTTAAAGTACTGTTTACTGTGTAAGGCCATTCTTGTGTTTAAGTGTAATTGTGTTTTCTCTTTTATTCTTTTAATAAATGTTTACTATAAAATCATCACAAGCAGTTTGGGACATAATTTCCTGATTTCAGAACCTCACCTCATTCTATACAAATTACTAAAACCATTTTGGCAGCTGTTTCAAGTTTCCCTCTGGGAATTGGGCAGCTCATCATTTATCTTCAGCCATGCAATAACAGTTTGGAAAAGCTTCCTTTTGATGAATCACATTGGGAAGTCAGTCAGTGCCTTGGAGGTCCATGGTTGCAATCAATGATGCCCAGTAATGGAGGCAAAAGTCACTGCCCTCTGTGCCTGTGAGGCTGTGTCTGTCTGCAATTGGATGTACTGTCCAGCTCTAGCGAAAAAGGCACCAGTGATCTGCAGGATATAGTGGTGTGCAGCAGTTTGCAAGATGCCACCAAGGTCCACAGCTGATCGTTGGAAGGAACAAAAAGTGAAGAAGATCAAAGCCATAGTAACTTTGACAGCCACTGGCAGGGCATGGCATGTAATGTTGCTAAGTGTGAGGTCTTCAGTGATGAGAGCATAGATATCCGTGACCACCTCTCTGGAGTTGCAGTCCCCTGTGGCACTGATTCTCGGTCATCTCAAAAAAGGATCCACCAGGAAGAAGGAACTATGTTTAGGATATGGTGTTACAATCCCCTGGAGAGAACTGTAAACAAAAATAGCCAAATTTACCAAATGACCCCCAAATGAAGAAGTTACCAACAAGATTTCAGTTTTTGTAACTTTTACTTTAACATGAATCAGAATCAATGTACATTAAACATGAATTAAGAGGCAAATTGCAGTTATGAACTATAAACTACACATGAAATAGAAGATACAACAAAGACTATCTCATGAGATTACAAGCATTCACATCACTCCCATACAAATGTGGCACTACGTGCAATCTTGCAATCTTTCCAACTTGGCCTCCTGTTCATCGGAACTATCACTTTTCTCACTCAATTAATTTGGCCCTCAAGTCACCTGCAACAGTAGCTCCACTTCTTCCAAGTTCTCCGCAGTCATCACCCAAATGTATACTCATGCAGAACCTCCTTCGCCAGGTTCATGTCAGTCTTAATGGCGCAGATTCCCCAGAAATTCTTTTAGCTGACTCCTTTTATAAATATTTGTAAACTATCTGGTCAGCTCTGGCAAAACAAAATCATAGCAGTGAAATTGTCCAATTCACAATCCCTGCTCTCATTTGTATTCAGCTTTCTGTCCCTTTTAACTGTATTACACAAGCAGCTCCTCATAAATATGCCTTCTCTGTTCTTCCCTTACTGCTACTTCTTTGTCTCTGGTCACAGCGTCTTTATCTTAACTTCCTTCTTGTTGGTACTGTTTACAGGTCAAGGGTTACTAAGTAATATCGATCAGTATTTCTTACTATCCAAAAAAATTACAAATAGGAGCAGGCGTAGGTCATTTGGCTCTTCGAGACTGCTCCGCCATTCAATATGATCATGGCTGATCCTCTATCTCAATGCCTTACTCCCGCACTCTCCCCATACCTCTTGACACCTTTAGAGTCCAGAAATCTATTTCCTTCCTAAATATTTTCAGTGACTTAACCTCCATAGTCCTCTGTGGTAGAAAATTCCATAGGTTCACCATCCTCTGAGTGAAGAAATTTCTCCTCATCTCAGTCCTAAAGGGTCTACTCTGTATCCTGCGACTGTGACCCCTTGTTCTAGATCCCCCCAGCCAGAGGAAATATCATCCCTGCCTATTCCTGTCAGAATTCTATATGTTTCAATGAGACCCCCTCTCATTCTTCTAAACTGCCGTGAATATAGGCATAGACGGCCCAATCTCTCCTCATGACAATGCTGCCATCCCAGAAATAAGTCCGGTGAACTTTTGCTGCACTCCCTCTATGGCAAGTGTATCCTTTTAGGTAAGGAGACCAAAACTGGACACAATACTCCAGGTTTGGTCTCACCAAAGCAATGTTAAGCTGCAGTAAGACAGCCTTGCTCCTATACTCAAGTCCACTCGCAATGAAGACCAACATACCATTTGGCTTCTTAACTGCTTGCATGCTTGCTTTCAGTAATTGGTGTACAAGGACACCCAGGTCCCTTTGTACATCAACATTTCCCAATGGTTTCTATCACCATTTAAATATTACTCTGCCATTCTGTTTTTCCCACCAAAGTGGATAACTTCACACTTATCCACATTATACTGCATCTGTCATGTATTTGTCCACTCACCCAACCTGTCTAAATCGTCTTGAAGATTCTCAACACCCTTCACATCGCTCACATTCCCACCAAGTTTCGTGTCATTAGCAAACTTGGAAATATTACATTTGGTTCCCTCATCCAAATCATTGATATATATTGTGAATAGCTGGGGCCCAAGCACTGCTCCCTGTGGTACCCCACTAGTCACTGCCTGCCACTCCGAAAAAGACCCATTTATTCCTACTTTGTTTCCTCTCTGCTAACCAATTCTCAATCCGTGCCAATATATTACCCCTAATCCAATGTGCTTTAATTTTACACACTAACTTCTTATGTGGGACTTAATCAAAAGCTTTCTGAAAGTCCAAATACATCACATTCACTGATTCTCCTTATCTATTCAGCTAGTTACATCCTCAAAAAACTCTAGTAGGTTTGTCAAACATAATTTTCCTTTCATAAATCCATTTGACTTTGTCTAATCCCTTTGATATTTTCTAAATGTCCTGTTATCACATCCTTTATAATAGGCTCCAGCATTTTCCCTACTACTGATGTTAGGCTAACTGGACTGTAATTCGCTGTTTTCTCCCTCTCTCCTTCTTTAAATAGCGGCATTACATTTGCCACCCTGCAAACTGCCGGGACTGTTCCAGAATCTACACAATTTTGGAAGATGACAAACAATGCATCCACTGTTTCCATGGCCACCTCATTTTAATACCCTGGGATGTAGATTATCAGGCCCTGGTGATTTATTGGCTTTCAGTCCCATTAATTTCTCCAGCACTATTATTTTAGTAATACTAACGTCCTTCAATTCCTCCTTCTTACTAGACCTTTGGTTCCCCAGTATTTCTGGGAACTTATTGGTGTCTTCCTCCGTGAAGACAGAACTAAAGTAGTTGTTTAATTTCTCTGCCATTTCCTTGCTTTCTAATATAAATTCTCTTGTTTTGGACTTGGCTTCACTAATCTTTTTTTTGCATACTTGGAGAAGCTTTTAAAGTCCACTTTTATGTTCCTTGCAAGTTTACTCTCATACTCTCTCTTCCCTCTCTTAATCAATCTCCTGGCACTCCTTGGCTGAATTCTAAACTGCTCCTAATCCTCGACTTTCTACTTTTCCTAGCAACTTTATATGACTCCTCTTTGGACCTAATACTGTATTTAATTCATTTTGTTAGCCATGGATGGGCTGCTTTTCCTGTTGTGTTTTTCAGCCAGTAAGGAATGTATAACTGTTGCAATGCATACATTCATTCCTTAAATATTAGCCATTGTCTATCCACGGCATGCCTTTTAATGAAGCTCCCCAATCTATCTTAGCCAACTCATACCTCATACCTTTGTAGTTTCCTTTGTTTAGATTTAGGACCCTAGTTTCAGATCGGACTACTTCACTATCCATCCTAATGAAGAATTCTATCATGTTATGATCACTGTTGCCTAAAGTATTTGGCACAACAACATTATTAATTAAACGCTTCTCATTGAACAATACCAAATCTAGGATAACCTGTTCCCTAATTGGATCCTTGACATACTGGTCCAAAAAAATCTTGTACACACTCCAGGATTTCAACCACTACAGTCTTATTGCTAAGTTGGTTTGTCCAGTCTATATGTAGATTAAAGTCACCCATGATTACTGTAGCACCCTTGTTACATGCATCTCTGATTTCCTGTTTAATGCCGTCCCCTTATCACTACTGTTTGGAGGCCTATAGACAACTCCCACTAATATTTTCCACCCCTTGCTGCTTCTTAGCTCCACCCAGACTGATTCTACATCTAGATTTTCTGAGCCAATAACCTCCCTCACTATCGCATTTATTTCATCCTTAACTAACAACTCCATACCACTTCCTTTTCCTTTTTGCCTGACCATCCTAAATATCCAATATCCTTGGATATTCAGTTCTCAGTCTTGATCACCCTGCATCCATGTCTCTGTACTTGCAATCATATTGTACCCATTTACATCTATTTGTGCTGTTAATTTGTCTACCTTAGTGCAAATGTTCTGTGCGTTCAGGTATAGTGCCTTTAGACTTTTAAAATTTTTTACAAATCTGTTTTTTACACTATGGCTCTGTTTGCTACTAGCCTTAGTTTCCTCAGCCTTCCACTTTTGCTTTCTATTTTTCTGTCTTTCATTCCTATCTTTGCTTCCTTCTCTTGTGTCTCCCTGCTCAGGTTCCCATCCCCCTGCCAATCAAGTTTAAACCCTCCCCACAGTACCAGTAAATACTCGTGAGGATTTTGGTCCCGGTCCAGCTGGGGTGCCAACCCGTCCAGCTTGTACAGGTCCCATCTTCCCAAGAATCAGTCCCAATGCCTCAGGAATCTAAATCTCTCCTTCCTACATCATGTCTCCAGCCATGCATTCATCTGGTTTATGATCCTATTTCTGATCTTGCTAGCAAGTGACACTGGGAGTAATCCTGAGATTACTATCTTTGAGGTTCTGCTTTTTAATTTATTTCCTAGCTCCCTATATTCTGCTTTCAGGACCTCATCCCTCTTTTTACCTATGCTGTTGGTACCGACATGGGCCATGACTTCTGGCTGTTCACCCTCTCCCTTCAGAATGTCCTGCAGCTGATCTGTGACATCCTTGACCCTGGCACCAAGGAGGCAACATACCATCTTGGTGTCATATCTATGGCCACAGAAATGTCTATCTGTTACTCTTATGATAGAATCCCCTTTCACTATTACTCTCCCACTGTTTTTTCCCCTCATCTGTGCAGCTGAGCCACTCGTGGTGCCACAGATTTGGCTCTTTCTGCATTCCCTGAGAAACCATCTCCCCCAGCAGTATCCAAAATGGAAAATCAATTGGAGAGGGAGATGGACCCAGGGGACGCCTACACTACCTCCTAGTGCTTTTACACTGTTTGGTGCTCACCCATTCCCTTTTTGCCTGTGCACTCTTTACCTGTGGTGTGACCACCTCACTGTACCTCCTACCCACGAAGATCTCATCCTTGCAAAGGCTCCACAGTGACACCAGGCGCAGCTCCAGCTCTGAAACACAGATTTTGACTAGCTGCACCTGGCGACACTTACTACACGCCTTGGACACTGGAAGTGTCCCTGACTTCCCACATTGCGTAGGAGGAGCATTCCACTTGGCCGAGCTGCTCTGCCATGAATTACCCTTAAATTACTCCCTTTACTTTTACTTCCTCTAGTTTAGAGAATATTAAGGCCGGAAGAAATACTTAGTAGGTCCTACTTACCAAGGCTGCTGCTCTTCTTACTGAGGAAAGGTAGGAAATGTAAGGATCACCTCTATCCTTCTTCACCGAACTTCGTCTCTCACTAAGCTCCAACTGAAGCATTCTAATGCAGCCCTAAGCAGCACTCCTATTACAACTGATGCAAATGCTTAAAAGTTCTTTTCAAATAGTCTTAAGGCCAAATATGAATTCCACACACATTTTAACAAAAGTACAAATTTTCTTTACTGTTCTACTTCCAGGTCAAATGTTATCACATATAGCCTCTGTGCACTTTCTGTTCCTCATCCCTCTCTTCTGTCCTCCTGATGCCTGGGGCTCTGCCCTTCCTGTGGAGGCTGTTATTCCTCAGTGCCACTGGACCCAAAATCTGAGTGCTGTGCCCCCACTGACAATTGCTGTCTTCCTAATGCTTAGCTGGTTCTCCAATTGTGTTTGGCAGCCTTGGCGCCTTCTCTTAGGCCCCTGCAATGCCTGGAGTGTGATGACCCATTGCACAGCCTGAGCATTTATCATCCACTCTCCCCACAACCTGCACTGATCTGATAGCACCTTTATGCCAATGGCTGAGTCCCTCTCTGCACCAGTCACTCTTTCATGAGGTCCATCTAATTTGTTGGGCAGCCGTGATTGGCTTACCACCGTGTGTCTGCCTTCATGCACCTGGTCTGCCTCAGTCAGCGTGTGCAGCCTGTGCATCCCCATCAAAATCCGAACATGCTACTTAATGAACTCTCATTGAGCATTGGCCTTCTCAATAGATTGGAGGGCATCTCGGGGCCTCCCTCACTCCGTTCTGGTGAAACCCGTCAGTGATGAGAATGGTGTTGGAAAAGTGACATGTCAACTGGCATGTGTATTTTCATCCCTGCCCACCTCCTTGACTGCCCTTACAGGACCTGAAAACTCAGCTGAGTTTACCTGAGCAAAAATAAAATTGAGAAATATCAATCCTAAAACAAAGATGCAGGCAGGAGACAGAATCATGGCAGAAAGAAACCTAAACAGGAAAGAAATCAACAGATTTCAGAACAGAGTGAGGAAGTCTTCTGTTGCACACCCAAAAGGAGAGTTGGATCAGTTTCTATGCAATGTTGTTCAGCTGAACATTGAGCAGACCAAAGCCATCATTTTGGGGATCACATCACAAAGTCAACTTCCATGCTTTTGATGCCATCCCCACCCCCACATTCATGTAAATACATCCTCAGTGTTGTGTTCAATTTCTGTGCTTCACACTTCACATTCTCTCCATCATCTTCTTGTTTCCCTCTCTGCAAATTTGACTGTCCTGCCCTTGCCTCAGTGATCTACATCCCCAATGTGCTTTGGACATGTTCAGACCCAATTAGTCTAGCATTTTATGTTTTGGTGTTTCATCAACCACCCCCCACAAACTCTTACTTGTCCAAAGTGCAAGGCACACCTTGTCCCAATCTCTGCTCACCCATCACCATATCCTTGCTGAACTACACTGGTTTGTCAATGCATTCAATTTAAATCTTTGTCCACATTTTCAAATCTTTCCTGCCTTTGCACTTACTATCACTGTAATCTCCTCCAGTCTTATCTCCTTTTTGACATCATTTAGCTCTTAAACTCTGGCCTCCTGTGCATACACCCGTCACTTTGCACCACCAGAGGTGGGAGAACTTTCAATAACCCCAGCTGTACTCTTTGCACCACTTTCACCAATTCCCTGCACATTTTGAGGTAGATGATAGAGATGGCATAGTGGTATTGTCACTGGACTGGCAATCCAGAGACCCAAGGTAATGCTCTGAGGACCCGGGTTCAAATGGTAGAATTTGAATTAAAGGTCGAATAATGACCAGGAAATGATTGTGTTATAACCCCATTTGGCTCACTAATGCCCTTTAGGGAAGGAAATCTGCTGTCCTTACATGGTCTGACTTTTAAATGCCGCTCTGAAATGGTCCAGCAAGCCACTCCATTATATCAACTGCCAGAACGTCAATAAGGAATGAAACTGAATGGATCACCAGATATCGACCTAGCCAACTGAAATGACAATGGCAAATTCAGCTGTCGACCCTGCAAAGTCTTCCTTAGTAACATCTGAGGGGCTTGTGCTGAAATTGTGAGAGCTGTTCCACAGACTAATCAAACAAATCAATCAAACAACAGCCTGACATAGTCATACTCGCGGAATCATAGCTCACACATAATGTCCCAGCAACCATCATCACCATTCCTGGATATGTCCTGTCTCACTGGCAGATCAGACCCTGCAGAGGTGGCAGCACAGTGATATACAGTCGGGAAGGAGATGCCCTGGGAGTCCTCGACATGGACCCCATGGAAGCCTCATGTCATTAGGTCAAACAAGGAAACCTCCTGCCAATTGCTATGTACTGTGCCACTGCACCTCCCCACCCACCTCTCCCCCTGCTTCAGCTGATGAATCGGTATTCCTCCATGTTGAACACCATTTGGAGGAAGCACTGAGGGTGGCAAGGGTGCAGAATGTATTCTGGGTGGGGGACTTCAATATTCATCACCAAGAGTGGCTTGGTAGCACCACTACTGGCCGAGTCCGAAAGAACATAGCTGCTAGACTGAACCTGCAGAAGGTGGTGAGGGAAACGAGAGGGAAAAACATACTTGAGCTCACCTTCACTAACCTGCCTGCCGCAGATGCATCTGTCCATGACAGTATCAGTAGGAGCGACCACTGCACAGTCATTGTGGAGATGGTGTCCCGCTTTCACATTGAGAATCGTGTTGTGTGGCACTATCACTGTGCTAAATGGGATAGATTTTGAACAGATCTAGCAACTCAAGACTGGGCATCCATGAGGCACTGTGGGCCATTAGCAGCAGCAGAATTGTACTCGAACATAAACTGGGCTGGCCTATCCCCGACTCTAGCATTACCATCAAGCCAGGGGATCAACCCTGGTTCAATGAAGAGTGCAGGAGGGCATGACAGGAGCAGCACCAAGCACACCTAAAATTGAGACGTTAACCTGGCGAAGCTATAACACAGGTCTACTTGCGTGCCAAACAGCATAAGCAGCAAATGATAGACAGAGCTAAGCGATCCCATAACCAACAGATCAGACCTAAGCTCTGCAGTCCTGCCACATCCAGTCGTGAATGGTGGTGGACAATTAAACAACTCACTGGACGAGGAGGCTCCACAAATATCCCCATCCTCAATGATGGAGGAGCCCAGCACAGCAGTGCAAAAGATAAGGTTGAAGCATTTGCTACAATTTTCAGCCAGAAGTGCCGATTGGACGATCCATCCCTGCCTCCTCCAGAAGTCTCCAGCATCATAGATGCCCGTCTTCAGCCAATTCGATTCACTCCATGTGATATCAAGAAACAGTTGAAGGCACTGGATACTGCAAAGGCTATGGGCCCTGACAGTATTCTGGCAATAGTAGAACCATAGAACACTACAGCACAGAAAACAGGCCATTTGGCCCTTCTAGTCTGTGCTGAAATATTATTCCGCTAATCCCATTGACCTGCACCCAGTCCATAACCCTCCAGACTTCTCCCATCCATGTATCTGTCCAATTTATTCTTAAAACTTAAGAGTGAGCCCCCATTTACCACGTCAGATGGCAGCTCATTCCACACTCTCACCACTCTCTGAGTGAAGAAGTTCCCCCTAATATTCCCCTTAAACCTTTCCCCTTTCACCCTAAAGCTCATGTTTATTTCTCCTAATCTAAGTGAAAAGAGCCTACTTGCATTTACTCTGTCTATACCCCTCATAATTTTGTAAACTTCTATCAAATTTCCCCTCATCCTTCTACACTCCAAGGAATAAAGTCCTAACCTGTTTAATCTTTCCCTGTAACTCAACTTCTTAAGACCCAGCAACATCCTAGTAAATCTTCTCTGCATTCTTTCAATCTTACTGATATCCTTCCTGTAGTTAGGCGACCAGAACTGCAAACAATACTCCAAAGTTGGCCTCACCAATGTCTTATACAACCTCACAATAACATCTCAACTCCTATACTCAATACTTTGATTTATGAAGGCCAGTATGCCAAAAGCTTTCTTTACAACCTTGTCTACCTGTGACGCCACTTTCAGGGATCTATGTATCTGAACTCCCAGATACCTTTGTTCCTCTGCACTCCTCAGTGCCCTACCATTTACTGTGTATGTCCTACCTTGGTTTGACCTTCCAAAACGCAACACCTCACATTTTTCTGCATTAAATTCTATCTGCCATTTTCTGGCCCATTTTTCCAGTTGGTCCAGATCCCTCTGCAAGCTTTGAAAGCCTTCCTCGCTGTCCACAACGCTTCCAATCTTAGTGTCATCAGCAAACTTGCTGATCCAATTTACCACATTATCATCCAAATCATTGATATAGACAACAAACAACAATGGTCCCTATACAGATCCCTGAGGCACACCACTAGTCACAGACCTCCAGTCTGAGAAGCAATGATCCACTACCACTCTCTGTCTTCTCTCACACAGCCAATTTCAAATCCAGTTTACAACCTTTCCATGGATACCAAGTGTCTGAACCTTCTGAACTAACCTCCCATGTGGGACCTTATCAAAGGCCTTACTAAAGTCCATGTAGACAACATCCACAGCCTTTCCTTCATCTACTTTCTTGGTAACCTCCTTGAAAAACTCTACAAGGTTCATTAAACACGACCTACCACACACAAAGCCATGCTGACTATCCTTATTCAGCCCTTGGCTGTCCAAATTATTGTATATCCAATCTCTCAGAACACCTTCCAATAATTTACCTACTACTGACGTCAGGCTTACTGGCCTGTAAATACTTGGTTTATTTTTGGAGTCTTTTTTAAACAACGGAACAACATGAGCTACCCTCCAATCCTCTGGCACCTCACCTGTGGCTAAGGACATTTCTGCCAGGGCCCCTGCAATTTCTACACTAGTCTCCCTCAAGGTCCTAGGGAATATCATGCCAGGCCCGGGGGATTTATCTACCTTTATTCGCTGCAAGCACCTCCACCTCTTTAATCTCTATATGTTCCATGGCACTACTGCTTGTTTCCCTTCCTTCCTTAAACACTATGCCAGTTTCCTGAGTAAATACTGATACAAAAAAAATGTTTAAGATCTCCCCCATCTCGTGAGGCTCCACACATAGATGACCACTCTGATCTTCAAGGGGACCAATTGTGTCCCTTACTATCCTTTTACTTTTAATATACTTGTAGAAACCCTTCGGGTTTACCTTCACATTATCTGCCAAAGCAACCTCATGTCTTCTTTTTGCCTTCCTGATTTCTTTCTTTAGTATTTTCTTACATTTTCTATACTCTACAAGTACCTCATTTGCTCCTTGTTGCCTATACCTGCTATACACCTCTCTCTTCTTCTTAACCAGATCGCCAATATCCCTTGAAAACCAAGGTTCCCTATGCCTGTTAACTTTGCCTTTAATCCTTACAAGAACATGCAAACTCTGCACTCTCCAAATTTCACCTTCCACTTACTGAACACATCCTTGCCAGAAAACAACTTAACCCAATCCACTCTTCCTAGGTCCTTTCTCATTTCCACAAAATTGGCTTTTTTCCAATTTAGAATCTCAACTCAAGGACCAAACCTATCCTTATCCATAATTAACTTAAAAAACTAATGACATTGTGGTCACTGGACCCAAAATGTTCGCCTACAAATACTTCTGTCACCTGACCTGTCCGGTTCCCTAATAGGAGATCAAGTATTGCATCCTCTCTCATTGGTACCTCTATATATTGATTTAGAAAACTTTCCTGAACACATTTGACAAACTCCAAGCCATCCAGCCCTTTTACAATATGGGAGTCCCAGTCAATATGTGGAAAGTTAAAATCTCCTACTTTCACAACTTTCTGTTTCTTACATCGGTCTGCTATCTCTCTACAGATTTGCTCCTCCAATTCTCTCTGACTATTGGGCAGTCTATAATACAACCCTATTAGTGTGGTCACACCTCTCCCGTTCCTCAGCTCCACCCATATGGCCTCTGTAGACGAGCCCTCCAGGCTGTCCTGCTTTTGCACAGCTGTGATATTTTCCCTGACTAGTAATGCCACTCCTCCCCCTTTCACCCCTCCCCCCTATCACGTCTGAAACAATGGAACCCCGGAACATTGAGCTGCCAGTCCTGCCCCTCCTGCAATCAAGTCTCATTAATAGCAATAATGTCGTAATCCCACATGCCAATCCACGCCCTAAGCTCATCTGCCTTTCCGACAATACTCCTTGCATTGAAATAGGTGCACCTGAGAACATTTCTATCACGTACAAACCTTTGATTTCTGTCCAGACTTGCATTCCTCGCTTGACCTTTATTCTCCTCCACCTCACTATCTGCCCTAACACTCTGGTTCCCCTGCCCCTGCAAATCTAGTTTAAACTCCCCAGAGCAGCACTAGCAAACCTATCCGCAAGGATGTTAGTCCCCCTCCAGTTCAGGTGCAAACTGTCCCATTGGAACAGGTTCCCATCTTCCCTGGAACAGAGTCCAATTGTCCAGAAACATGAAGCCCTCCCTCCTGCACCATCTCCTTAGCCACGTATTTAGCTGTATTATCCTCCTATATCTAGCCTCACTAGCACGTGGCATGGGTAGCACTCCTGAGATCGCAACCATGGAGATCCTGACCTTCAACTTTGCACCTAACTCCCTAAACTCTCTTTGCAGGACCTCCTCCTCCTTCCCATCCATGTCATTGGTCCCTACATGGACCACGACATCTGGCTGCTCACCCTCCCTCCTGAGAATACTGAGAACTCGATCCGAGATATCGCGGACCCTGGCACCAGGGAGGCAACAGACCATCCGGGATTCTCGATCTCTCCCACATAACCTCTTATCTGTCCCCCTAACTATCGAATCCCCTATCACTACTGCTCTCCTCTTTTCCCTCCCTCCTTTCTGAGCTGAGGGTCTAGCCTCGGTGCCAGAGATGCGACCACTACAATTTGTTCCTGGTAGGTCGTCCCCACCAACAGTATCCAAAACGGTATACCTATTGTTGATGGGAACGGCCACAGGGGTGCTCTGCTCTTTCTGTCTATTCCCCTTCCCTCTCCTGATAGTCACCCAGCTACCTGCCTCCTGACTTTTAGGGGCGACTGTCTCCCTGAAACTCCTGGCTATTACTGCCTCTGCCTCCCGAATGATCCGAAGTTCATCCAGCTCCAGCTCCAGTTCCCTAACTCGGTTTGTCAGGAGCTGCAGCTGGACGCATCTTTTGCAGGTGTAGTCACCAGGGACAATTGTGCTGTCCCTGACTTCCCACATGCTGCATTTGGAGCACTCGACTGCCCTAACTGCTGCCTCCATAACTTACTCCTACTGAAGACTGAAGTACTGAAGACTTGTGCTCCAAAACTTGCCGCGACCCTAGCCAAGCTATTCCAGTGTAGCTACAACACTGGCACCTACCAGGCTATGTGGAAAATTGCCCAGGTATGTGCTGTACACAAAAAGCAGGACAAATCCAACCGGGCAATTACCGTCCCATCAGTCTACTCTCCATCATCAGTCAAGTAATGGAAAGGGTCATCAACAGTCCTACCAAGCGACATTTGCTTAGCAATAACCTGCTCATTGACGCTCAGTTCAGGTTCTGCCAGGGCCACTCATCTCCTGACCTCATTACAGCCTTGGTTCAAACATGGGCAAAAGAGCTGAACTCCTGAAGTGAGGTGAAGTGAGAGTGACTGCCCTTGACATCAAGGTTGCATTTGACAGGGTGTGGCATCAAGGAGCCATAGCAAACTGGAGTCAATGGGAATCCGGGGAAAACTCTCCAATGGTTGGAGTCATACCAAGCACAATGGAAGATGGTTATGGTTGTTAGAGGTCAGCCATCTCAGTTTCAAGACATCACCGCAGGAGTTCCCCAGGATAGTGTCCATGGTCCAACCATCTTCAATTGCTTCATCAATGTCCTTCCTTCCATCATAAGGTCAGAAGGGGGGATGTTCGCTGATGATTGCAAGATGTTCAGTATCATTTGCGGTCCTCAGATACTGTAGCAGTCCATGTCCAAATGCAGCAAGACCTGGACAATATCCAGGATCGGGCAAGTAACATTCATGCCACACAAGTGTCAGGCAATAAACATCTCCAACAAGAGAGAACCTAACCATCGCCCCTTGACATTCAATGGCAGAACAATCATTGAATCCCCTATCAACAACATCTTGGGGGTTACCATTGACCAGAAATTGAACTGGACTAGCCATATAAATATTGTGGCTATAAGAGCAGGTCAGGGTCTAGGAATCCTGCGCTGAGTAACTCACCTCCTGACCTCCTAAAGCCTGTAACCATCTACAAGGCACAAGTCAGGAGTGTGATGGAATACTCCCCACTTGCCTGGATGAGTGCAGCTCCGACAACACTCAAGAAGCTTGATACCATCCAAGACAAAGCAGCCTGCTTGATTGGCACCACATCCACAAACATTCACTCCCTTCACTACCGACACACAGTAACAGCAGTGTGTACCATCTACAAGCTGCACTGCAGGAATTCACCAAGGCTCCTTCGGCAGCACCTTCCAAATCCATGACCAAATCCAAGGACAAGGGCAGCAGATAGATGGGAACACCACCACCTGGAAGTTCCCTTCCAAGTCACTCACCATCCTGACTTGGAAATATGTTGCCATTCCTTCACGGTCACTCGGTGAAAATCCTGGAACTCCCTTCCTAGCAGCACTGTGGATGTACCTACACCACATGGACTGCAGCAGTTCAAGAAGGCAGCTCACCACCACCTTCTCAAAGGCAACAGGGATGGGCAACAAATGCTGGCCCAGTCAGCGAAGCCCATATCCCAAGAATGAATAAATAAGAAAAGGTGTCGAGGCTTTTCATTGCTCCAGCCTGACTGGATGGATGGCTGCTGGGTTACAAGGGTTATCCATTGAAGAGGTGGCTCATGACGCCTCTCTGCAACCCATGAACAGGGACAGAGAAGCATTAAAATACGAGTCATGCCTCCACAACAACGGTGGTAGAGAGGACCATAGGTCTTCTCAAGATGTGCTTTCAGTGCCTGGACCATTCATAGGGAGCACTACCATACCCCCCAGAGCGGGTGTCACTGATAGTGGTTGCATGCTGCGGTCTCCACAATCTGGCACTGGCAAGGGCGGAGTCGCTGGAGGAAGAAGATCTTGATGCAGCTGCACAGGCCACAGATAATGAGTCCAGTAGTGAGTCAGAAGAGGAGCACAGTGAGGAGAACGCCGAGAGTGTGGAGCCAGACCATGATAAACTGCAGGGAGGCAGGGACACCAGGGATGCCTTGATCCAATGCTCCTTCAGCTAGGCTACTAAAGATCAGCTTCAACTGCATGCCTGGGCCGCCACCTCCATCCTGGATGTCTGAAAGGACCCTTTCATTTGAACACAAAGAACACTCAGTGCCTGTGCAATGAAGTTCAGAGCCACCTATGTCCAGCATTGCATACTGGCGTTCCCTGCACCAATGAAATAAAAAGGTGAAGCAAACTCAGGCCATGACGACAAAAACACAATTCATGTCATTCTGACAGTTCAATAATATTTAAGTAAATGTTTCTGGTCTTCAACCATAGACCAGTATACATAAACATAAATGAACATAAAGTCGCCTGTGGCCTGTCCCTCTTGTGCTCATGGTGCCTTTAACTTGCGTTTGCAACTGCTATGTCTTGGTGCTCCCCTTTTGCTGGCATCAGCATTGGAGACAGCCTGCTGACTCTGCTGTCTTGTTGGCCTTGATGATGTTGGCAGTCATCCTCTGGCCAATGGAGCCTGTGCTGGGAAGGAGTGGCCAGTGCCATGGCTGGCATCTCCCCAGTCATCGCAGCCTCATCAGTTGCGACAGTCAATGGCAGAAGGGTGGAGGAGCTGCTGCCGTCATGCAGAGCACCTTGAGAGGAGCGGCAGGGATGACAGACAGTTCATACACCAACGTGAGATCACTCTGGACCTCGCTGCTCACCATTGATGGACAAGCACCTAGTTGGGAAACTGGGTGCCTCATCTATCTCCCACACGGACACTGAACACCTGAGGTCAGTGCCTGTGTGAGGGCTTCAGGTCTGAGCGCAACCCCAGGACCCCTGATTCTGTTCCTGGAACTGCCTCTCCATTAAAATTGCAACTCTCTCAATGGAGGAAGCAGTGCACTTGCCCATGACAGTCAACACAGGGCTGATGCTCCACATGGACTCCTCATCATGGAGACCATGGCATGCATACCCTCATGGATCTCCACCCGATCCACCCGCACATCTCACTGGACATCCAGCCTCTGCTGCCTAACAGACGATTCCAGAGGCTTATCATCAGCCTTCAACTAAGCATCGTCCTGGTCCCCAGCAGTCCTCCAACTGCCGGCGCCCTTGCAACTCTCTACCACTACCTGCACCTCAAGCGGGTGTGAAGTGCCCTCACCAACGTGCACCAAGGTACTAGCCATTGATCTAATGCCCACCAAGGTGGGCATAGATTTATGCTGGTGCCTGCTTCAGAGAGCGTTTGTGATGTAGGTGCATCAGAAGCTTGGTGGTCCTCCGGGGTCGGGGTGGCCCTTCGGTGTCTGCAGAGTGCACGCCTGCTGGCAAACCTACAAGGGAGAACAAGGACATGTCATTAGTCAAAGTCATCACGCTGTCACTGTGCATACAGGCACCCTGGTAAGACCGTGGAGATCTGCATCATGGTGCCTTGTCTACCAATGATCAATGGGGACTCCAGGTTTGAGGCTCACATCAATGAAGAAGCTACACTAGAATGTTGCACAAACCAAAAGTCTCACCTCTGTGCACTCCAGCAGAGGGCGCTGGTGAGAAGTGACTGAAGCATTCTGGGAGAAGTCACCGCAGCCAGCGCAACTCAGGAGGGAATCGAGGAGAAGGAATCTTGGACTCAACAGGAGGAAGAGCATCTAACAGAGGGCGCTGGTGAAAAGTGACTGAAGCATTCTGGGAGAAGTCACCGTAACTCAGGAGGGAATCGAGGAGGACTCACTGTCAAAGAAAGGAAGAGGCAGTGCCTTCAGGAGTGTACCAGACCTGTGAGGGACACTCTTCTGAAAGTGGATTTTAAAGAAAAAGCAGCTGATTGGTGAGTAAATCCTGGGAGCAGACTCGGAGGGAGGAGCACCGGAGCGGTGAGTATAAATCTAGCTTACCTCAGGGATTTGCGGCCTTGTCTCCAGGGAGCAGACTTAGAGGGAGGAGCACTGGAGCGGTGAGTATAAATCTAGATTACCTCAGGGATTCGCGGCTTTGTCTCTAGGGAGTAGACTCAGAGAGAGGAGCACCGGAGCTGTGTGTATAAATCTAGCTTACCTCGGGGATTCGCGGCCTTATCTCTAGGGAGCAGACTTGGAGAGATGAGCACTGGAGTCGTGAGTATAAATCTAGCTTACCTTGGGGATTTGCGGCCTTGTCTCCAGGGAGCAGACTCGGAGGGAGGAGCACCAGAGCGGTGACCTCGGGGCACAGAGTAACTGAAGCCTAAACTGAAAAAGTGACATCACAGGAAAGCAGTGACCTGACTGGTTGGTAGGAAACCAGCACCAAATTTGAAAAAAAAACACTGCAAAGCTAATTAATAAACTATTTATCTAAGTGAAGATGGCCAGGCAGGTGATGTGCTGTAGCTATATGATGTGGGAGCTGGTAGATCCCATTGCGAGCCATAGTGACCACATCTACAGCAAGTGTTGGTTGCTGGAGGAACTCCGGCTCAGAATTGATGAGCTAGAGTCCGAGCTCCGAACGCTGTGGCACATCCGGGAGGGGGAGAGTTACCTGGACGCTTTGTTTCAGGAGGTGGTCACACCCGGTAGATTAAGTCCTCAAGTTCGGTCAGTGGTCAGGGCCAGCAAGGTGTGACTGCAAGTGAGGCGGGCAGAGGGATCCTGTGTTCAGGAACAGAGGAGCCTCAGCTCTTGACCTTGTCCAACAGGTACAAGGTACTTGCTCCCTGTGTGGATGAGGAACAGGGCTGTAGAGAGGTTGAGCCAACTGACCATGGCAACGTGGCACAGGAGGCCATTCAAGAGGGGGGAGCAAAAAGACAAGTGGTAGTTGTAGGGGATTCTATAATTAGGGGAATTGATCGCATCCTTTGTAAGCAGGATCGAGACTCCCGCATAGTATGTTGCCTGCCCGGTGCCAGGGTGAGGGACATCTCTGACCGGCTTGAAAGGATATTGGAGAGGGAGGGGGAGGATCCAGTTGTTGTGGTCCACGTTGGGACAAATAACATATGTAAGACTAGGAAAGAGGACCTGTTTGGGGATTATCAGGAGCTAGGAACAAAATTAAAGAACAGGTCCTCAAGGATGATAATCACCGGATTACTACCCGAGCCACGTGCAAATTGGCATAGGGAAGCGAGAATAAGGGAAGTGAACACGTGGCTAAAGGAGTGGTGCAGGAAAGAGGGGTTCCATTTCATGGGGCACTGGCATCAGTATTGGAACAGAAGGGATCTGTACCATTGGGACAGTCTCCACCTGAACCGATCTGGGACCAATGATCTAGCGAAAAGGGTAAATAGGGTGGTCAATAGGACTTTAAACTAGAAAGTGGGGTGGGGGTGGGGGTGTGGGGGGGTGGAGGTGTGGAGGGAAGGGTAAAATTCCAAAAAGTATGACTAATGGGAAACAAAGCAGCAGGTTAGCATGTGGGGGGGGGGGGGGTGGATTCAACTTCATGGAAAATTATGAAAAAACTGAAAAGAAAGGAGAGCCCAGGAGAGGCTATTAAAGTCCCCAGAACACAAAATAGGACAGAGTGTTTGGAAAGGGCTAGGAATCTAACTTCAAGCACATCAGATAAAGGGACGACAATGAGAAAAGGGACGGGAAATACAGGACTGAAGGTGTTGTCTCTGAATGCACACAGTATATGAAATAAGGTAAATGACCTTGTGGCGCAGATTGAAATTGGCAGGTATGATGTGGTGGGCATCACGGAGACATGGCTGCAAGGGGATCAAGACTGGGAGCTAAATTTCCAAGGATATACATCCTATTGAAAAGATAGGCAGGTTGGCAGAGTGGCTGGGTTGCTTTGTTAGTAAGAAATGAAATTAAATCGATAGCAAGAAATGACGAAAGGTCAGATGATGTAGAATCTGTGTGGGTAGAGTTGAGGAACCACAAAGGTAAAAATGGGAGTTATATATAGGCCTCCAAACAGTAGTCAGGATGTGGGGCACAAGATACACCAGGAAATTGAAAAGGCATGTAAGAAAGACAAGGTTACAGTGCTCATGGGGGATTTCAATATGTAGGTGGACTGGGAAAATCAGGTTGGTAATGGATCCCAAGAAAAGGAATTTGTAGAATGTCTACGAGATGGCTTTTTGGAGCAGCTTGTGGTGGAGTCCACTAGGGAACAGGCAATTCTAGATTTAGTGATGTGTAATGAGGCAGATTTGATAAGGGAGCTTAAGTTGAAGGAACCCTTACGAGGAAGTGACCATAATATTATAGAATTCACTCTGCAATTTGAGAGGAAAAAGCTGGAATCAGATGTAACGGTATTACAGTTGAATAAAGGCAACTACAGAGGCATGAGGGAGGAGCTGGCCAGAATTGACTGGATGAGCCTAGCAGGAAAGACAGTGGAACAGCAATGGCAGGAGTTTCTGGGAGTAATTTGGGAGACACAGCAAAAATTCATCCCTAGGAAGAAGAAGCATACTAAAGGAAGGATGAGGCAACCATGGCTGACAAGGGAAGTCAGGGACAGCATAAAAGCTAAAGAGAAAGCATACAGTGCGGCGAAGACCAGGGAATTGGGAAGCCTACAAAGACCAACAGAGGACAACTAAAAAATAAGGAGGGAGAAGATTAAATATGAGGGTAAACTAGCCAGTAATATAAAAGAAGATTACAAGAGTTTTTTTTAGATATATAAAGGGTAAGAGAGAGGCAAAAGTGGACATTGGGCTGCTGGAAAATGATGCTGGAGAAGTAGTAGTGGGGAACAAAGAAATGGTGGAGGAACTGAATAGGTACTTTGCGTCAGTCTTCACGGTGGAAGACACAAGTAACATCCCCAAAGTTCAAGAGAGTCGGGGGGCAGAGCTGAGTCTGGTGGCCATTACCAAGGAGAAGATGCTAGGAAAACTGAAAGGTCTGAAGGTGGATACCTTCACCTAGACCAAATGGATTACACCCCAGAGTTCTGAAGGAGATAGCTGAAGAGATAGTGGAGGCGTTAGTGGTGATCTTTCAGGAATCACTTGAGTCAGGGAGGGTCCCAGAGGACTGGAAAATCGCTAATGTAACCCCCCTGTTTAAGAAGGGAGTGAGGCAAAAGACAGGAAATTACAGGCCGATTAGCCTGACCTCGGTCGTTGGTAAGATTTTAGAGTCCATTATTAAGGATGAGATTTCAGAATACTTGGAAGTGCAGAGTAAAATAGGGCAAAGTCAGCATGATTTCGTCAAGGGGAGGTCATGCCTGACAAATCTGTTAGAATTCTTTGAGGAGGTAATGAGTAGGTTAGATAAAGGAGAGCCAATGGATGTTATCTACTTGGACTTCCAGAAGGCCTTTGACAAGGTGCCACACAGGAGGCTGCTCAGTAAGATAAGAGCCCATGGTGTTAGAGGCAAGGTACTAGCATGGATAGAAGATTGGCTGTCTGGCAGGAGGCAGAGAGTGGGGATAAGGGGGTCCTTCTTAGGATGGCGGCCGGTGACTAGTGGAGTTTCACAAGGGTCAGTGTTGGGACCACAACTTTTCACTTTATACATTAATGATCTAGATGAAGGAACTGGGGGCATCCTGGCTAAGTTTGCAGATGATACAAAGATAGGTGGAGGGACAGGTAGTATTGAGGAGGCGGGGAGGCTGCAGAAGGATTTGGACAGGTTAGGAGAATGGGCAAAGAAGTGACAGATGGAATACAACATGGGGAAGTGTGAGGTCATGCACTTTGGTAGGAAGACTGGAGGCATAGACTATTTTCTAAATGGGGAGAGAATTCAGAAATCTGGAGTGCATAGGGTCTTGGGAGTCCTAGTCCAGGATTCTCTTAAGGTTAACTTGCAGGTTGAGTCGGTAGTTAGGAAGACAAATGCAATGTTGGCATTTATTTCGAAAGGACTAGAATATGAAAGCAGGGATGTGCTGCTGAGGCTTTATAATGGCTCTGGTCAGACCACATTTAGAATATTGTGAGCAATTTTGGGACCCGTACCTCAGGAAGGATGTTCTGGCCCTGGAAAGGGTCTAGAGGAGGTTCACGAGAATGATCCCAGGAATGAAAGTCTTAACATATGAGGAACGTTTGAGGACTCTGGGTCTATACTCGATGGAATTTAGAAGGATGAGGGAGGATTTAATTGAAACTTACAGAATACTGAAAGGCCTGGATAGAGTGGACGTGGGAAAGATGTTTCCATTAGTAGGAGAGACTAGGACCCGAGGGCACAGCCTCAGAGTAAAGGGAAGACCTTTTAGAACAGAACTTCTTTAGCCAGAGAGCGGTGAATCTATGGAATTCATTGCCACAGAAGGCTGTGGAGGCCAGGTCATTGAGTGTATTTAAGACCAAGATAGATAGGTTCTTGATTGGTAAGGGGATCAAAGGTTATGGGGCGAAGGTGGGAGAATGGGGTTGAGAAACTTATCAGCCATGATTGAATGGCGGAGCAGACTCGATGGACCGAATGGCCTAAGTTCTGCTCCAATGTCTTATGGTCACTGCACTCTTACCTCTTTTTGGCACCCTCGCCTTCCCATGCCCAATATGTCTCTCTAGCTCCAGGGCATTTTGTTCGTATCTGGAAAGGATTAGGAGGCTAGCGGGGCTTGTATTACGAAGAGTAAAGGTCCCAACACAGTTCCCTAGGGCACTCCGGAGAGGATATTTCTAGGATAGGATGATTCCCCATCGCATACCTGTCTTTGTTAAATTGGATCTGGCATTTTGTTACCAATAAAAGACAAGGTCCCACTGATTTCATATTAGTGGAGTTTGAACAAGAGCTTTTCACGAGGAACTTTGTCAAAGGCTTTTGAGAAATCTAGTATTGCCATGTGAGTAGTTTCACCTCTTTCAAGACTTAAAGCTGTGATCGAAAGCTGTGTTGCGGTAGATCTTTTTGACTGAAAACCATACTGAATATCTACCAGGATATTTTGCGTAAAGCGTTTCATGACATGAGAATGAACAATATATCCACTCAATTTGTAAATGACGCTGATGCATCTGTAGTTTTCTGGCTGACTTGTATCTCATTTTTGGTCTCTCCAACGGTCTGATCAGTAGCTGGTGTTAATTGACACTTGAAAGAAATTGGTCAATATTGGAGCCAGATCATCAGCTCCTCAGTTGCTGGAAAAGGCAGATAATTTACTCCAATATTTCCACCACATTTATTAATCCACTAAGGAGAGCATCAGATCAGCCAGGTCAGAACTGTTATTGGCAGAGGCCTTAGAAGCAGCTTGGTTGTAAAATGTGTTTTGGGAGACCAGAGTACTGATGAGTTTTTAAAAAAGCTTATTTCAGTATCCATACAATGCTGGATTAGTGTCTGTGCTCCAAGTGTTATAACAAATAGTTTAATGTATCAAAATGCTCCAGTCTGGTACTTTGAGAATGCAAACAGTTTGAATACAAGCACTGTGGAAGCAATTACTACATAGAAATCAGTGAGCATTATGACATCTTGGTTTAGAGAAGTGATGTATAGGATAGAAGCCATATGTAACTCTTATGCAAACTTTAGAACTGACAAGGTGGTGTTAAACTAGAGCCAATTTAGTTTATCTTAAATTTATTTTATAAAAAATTAATAAGAATCTGAAATTCTATTTTAAAAATTGAGGTTATTTTTTACACCATTTTAGAAGAGTTAATTTTTTCACTGTTCATATGACTTATGTTGAAAATAATATTGGTTTCAAGACACCTTGCCATTGTATAGAATGGATTAAATGAGTCAACTGATAAAATGCTGCTGCAACCTGTGCTTATACTGTATAGCTCTTTCAACATAGTAAATGTTCCAAGGTACTTCACACAACAGCAGAAAATTCAGGAAATGTGGCCTAAGAAATGGTCAGGGATTTTTAGGAGCGGTGTAAAAGTTGACTTGGTAGGAGGGGTGGGGTGATGGGGAGAAGCAGCAAGCCTGGGGATCCTAAGAGAGTTACTGGGTACAACTTAACTTTGAGAGAGTTGGCAGGCCGATTTGCATCTTTTTTTCCATAGGATGCAGGCGTTGCTGGCAAGGCTAGCACTTATCATGCATCCCTAATTCCCCTTGAGAAGTGGTGGCAGTGAGCGACCTTATTGAACTGCTTCAGTTCCTGTGGTGAAGGTACACCCACAGTGCCCTCAGGGAGTGCCATGATTTATCCCAGTGACGATGAAGGAGCAGTGATATATCTCCAAGTAAGAATGGCATGCAACTTGCAGGGGAACTTTATTGCTAGTATTCTGATGCGTTTGCTGTCCTTATCCATCTAGGTTTGAAAGGTGCTGTTGAAGAAACCTTGGAGAGTTCCAACAATGCATCTTAAATGGTACACGCTGCAGTGTGTTTGTGCTGAAGTGAATATTTACAGTGATAGAAGGGTCACTGCTCGAACAGGATGCTTTGGCTGGATGGTGTCGAGCTTCTTGACTGCCTTTTCAGGGCAAGTAGAGAGCATTCCATCACACTGCTGAATTATGCCATACCCCAAAGGCTTTGGGGAAGAATGAGGGTAACTGACTTACTGCAGAATTCCCAACCTCTAATCTGCTCTTGTAGTCTTCAGTACTTAAGTAGCTGGTCAAATTAAATTTCTCATCAATTATGACCTCCTACGACATCTATGGTGGGGGAAATTGGCATTCAACAGCATTAACTGCTTCCCCTTAGGCAATGGTAAGACCTTCTCTTGCTAGAGAAAGTCATTGTCTGACACTTGCATGGTCTTTTACTTACAGCTGGTTTAAAATTCAGCTCAAGAAGGAACTTTCCTATTTGTTGGAGCTGTTGTATTTCATACGTTATGAAATGTTTATTACCCTAGGCACAACTAAATGCTGGAAAACAAAACCATCATAAATCATCATTATGGATCAGCTGCTTTTGAAATTCTATAATGTACAACTCAATTTCCTTGACACTAATCGTAAGAAGCATTATGCCAGTGCATTGCTCATTGAGTTATAGTAGGATCAAAGATTGTACATATATAGGTGGAACAAATACATATTTCAACTAGCATGAGTTGGAAAAGTAGTGAAACACACTGCATATATTAATTCACAATTACATTTTACTGGCCCAGGTGTCAAGGGAACTAGAAAATGTTAGTGTAATATGACATCTGATTTTATCAAAGTTGTATACAAGAAAACAGTGGTATTGTGAACATAAGGTTAACAATTATTTAACCATTTTAGATGGCCTTAATGCTTCAGCAGCATATAGTTTTATTGGCCCCTACCTAATTTCTTATAGTAGGTAGTTATTGGATTATGTAAATTTGTATAAATCTGAATTGTTTTAAAACCCAAAACTCAGCAATTCTAGGCCAGAGACACACTGATTTACATGTAGAAATAAGACAGGCATAATGAACCCACTTGAACCATCTTTGTGCATACCCAGTATATATTTTTCTCCACTGTGGTAGATTTCTTTAATCACTATAGAGTGGAACAGAAGAAGAAAACTGTGGGTGTTTAATGGTGGATTAAGTTCAATTACATGTGTTTAATTTGTCTAAAAATGGTAATAAAGGACAAAAGAATAAAAGGCTACAAGAGCAAAAGAACTGAATTAAAGAGTATTATTCTCATGGATTTAGACAGAATGATGGTCATTTAGCCCAATGTAACTCATGAATTCAGTGGGTATTAAATATTAAAAGGTACCCAACCGAAATTTTTGACAAACTTTCAGTTTCTTGAAATGAAACACTTAATCAGTATGCATTCAGGCATTAGATGGAACAACGCCTAAGTGCAGATCCTTCAGCTATTCAATGTGGATCTGAGACCATTTAAAACTGATTGAATGAAGATCTCCTCTCATTTGTGTTCAAATGAAATGTGGGACGATCTCAATCCAATTCCAATTAGGAGTGAACTCATACCATAAAACTGCTCATAATACTGCAGTTGTTTAGATTTGGTTTAAAAGTCTACAGCAATAGTTGTTGCATGTCTGAAGATAAGGTAGATTATTGGGACCTTAACATTTTAAAGCTTATGCGAGAATTGCTTTAAACTATTTAATGCTGGATGTTAAAATGAGTTTGAGCAGTCTCAATTTATATTTTTTTAAAAGCACAACCCCATAGCACAAATCTGCTTTACTAATGACCCAAGTGAAATTTTCAATAAGCATGTATGGTGTTGGAAATCCAGTATTTTAACTTTTCTGGTAGTTAGTGATGAGGCAAATATTGTTGGAGAGAGGAAAAGGAGCTTTACTAAACATGACATGGATAAAAGTGCCAGTTTCACCCAGGTGAAGAGTGAAAAATGCTCCATTTCACCAAATCATATTGATGCATAAAAAAGGCATCTTTTTCAATTGAAGTAATGATTGGAGAAAAAATTGTTTAGTACAGTCATTAATGCTATAGTAGCAGGTGAACAAAAAATATTCAAAAAATTGGAAAAATTCTGAAAGGCTGGTACCTTTGAGGTGGCACACACCAGTTACAATATCAAAACCAAATGGACAAAAGGAGCAATTAGTACTTTAGGACAAGCAAAAGTTCAGGAAGAAATAAAGGGGTGAAAGTATAATCATGTTCTTTAAAAAAATTACATAATGCCTTTCATGATCACAGGGCTTCTCTAAGCATTTTACAGCAAAAGTACTTTTTTTTTTAATACATGAAATGTAGACATTGTTGTAATGCAGGAATTGCAACATCAAATTGGACACAGCAAGCTCTCTCCAGCAGCAATGTAATAATGACCAAGCAGTCTTTTTGTAACCTTTTTTTAAAAAACAGTAGTATTCATTTAGCATGCAGTGAAGAGTCCAACTGCCATTATACTCTTCCAAAGTTAAAACATAATGAGACTCATCAGGTGAAATGAATCAGGAATTAACTGGTAGGTTTTGCAAGTGATCCATTCCAACATCACCACCGGTGCAAAATTAAAATAGTCCGTTTTGTTTATTGTTGTAATATGAACAAATCCTAGATGATTTTAACTGAAGATTTAACTAAGGGGTGGGAGATGTGGAGGAAGTTAAAACACCACACTATACTTAAAACTTGTTTTATTTATACATGTTCATAAATGACCTAGTGGGATGGAAAGTAGTACATTCTATAAATACACAAAACAGTCAACTGTAAGCTTAATTATGACAGAAGATTTTGGGAGGGGGTGGAGAAGAAAAGAAAATTAGATACTTCAATTGGCAAAAATTCAAACAATGGCAATGTGATTGAGTTACTGACATGTTATGAATTTCTAGTGCTGGGTGCAACTCAGAAGAAGTATAGCACTTTACTGGTTAGGCCAATACTTTTGAAAAGATTTCATAAAATACTGATATTTATCTATATGCTTATCCATTGGTCTACAGCATGTTCAGCACAACGCGGTTTAGACGATGTAATTGGAATACAGTGCAAAGGCTAGATTTGACAATAGTAAACTGAATTCTATGTTTGGAAATTTGGAGTTGTTTTCTTCTCTTTCCCCAGCCATGTTTAATAACGCAACCAACAAATATTATGCAACAATGGTGAACCTTTGCAAAATTTCCCCTTTATTCAAATAAAGTGTTTGAATTAATTTACTTTCTTCTGACATCACTTGAGTACCTACTTAAAACATGCTCCACTTGACAAAGGATCTTTTAATCTGTCAAATAACTTAACTAAAATTAGTTTTAAAAACTACATGTAGTGAAATATGTATTCTACATTCTTCACATGGTGTTGCCAGCAAAAATTGCTTTAATTTTTGATGTCATTTACAACTGTGTACAATCTATCATGCAACCACATTGTAGTCCTGATTATTGGACCAATTTTTAAACTGCTTCATCCACAAGCAACAAGTATGTTTGAAGAAAGTGCTTCCAAACAGCATAGACCTGCATTTGAAACTTTGTTTTTCTGCAGTTAACAAGACCAATTTGTTGCACTTTCAAATAAACAAAAAAAATACATTGAATAAAAAACATGAAAAGGTTATTCAAAAATTTGAAATGGAACATTTTCCTCCATATTAGGACCTGTACTAGCAACATTCAAATTAAACAAACCATAAAGATTTTTTTTTTAAAAAAGGGATGTGTAGGAATATCAGGGTACACCTAGCTATCTTGTAACCTTTCAAATTACTACTTCATAATATTTTTCTATTAAACTCTGATGTAAAATTCTGGCAAAGAGCACAATTATGGTTAAAAATAGGCAACATAAAAAGTCAATAATATAAAAGCAAAATACTGCTGATGCTGGGGATCTGAAATAAAAACAAAGTGCTGGAACAACTCAGCAGATCTAGCCACATCTGTGGAGAGAGAAAATGTTAATGTTTCAAGTCCAATATGAAAACATTAACTGTTTTCTCTTTTCACAGACACTGTCTGACCGGTTGAGATTTTCCAGCACCGTTTTTATTATAAAAGTCAGTATGCAGGAAGCTGCATTACAACATCATCAGGCCAATAGTGTTCTAACATGCTAAACACACAATGTCTGGTCAGTTTTTACAAATCTGATGTGTAATACATTTTACTTCAATGCAACCTGGCAGTTATCCCTTTCTTACTAACACTTTAGCAACATTGATGCAATTAGATAGTCTTTAAATAACCCACCTGAATTTGATAAATGACGCATCAAAATTAATGTGAGGGAATGCACAAGGCAGGAGGGGAGGTGGTTCATTTTTTAAAAAAGTGTGGCTATGAATAGCCATATGGTAATTAACATGATTTTTGCTCCTGGGAACTATTTTATCCAATAGTTTTGTTTTTTCATAATTTTAGAAGTTACTGTGAAATAATCTAGGTCAAATTGTTTGGGCAGAGTAATAATCCATAGAATAAAATCAAGATAATTCAAGTGTAAGTTATCTTGAGATCTATCAATTCTGATTCACAGGCAAATGTGTAGGTGATTACAAAGAATAGACAACTACTTCCACAGGTAAACCATTTAGTTAATTTGGCACTTTCTCCACATCTTTGGACCAATTTTACTCAGTTTAACAACAACTGGTTAAAATCCACATGACTAATTTATACATTTGATTGACTCTTAGAAGTTCCAAAATGGAAAAAAAAATTCAGTTCTGGCACTAAGAGGAAGAAGAGGAAATGTGTGTTAAATTAAAATATGAGTTGGGGGTGGGGTAAACAAAAAGGAAGGAGGGGTCCTCAAAATACATTAAAATGTAGAGACACTGTTAACATGGAATATTAAGGCAAGCACAAAATTTAAAACAGCTATTAGGGCATCCTTTATTTAAAGGATCAAATGCTTGCAATAATTTACCAGCAAGGGCAGTAGAGCCAAATACATTAAAGGTCATTAAAAATGCAGCTGGATACTGTGACGAGAGAGTGAGTTTGGGTACTAAAGAGACTAGCTTTAGTGCACCAAAGGCCATTTTGTCTTCCTGCCCTGACACTAAATGAGGCGCTATCTACAGTGATCCAAAGAAGAATTGTGTTACAGAATGTAGTACAGGTGTGGCAGGTATATATATTAAAAGGTTCATAAAATTCTCAAATATTCTGCCCTTCCCAAGTTGCAAAAAATCTTTTCCTATTACACTACTGTAATTAAATATCTCTATGCTAGAAAGTACAAGGTACTAAAAAAAAATAGGCAATGAATTTTGGCTCCACTGTTTAAAGTTAAGCAGAGTGGCCAACTCCACCTACTTTAAAAAAATGTGCGCTAATTACTAAAAATAAAATCCACAAAACTTAATATTCCTGAAAAGAGAGCTCAACATGTATAACTTGCATTTTTACTAAATTCCACACCCCCCCCCCCCGCCAAATCTTTGTAGAATAGGAACACAAAGTCTTCTGCAGTATGCTTTGGAGGGATAGAAATTAAAAATTCTTGTTGACACAAATATTCATAATGTATTCTTCTTTCACAATGAAAACTCCCAATTATATAAAACTGTTATTTAGCAACATGATTAAAACTTAGGTGTTACCAATTAAACAAAGATTCTCAATTGGGAAATGAATCATTTAGTAAAATTTCAGCAGGACTACCCAAGCTAAAGCAGAGGTTAAAAAGCAAAGTATTGTGGGAGTGAGGAAAACATGTTAACTAAGGGACCTTTGATACTAATAGGAACCATACATTGAATCTTCCATCCATTTTATCCTTTATCCATACTGAAATATAATATTCAACATAGTAATGCTTTGCGAGTTATACAATAAAATTTAGTTACCTGTAGACGGCAATAATGATCAGAATACTTAAGTTCAGTAGCCCTATTGCAGAAATTAGTTTTCATCTAATTAACGTCCTTAGCATGCAGTGTACATTAGAGTTTATCTTTGACTTTAATGGGAATAATTGTTCCTAGTGTAAAAGGCACTTCCACTTCCAGTTGCATTGCTAATCTCATTATGAATATGGTGTGCAGATTAAAATCCGCACAAAAATACACACAATCAAAAAGTCCTTCCATATTTCTAGATTCTTGGGATGTAGTAAAGGAGTAACATTACAATCTGTAAACATTAATATAACCACACTGTACAATATGGACTGAAGCACTATGTACAAGATTTGAGTTCTTTCAAAGTGAAAATCTCCACATTCAACAAGTGAATGAGGTAACAGATTGAGTGCAACACTTCAGAGAAAGGGAAAATAATACATGTGCAAAATGTGCTTTGTGAAAGAAAGAAAATAGATTAGAAAGATATTGACACTCACTACAGTAGATTACTGTTAAAACAGGTGTATTGGCAGTCATCTGTTCAGATATCTACAAGGCACTAAGGGCAGGAATGATATGCTGTTACTTCGGTGGTGGGGTTTTCTTCAATCCGGTCGGAATATAGGAAATTTTGGTAAGAATTCTATTAGTATTACCTGCAAAGAATAAGAAAAAAGTTACTTGTTTGTTCAATACCAAACACTCTTTTACATTCAGTCCACAGAAACTTACAGGAGAATCAAATAAAATACTTGCAGTGTAGAAATAAGTTCACCTAGATACCAAGAGATGGATTACATACATGTTAGCACAACTAATAAACAAAACAGAAAATAACTCCTTAGATCGTGCATGCTGTTCTATTCCAAATCAAGAACACTGAAGGGCAACTAGTCTCAGAACTCTACAAAAGCCGATCTTGAATGAGCCTTCACGAATCAGACTGGAGGTGACCAGCCTACTGATTTTTGCTTCCTCTCCTCATTTCAATTCCAGGTCTGAAATTAGCTAACCAGGAGCAATCAGGGCAGTGATAATGGTGAACTTGATGAAAATAAACCTCCCACTCTTAAATATTTTCCAGCAATAATTGCTGGAAACTGAGCATGTGGATGTTAGGCAAGGATAAAATCACTCAGTTGTGATGTCTGCAAACATTCCGCTGACATTCACTGGCCAGAATCAATGTGAAGACTGGTCATAGGCAGTGTCCATGGAATTGCGTCCTAAAAAGGATCAGTGTCTTCAGAGGAGCAAGGGAGAAAATTGGCAAAGCAAAAAAAAGCTTTATAACAAGGTTATCAAAATGAAGGTGTACTTACATATTCCATCATGTTACTGGACTCACATTTCCTTTTACTTAACTTCCAGTGCAAACCAAGCTAATCCCAAAACAAGAAACACACATTTAGCTGAAAACAAATGAAACTTTCATTTTAAAAAATCCTAGTGCGAATGCTATATTAGGTAAGCCAAAGATATCAATTTCTGTAGTAAAACAAAAACAGAATTACCTGGAAAAACTCAGCAGGTCTGGCAGCATCGGCAGAGAAGAAAAGAGTTGACGTTTCGAGTCCTCATGACCCTTCGACAGAACAGTTCTGTCGAAGGGTCATGAGGACTCGAAACTTCAACTCTTTTCTTCTCCGCCGATGCTGCCAGACCTGCTGAGTTTTTCCAGGTAATTCTGTTTTTGTTTTGGATTTCCAGCATCCGCAGTTTTTTTGTTTTTAATTTCTGTAGTAATTTGATTACTTCTGTATATGAACATTAAAACAAAAAGCAGCTGCCTTTATCTGAAAGTATATCTATTCAGTCTCACTACTCACTCTTCTCTGCTACAAGTGGTGATTCAACTGGTATTGCTACCAGTCAATGGTGACAAGATTATTATTCCTCCTTCCTTGCACATTCAGCAAATAAAGGATTCAGGTGAAGAACACCTTTCGTTAACATAGCAACTTCAATGTTGGGAGCATCTTAAGATGCTTCAGAGATATATTAAGAGAAACAGATGAAATAATGGCTGGGATTTTCCTGACATGAGGCAAGTCCTGATGTAAGGACCCAACATGAGTCCTACATTCCCATGCAAGAGGGCAATGGGACTGTGGCTGCAGTCTTCCCGGCGGCTGCCAATTAAGATGTCCTCACAGGAAAGATGAAAATTTAATTTCTGTGCCAGGGCCAGGCAGGCGCTAGTGATTAGAGAGGTAACCCCTCCAGCAGTGATATTGGGGCCATAGGGTTGGCCAGTACCAGAGGGGCCTGGAATCTCTGGAAATTAAGGGTCCCCCCCCCTCCCCAAGACACTGTTGGGAAGCTGCCTCCACTGACTAGACAAGTGGCCATCAACTGGCCTTTAAATTATATAAATTGGTCACTCGCCTCAGGTCAGTGGTGACCGAGCTGCAGTGGTTCCTGGTAAAATGGCCTGCCAGGGAGACAGTGTCATGGGAACCCTCCTGATAACGTTTTCCTGTTGCTCCAATCTCCCAAACCACCTGATAAAAATCCCAGCCCATGGGATACAGATCAAAAAGATGACTTACAGCTATGTCAAAAAAAGATAGGTTTTTAGAAGGTTTGTGAAGGAGGGCAGACAAGTATAGAGATATTGGAGATTAGAGAGCAAGTTCTAGAGTATCGGTAGACAGCTAAAAATTTTGCCAAAGGTAGGACAAAGCAAGGTCAATTCACAGCAGATCAAAGTTGGAGGATTAAAAGATATGAAAGTGGAAGTTAGTCAGGAGGAGGTTACAAAAGTAGGATTAAGGCCATGGCAGAATATGTAATGAAATATATAAAATTGATTTATTGGGGAAAGATTTAAACGGGTGAGTGAGACAATGCTGGACAGAATATTAACAGTTGCACTTTGGATAAGCTGCAGTGCAAGGTCCAAGTGCGAACAATGGAAGTCCAGCAAAAAAGGCAGGAGGTAATTAAGTATGAAGGGTAAAGCTTAGATGAGGGCCCAGCATCAGGAAGAGATGAATCAAGGGCAGAGGCAGGTAATGCTACAGAGATTAATCTCTAATTACAAGCTATCTTGGTGATGAAAATAGTGAAACCTACTTCAGTGACAACTGAGCATGATCCAGAGGCTGCACATGGTTCAATTCAGCTTGAGCAAATGACATCAGTGTCTGGGATTAATGCCAATTGCCAAAAAAAAAGGCCTTAGTCTTCCTGAGGTTCAGCTGAAAGAAGCCATGATGTGTTCAAGATTTGATGGCAGATAGGCATCCAACAGCATGAAAATTATGCAGATAAGAGCAGTGGCAGAGGTAGAGGTGAAGCTGTTTGCATCAGCATATATACACACAATACATAGTAAAAATGATGGGAGGGGGTCATCAACAGTGTTATCAAGCAGCACTTGCTTAGCAGCAACCTGCTCACCAACGCTCAGTTTGGGTTCCGCCAGGGCCACTCAACTCCTGACCTCATTACAGCCTTGGTTTAAAAGTGGACAAAAGAGCTGAACACCAGAGCCAAGGGGGAGAGTGACTGCCCTTAATATCAAGGCAGCATTTGGCCAAGTGCGGCATCAAGGAGCCCTAGCAAAACTGGAGTCAATGAGAATTGGGGAAAACTCTCCACAGCTGCAGTCATACCTAGCACAAAGGACTGTGGTTGTTGGAAGTCTATCATTTCAGTCCCTGCAGAGAGACATTGCTTGCAGGATTTCCTCAGGGTGGTGTCCTAGGCCCAACCATTTTCAGTTGCTTCACCAATGACCGTCCTTCCATCATAAAGTCAGAAGTGAGATGTTAACTGATAACTGCACAATGTTCAGCACCATTTGTGACTCCTCAGATTCTGAAGCAGTCCACACCCAGGTCTTTCTGCACTTGGACAATATCCAGGCTTGGGCTGACAAGTGACAAGTGGCAAGTAACATTCGTGTCACACAAGTGCCAGGCAATGACCATCTCCAATGAGAGAAAGAATCTAACCATCACCCTTGACGAGCGAGTTAAAGACGAAAAGGAAGAAGTACGCAAACGATGGATGTCAGGTAGAAAATACAATGGCGAATCAGGCTGAACATAGAAGGGCCAGGAGGGTAAATGAAGAAACAAAAAAAAAAAAAATCAAGGAGTGAGCATGAAAAGAGGCTGGCAGCGAACATAAAAGGGAATCCCAAAGTCTTCTATGAGCATGTAAATAATAAAAAAGTGGTAAAATAAAGAGTAGGGTCAATTAGTGACAAAAAAGGGAACTTGCATGTGGAAGTTGGAGAAATAACGGAGGTACTGAATGAGTACTTTGCATCGGTCTTTACAAAGGAAGAAGGTGCTACCCAGGCTGGGGTGAGAGAGGAGGTAACTGGTATACTAGAACAGCTTACGATAGAGAGGAAGAAGGAGAGAGGTTTGGAAAAACTATCTTTGCTTAAAATAGATAAGGTGACCAGATGAAATGCATCCAAAGGGTACTGAGAGAAGAGAGAGAGTGGAAACTGCAGAGGCACTAGTGATGATCTTCTGGTCTTCGTTAGATACAGGAGAGGTGCCAGGAGACTGGAGAATTGTGAATGTTACTCCCTTATTCAAGAAGGGGTGCAAGGATAGAGCTGGCAGCTACAGATCAGTCAGTTTGACCTCAGTGATAGGGAAACTTGTGGAAATTACAGTATGGAATAAAATCAATAGTCATTTGGACAAGTGCAGGATAATTAGGAAAGCCAGCAGGGAGTCATTAAGGGAAAATCATGTTTAACTTTTTTTTTGAGCTTTTCAAGGAGGTAACAGAGAAGATTGATAATGGAAATGCTGTTGATGCAGTGTATATGGATTTTCAAAATGCATTTCATACAGTGCCACACTGACTTGGGCAAAATTCTAGGCCATGAAATAAAAGGGAAAGTAGGCACTTGGATAAGAAATTGGCTGAGTGACAGGAAACAGATAGTGGTAATAAATGAAACAAAAACAAAAAATAGCTGGAAAAACTCAGCAGGTCTGATAGCATCTGCGGAGAGGAATATTGTAGAGTCATACATACTCTAAACGTTAACAGTATTCTTCTCCGCAGATGCTGTCAGATCTGCTGAGTTTTTCCAGCTACTTTTGTTTTTGTTTCAGATTTCCAAAATCTGCAGTATTTTGCTTTTATTATAGTAGTAACAAATGGTTGTTTTTCAGTTTGGAGGAAGGTTTAGGGTGGAGGGCTGAAAAATATTAGAAGAAATTAACATAGAGAGAAGAGGTACTAGTGGGTTTAGCAGCCTTAAAAGTGGATAAATCCGCAGGCCCGGATGAGATGTATCCCAGGCTGTTGAGGGAGGCAAGGGAAGAGATATCATGGCTGTAACTTTCAAATCCTCTCTGGCCACAGGTGAGGTGCTAGAAGACTGCTAACATTGTCCCATTATTAAAAAAGGGAATAGACCAGGAAATTACTGGCCGGTCAGTCTAACCTCGGTGGTGGGGAAATTACTAGAAAGTATTCTGAGGGACAGAATATATCTGCACTTGGAGAGACATGGATTAATCAGGGATAGCATGGATTTGTTAAGGGAAGGTTGTGTTTGACAAATTTGATTGAATTTTTTGATTAGGTAACCAGGACTGTTGATGAGGGTAATGCATTTGATGTGGTCTACATGGACTTCAGCAAGGGGTCAGTGTTGGGACCCTTGCTCTTCTGGATATATTCACGACCTAGACTGTGGTGTGCAGGGCATGATTACAAAATTTGCAGATGATATGAAGATTGGAAATGTTGTCAATTGTGATGGGGATAATCTTGAAATTCAAAAGGACATGGACACGTTAGGCAGACATGTGGCAGATTAAGCTCAATGTAGAGAAGTGTGAGAAGAAAAGAGTTGACGTTTCGAGTCCTCATGACCCTTCAACAGAACTAGGTGAATCCAAGGAAGGGGTGAAATATAAGCTGGTTTAAGGTGTGTGTGTGTGTGTGTGTGTGTGTGTGTGTGTGTGTGTGTGTGTGTGTGTGTGTGTGTGTGTGTGTGTGTGTGTGTTGTGGGGGGGGGGTGGTTTGGGTGGGGGGAGAGAAGTGGAGGGGGGTGGTGTGGTTGTAGGGACAAACAAGCAGTGATAGAAGCAGATCATCAAAAGATGTTACAGACAACAGAACAAAAGAACACATAGGTGTTGAAGGTAGTGATATTATCTAAACGAATGTGCTAATTAAGAATGGATGGTAGGGCACTCAAGGTACAGCTCCAGTGGGGGTGGGGGGAGCATAAAAGATTTAAAAATATTTAAAAATAATGGAAATAGGTGGGAAAAGAAAAATCTATATAATATATTGGAAAAAACAAAAGGAAGGGGGAAGAAACAGAAAGGGGGTGGGGATGGAGGAGGGAGCTAAAGACCTAAAGTTGTTGAATTCAATATTCAGTCCGGAAGGCTGTAAAGTGCCTAGTTGGAAGATGAGGTGTTGTTCCTCCAGTTTGCGTTGGGCTTCACTGGAACAATGCAGCAAGCCAAGGACAGACATGTGGGCAAAAGAGCAGGGTGGAGTGGGTCATTCTTGCGGACATACCGCAGGTGTTCTGCAAAGCGGTCGCCCAGTTTACGTTTGGTCTCTCCAATGTACAGGAGACCGCATTGGGAGCAACGAATGCTGCAGACTAAGTTGGGGGAAATGCGGGGGAAATGCAAGTGAAATGATGCTTCACTTGAAAGGAGTGTTTGGGCCCTTGGACGGTGAGGAGAGAGGAAGTGAAGGGGCAGGTGTTACATCTTTTGCGTGGGCATGGGGTGGTGCCATAGGTGGGGGTTGAGGAGTAGGGGGTGATGGAGGAGTGAACCAGGGTGTCCCGGAGGGAACGATCCTTACGGAATGCCGACAGGGGGGTGAAGGGAAGATGTGTTTGGTGGTGGCATCATGCTGGAGTTGGCGGAAATGGCGGAGGATGATCCTTTGAATGTGGAGGCTGGTGGGGTGATAAGTGAGGACAAGGGGGACCCTATCATGTTTCTGGGAGGGAGGAGAAGGCGTGAGGGCGGATGCGCGGGAGATGGGCCGGACACGGTTGAGGGCCCTGTCAACGACCGTGGGTGGAAAACCTCGGTTAAGGAAGAAGGAGGACATGTCAGAGGAACTGTTTTTGAAGGTAGCATCATCGGAACAGATGTGACGGAGGCGAAGGAACTGAGAGAACGGGATGGAGTCCTTATAGGAAGCGGGGTGTGAGCAGCTGTAGTCGAGGTAGCTGTGGGAGTCGGTAGGTTTGTAATGGATATTGGTGGACAGTCTCTCACCAGAGATTGTGACAGAGATCAAGGAAGGGAAGGGAAGTGTCAGAGATGGACCACGTGAAAATGATGGAGGGGTGGAGATTGGAAGCATATATTATCTTAGGCTTTATTAATAGGAGCATTGAGTACAAGAGTAAGGAAGTCAAGTTGAATTTGTATAAGACACTAGTTAAACCTCATCTGGAGTACTGTGTCCAGTTCTGGGTGCCATACTTGAGGAAGTACATGAAGGTATTGGAGAGAGTACAGAGGAGATTCACAAGAATGATTCCAGGGATAAACAACTGTAGCTATGAGGATAGATGAGAGAAGTTGGGTCCCTTTTTCTTTGGAGAAAGGAAGGCTGGGAGGAGACTTGATAGATTAAAAGATCCTGAGGGGTATGGACAGGGTAAATAATGAGAAACTGTTCCCACTTAAGAGAACATCAAGAACTAGAGGGCACAGATTCAAAATAATTGTCAAAAGGATAAATGTGATGTGAGGAAAAATGCTTTCATTCAGATGATGGTTAGAGTCTGGAATAGACTTCCTCAAAAGGGCGGTGGAGGCAGGTTCGATTGAAATATTAAAAAGGGAATTAGATTGCTACCCAAAAATAATGTGCAAGGTTATGGAGTTAAGGCAGGGGAGTGGGACTTGGATGAAATGCTCTTTTAGAGAACCGGGGCAGATGCAATGGGCTGAATGGCCTCCTTCTGCACTGTAAAGATACTGTGATTCAATGGCATTACCATTGCTGAATCCTCCACTAACAACATCCTAGGGCATAGAATACCATTGACCAGAAACGGAACTGGATTAGCCATATAAATATGGCCGCTACAAGAGCAAGTCAGAGACTAGGAATCCTGTGGCAAGTAACTCAGAAAAAGTGACTCCTCAAAGATTGTGCACCATTTACAAGACACAGGTTAGGAACGTGATAGAATACTCTCCGCTTGCCTGGAAGAGTGCAGCCCCAACAACACCCAAGAAGCTTGACACAATCCAGGACAAAGCAGCCCACTTGATTGGCAACCCATCCATAAACATTCACTCCCTCCACTAGCAATGCATAGTGGCAGCAGTGTGTACCATCTACAAGATGCACTACAGCAATTCATCAAAGCTCCTTTGACAGCACTTCCCAACCTACGACTGCTACCATCTAAAAAGGACCAGGGCAGCAGATAGATGAGAACACCGCTCCCTGGAAGTTCCCCTCCAAGCCTCTCACCATCCTGACTTGGAAATATATCGCAATTCCTTCATTGTTGCTGGGTCAGCACTGTGGGTGTAACTACACCAGATGGGCTGTAGCTGTTCACCATCACCTTCTCAAGGGCATTTAGGGTTGGGCAATAAATGCTAGCTAGCCAGCGACCCACATCTCTCAAATCAATAACAAAAATACGCAGAAGCTGATTCAAAGCCCATGGATGATATTGCTGAGGGACCACATGTAGTTAAGGAAGATAAGGAAGCAAGAATCAATCCTTGGAGAAGGCTTGAGATGACTGTAAAGATGACAGCAATTGTTGGAAATACATTGGCTCCAGATAGACTGGAGTAGTTCCATGCAAAAGCAGTCTAATTAGAGGACAGTGAAGGAGAATGAAACCATCGCTATTTCAGAAAGGTGAAGTAGGGAAAATACGCCACAGTTTTGGTCATACAGGTTGTAATTTGAAACTTGAACTAGGGCAATTTCAATGCAGTGAGTGTGGCGAAGGCTGGGTTAGATAGATTCAAACAGGGCTTTGGGAGAGTTGACCATGCTGTTGAGCATTTTCATGTCAACATACTAAATATGTTGGCGTCGCTCTTAGTTGAGCTTTCATCATCTCTCTCCTAAAAATAATCCCACAATACAAGCATCTGTAACAAAGTTATTAATTTGCAATCAGGTTAGATAGAGGTAGTGATTGAATTCTCCCGTAAAGTAATGTAATAATTCTGAACCACATAACTTTGGCAATGTAGAAAATACAGAGAATAATACCTTGGACATTTAAATGAAAGATTCAAATCATGGCTTCCAAAAGGGAATTGGATAATCTTCTGAATGGAAAATATGTTCAGAGCTACAGGGAAAAAGCAGCGGAACTAGCTATGTTGCTTTTGCAGAGATCCAGCATTGGCACAACAGTCCAAATGGTTTTCTGTGCTATAACAACTGTTTGTATTCTCACAGGTCAAGGTATGGACATGTACAGTTACAAGCAAAATATTAGCGCCACCATGTGGACTTACTGCTTGAAAATTTCAATCAGTACAGTTTTTACCAATTCATAAAACAAATGACTATTTATGCACTTCATATATACAGAAACACTAATTTTCTCACCTTGTGGTACAATCTGTTGTTCTCCCATTCTAACAGCTTTTGTATTGATCTTCTAGTCTGAAAAACATTAAGTGAAAGATTTTCTCTTGACATTATACTTAAAAGTTTTTTTTTTAATTCATTCATGGGATGTGGGCTTCGTTGGCTGGGCCAGCACCTATTACCCATCCCTAGTTGCCCTTAAGATGTTGAGCTGCCATCCATGTGGTGTAGGTACACCCACACTGCTGTTAGGAAGGGAGTTCCAGGATTTTGACCCCCAAGGCAGCGAAGGAACAACAACATATCTCCAAGCCAGGATGGTGAGTAACTTGGAGGGGAACTTCCAGGTGGTGGTGTTCCCATCTACCTGCTGCCCTCATTCTTCTAAATGCTACTGGTTGTGGGTTTGGAAGGTGCTGTCTAAGAAGCCTTGGCATCTTGTAGTGGTACACACTGCTGCTCCTGTGCGTCGGTGGTGGAGGAAGTGAATGTTTGTAGATGTGGTGCCAATCAAGTGGACTGCATTGTCCTGGATAGTGTCAAGTTTCTTGACTGTTGTTGGAGATGCAATCATCCAGGCAAGTGGGGGAGTATTCCAGCACACTCTTCACTTATGCCTTGTTGATGGTGGACAAGCTTTGGGGAGTCAGGAGACGAGCTAGTCGCCGCAGCATTCCGATCCTCAAGCCTGCTCTTGTAGCCACAGTATTTATATGGCTTGTCCAGTTCAGTTTCTGGTCAATGGTAACCCCAGGATGTTGATAATGGGGGAATTCAATGATGGTAATGCCTTTGAACGTCAAGGGGCGATAGTCATTGCCTGGCATTCATGTGGCATTAATTTTGCTTGCCATTTGTCAGCCAAAGCCTGGATATTGTCCAGGTCTTGCTGCATTTGGACATGGACTGCTTCAATATGGGGTTGCGAATGGTGAACATTGTGCAATCATTATCAGCGATCATCCCCACTTCTGACCTTACGATGGAAGGAAGGTCATTGATGAAGCAGTTGAAGGTGGTTGGGCCTAGGATGCTACCTGCGGAACTCCTGCAGTGATGTCCTGGAATCATCTTCCTTTGTGCTAGGTATGACTCCAACAAGTGGAGAGTGTTTTCCTCGATGCCCATTGACTCCAGTTTTTATGGGGCTCCTTGATACCACGTTCGGTCAAATGCGGCCTTGATGTCAAGGGCATTCACACTCCCCCTCGGCTCTAGAGTTCAGCTCTTTTGTCCACGTTTGAACCAAGGCTGAAATGAGGTCAGGAGCTGAGTGGCCCTGGCGGAACCCAAACTGGGCGCCAGTGAGCAGGTTATTGCTAAGCAAGTGCCTCTTGATAGCACTGTTGATGAACCCTTCCATCACTTTACTGAGAGCAGACCGATAGGGTGGTAACTGGCTGTGTTGGATTTGCCCTGCTTTTTGTGTGCAGGACATACCTGAGCAACTTTCCACATTGTCAGGTAGACACTAGTAGCAAGGTATTTAATAAATCAGAAGATTTAGTGACGTGAAACATTTTATCACTTTGCATTTTGGACTTCTGACATTATAAAGGGTAGCCCATTACAAACTTCCCCAACTTTTACTTGCTTAATTAGAAACTTCTGAAGAGATGGGAGCAAGTTTACATAACAAAAAAAAATACCAAAGATTTAAGTTAAATTAATAAGATTTCATGACCCAGTTTTTAAAGAATTAAGAAACAACATTAAGTGGCAGGACACTTGAGTTCGCACCTCCACTATCCTATATTGGGGATTTCAGGAAAGCTATCAGGCAGGCATAAAGGTTTAAATGTTGCCTGTAGAGTGAGTTGCCCAATACACACCCTAGTGAAGAATTACAAAACAGCACTGCAAAAACATTTTCCTGTCATTCTTAGCAACAGATAAAAATGGATGCAAGCACTGTTATAACTTCTTCATTTGCAGTTCCCATATCTGATGCAGTTATCCAACAGCAATGAATTCAAGGCCATGAAAACTGGCGTTACCATTTGACTAAAAAAAATGGCAATTCTGCCACATAACATGGTCTGCTGGAAGGTCTTAAAAAACTTTCCAGACTCAGTGTAAAGAAATAGAAGTAACCAAACATTTTATTCCTAATACCATGCTGCACTAGGGGAAAACTGTGTGCAACTCTGCCAACACTTTAAATTATTAATAGATCAGGTGCTACCCCCCACCCCCCCCCCAAAAAAAAAACCTGATGCCAACATTAACGTCAGAGTATTTGATCCAGCAGCAAGAAGCTCTGCATAGGCTAATTATCATGACCAAAAGTCCACAAAGCCCAAAACAAGAAAAAAAAAGCCAATAGCAACAATGGGTAGTACCTTTTCTTGATTTGTTCTCGTGTAGAGAAGTTATTTAAAAAGTGTCGAGTGCAGGTTACTAGATTAGGCAAATACACAGATTTCCAGTTTCTTATTTATTTTTGACCCCTCTCTTTGGCTGTCTCTGTACTCCTAAAACATAGATTACTGCTAACTTCCTCATTTGCTCTGGAAAAGGTGTGTACTTTGGTCCAAAAATTTCTACTGTCTGTAGCCTCTTGCTTGCTTGCCTGAGCAATATCTGTGGTCACCTTGGACTCCTGAATTTACCGACTATTTTTGCTGAATTTGTTGCCAATGTGTGAAAAAACAACAAACGGGAGCAAAATGGAAATGTGATTAGGAAGGGAATCAGAAATTAAGGGGATAACAAGATGTTCAAACACTCCACAGTAGTTATTATTTAGAACTGTGCCAATGGGTAAGGACAAGAGAGAGGCTACTATTTGTGGAGAGAATTATATCATACTGGATAATAAGGCTTACTTGTGGGGGACCAGGAAATATTTCTGCAGAGCTTTCTCTCAGGAAATGTGTAAGCCAATAAGAGTGGACCCTAGTCTGTGGAAACTGTAAGCTTCATGGGGCAAATAATCTTCTCATTGTATGTTTTATGTTCTCAGCTATGCAGCCCGATTTTAAAAATCAATCCCTAATTGAACGTTTTGTGTCAAGTATTCATTCTATATCTAACTACATCTGCTCTGCCACTCGTGCATTTTAGCACTTTAAAATTACAGTATAGAAAAGCGGGATATATGGAAGATGCAGGCACAGAAGACTGGGTTGTTGGGCAGCAGAATTGTGCCAAGAATGAATGTTGGAGGTTACAGAGCCATGCCACTCTACTAAATTGCTAACTGGCTCTGGAAAACTGAAACTTGTGCATTGAGTCCATAAAAACAATTGGACACTCAGTACACTAACGTTATTTGATTTAACTTTTAATAAGTGAAAATCAGAGCTGCTGCAACTGAAAGTCCATGAAAAAATGTTGCTTTGAAAATCAAGTTCACATTGGCAACTGCATTCTTCAATAAAGTTCAAATCTTAATAATACTTTGCTGATTTGTAAAACTAAGCACATGAATGTACAATAATCAATTTACAAGCTTCAAATATGACAATTTAAATGTCAAATATTAGAATCCAAAGTTAAAGTTCATTGCAATTTTGAAAGTGTGTATATATTCTAAGAATTATAGCAAATATCATTGCACAGAGTGATTTTAAAACCAAAAAAATGGATGCTAATTACTTTTAAATACTCATTTATTTTCTTAAGTTGTCCTTTCTTTTTACGCAAGAGTGCAAATAAGCTCCACCCTCCTGTCCGTTATATTACATGCAGCAGGATCATTTAGGTACAGCAATTAAGGGCATCACACAGTTCACAGACCAAGATGGCTTTATGCAAAAAAAATTTCCAAATTCTGAAAATGGTTAAAAGTTCATGTTATCAGCTAAAATTACTTGGCATTGCAGTAGTGTGGTGGTCAGATTTACTTGCAATAATAATGCTAAATGTTAATAGGAAACATAACTCTTCCAATAGATTTTCTGAGCAAAAAAGAGTGCATCCTTGTAACTGATAGCTAATGCTGAAATGCATTTTGCCAAAGACAATCCTGGGGTTACTGGAATGAGATTCCTAAAGTGAAACAGGTGTTTCTGGCTGTCTCGTCAGCCTAGCTCATTTTGTAGTGACATCGCCTTAAGTGTCAGATGATTATGGTTTAAACCCCTACTCTAGACTTGATCTCACCATATTACTCTTGTGTAGCTATAAGGGAATGCTGCATTGTTAAATAAGACATCCTTCAGGTGACATGTTAAACTTTCACATCTGCCCTTCCTCAGTCAACACCAAATTAAAAAAATCAATTGATGTTTGTAGTATCTAATAGGGAGCAAAATGGCTACCACAATTGCCTATGTTAACAATAGTCACTGCACTTCAAAACAATTCATTGCATGCAAAAACATCCAAAAGGTTTGGAGGAATGTGCAGGGTAAATATAAGCATAAGTCTGTTTTCCTTTTCTTCAATAGCTTCCATGCAGGCCTTCTCTGGACAGGTATATCAGTCTGCCTGAAGATGTATATTATCTTTCACTTGGAAAATATTTGGTAATTTTTGTAACCTGCCTATTCGAGAAAAAAATACTTAAAATGTTATTCCCTCCTCCCCATTAAGAGTACCAACAGTGTACATGGTGGTCATGTAGCAGGTCCCTTGGTTATTTTGGTAGCAGCAAGGTAATGTGAAACAATACAAGGGTATTCTAAAATCCACAAGAGGTAGGTTGGTTTTTCCTCGTGCCTTTTCGAAAGTAAAGAGACCATCCCACCATACTAATTAATTTAATGCAATCCGCATTGGTTACTCATTCTTTAAAACAAAAAAAAATGAAAATCACAAATCTTTGCAATCATAAAAACTGAATTATATTTAACCCATTTTGTGGCAATTTTAAGTTTTACTTGAACAAGAAGTTAATATATTCTTAAGTATCCATTTAACAGAGGGAGAGAGAACTATGTCTCACTTTTCTCACACTCATTTGATGTTCTCCTGTGAATCAATTCACACAAATGCACTGATTATAGTGAGAACCAATGCTGAGAAACAAAGCTTGACAGTCACAAAGGTCCACTCTATAGGGTGACAAACTGAATGGAGGATGCCAGCAAGGTTAAAACATCAGGAAAGGAAGATAACATTCTAGATATAATGGGTTTTAAAAGCATGTACCATGAAAGTAGAAGAGAAGGCTGAGGGACGCAAGAGTTTGTATGGAATTAAGGATCTAAGAATTTGAATTGGAATATATGAGTGAGCAAAAGAATTTGGATTTCAGTAAACTGAGAAGCATTGCATATTTGGAGTTTAAGAGAAACAAGACACAAGGTCCAAAGGAATGGTCATCACAGTATTCATAAAACAGATACACAAGGTTGAATTGGGGAAGGGGTAGGAAGTGAGAAAGGATGAATAGAATGAAAAATTTAAAAACTAGCATTAAGAAAATTTTGCAGCATTTTCTCATTTTATTTTTGATCTCCATGTATTGCTCTTCCAAGTCTTTTGAAAAGAACATAATGCTGGTTTGGACAATAGGATACAAGATTTTAACATCTCAGTCAGATGAATGAAGAAAGCTCCAGCGCTTCTAGTTTTTAAAAATGAACTTTTCAATTTTGGTACAGTCTTACCAACTATGTCAAACCAGCTATATTCTAGTTTCTCAGCGTCACAAATACACAGCTTTAGGTGGCTAGATCCATCCTTTATTTTTCCCCACTTAGCACAGTGATTATGTCACACTACATGATACAGGATTTTGTGATGATGGAGGCGAGATGTCAGCTTCATAATGATTGAATGGTGGTATCTCTGCCAGTATTACTGTGGACAGTTGAGTCTGTGAAAAATAGGTGGTAGAAAATCAAATAGTCAACGTGTTTGTTTCTTCACCACCTAATACAGTGCCAGTCTGGAAGCCAAGTCCTGAAGAACTTGGCAGCTCCATCACTAGTAGTGCAAACTTAAAGTCCCTCAGAGCTTCCTGCTTCCTCTCAGTGACAATCAACACAGGAGAATGGGGATGGGGGATGGTGATCAGTAGCAGGTTCCTTGCTCCTAACTTACTTGATGCTATGAGACTTCATGGAGCTGTGTCAATACTGAAGATTTCCAGGACCACTCCCACCCAACTAGCAAGAATGTAAACAGGTTAGAGAATTGGGCAGGCAGAGGTCAGATGAAAATTAATGTTGAGAAATATGCAACACAATGGCAATATTTTAAAAAGATTAAAAGAGCAGAAAGACTAAGGGGTTCATATGCATAAATCTTTAAAAGTTGGAAGGCAAGTTCATTTGGTTATAGCTGATGCTGGGCTCCCCACACCCCAGCAGAAATGTCAGAGGTAAGCCCACCTCTGCTTAGCTGGCACACCCTGTTTTAATATTAAGTTAACGGCCCTTTAATTTGTATGAGCATTATTAGTAAAGTACAAATTAAAGCATTATTAATAAAACTCAAGATTGCTAAAGGGCATAGAGTACAAAAGCAAGGAGGTAATGCTTTAAAATGTAAAATCACTGAGCAGAGTTCAGTTAGACTCTGGTGTTGAGTTTTGGTACAAAAGAGATTTATCAAGAAGACGCTTTCTTTATGAGACATTAGAAAAACTGGGGTTCATTTTGAGAGGACAGGTTGAATAGAGCTGTAATGAGTGGTTTTGATAGAGAAAATATATTACCAGTGGGCAAGCCCATAAATTTACCACCAAATGAATGGAAAAAAGCTAGGAAACTACATTCTTTTTAAAAGGAGGGTTGCTAAAACTTGACCCTACCAGAAAATGAAAGCGGAGTCCATAATAGCTTTCAAGAGGAGAGAATAAATATTTGAAAAACAAAGACGATGGGCTGAATTTTACAAGCCACCCAGAGGCAGGAAAGCAAGAGGGACGACTCATAAATTAGGGCATTGTGCAATCTTGCCAGGACCCCTAGTGTCAATTGAATGCCACTCCCCACAGTTTTTGCCTCCCCAGTCAGCTTGGCCTCAGCAAGATCCCAGTTGTACCTGAATGCCCAGGTCCATCACTGAACGCCGCCACCTTGTCTACCTGAAGCAGCCACTGCTCCTGCTGGTGTGGGTATGCAGAGCTGCTGGCCACCAAGTGGCTGGCAGCTCTATGAGGTGGGATTTCCTCCTGGAGAGGGACTGAAGACCTGTCTCATACAAATTAAAGGGCCGTTAACCGAACATTAAAACAGGGCGTGCCAGCTAAGCAGGGGCAGGCTTCTCTCTGACATTTCCGCTAGGGTGTGGGGAGCCCAGCAACGGCTATAACCAACGTTTGGGCAAAGAAGTGGGTACAGGGCTAAAGGTACGGCTCTGTCAAAGGCCCACAGGCAACTATGGATCAAGTGGCCCATTCTCTAAAATTGACTGCACTGGAGTGCTCCTTTGGGCTGCATTAGAGTGCTTCAGTTGTAATTTGGCGAAAAAGGGAATTCGCTGAAGAGGGAGCCTTTCATTTTCGACCTTTGCTCAGTAAGAGTGGCAGCCTTGGTAAGTTGGACCTGGTAAGTATTTCTTCTGTCCTTAATAATTTTCTCTAAACTAGAGGAAGTAAGTCATGGCAAGGCAGCTTGGCCAAGTGGAAAGCTCCCACTGTGCTATGTGCGCAGTCAGACACTTTTAGTCACAAAGGTGACCATGTGTACAGAAAGTGTCTCCACTGCAGCTACTCAAAATCCACATTGTTTCGGAGCTGAAGCTGCGCCTGGAGTCACTATGGAGAATCCGCAAAGATGAGATCTTCATGGATAGCATGTACAGTGAGGTGGTCACAATACAGTAAAGAGTGCACAGGAAGAAAGGAAATGGAGCACCAGACAGAGTAAAAGCACTAGGCAGGTAGTTCATGAGTCCCCTGAATCCATCTCCCTCTCTAACAGATTTTCCATTTTGGATACTACTGGGGAAGAGCCAAGTCCGTGGCGCCATGAGTGACTCAGTTGCAAAGAGGGAGGGAGGGTGAGAAAAAAAAGAGGATGCGTAATAGTGATAGGGGATACTTACTAGCTTGCCCGTTGGTAATACCAAAACTACTCATTGCAGGTCTATTTGATCTGTCCTCTTGAAATGAGCCCCAGTTGCTCTTGTCCCTCAAAGAAAGCATCAGGGCAACAGATTAGACATTTCTGCGGCTGCAGACGTGACACCAGGATGGTATGTTGCCTGCCGGGTGCTAGGGTCAAGGATGTCACTGAGCAGATACAGGACATTCTGAAGGGGAGGGTGAATTGCCAAAGGTGGTGGTCTATATCGGCACCAATGACATAAGTAAAAAGAGGGACAAGGTCCTGAAAGCAGAATATAGGGAGCTAGGAAATAAATTAAAAAGCAGTACCTCAAAAAGTAGTAATCTCAGGATTACTCCCGGTGCCACATGCTAATGAGATCAGGAATAGGAGAACAGACCAGATGAATACATGGCTGGAGAGATGCTGTAGGCATTCCTGAGGCATTGGGACCAATTCCAGGGAAGGTGGGGCCTGTACAAACTGGACGGGTTGCACCCAACAGGACCGGGACCAATATCCTCACTGGGATATTTGCTTGCACCGTGGTGGGAGTATTTAAACTAGATTGGCAGGGGGTGGGAACCTGAGTGGGGAGATATAGAGGGAAACAGAGATAGGAATGAAAGACAGAAAAGTAGAAAGCAAAAGCGGAAGGCAGAGAAAACAAGGGCTAGCAGCAAATAGGGCCAAAGTACAAAAAAAAAGGTGTGCAAAAATATTAAAAAGACAAGTCTAAAGGCACTGTATCTGAATGCACGGAGCATTCACAACAAGGTAGACGAATTAGTTGTGCAAATAGCTGTAAATAGGTACGATACGATTGCGATAACAGAGACATGGTTGCAGGATGACCAAGGCTTGGAACTGAATATCCAAGGGTACCGATACTAAGGTCAGACAGGCAAAAAGAAAAGGAGGTGGCATGGTATTGTTGGTTAAGGGTGAAATCAGTGTGATAGTGGGCGAGGATATTGGCTCAGAAAATCTAGGTGTAGAAATCAGTCTGGGTGAAACTAAGAAGCAACAAGGGGCGGATAACGTAGGGGACGGCATTAAATAGGCAATTAAGAGATGCATGTAACAAGGGTGCTACAGTAATCATGGGTGACTTTAATTTACATATAGACTGGGCAAACCAAATTAGCAAAAATACTGTGGCGGATGAATTCCTGGAATGTACACGAGTATTTTAGACCAGAATGTCAAGGATCCAACTAGGGAACAGGCAATCCTACTTATTGGTAGTGTTCAATGAGAAGGGATTAATTAATAATCTTGTGTTGCCGAGTCCTTTAGGCAACAATGACCATAACATGATAGAATTATTCACTAGGATGGAGAGTGAAGTAGTCTGATCTGAAACTAGGGCCCTAAATCTAAACAAAGGAAACTATGAAGACGTGAGGCGTGAGTTGGCTAAGATAGATTGGGGAACTTCATTAAAAAGTATGACAGTGGATAGACAATGGCTAATATTTAAGGAATGAATGTATGCATTGCAACAGTTATACATTCCTTTCAGATGCAAAAACACAAAAGGGAAAGCAGCCCAACCATGGCTAACAAAAGAAATTAAGGATAGTATTAGACCCAAAGAGGAGTCATATTAAAAAAGTTGCTAGATAAACTAGCAAGCCTGAGGATTGGGAGCAGTTTAGAATTCAGCCAAGGAGTGCCAGGAGATTGATTAAGAGAGGGAAGAGAGAGCATGAGTGTAAACTTACAAGGAACATAAAAGTGGACAGTAAAAGCTTCTATGTAAAAATAAAAAGATAATTGAAGTGAAATGTAGGTCCTTTGCAGTCCAAAACAAGGTAATTTATATTGGAGAATAAAGAAATATTAGAGCAGCTACACAACTATTTGAATTCTGTCTTCACAGAAGAGGACACAAAACTTCACAGAAACATTAGGGAACCAAGGGTCTAGTGAGAAGGAGGAATTGAAGGAAATTAGTATTACTAAAACAATACTGCTGGAGAAATTAATGGGACTGAAAGCCAATAAATCACCAGGGCCTGATAATCTACATCCCAGGGTATTAAAATGAGGTGGCCATGGAAACAATGGATGCATTGGTTGTCATCTTCCAAAATTCTGTAGATTTTGGAACAGTCCCAGCAGTTTGGAGGGCAGCAAATGTAACCCAATATTTAAAAAAGGGAGGAAGAAGACAGTGAATTACAGACCGGTTAGCCTAAACTCAGTGGTAGGAAAAATGCTAGAGTCTATTATAAAGGATGTGATCACAGAACATTTAGAAAATATCAGGATTAGACAAAATCAACATGGATTTATGAAAGAGAGATCATGCTTGACAAACCTTTTGGAGCTTTTTGAGGACATAACTAGCAGAATAGATAAGAGAGAACCAGTGGATGTGGTGTATTTGGATTTTCAGAAAGCTTTTGATAAAGTCCCACATAAGAGGTTAGTATGCAAAATTAAAGAACATGGGATTGGGGTAGTATACTGGCGTGGATTGAGAATTGGTTGGCAGACAGGAAACAGTAGCAATAAACAGGTCTTTTTCAGAATGGCAGGCGGCGACTAGTGAGGTACCACAGGGATCAGTGCTTGGGGCCCCAGCTATTCACAATATACAATCAATGATTTGGATGAGGGAACCAAATTTAATAGTTTCTGACGACACAAAACATGGCGGAAATTTGAGCAGTGAAGAGGATGTAAAGAGGCTTCAAGGTGATTTAGATAGGTTTAATGAATGGGCAATTACATGGCAGATGCAGTATAATATGGATAAGTGTGAAGTTATCCACTTTGGTAGGAAAAACAGAATGACAAAGTATTATTTAAATGGTGATGGATTAGGAGATGTTGATGTACAAAGGGACCTGGATGTCCTTGTACACCAATCACTGAAAGCAAGTATGCCCATGCAGAAAGCATGCAGGTGCAGCAAGCAGTTAAGAAGGCAAATGGTATGTTGGTGTGCAATACGAAGGGGCGGGAGTACAGGAACAAGGATGTCTTACTGCAGCTGTACAGGGCCCTGGTGAGACCAAACCTGGAGTAGTGTGTGCAATTTTGGTCTCCTTACCAAAGAAAGGATATACTTGCCATAGCAGGAATGCAGCGATGGTTCACCAGACTGATTCCTGGAATGGCATGATTGTCATATGAGGAGAGAATAACCTGACTAACTCTTCATGAGTACAGAAGAATGAGCAGGGGGGGTGGTCTCGTTGAAATATATAAAATTTTGATAGGGATGGACAAACTGGATGCAGGGATGACGTTTCCTTTGGCTGAGGAGCCTAGAACAAGGAGTCACAGTCTCAGGATATGGGGCAGGCCATTTTAGGACTGAGATGAGGAGAAACATCTTCACTTAGAGGGTGGCGAACCTATGGAATTCTTTATCACAGAAGGCTGTGGAGGCCAAGTCACTGAATATATTTAAGAAGGAAATAGATAGATTTTTGGACTCTAAAGGCGGCAAGGGGTACGGGGAGAGAGCAGGAGTACAGTGTCGAGATAAAGGATCAGCCACGATCATACTGAATAGTGGAGCAGGTTCGAAGGGCCAAATGACCTACTCCTGCTCCTGTTTTCTATGTTTCTACATAAAATTCTGATTCAATAAAGCAACATATCTTGTAACTACTCCAGTAATCTATTAGTTTTGTTCCCCTTCCACCAGCACTAGTGATGAGCTAGCACCCAAATCAGTTACAAAGGATGGAGGCATGCGGCCAATTTAAATATTTAAGGAGCTGATCAGGGTTGATTTCAGGCCCATGGGCATTATGTTGGCGGCAGAGTTTACACATACCCCTCCCGCCCATATCATGGGTAGGCCACCAGTTGCCTGTGGCAACCCAGGAAGCCATCAAAACTGAAGGCTCATTGGCCCGTTGAAGGGGCTGCATGAAGGAAAAGCCATGTTCTGATGGCCAAAAGACTCCCCCAGATGGCCTCCTCTGCTGTTCTGAGGAACCTTCTGCTCTCTGCACCGTTTTTTTAAAAGAAATTTGCCCCTCTTGAAGGTACCTCCATTTTGAGGTGCTTTTGCAGTCCCCAATCTGCCTCAGTTAACTTCTCCCAGTGGGGCTGCCAGTAGCATGGGGAAATAGCATGCCATCCTTAATTGGACAGTGAGCCTGGAGGCAGCTAATTAAGAGGCCACTCCTGGTAAAAATTGCTGAATGGGTTCCACTGCCTGCAAGTGCAGGCTCAGGACCCCCATTTCATCTTGAAGTCCACAGTAAAATCCTGCCCAGGAGTCTCACTAAAGACACCTTGAAAACAATTAACTACATTCTAAAGTGATGATCTGGTCTTGACTCTGATAATCCTGACATAAGAAATAGGAGTAGGAGTAGACCATATGGCCCCTCAGGTTCGACATGTATGCCAAGCTCTAGCTCACCACCACTTTTCTTGACACCTCCAATGTCTCAGGTTTGACTTGTCTGACATCCAGTATTGGATGTGCAGACATCTCCACCAACTAAATATTGGGAAGACTGATGCCATTGTGCTGAATTATAAAAAAACAGGTTCCCCACCCCCAGCTAAAAGAATAATAATCACAGAGGAGCACCCCCACTTCAAACTCATCAGCGGATAAGCATTAAATCCAGCCCTTTGTCTTTGGTCCTCTCCACAAACTCCTTTCTCTGGTCATCATTTTCATTCCTCTCCCTGTCAACCATCTGAAGTTGAACCATTTGCACTCTTGGGTGTTGTGCTTGACCTTAAGAGTTTCAGACCACAGATCCACTCATCACCAAGATTCCCTATTTCCACCTCCATAACATCACCGAACTCCAACCCTGCCTCAGCTCATCTGTTGCTGAAAGCCTAATCCATGCCTTTTTTAACCTCTAGACTTGCCTATTCCTGTGCTCTCCTGGCTAGCTGAAAATATATGTATGTATAGCAAGGGGCTCAACTGTAATGCTTCATAATTTAATTGCCTATTGATACTTACCAAAGAGCACACATGAATAATGGCTGCTTGGGCAACATGTCCAAGGGTGACCACCACTTGCCGCACTTGTGTAACAGTAAAAAAATTAATGTCTTCATGAGAATGAGAAAGATGGTTAAAAAAATGATTTCAGGACTGGCTCTACTTTTATAGTTTGCAACAGCTACCATTAGTCCCATTTATTCTAAATGATGTATACATATGGTCTAATTTGTGGAGGATTAAAAATAAGTACTTACTCTTTTGTTAAGACAGATGACAGGCCACAGGCTGCAGCCCAAGGTGCAACAGCAACACAGACAACCACATAAAAGCCACTTCACATTGATGGGAAGATTTTTCTTTAAACATCCATTTACCCGACCAATACTCATCTTATACTCCTCCGGGGCCACCTAGAACAAAAGAAAGCAGCACACATAAAAATGTAGATATATGTAGCAAAGGCAGATTTCAAATCAAGTTAACAAATGAGTATTTGACAGAGGACTTTGAACCAATTTTAAGCATTGTGACATGAGATTAAACTGAAGAGGTGTGTGCGTGCGTGTGCATGCTAATGAATCCATTCACATACTGTGTATAAGGAAAACATCCACCACAAAAGTGAAATCAAATATCAATTTTAAAACTCAAATAGATAATTTGCTGGACATCACTGCAGATCAAATAACACCACAAAAGTAAACGAGGATTTGTGTTGTTCTCATTTCTACCAATAGTTTGAAGCTGTTGCTGTGAAATTAAAAGCAAAATAGCCCACGCAAAAATTGTATTAAAATGCCATCCTTATTCTTAATTTTGTCTACTTTCCCTTAACTTCAAAAAAGGTAGAAAGAAAATGTATACAGTGACAATCCTAATGTGATTTCCCTATCCTACATTTGGGTTACTGGACTCCAGTGGATCTTATTCTACAAAAATTTCAATTGTTTTATATTTACAATATTTGGTTTTAGGAATGCAAGGTCTTTTTTGTCTCTCTCTCTTTAAAATAAGAGACAGTTGTATGGATAATCATTAGCAATTTTTAAAAGCCAACCAAAATAGCTAGGAAGCCACTCATGAAGACCCAATGCCCCTGATATGCAAGGTTACTCAGTATTTACAAGCGGAACAGGCATATACAAATTTTCATTAAGTCAAAAACTGAAGAGGTTAATTATAAATGTTATTTTTGTATATTTGAGATAATATAGATTTTTATAATTAGGAAAGTATTTGTCAGCATGCATTTGAAGATTAAAAATGGTTTGCAACCTTTTTTAAAAATGTTAAAAAGTGTTATCAAACACTAAAATGTTAACATTGAAATACAGAGTGTACTACAGAGTAGCTGAAAAGCTTAACAGATGAGTAAAAATACTTCAAATAGAATCATTCAATTTTCTTCAATTGGTCTTTGAAGGGGAAAAATGCAAAGGCTCATTATTTTGCATTAATATTTCAATTAATGTACAGATATATATATTCTAATACCTTCTTGGTCAAAAAAGCCAATTTCAGATTATGGGCAAAATCACAGTTATATGATACACTTAAGATTGGTTTCAGTGGTGGCTTTATTTCAGCTGAGGCTTACAAGTTCTATAGCAAACATAAACCTGAAGGTTATTCAATAGCTATCATTTCAATACTTGCAGATAGCAGTTTATGGCTTCTGCATTAACAGAAAGCATATTCAAACATATTTCTTATCTTTTTTTGTATGACTTGTATAAGGCATCCCAACAGGGAGCATCGTTTTATGGTGTATTTGCAAATGTAATCAAATGTCAGAAGAAAACCTTTGAATCATAATTGCAAGCAAAATATATTTGTTGTAAATTATAACCCATGCATTGCCATAAAAAAATGCAAATGAGCATTCAGCTACTGGTCAGTAAGGTGTGCTTCCCACATTGCAAATGAGTCTTACTTCCTCTTAGCTTTATATTGGTCCTGCCAATAAAGCAGGGTTGTAACATTTTACGACAGGATGCAAAAACACTTCACAAACAGTGAAAAGACTGGCAAAGCCCAGCAGGCTAACCATGCCTCTTCAATCATAATAAGCAAGCCCTCTAATCTATCAACTGTCAGGTATAGTCACAATGCAACTCGTTCGTTTATTGCTTACACTTCTCTGCAATGCACAACCACCCTCTCCACAGGCTCATTCTTTGTTGCAGATTTAGAGTAGGAAGCTGGGGCTACATACTACACCACGAGTGACATTTGCACTGCACTTTCATGTGTGTGTGTGTATGTGTGTGTGTATGTAGCATTAAATGAAATTAGATCATAATCTGCAAAATTACTGTGCTTTAATTCTAGAAATTGGTAGAAATTACATTTGTGCTTGCAAGATCCTGTATTGATATAGTCTTACGGCCTGAAGCAACATTGCTCCACTCAAAATTTGTAAGAGGAACATCTTTTCCGAAAGGATACAATTTAAAAGAATACTAGTTATCACTTGCAATCAGGATAAGAAATTAGAATTAGCTGGCCTATTGCAATTATTTACTGACAGCTACATTTTTTAATTCATTGTAATAATGGCAACTTTATATATTGCTCCCTGACTACATTAAAACAATTAAATGAAGCTGTAAACTAATATGCAAAGTATATTTATAACACTCCTCTTCTTACTAAATTCAACCAAGCACATACATTAGATATATGTATACCTTTGGAAGCACCTTTCCCTCCCAGCTGCTCTGATATGGCAGGTATGTTCTCAGATGAAAAGTACTACTCCAGATTGTGTGTGTAAACATGAACTTAAAATCCGAGCTGTAATGAGCAACTTAACCAAGTAGCATTTGTGCAACGAAAGCTTCTTAGAATTACTCAATTCAGGGTTTCAATATACTTATTCTTACAATCTGCAAAGAAATAATTTCTGATCAGCTCCCTTCTCCCCATGCCCACTACACTGAAAGCAATTGAGCCAAGGAGGTATCAGGTGGAGAGGAAGGAAAAGGAAGAAAAAGAAAAAGGAAGAAGGATTTTAGAAAAACAAAAATAAATTATACAAAGAATTCTGATTCAAAAGTTAACTTCATAATTAATTAATTAAAATTTGTATTACACCTTGTTTCAATCATTAATGCAATACATAGTACAAAGATCAGGATATTTCAGAAGCTGTGTTTAATAATTATGGGGTACTTTAATCTTCATGTAGATTGGCCAAATCAAATTGGCAAAGGTAATCTGGAAGAGGAGTTTGTAGCAATGATTTTGCAATGGTTTCCTGGAACAAAAAGTGCAGAACCAATGAAGGACAAAGTTATTTCAGATCTAGTACTGTATTACTTAATAATTTCACAATAAAGACTCTCTGGGAAAAGTGATCATAATAATCTTAATTGGAGTTTAATTTTGAGAGTAACATACTCTAATCCAAACAAGAATCTTAAAACATAAACAATGGCAGTTTAATAGGTATGAGGGGAAAGCTGGATAAGGCTTATTGAATAAATAGACTGAAAGGTGTGGCAGTAAATAAAATAGGGCAAACATATAAAGTAATGATTCAAAAGGTAAACAAAAATACATTCCATTAATAAAAAAACCCAGTGAGAAAGATCCATCTATGGCTTACTAGCTAAGAATAACACTAGATTAAAAGCAGTTTACAATGTTGCAAAGAACTATTGGGAGTTTTAGAAAACAGCAAAGGACAACTAAAATGTTGACTGAGAGCGAGTATACTAGCCAGGAAAGTAAAAACCTTGTATGAGTTTTTGGAGGTGGATAGAAAGCAGATTACGTAAAGTAAACATTGGTCTCTTAAAAGCAGAGGCAGGTGCAATTATCATGGAGAATGGGGAAAGGGCAGAGACATTGAACAAATACTTTTTGTGTTTATCTTCAAAAGGAGAAGACACAAATTACATTCCAGAAATAGAGTAACTAAGGGGCTAATGACAGACATTTAAAATAATTAATAATTAATATTTGTGAAACTTGGGGAACTAAAGGCCAACAAATCCCCAGGCCTTCATCCTTGGTTCAGTTGCTGCAATCAAATAAGGTATACAAATGCATCCCTTTGAAGGGTCTAGAATACCAGCTGTATATTAGGAATTAAAGTAGGTTAGGAACAGTCTGGTCAGTAAATAATTAGCTATGGTTCAAATTACTTCATGTTAACCATCTGACCTTTGTAGAGTATATGCTGAATAAGCCTTGGGTGCCAATGTAAGCTATGCAGCAGGGACAGACCTAGTGAAAGAGGAAGGAGGAAAAGAAATTAAGTAGGATCCTAAGAAGGAAATTATCAGTTTGAGAACAACTCACCTTCCCTGTAAGCACTGAGGGAAATTCTGGATCAAATTTGTTGCTGAGGCCAAACCTTAGGAGAGAACATAAAAAAAATGAAGTGCTTGCTAATCAAGGAAAGTGACTTTATAGCAAAAGCTACTATGCAAGTATTCCCTTTTTGAGAAATATATATGCTGTAATGAGAAAAAGCCCTTTTTCACAAGCAAACCCTTAAGAGTTGATACTGAGGAAGATATTATTTCAAGCCATTCTGAAAGTCATATCTTTTTTGGACAGACTTGATTTCAGTAATATAATGTGCACATCACAGCTCCTTTAAAAAAGTCACTCAAATTATATTCGCCCATTTTTTAAAAAAAAAAAATCTTAAATGTTGGATGAAATCTTTTCAAAATCCTATGGATTTTCACAACTATAGAACACTTTTTGTGCAAGATCCAAGAAATTTTTCAGATTTACTTAAACATAAACACCATTAATCCATACCAAGTTATGGTGGTTACTTCCAAATGATGGTACTGTTTTCAAAACATGTGGCAGGTAGAGTACCAGAGAGCCAGCTAACTATCAAAGAGCACCTTGGTCCAATTTTTTAAAAACATTCTAAGGCCAATTTAATTAGTTTCAAACCAGCATTTTAATTTGGGACATTACTCCAAAAGGAACAGTAATTGCTCCTGATTGAGAATACCTGGTCTACTGCATAGTCATCAAAATAGCAATTCTGTGCAGATACTGTATTCTTTATGTCAAAACAATTTGTAGATGTTTCAAATATGAGAAAATAAAGCCTATGAAAGTTGTTCAATGCCACAGGAAGATTTCACATTACATAAAAGAAAAAAAAATATCAAGGGTGGAAAGGTGACATTTACTGCTTCACTTAAATAAAATCTTTTCCATCTCAGAATGGAGTGCACAAAAATACATAATATTAGTAAGGATCATAATTTTACTATAAACAGCAAGTTCAGCAATGTATCAAGTTACAAGAACTACTGGATAATAGAAACAAGATCTTCCAATCCAGTGTGTGGATTAGACTAGAATACAATGGAAGAGTATGCATACATTTTTACAACATAATAAAGAAGAGCAATTACATTGAAAGTCTTGTCCATCTTGGCAGTTATTAGGTTCCCAGGCTCTTGAAACCTCATCAGAAAGTTGCAGAGTGCCGCAAAAATTCAACTGTTTTCCCATTTTTTTAGGAATGGATTTAAACAAGCTGAACTTAGTAAAGCCTCAATACTGCATTGTCAATTGTTTAATAAGCAGCTGATGACTACTCTGCTTGGGGAAGGTACATCAGCCAATCTTGACACCTCTGTCCTTGCTGCCCCTCAGTAACATCAGAAAACAGGTCCTGCATGTTGCTGATGACATCCTGTTCTATTTCACCACCACCTCCCTTGACTCCTCCATTTCCTCCGATTTGTCACACTGCTTATCCAATAGCTAGGCCTGGAAGAGCAGAAATTTCCTTCAATTACATATTGGGAAGACCAAAGTCATTGTCTTCTTCATTCCTTAACCTCAGACTCCATCCCTTAGCATAGCCACTGTCTGAGGCTGAAACATACTATTTTTAAATTTAGGTATCCTATTTGACCCAGGGCTGAGCTTCTAACCCCATATTCCCTTCATCACCAGGCAGAAGTAATCTATCTTTGTAATATCACCATTTCTGCCTCAGCCGTCAGCTACTGAAATGCTTATCTAGGCCTTTGTGATCTCCAAACTTGATTATGGATGATAAGAGAGGCAAACAATTTCACTGCAGACATTCATGACTACATTCCATCAATGGTACTGCACATATCAGAAACTAATCCAATCTAGTATCACTCATTTCCTGGAAAAACTCAGCAGGTCTGGCAGCATCGGCGGAGAAGAAAAGAGTTGACGTTTCGAGTCCTCATGACCCTTCAACAGAACTATGTGAATCCAAGGAGAGGGGTGAAATATAAGCTGGTTTAAGGTGGGGGGTAGGGGGAGAGAAGTGGAGGAGGGTGGTGTGGTTGTAGGGACAAACAAGCAGTGATAGGAGCAGATCATCAAAAGATGTCACACACAAAAGAACACAGAGGTGTTGAAGTTGGTGATATTATCTAAACAAATGTGCTAATTAAGAATGGATGGTAGGGCACTCATGGTAAAGCTCGAGTGGGGGTGGGGGGAGCATAAAAGATTTAAAAATAATGGAAATAGGTGGGAAAAGAAAAATCTATATAAATTATTGGAAAAAACAAAAGGAAGGGGGAAGAAACAGAAAGGGGGTAGGGATGGAGGAGGGAGTTCAAGACCTAAAGTTTTTGAATTCAATATTCAGTAAAGTGCCTAGTCGGAAGATGAGGTGCTGTTCCTCCAGTTTGCATTGGGCTTCACTGGAACAATGCAGCAAGCCAAGGACAGACATGTGGGCAAGAGAGCATGGTGGAGTGTTAAAGTGGCAAGCGACAGGAAGGTTAGGGTCATTCTTGCGGACAGACCGCAGGTGTTCTGCAAAGCGGTCGCCCAGTTTACGTTGTAGAGGAGACCGCATTGGGAGCAACAAATAAAGTAGACTAAGTTGGGGGAAATGCAAGTGAAATGGTGCTTCACTTGAAAGGAGTGTTTGGGCCCTTGGACGGTGAAGAGAGAGGAAGTGAAGGGGCAAGTGTTACATTTTTTGCGTGGGCATGGGGAGGTGCCATAGGTGGGGGTTGAGGAGTAGGGGGTGATGCTGGAGTGGACCAGGGTGTCCCGGAGGGAACGATCCCTACGGAATGCCGACAGGGGGGGCAGTGAAGGGAAGATGTGAAGGGAAGATGTGTTTGGTGGTGGCATCATGCTGGAGTTGGCGGAAATGGCGGAGGATGATCCTTTGAATGCGGAGGCTGGTGGGGTGATAAGTGAGGCCAAGGGGGACCCTATCGTGTTTCTGGGAGGGAGGGGAAGGCGTGAGGGCGGATGTGCGGGAGATGGGCCAGACATGGTCGAGGGCCCTGTCAACCACCGTGGGTGGAAAACCTCGGTTTTTTGTTTTGCATTTCCAGCGCCGGTTTTTTGTTTTTATCACTTAAGTCCTGCTGTTTGCTCTCTCTCTCTCTCTCTCACACGCACACACACGCACGCACACACACGCACGCACACACACGCACACACACACACACACGCACACACACGCACACACACGCACACACACGCACACACACGCACACACACGCACACACACGCACACACACGCGCACACACGCGCACACACGCGCACACACGCGCACACACGCGCACACACGCGCACACACGCGCACACACACACACACACACACACACACACACACACAGAGTGGTGGAGGCGGCAAGAAAGACAGAATTCAAAAATACGCAAATAGTCCTTGAATTAAATGAAGAAAATTCTTCATTCTTCCCAATAAAAAGTTCAAATTACAAGCTTTCAAAAAAAATCACAAGCACGGAATTTGCAACAAATTCAGAGAAACTACACACCATAAAAAAAGTCACAAACTGCAATTTATTTGATGCCCAGATACTATTGGTTAAAATAAAAAAAACTACTAACTGGGGCAGAAAGGGACAATTGGTGTGACCTTCAGTATTTTCAGTAATGCCATTTTGGAATTAACATTTACAGTAACAAAGCTATCTTTTAAGAATATAAACTTACAGCAAAAATTGGATACTGCTGCCAACTAAAGCTAAAGGCAGGAATCTTAGAGGGACCTAAAAAACGTAAAAGCCTTAAAATGCAGTGGCCTCTACTCCCCCTTCTGTTTTGAGAATTATTGCAACAGTACCCTGTTAGATTCTGAAATATATACACAAGTTGACCTATAACTCTGAAGCTCAAGTTGCACTTTCCATTTCACCGGTAGCCAATGAGGGAATGTAAAAGTTATCCAAGTCTGTTTACTGGCTTTCAGGGATTACTCAATCTATTTCAGAATACTTTTATTGCTATGGTATAATAAATCTCTCCTCAATCACTAAACTGATTATTGACTGTATGTGTGCAAACAGGATATATTGTCTATCCTATAGTCAGCTTCTCCATGGCAAAGCAATATTCGATCAAGCCATCTGATCACCTTAGCAGCTGACAACTTGACACGCAGTCCACACTAATTGGAAGGATCAAAGGCATCTCAATTGGACAAGCTTGTCAATATCAGTTGTAGCAAGTACAAATTGATTTTGCAGCTCAGAGGATTGATACCATAACACAAGTAAATAATTACATGTTAAAAGCTTCTCAAATGAGAGCATTAAGTTCTTTATAACTACTGGAAATACAATACAATGCAAATGTCCAAGTAATAAATCATATGCGTAATTTCTCTCTTTTATAGAGGGGGGGGGCAAAGATATGAATTGTAATATTTTCCCTTCAGGCCCTTCATGTTCTTTAATCAAATTGCTTCCATGATTAATCAATATTGCTCTTCAAGCAGCTATCCTGAGCCATACTACAGCATCACGTTGAAACTCTGAATTAATTTCCCCTCCCCAGGAAGCTCAGAACTTAAACATAAAACAGTAAATGCTGGTAATGCACAGCAGGTGAGTCAGCGTCTGTGGAGAGATCCGTTGGGCGAGATAATGTCTTGGGTATGGATCCTTCTACAAAAATCCTCTCCAAAACAGTACAGCCAATGTCAGGAGACACAAATTTAATAATTCATCCACTATATTAAAGATCATCTTTTCAACTGTACACGAGATGTGTATTGCCCCCTCTTCCATTACAATTATTTATCTAAAAAAATTGACAGTTACATAGAAAGATCAGTTTTGTCAAAAGAAACAATATGATCTGAACAGAACCCACCTGCAAGTGCTTGCAGGTTATTTTGTTGTGGTATATTACAATTAATCCAGTCCCATCACAGAACTGATAAAGATGAGAAAGGCCTTTTGGCCCAACTTTGCTTATGCATCTCATGGGGCACTACATTCTTTTGCAAATTGGTATTTGAACCTCTTACTTACACTACTTTATCTCGAATTCCATTTCATATATTAACCATTGTGAAGAGTTTCCTGTTTTCAGCCCTAAATTTGCCTTTGTACTACTTTTAACCTATCTCCATCCCACTATCCTGCTTTAGTCTGAAATAGTTATCAGATCTATTTATGTTCACATTGCAGGCAATCATATATACCTCTGCAAGGTTGCCCCTCATTTGGCTCATTCCAAATCTGGCCTCTTGACAATCCCCAATTTCAATCGCTCCACCATTGGAGGCCGTGCCTTCAGCTAAAAAAAAAACTTGTATTTATGCATTGCCTTTAACATAATGAAACATCCCAAGGTCCTTCTCAGCAGCATAAAAATAAGAACATGACACCAAGGTGATATCAGGTCAGATGACTGAAAGTTTGTTCAAAGAGGTAGTAGCTTTAAAGGAAAGTGTCTTAGAGGAAGAGAGCAAGCCAGAGCAGAGGAAGAGGTGTCGGGAGGGAATTCCAGAGCTTCTAGCCTAGACAACTAAAGGCACAGCCATCACGAGTGGAGCAATTATAATTGAGAATGCAGAAGAGGCCAGAATTGGAGGAGCCCAGAGAGGGTTTAAGGTTGGAGGAGATTATAGAGACAGGGAGGGGCAAGGCCACTGAGGGGGGGGGGAATGGATTTGAAAACAAGGATGAGAATTTTAAAATCAAAGTCCTAAGCTGCCAAGTACCTTAGCTCAGGAATTTCCTTCATAAATCCCTCCACTTCATTGTCTCTCCTTCCTCCTTTATAACACTCCTTAAAAGCTACCTCTATCTTCCCCAATATCACCTTATGTAGTGAAGTATCATACTCTGTTCAACAACACTGTTGTCAAGCACCAAGGGACATTTTACGATGTTAAAGATACTTTATAAATGTAAGTTGTCATCTCCTTTCAAGTCTTTCCTTATAACTCAGGCCTCTGAAGCTATGCATCAATCTCACGTTTCTAATGAAAGGTCATGACCTTAAACGTTAACACTGTTTCTCTCTCTCCATAGATTCCACCAGATCAGAGTATTTCCAACATTTCCTGTTTCTCTATCGGTCTCGCATTCCTCTCCGAACAATCTCTAGATGTTCTCCCGTTTGTCAGTCCTCTTTGCGTAGAGTCCTTTGGGATAAGGACGACTTGCTTCCACTTTGGTTCAGTGGGTTCCGAGATGGCTGATAAGTCCAATGAGTGATCTGCAGCCTCTGCCACTTGTTGGACGGGCAGTGCTTGAAAGGTTGGCTCAATGAAATGTTTGGAGATTTGTACACTCCCTCCAACTTCATCTCTGCATGTTCCTGATGAAGCCTCTTGATTCTTTTGGTGCCATTCCAAATGAATCTTCTGCATTTTGGTGGTTCACAGGTCAGTGAATCCCATGAGTCAATGGGAATGTTTAACCTCTTCAAAAAAGGTGCTTTGAGCACATTCCTAAATCTCATTGAAATGTATAAAATTCTGATAGGGGTGGAGAGACTGGATGCAGTGATAATGCTTCCTCTGGCTGGGTGGATCTAAAATAAGGGGTCACCATCTCAGGACACAGGGTAGACCATTTTAGGACTGAGATGAGGAGAAACTTCTTCACTCAGAGGGTGGTGAATTTATGGAATTCTCAAGCACGGTGACGGTGAAGTCACTGAATATATTTGAGGAAATAAATTCCTGGACTCTAAAGGCGTCAAATGGTGTGGGGAGAGAGCGGGAGTACAGCGTTCAGATAGAGAATCAGTCATGATCATACTGAATGGTGGAGCAGGCTCAAAGGGCCGAATGGCCTGCTCCTATTTTCTATGTTTCTAAAACGTTTCTGCTATCCCCCTGGGAATCTTTTGCTGTGACTGAATTCAGCAGTTGCTTTGGGAGTCTGGTTTCAGACATTCGAATGACATGTCCTGTCCAGCAGAGCTGGTTTTGACTGATTAATGCTTTGATGCTGGGCATATTGAATTGGGACGTTGCTGTTGAACCATCTTTCTTGCCACTGGATTTGGAGGATCTTGCAAAGGCACCAGTGCTTTGGAGGTGCCAGCTGTAGGTTGTCCAAATCTCCTAATCAAATAAGAGCACAGATATCATTGCTACCTGGTTATCAGTGACAGAACTGAATGCAGCATCCAAACTGAGGTCACAACTTAAACATTCAATCCCTCCATCATTGACACACAGTGGCAGTGTGAACTATATACAAGATGCACTGCAGCAACTCACTGGCTCTGTCAACAGCTCCTTCCAAATCCATGACCTGTACCGTCTAGAAGGACGAGGGCAGATGATGTACCAGAACACCACCACCTGCAAGTCCCTCTCCAAGCCACACCCCACCCTGACTTGGAACTATATCACCGTTTCTTCACTTTCACTGGATCAAATTCCTGGAACTACCTTCCTAGAAGCACTGTGGATGTACTTGCACCAGATGGGCTGCAGCAGTTGAAGAAGGTGGCTCACCAACACCTTCTCAAGGACAATTAAGGATGGATAATAAACATTGGCCTTGCCAGCGATGCCCACATCCCATGAAAAAATAAAGGATTAAAATAGCATTCCGGTCCTCCCCAATTGCAGGAGGACTGAAGCGTAATGGTGGACATCACATGCTTGTTTTGACCATATAGTTCAGCATTCTAATTATTCTTTCAATTGCTGCTCTGCAGCAGTTGTACATGTGAAATATAGAGTTTACTAAAACTTTTTCAATTACATCATTAAACAACTTTGACACCAGTGTACTTATTCCAATTAAACATCATATGAAATTGTTCTGTCCAAATAAATATTTTATCTTATTCTATTGTTGCCGAGCTATCTTAACAAATGTGACTCCTAGTTTGCATTGGGTTTCTGCATCCAAATCATGAATCAAAGTTAAAAATAATAAGGGCCCCAATACTGATCTTGGGCTCCCAGCTCAGCTCTTCCCCCACCCTAAAGTAACTCTCTAAACTTACTCCCATCAACTGATTTCTTATCTGTTCCCAAGTTTCATCCCAAATTCCCAACACTAAATTTCCTGTAAAACTTTCTCAATTTTTTTTGGATGTCAAGGTACATTATATGAAATAGGTTTTAACATCTGTCATTGGTAAAATGCTAGTGTCCATTATTAAGGAAGCAATAGCAGGACATTTAAAAAACCTTAATGCAATCAATGTGGTTTTGTGAAAGGGAAATCATGTTTGACAAATTTGCTAGAGATTTTTGAGAATATAACAAGCAGAGTTGATAAAGGGGAACCAGTAGATGTAGTGTATTTGGATTTCCAGAAGGCATTCAATAAGGTGCCACAAGATAAAAGCTCACCTGATTGGGAGTAATGTATTAGCATGGATTGCAGATTGGTTAACACACAAAAGACAAAGTCGGGATTAACGGGTCTTATTCAGGTTGGAAAGACTTCACTAGTGGAGTGCCACAAGGATCAGTCCTAGGGCCTCAATTATTTACTAAGTATATTAATGATTTGGAGGAGGGGGCAGGGTATAATGTATCCAAATTTGCTACCAAAACAAAAATAGGTGGGAGGGCATGTTGTGATGAGGACATAAGGAATCTGCAAGTGGATATAGAAAGGTTGAGTAAGTGGGCAAAAACTTGGCAGATGGAGTTTAATGTAGGAAATTATGAGGTCTTGCACTTTGGAAGGATAAATCAAAAGGCAGATTATTTAAATGGAGAGAGATTCCAAAAAAAAAAGTGCAGCAGAGAGGAATCTGGGTGTTCTTGTACATGAAACACAAAAAAAAAGTTAACATGCAGGTGCAACAAGTAATTAAGGCAGCAAATGGAATTTTGGCCTGTATTGCTAGGGGGTTGGAGTTTAAAAATAGGGAAGTCTTGTTACAACTGTACAGAGTGTTGGTGAGGCCGTACCTGGAATACTGTGTAGAGCTTTGGTCCCCATACTCCAGAAAGGATATTCTGGCATTGGAGGCAGTTTAAAAGAGCTTAATTAGGCTGATTCCTGGGATGAAGGGGTTGACCTATCAAGAACAGCTAAACAGGTTAGGTCTTTATTCACTAGAGTTTAGAAGAATGAGGGGTGATCTAATTGAAATGTACAAGATTCTGAGGGGCTTGGCAGGGTAAATGATGAGAGGATGTTTCCACTAGCAGGGGAATCTCAAACTAAGGGACATAGTTACAGAATAAGGAGACACTCATTTAAAACTGAGATGCGAAGGAATTTTTCTCAGAGGGTAGTGTATGTCTGGAATTCTCTACCCTAGAGAATTGTGGAGGGTAGATCATTGAAAGTATTTAAAGAGGAGGTAGATAGATTTTTGAAATATCAGGGAGTTGATGGCTATGAGGAGCTGGTACGAAAGGAGGAGTTGAGGCTTTGGGCAGATCTTATTGAATGGCAGGGCAGACTTGAGGGGCTAAATCACCTACTCCTGCTATTTCTTGTGTTCTTATGTTCATAGGCTGCTTGGTATACACTTTGTCGTAGAAGGTGATCAGGCAGATTATTTCCCGTCTAAATCTCGAGTAGGCTGTTGAATTTATAGGGAATTCTCAAGTTCCCATTACTTTATCCAATAGCAAAGGAAGACTAAACAGCATTCAGCTACCCAACTTGTTTTCTCATTCTTTTTGGAAACGTGCCCACATTACTTCATTTTTCCCTTATGGGGGAAACTGATGAATCACATCATACAAATCTCAGTCCTCATCTCCCTTAGTGCTCTCGAATAAATACCATCCATCCATCCACAGGAATTTGCTTCTTGGAGCCATTTCAACCTGCCTGGTAATTCAAAATCATTAATATAACATTAATTCTACTTGGATTATTGCTATGTGAGGATGGTATTTTACCTTATATCTTCTTTAGTAAATGCTTGAAGTGTATAATTTATATAGTATACATTAAATATCTTATGCTCAACCTTGATCTCAGCCTCAATGGCATCTTTTGTAGCTTTTACCTCTACTCCACTTGCCCTTCTAGTATTCTGATATTTTTTGAACCAAACATCTTTTCCCCTCCAAATTCAATATTTTGATGTATATCCACTTGTTTTGTAATCATCTAGGAGGGCTGCTTCACAATTGTTTTTATAGGATTTAGAGTTTTTTTTTCCTTATGTTGCTAATCCATTTTATGTTGTATACGTAAACTATAAAACTTTACCGTAATGAAGTTAAGCATCCACACAATCATATCTGTGCCTACTCCTTGCTAGAGTATTTGAAACTAATCCCCTTGCCCTGCAGTCTCCTTACAGACTCATTTCATCCTCTGCCTGGTTCAAGAGTTTATCCATCTTTCCATTATTGTATTCCTCAACTACTGCCATTACTAAAGCTGTTGCTGCTCTGACAATGCTCCACATAAAAGAAATTTACCTCTTCCCTTATTCTCAGCAATTAAATTGATGGCCACTATCATTTGCTACCGTACTAGAGAAAAACAAAATCTGTCCCTATTCACCCTATTAAAACCCTTCATACTTCTGAAAACATTTATTAAATCTCTTCATCCTTCTCTGCTCCAGTGGAAATAGTCCCAACAATTTAGTCATTCCTCATAAATATGGTCGCTCGTCGTTCATAAATAATTGCTCACGTGGAGTGGAAATGCTGGTGCAGTTTGGCTGAGCCAATTGGCCTAGTTCCATGTTGTAACTTCTACATATGTATCTTTGCTCTAGGTTTGATAATCTTCGATATGCATTTATTGTACATGCTCAGTATTTTATCTTTAAAATGCGATTCATGTTCCTTTTAAAGAAGTCTGGTTCACTGAATTATAGAATCATACAACACAGGAGACCTTTCCGCCCATTATATCTGTGACAGAGTTCCATTCCTTTACTCTTTCCCCATTACCCTACAGATTTTTCCTTTAAGACTTTATCCAATTCCATTTTGAAAATTACAATTGAATCTGCTTCCACCACCCTTTCAGCCGATGCATTCCAGATGTTGCTGCATAATTTAAAAAACTTGAAAGTACCATGACTTCTTTTTCCTAAGCATCTCATTTAGCGTTATCAAGTCACAATACGCACAGCCTGTGGTAGCTTCTCTAACACAATGAGAATAATGCATGATTAATTCATATCCCAATTGGATACTCCCATTTTTTATATGATTGACTGATTTGAAGTAGCGATTTAGAGAAATCTTTTTTCCATGCACCATTTTCATTTCTTCATAGAAATAATGGTTTTCCATCATATGGACCTCACGTAACATACACAACATAATGGTCAACTTTGCCTTTACATATTAAAGATGTCCCAACCAATGTACAGTTGAAAGTTTTCACCACCTGTAGGATCAACATCTTGAATTTACATATAGAGCTACACAACCACCTTTTACGAAAATCTATATCTCTGTAGTTAATTTCAACAGATGTTCATCAGGGTCATGAGGCAGCAATTAGACATTGATACCTGTGGCTGAATTTCTCCCATTCCCTAATACAGGGGTTCCAAGACGAATTGCAACAGTTCCATCAACTGAGGCTATCAGCTAATGAAGCAAGCCAAGAACTGAACTTTGGAAATTGTTGATTTGTGGCTCAATTTCTCATTGGGTGATGTATTCAGTGACTCAATACTGCACCATGTGGTTTATTTATATACTTTAAGTACTAGCACTATGAGACATGGACATTTTCCGAAATGGTTTGAGACAGCTGCCTGAACAGGCGCGCTCAGGAAAAGCTTGCATATTTTACAGTTTGAGGAATATATTTGGAGATTCTTAAAAGAGCAGGAAAAAACCTTTCTAGCAGAATATATATATATATATATATATATATTTAAGTGCATAACGATCTATACCACATTCCCTCAAGTCCACCATTTAAGTGCCATATTCCCCAATAGAGTTGAATGTAAAAAACAGACCATGATATTATTATAATGCATGGAGAAAAGATTAACACTAATAAACAAATCAAGCCAATTGCATTACACTGCAACATTGTATTAAGATTCCAACTTAAGGGTATTTTCTGCTTTGACAAGTTTACAATGAGAAATTGCCTGTCCTAAGAACAAGAGGGCACTCAGTAGAGCACATATCTTCGCCATGCTGTGTTAATTTTATTACGATTGAGCAGTCCTTCCTTGAGGTTTATCGCCATCTTGTTTATGCTTTAACTACAAAACTGAAAAACAATCTTTTTAGCAAGAGCTTCCATCTCACTGAAGAAGCTTCAGGCCAATCTACATCTAACAACCTGTTCTGAAAACTCTGCTCACATTTTGAAACTATGACAAATTCCACTATAGCAGCAGAGACAATCCACAACATTCTAAAAAAAAATCAATTTGCCCCATCTCCCAGTGTTAACAGATCCTTTAAAAAAAAAATCAGGATCCAAGTCTGCAGCTTATCCAAGAAAAAAAATTCAGTTCTTCCTTGGTCATACTCTCCTAGCTGTGCACCAGGTTTTGTTAAAATCAGTCTGCCAGCTTTTGAGATATCTTGTTTACAGCCAAATAGAGTAACAAACGGGGCAAAAACATTACCTCCACCCACCTTCAGCAGCAGAGGCAAAAATGATTCAGATCTCCAGCATCTGCAGTAAAAACACCAATGCTAGAAAAATTCAGCAAGTCTGGCAGTGTTGTGGAAAGAGAAATGAAATTAACATTTCAGATTGATGACCTATCATTAAAACTGAAACATAAAAAAATTGTTCACAGGATGTGGGAGTTGCAGACTTATCCTGAGTTGCCATTGAGAAGGTGTGGTGAGCCGCCTTCTTGAACTGCTGACTTCTGGGTATTGTAGGTACACCCACATTATTGCTGTTAAGTAGAGAGTTTCAGGACTGTGACCCAGCAATGACGAAGGAACTGCAACACCAGGATGATTATGACTTGGAGGGGAACTTGCAAGTGGTGATATTCCCATGTCCTGGTTCTTCTAGATGACAGAGCGTATAAGTTTGGAAGGTGCTGTCAAAGGAGCCTTGGCGAGTTGCTACAGTGCATCTTGTATATAATACACACTGCTGCCACTGCACCCAGTGGTGTAGGGTGATGCTGCCAGACCTGTGAATATTTGCAGCATTTTCTGATGTTGAAACTGCACATCCCTAGTGTGAGATTCTCCATTCAGTAATTTTAATGCTTGTGAAATTGAGGGTCGAGGTTGTGCAATTACCCCAAAGTGTGCTCCACAAGCATCAAAACAGTAAATTTTCTCTATACCTTTTCTTCACTTCATTCACAGGAAATAGGTGTCACTATGCCTACCCCTAAGTTAGTCTTGAGAAGGTGGTTGTGAGCCATTTGCCTGAATATAACTGAGTGACTTGCAAGACCATTTCACACAGTAGTTAAGAATCACCCACACTGCTGTGGGTCTGGAGTCACATGTAGTCCAGACCAGGTAAGGATGGCAGATTTCCTTCCCTAAAGTAAATTTGTGTACCAAATGGGTTTTTACAACAATTTAGTGGTTTGTGGTTACCATTACTGAAACTAGCTTTTTATTCCATATTTCATTCATTAAATTTAAAACACCCTAGCAGTCATGTTGGGGTTTGAACTCATGTCATCAGATCAATCGCCAAGGTTTCTGGATTACTAGTAGCTGAACTGAACTGTCCTAGTAGGCTACTGGACCCCAATAGTATTTGTATACCCCAACTTTTAACAACCATAATAGGCAAGCATTGAGATAGCAAACTACAGTGACCTGCAAAATTCCTCTCCTGCATTAATACACTACTATATAAATGCTCACTCCAAAAGTAATTGCAACCAGTGTCTTTATTTGGAAAATATCTGCCCTATTACTCTTCTCTAAGTTTCATAGCATCTTTAAGATTACATGTTTAATTTGACGAATTATACTGACAACAAACATTTTCTTCAGAATGTATTCCCGAAACAGAGCGGTGAACTAAACGCATAAAAATCAATGCAGACATTGCCTATACATTTTTACTTCAAAGGGGAGGAGTATTCAAAGCCGACGTTGCGACCAAGCAGGGTTGCAACAGAGCTAAAACTGCATAGGTAGTTACGAGAAATACAAGTAGCAATACAATAGTAGCAAATACAATAGCATTACAAGTTTCATGATTTTAGGACCATCTCAAGCCCAACTAATCACATTAATTTTGGTATAAAAAGTGACACATTTAAATGCCATCACACGCTCAAAAGGTAAACAATTCCATTTGTTTGAATGGGCTCACAATCAAACCGTCCAGATTATATAAATCTCACTAATCACCGTTTCTTACATGTGACAGATTGCCGATCTTTCAAGAACAGCGTAACAACTGCTATTATAAAGATGACCATTGCAATTAATTCTTGAAAACGGGATTAAACAACAAAGTGGGGACATTGGGCAGTTTTAAAATCAGATCAGCTTTTCTGGTTAAACCTACAGATCACAGAGGCTGGATGCAGACTGCAACAAGAGCGGATAACATACACCAGCACTAATCCCTTTCAGGTACAATTGCCTGCCAGTTCACTTTTTCTCTTTTCCTTAACAATGTTTCCGCGTCCCTTCGCCTGGTTACGACCGCATCATGCATGCTCGGCCGTTGTCAGCAAAGGCCGGAAACCGGACTAGGGCCGACTCTGAGCAAGCCTCCCGGCGGATAGAACAAGCTGGGGGGGATCAACTCTCCACCCAATCCGCTCCTACTGTGTCCCAACTTACACTGTTATATGCCCAGCCCCTCGCACCACCACGGGGTCAGGAGTATATCGGATCAAATGTTCGTCCATCACCACCCGCTCGTCCTCCTCGTCCAGCTCATATATAGTGTCGAAGTCGGCCATGTTACTGCTGAGGGGCACGAGCCGTCCCCGCGCCTGCGCATGCGCGCACCCAGGCCCCGCTGACGTCACAAGCAGCCTCTGCTGTTTGACGGCCACGTGCCGAATCGCAGGAGCAGCAACAGGAGCAAGGCGGGGGCGAGAGTGGGGGAGATTGGGAGAGACAGGGAGATGGTGGGAGCGAATGGGAAAGAGTGGGGGAGGATGATAGTGACTGGGAAGGAGTGGGAGAGACTGAGAGAGCGTGGGAAAGACTGGGAGAGGGTGGGCGAGACTGGAAAGGGTAGAAGAGGAGGGAGAGGTTGGGAAAGCATGGGAGAAGCTGGGAATGGGTTTGAGACTTAGAATGGGTGGGAAAGGCTGGGAGAGGGTAGAAGAGACTGGGACAGGGTGGGAGAGGCAGAAAGAGGGTGGGACAGACTGATAGAGGGTGGAAGAAGTTGGGAGAGGGTGGGAGAAAGTGGTAGAGCTTCAGAAAGGATGGGAGAGACGAAGAGGATGGGTGAGAGTATGAGAGTCTGGGAAAGGATGGGAGAGGGTGGGAAAGGATGGGGGAAGATGGGAGAGGCTTGGAGAGGATGGGAGAGACTGGGAATGACTGGAAGAGGGGAGAGGTTGGGAAAGGATGGGGGAAGCTGGGAGAGATTGGAAAAAGCTGGGAGAGAGCTGGGAAAGACAGGCACTGACTGGAAAAGGATGGACAAGGCTGGGAAACACTCGGCATTACTGGAAAAGGCTGAACAAGGATTCAAAGACTTTGCATGACTGGGCAAGATGGAGAAAGACTGGGTGTAATTGTGAAAGGCTGAGAATGTCAGAGACTGTGAAAGAATAGGGAAAGCTGGAAAAGACTGGGCAAGGCCAGGAAAGACAATGGAAGGCTGGAAAATGCCTGGAAAGGATAAACGAGGCCGGACAAGGCCATGGATAGCTGGGGAAGGCTGAGCAAAGCTGGGAAAAACTGGGAAAGACAGGGATGGACTGGGAAAGGGTGAGCAAGCCTGGACGAGGCTGAATAACCTTGCGCAAAGCTGGGAAAACATGTGGAATGCTAGGCAACACTGTGAAACCCTGGGCAAGGCTAGGTAAGGCTTGGAAAGCCTGGGCAAGGCTGGGGAAACCTTGGAATGACATGCTACCCATTGGCACACAGTTTCACAGCAGCGCTTTTGCAACACTTGCAAAGGACTTGCTTATTTAGAAGTTTCGCTCAATGGTATTTTACCCAAGAATCTTGCAGGAGACTGGGAATTTAATTTATTCTGGTAGTCCACATTGGCATAACATTCCTTTGCTTGCTAATTAAGGCAGTCACACAAAACATAATCATCCATATTTCACATAAATAATTACCAAATACACAACCAAAGGTAAATAATATCCCTAGAGAGGAAATTTCTGCGGCATTGGCTATTGACATAGTACCACTGAGTATTGGTGTGGTCTCCCAAAACCGAAAGCAAGCAGCACCCATGTTTAGTAAGTTAAATCTGATCAACCGCAGTCATTTCAGTACAGGATCAACAACAAGAAAAGTAATATAATGGAGTAAGGTGGAAGGCTGTAAGAGTAGCAGCAATTTAATAAGAGACAGGCTAACAAGAATTTTCTATTGGAGAACGGACGGGAAAGTGAAGTTGAGGCAGAATTAGCCATGATCACATTAAATGACAGAGCAGACTTGAGGGACTGTGTGGTCTATTCCGGCTCCTATCTTTTATGTCCTTAATTTAGTAGAGGAGTATTTGTCGATCATCCGATATATTGCAAATAAAGCAGATGGTGCATTTCTCTATGCGAAAATTAATTTGGACTTTCAGAAAACAACGCACAAGCATTCTAATTAAACTTGTATCCATGGTAGAACAAGGAGAAAGATTGTATCAAAACAGGAATTACAGATTGTAACATCTGAGGAGTCCATACTTAGAAGTTTCTGTTGGCCTGTTACTTTAAGGTCCTTGATCTAAATAAGCAAATCCAGGTAAATGTAACTACTTATAAATTGCTGGAGTCAATCAGAGGGCAGCTGTGCAAAAGCTAAATACTGCAGATGCTGGAAATCTGGGATAAAAATTAAAAATACTGGAAATACTTGGGAGATTAGGTAGCATCTGTGAAGAGAAACAGAGTTAGTGATTCAGTCATTCTTTCATCAGAACTGGAAAGAATTGCAAATGTGCAATGAGAAGGGGTTAATTAATAACCTTGTTGTGCTGAGTCCTTTAGGCAACAGTGACCATAACATGATAGAATTCTTCATTAGGAAGGAAAGTGAAGCAGTCCAACCTGAAACTAGGGTCCTAAATATAAACAAAGGAAACTATGAAGGAATGAGGTGTGAGTGGCTAAGATAGATTGGGGAACTTCATTAAAAGGCAATGGATAATATTTAAGGAACGAACTCATGCATTGCAACAGTTATACATTCCTTTCTGGTGCAAAAACACAACAGGAAAAGTGGCCCAACATGGCTAACATAAGAAATTGAGGATAGTATTAGATCCAAAGAGGAGTCATATAAAGTTGCTAGATAAAGTAGCAAGCCTGGGAGCAGTTTAGAATTCAGCAAAGGCAGACCAGAGATTGATTAAGAGGGAAAAAATAGAGTATGAAAGTAAACATGCAAGGAACATAAAAGCAAACTGTAAAAGCTTCTAAAAGTATATAAAAAGAAAAATATTAGTAAAGACAAAAGTAGGCCCCTTACAGTCCAAAATTGGAGAATTTATAGTAGGGAACAAGGGAGTGGCCGAGCACAAATAACTTCACAAAAATACTTGGGAACCAAGGCTCTAGTGAGAAGGAGGAATTGAAGGAAATTAGTATTACTAAAACAATAGTCCTGGAGAAATTAATGGAACTGAAAGCCAATAAATCCCCAGGACCTGATAATCTACATCCCAGGGTACTAAAGGAGTTGGCCATGGAAATAGTGGATGCATTAGTTGTCACCTTCAAAAATTCTGTAGATTCTGGAACAATCCCAGCAGATTGGAGGGTGACAAATGTAACCCTACTATTTAAAAAAGGAGGGATGGAGAAAACAGTGAATTACTGATTAGTTAGCCTAACCTCAGTAATAGGAAAAATTCTAGGGTCTATTATAAAGGATGTGATTAGAAAATATCAACAGGATTAAACAAAGTCAACATGGATTTATGAAAGGGAAGTCATGTTTGACAAACCTACTGGAGTTTTTTGAGTGCAGAACAGATAAGGAAGAACCAGTGGATGTGGTGTATTTGGATTTTCAGAAAGCTTTTTATGAAGCCCCACATAAGAGGTTAGTGTGTAAAATTAAAGCATATGGGATTGGGGGTAACATATTGGAAAGATTGAGAATTGATTAACAGCCAGGACACAGAGAGTAGGAATAAATGTGTCTTTTTCGGAGCGGTAGGTGGTGACTAGTAGGGTATCACAGGGATCAGGGCTTGGGTCCCAGCTATTCACAATATATTTCAATGATTTCAATGAGGGAACCAAATGTAATATTTCCAAGTTTGCTGACAACACAAAACTTGGTGGAAATGTGAATGGTGAGGAGAGTGTTGAGGCTTCAAGACGATTTAGACAGGTTGAATGAGTGGGCAAATACATGGCAGATGCAGTATGACATGGATAAGTGTGAAGGTATCCACTTTAGTAGGAAAAACAGAATGGCAGATTGTTATTTAAATAGTGATAGATTGGGAAATGATGTACAAAGGGACTTGGGTGTCCTTGTACACCAATCACTGAAAGCAAGCATGTAAGGTCAGCAAGTAATTAAGGCAGCAAATGGTTTGTTGACCTTCATTGCAAGAGGGCTTGAGTACAGGAGCAAGGATATCTTACTGCAGCTGTACAGGGCCTTGGCGAGACCACAACTGGAGCATTGTGTGCTGTTTTGGTCTCCATACCTAAGAAAGGATATACTTGACATAGAGGGAGTGTAGCGATGGTTCACCAGACTGATTCTTGGCAGTTAAAGGCAAAATACCGCGGGTGCTGGAAATCTGAAACAAAAACAAAAAATGCTGGAAAAACTCAGCAGGTCTGACAGTATCTGTGGAGAGAAGGACAGAGTTAACATTTCCAGTCCATATGACTCTTCATTGAAGAAGAGTCATATGGACTTGAAACGTTAATTCTGTCTTTCTCTGCACAGATGCTTTGAGACCTGCTGAGCTTTTCCAGCATTTTTTGTTTTTGATTCTCGGCAGAATTGTTCTATGAGGAGAGATTGGGCTGACTAGGCCTGTATTTACTGGTGTTCTGAAGGATGAGAGGGGATCTCATTGAAACGTATAAAATTCTGACAGGGATGGACAAACTGGATGCAGGGATGATGTTTCCTGTAGCTGGGGGGGGGGAGGGGGTGTCGAGAGGAGGGGTTCTCAGGATATTGTGTAGACCATTTAGGACTGAGATGAGGAGTAACCTCTTCACTCAGAGGGTATTGCACCTATGGGATCCTCTACCACAGAAGGCTGTGGAGGCCAAATCTCTGAATACATTTAAGAAGGAAATAGATAGATTTCTGGACTCTAAAGGCATCAAAGTGTATGGAGAGAGCAGGTGTATGGCGTTGAGGTAGAGGATCAGCCATGATCATATTGAATGACAGAGCAGGCTCAAAGGGCTGAATGACCTACTGCTATTTTCTATGTTTCTATGTTAAGCAAATGCAGAAGCAGGGAAAGTGGGTGGAGAGAAGAAAAGATCAAAAGAGAAGGCCTGGGTGTAGGGGAGGAAGGCAAGAGTGATTAAATAACAAAAGGGATGAGAGCGCAAGGCTAACAAGAGTGGTAATGAAATAAGAAAAGGAATAAAAGATGCATCCAGAGGAACTGAAAATGAGAAAAGCAGAAATATTACCAGCAATTTTGGCAGAGAAGAAAAACTGGGAGCCGTGCTTATAATCTGAAATTGTTGCATTCAATGTTTAGTGTGAAAGGCTATAAAGTGCTTAATTGAAAGATGTGGTGCTGTTCTTCGAAATTCCTTTGAGAGCAGTTGTAACTTTAAACTTCAGACCCAAGTCAATGACTGACTCATTTTAAAGATGGCTTTCTATGAAATGATTTGGTAACATGAGAGAAGAGCTGGGAGCCAACTGATGCCTTTCCATTTTGAATGTTTGAAAAAAAGCCAGTTGCCCCATCAGCTCTTTATGAGCACTGGACGTTTCATCAGCAGCTAGAGGTATGCAGCCAGAGCTCTGCACATGTATCAAATACATGCACAACAAGCAACTTGCAATTTGCAACAACTTGCATTTATACAGCAGAACTCACTTTGCCTGAGCAGAGAACAGTGCAAACAATATAACTCCTCCCGTTATGTGCTCACACCATTCCACAATTGTTACCTGGGTTGAACTGATAGGTACAGTTTAGCTTTGTAAATAGCATAGACTTTGTAAGATGAATTTAAGACAAATTAAAGCTCTTAATGCCTTTATTAAAATCGCATAACATATTTGATCCTCCCTTAAGGATGATCAGCATCAATTCACCCATTTAATGCATCTGATTTCCAAGTTGATGATTAACTTTTACATTCCTTTTCCTCACCTATGATTAGAAACATGCAAAACCTATTTTTGTGATGCCTAATTCAGACTTAAAGTATAAATTAAATTGACAAAGCAGGCCATTTAACACACTCAAACCTACCAAACTAATAATTTCTCTTTATAGAAACCATAAAACTAACCAATATGAACTTACCTAAAAGTAGAACAGTGTTACTTTATAGTATTATTGTTATTTTACACAAAGTTTATTTTTTAAACATAATTTTACAGGCAAAATTCAAATCATACCAAAGATTGCATTGAATGAATATTTATCCTGAGTTGCGTCCTCATTTCAAGCACTTTCCAGACTTTTAAACTAAAAGCAATTAATCTGGGCATCTACCATAATGGGCTGCCAATGCGCAGACGGAGGGAATGCGAAAAATGAATAATGGCTGATGACAGAAAAATGAAAGTCGAAAGCAACCTAAATCACTGACTTCCTGCATGCCCACATATGCATAACTGTGTTTGTTTTCTTTATGCAAATGGAACATTTTTGAGTCACATCTTTGACATTTTGCAGAATAATTACTAGTTCAGAAGCTGAATCATAATTCCCATTATCGAGCAAGTTTAGAACAACATATAATATGTAATGAATTTTCAAAGACATACATAAAGAAAACATGCATTTAGAGTGCATTTCACAATGGCAGGACATCCCAAAGCACTTAATAACTTTGAATTAACTGCAGGGCATCATCTGCCCGGAACTGTGCAACCTATCGGGACATACGTAATTGAAATCAAGAAGGATCCATACATGTTTGTAAATTATATCTTAACAAAACTCTTATTATTTTATAAGGGAGCTTCCCCACCTGGCCTATAGTAGCACAGAGCACCTAAAGCATAGGAATCACCAGATCCTGGTTTCAATTCCCAAGAGTTCAGTTGGATGATCTAAGATGGTCAACAGTTAGGTTTCCACAATAGGCCAAGGTGGTTTGAAATGAGCACTTGTGGTTCAAAAGGTGGAAATCATCCACAGTTCCTAATCTTGATCATTACCTGCCTACCATTGCTGAAAGTTGTTAACTTCCTGGAAAGTGGATGCGTGAATGTTGGGTAAGAGCAGGATTGGGCTTGGCTGTCATGCCCTCCAAAATAATTTAATAGAATCATAGAATGGTTATAGCACTGAAGGAGGCTGTTTGGTCTGTGTGTCTATGCTGACTCTGTGAAGGAACGATTTCCTAGTGCCACTCACCTGCCTTCTCCCCATAGCCCATTCTTCCTTTTCAGATTACAGTCCAATTTCCTCTTGAATGTCTCAATTGAATCTGCCTCCACCACACACTCAGGCAGTTCATCCAGATCCTAACCACTCACTGAATGAAAAGTTTTTTTCATGTTGCCATTGCGTCTTTTACCAAATACCTTATAGCTGTGCCCTCTGGTTCTTGATCCTTCCACTAATGGGAACAATTTCTCCCCATCTACCTTGTCCAGACCAGTGGTGGACTTAACGTTAATGGGGCCCTATGCTTAACATCATTTTTGGGCCCCTCTACCCCCACCATCCCGAGGACCTGAAAGGTGAAGCCAAGAAAATACACAAATTGATCAGTGCTTCTTCACTTGTAAAAACATGCCTGTATGAATTATTACCTTGTTGAATACTAAGCTAAAGATGCAATGCGAGGTGAGCAAACATGGAACTTGCTGACTACAAAAGCAACAAACCAAGGGCAGATTATACATAGAGAGAGAGAGGGAGAGAGTGTGTCTACAGGTGGGAGAGGGAAGCTGACTAGATGCCCACTCGAACATCGATATGGCAGTGCGTTGATATAATTTTGTTCAGAGACAGCAGACTGGAGCCCCGCTCTGGTGCCGACAGTTTGCTAGAGCAAAACAGCACTGACAACACATCTGATACCGAGGACACCCGAGAAATATTGCACTTTGTTGAGATCTCATCATTCACTGGAAAATCTCATAACAGTGTCACTCAGTGGAAGAGCATGAGATGCTGTTGTGGTTTCAGGCCAGCCCACATTACAATCAATTAAATTAAATCAAATTAAAATGTCGGCTCCAGGTCAATATTTCAATCTCTGACCAAACTGGCGAGATTTTACTGAAGCTCCTCTCCCATCAAAACTTCCTGATTATTAAGAGACAATGGGAATGTGTAGAGTGAGGCTCTGGAATTGCTCAGCATCTTCCCTCCAACACCTGACATGGTCTGTTTTCTAATCCAGTTTCTGGTGTCTCTCGGCACTGGACACAATGTCTGGAGTGAGGGCCAAGAAATGATTCTGAAGATGTGATTATGAAACTAGCTGATAGGATGGAGTCCAGAGCAGTGTCAGGTGAATCTGTCTCTATTTATTTCCTGTCATTGAATCTAACTTGGCATTATTGAGGTAAGAATCTAGCCATAAGTTGAGTGGACTACAATTCCTCCTGTCCCAGCATGACCACCTCATAGCCATGCCAAAATTTAAAGACTTGCAATTATATAATGCCTTTCATGACCACCAGAAGTCCCAAAGCTGTACAGTCAATGAAGTACTTTTGAAGTGGGAATGTGGGAAACGTCACAGCCAGTTTGCACCCCTAAACTCCTAAAAACAATGTGATAATAACCAGAATCTGTCTTGTGTGATGTTGATTGAGGGTTATTGGCCAGGACACCAAGGGTAACTCACCTGCTCTTCTTCAAAATAGCCTCATGGGATCTTTTACATCCAAAGGTGGCATCTCTGACAGGTCAACATTTCCCTGGAGTGTCTGCCTGGATGGGAATGGGACTTAAACCCACAACCTCCAACCCAGAGGCCAAACTGCTAGTGCCAGAGCCACTGCTGACACCTTTACTCTATGGCCGTGGCTGTTCATTCAAACAACCATGAGCGAAGCTCTGCACTATCCTCCTCACAGTTCACAATGCTTCCAAGTTTTGTATCATCCATAAATTTAGAAATTGTGTCCTATACACTAAGGGGGAGGTGGTGGTACAGTGCTAAAGTCACCATGGCTAGTAATCTGGCAACATGGATTCAAATTCCACCATGGCAGTTGGTGGAAATTTAATTCAACTAAAAAATATGGAAAATGAAGATAGTCTAAGTAATGGTGACCATGACAACTATCATCAATTGTTGTAAAAACCCATCTAGTTCACTAATGTTCTTTATGGAAGGAGATGTTGCTCAGTCTGGCCAACATGTGACTCTTAATTCCCCTCTGAAATGGCCTAACAAACTACTCAGTTCAAGTGCAATTAAGGATGGGCAACAAATGCTGGCCTTCCCAGTGATGCCCACAACCCATGAAAGAATAAAGGGAAAAAAATAGATCAATATACTGGTAAAAGTGGAGGTCCTAACATCAATCCCTGTGGAACTCCACCATAAATCCTCCTCCAGTCCAAAAGAGAGCCATTAACCACTACTCTGTTTCCTGTCTCTCATTAAATTTCATATCCATGTTGCTACTGTCCCTTTTATTTCATGGGCTCCAACTTTGCTCACAAGTCCATCGTGCGGCACTTTACTAATTGCCCTTTGGAAGTGCATCAACAGCAATATCCCCATCAACTCTCTATGTTACCTGGGCCATATGCATTCTATGAATTTACTCACTTGAATTGCTTATCTACCTCCCATTTGTTAATAGTAACACAAGATCCTTCTAATTCACAAAGTGAAGCCTACTGTAAAACCACATGTTCCACAAATTCACCATTTTCAAAACTGCTAAAAATCCATTCAATTCACTCGAAACATCATGAGGATTTTCTGTGGACAAATAGGGGTTTCTGTTTTTTGGCATGAAGCCTGACTTTTTATGCATACACTTCCATGCATCTCTGGGATTATTTGTCCTAAAAAAATTATGCAGCTTATTTCTGTACTCATCTTTCACATTCTGAATTGCCTTTCTCACATTGATTTTTAATTCAAGTTTGTCTTGGTTCCCTACGTGAAATGTAATCTTTCTTTCATTATTGCTTTTAAGTCCTTTATAATCCAAGGTTTCTCGTTTGGATAGATCTTAATTGTTTTAGTTTGGACATGAAGCTGTTCACAGAAGATGGTATAATTGTTTATGATTATAGGTGCTCTTACTTATGTCTTCATCCTCCAAACAAATGTTCCAACTCATGCTATCAAAGCAAATTTGCAGATCCGGTTTTAATCATTTTCCTGTCTGTTTTTACTGTTTTTAGTTTTTGTTGATATTCAGGGAGGAGATGCACAACAATGTGGTCTGAATCTACAATCTTGGTCAAATCAAAGATTTACAGGAGTCAAGAATGGAGCAAAAACATTGATCCAAAGACCTCTCTCCACAAGTTGGTCTGCCAACGCACCTAGTGTAGTTACAGAGAGTAACCCTCAAAGCCAAGTCAATGATAGATATCACTAAGGATGATCTTCAGTGAATCTGGAGAGGGAGCAGCTGGTTCTTGGGCTGTTTCATAAACAACTCCTGCCTCCTCCTCCATATTGGCATCCAATGGAACATATACCAAAATAATGGGCATTTCACCCCTCCTAGATTTGCACTAAGTGTGGTAGTGGGCGTGAAAAAAGATGTGTTACCAGCCAGCCACAATCTTCATGCCTTATTATCCACTTTCCACCTCAGTAATTATGCAGCCACAGGAAACATGATGTCTTGCTGTTGGGTGGCCTCTGAATCACCTGCAATGCCATTACTTCAGCATTTCCTCACTCCAGGTACCTAAACTGCAGCCATGAACACAGTTCTCAATGCTTGCAACTCAGAGCTGCTGCAGTGAAGATATGGCCCTGAAACCCAAGAAGAGTCAGTGACCTGTCACTGGAATGCCTTTGGAGGCCCGCCATGATTTCCTCCACCCCTGCTCTGGCTGCAGGGGGTCCAGCAATTTCACCAATCCAGCATGGGAAGCGATGGCAGTGGTGATCAGTGCCAACACAGCACTGAAGAGGTTGACCATCTAGTACAGAAAGAGAATGAATGATCTCACCCCTGGTGCCAGGGTAAGCCAACCATCTCATCACTCTAAACTCACACACTCACAAGGCATCTTACTGTCAGCTCAAGGGACATCACCACTCACTCTCTCACATGCACCCTCACATCTCCATCTGGCCTCATCTCCTCTGGAGACTGCCTCCTCAGCCCTCACCACCTTGTGGCCACTTGCACAGATCAACATGAGCCTCGACACACACCCTGGGATACCCACTTCCCCAGTACAACCTTCACCCTGATCCTCTTCCTTTGGCTGAGGCCACTTCTCCCCCTTCCCAAAGCAAGCCCTACCACTGCAGCCGTTGGAAAGCCACCCCCCGCCTTATGGCTGGTCTGTTAGGTAGAGACCCTACTATGAGCCCACCTAAAAGTGATGTGGTGCTGCCCAAAGCAAGGTGGGCAAATAAATCACGAAGTCCCGAGTGAAGTTCAGCTCACTAGATGCACATCACTTATGTACAGTTGTGAAACATGTCGGCATGTGCCTGGATGATCCAGCATGGCGGGATGATTCCAGCGAGCAGGGTTTATAATGGGATGCTAAATTATGGAAATTAGGTTACTGACATGCGGCGTTGGGGAATGCGGCCCACCATTGATCGGTGGAGCGGACGATTGCAAACTGGTTTTGTGATGGCGTAAAACCTATTTTTGGCCTTCTCGCCATATTGTCCACTCATGCCTGCCACGACACTTGCCGCCTATGAGATTGGAAAGTTCCGGCTAATATATAATTGATTGATTTCAAGGGGCAAATAGAAGAGTATAAAAGCCACACATGGTAATTCAAATTTAGTGAGGCAAATATGTTTCCTAACCTGAAAATTTCAGCATCAATGTTTATTCAGATACATATATATGCTGCCTGCTGGTGATTTATTTCTGGCAGTTGAGGATCTATCCTGGCATAATAGATCTCTGCCTTTTACGCTACTACTAGGTTGATATTCAGATATACTTACTGTTCTGGTTCACACATAACACGTGGTTACATGGACAAAGTAGGGTTATCAGCAACTGTGGAACCATTGACTTGATTTTGAAAGGAGGTTCAGGAACTTGACACCAGGGGTTTGATTTAATGCTCCGCCACTGGTGGATTTGAAGGCAATGTTGGCATGTTAAGTCCAGTGGGTTGAGGTAACCTGCCACCCATCCGTCCATCCGTGCCTCCAACGTAAATATATCACTGGAGGGTAATGGAGTCAGGCAGTCCTCCTGCCAATGGCCAATTGAGGGCCTTAAGTGGATAATTAATGCTGACATTTAACCTGCGAACTGGAGAGGCCCACACCAAGCGACCAGTTTGGCAGGTTTCCCTGCGTGGGCTGGTAGCAGAAGGTGGTGGGAGTATCTCCTTAGCCAACCCCTTGGAAGCCCACCCCCCCCCCCCCCCCCCACCCAGGTTGCCCCATGGCCTCTCAAATCTCAAATTCCAGCACCCATCCCATCACCAATTCCTCTTGCTGGTACCCAAACACTTACAAAGTGCCTATCACTGCCTATGTGCGATGTACTGGAAGAGGCCACCACTCCTGCTGGTGCTACTGGTACATCGAGAGCTTCCTCTAATTGTCAGGCAACTCTCTGAGGATAGATTTCCTGTTCCTGAGGGGTGGAACTGCTGCATATTAACAGCCAATTGTCCATTAAATGACTGCAGGGCATCCATTCTACCCCTGGGTAGGTTCCACCCCACTTTTTAGTCTGCAGGGCAGGAGACTGCTGTAGCATGCATAATTAAGCCCCCAGATAGATTCTGGGTCCTGACCCCACACTTTAAGTGTGCCTGCCACTCATGCAATGCTATTTTGAAATATAAGCGCCCTAATTGGAAAGAAGGTGAGCACATCACCCAATTAGTGGCACCGAGTGTCTCCAGGAACTGCCTGCAGAATACCAGCTGTAAAGTAGCACAGCCCAAATTTTGTTATCCAGTGGGGTCTGTCATAGCATGGTTGCTGAGTGAGTGGGGTTGGGAGGGGAGATGGGAAGAGGCATGTGTGTGTTGGGGGACCTGTGGGGTTGATTATATGTACATTTGTGTGCGAGGTGGGGGGAGGGGATGCGGGAAAAGGGGCTTCACTGTCTTCTGCCACAGGGGAATTTGGAAAGCTTGGGGCAACACCCACCTTGCTCCCGCACCAGCAACCTATCTCCCAATCCCCAGTCTTGCTAGCATTCCTGATTTTATTTCCTCCGAGTTGGTCACTTTGCCTGAAATCTCTAATAATTACGGTCTCCACCTCCCTGGCCTGTTACCAAGCTCCTAAAGAGGTTAATGGGTCATTAATCAAAAGCAAGTAGGTTCCCTGTTCCCTTCCAGCACTTTGAAAAGTAGAGACTGTCCCAGAGGCCTTGGAATCCAGAGGCAGCCTCCAGTCCCATACCTCAGCAAGAGTTAATACCTTCAGTACAGCAGGGAGAATAACTGATAATAAAAGATTTAAAATATACCTTTTTTTGTTATTTTCATCCTTGATAATGGCTGGCATCAGGCAGGATGAGGAAACTTCACAAGTATAACATCAACGCAAAATGACAATAGCACAGTGTGCACATTCTGATGTTAGAATATACAACCCGTGATTTAATAAAATATATAAACATAAAATAGCTTACATATGTTAAGATGATAAAATACATACCTGGCCCTAAGTTATGCTTTTAGTGAGCTTTTATGTAAACATCTGACCAGTTTGTCAGACATATGACCTGTGAACTTTATCAAAGTGGGTCATTTTTGCCAACTTATATACAGAGTTAAGGTAAAGTAATTAGCCCAGTCCACACTGTATAATAAGCATCTCTCTCCATTAGAGAGAGACAATTGGTTATACATAGATTGAGGGCACCACACCACAAGTGTGGGGCAAGGCAAGGAGACAGAGTTAATATAGTCAACACTTACACTTATATCCCATTCTTTGACAGGTGCCTCAGACTATGATGTTCATTTTGTTTAAACTGAAACATTTCAAACTTGCTGAAAGGCGAACCTGGAAAAGCAGACTGCAAAATTTAGGTTTGAAAGAACATGTGAAATGGGCCATAGGTCCTTAGACCTTCTTGACAATTGTAAAGTATACTTGCAGTTACTTCAAATGTTTAAGAATGCAGACACTGCCTCCTATGATGTTTAAACCTTACGTGTAATTGCTGGGAGGGGTGCTGTGAGTATGCCTGCAATCACAAATGCACTAAATTTTCTGCTGGCCAATAGAAGTGAAAGCTCCAGCCAGGCTGTGTAAATAGGAAGCTGTCTGGTTGGAATAGTCCCTGTAGCTGAAGATCGTAGCAACCAGCCTGAGTATAAATAATATTTTGGTGATTTTCTGACTGTGAAAGCAATAGAAGCTAAAACCTTTCCAAATTATAATTCTGATTTTATTTCCTTAAATAATCCATTATCACAAATTGGTTGAGTAGTTTTGTTTTATTGAGACTTCTGAACCAGACTAAAGATAGTCCATGAGGATATTCTCTTTTAGCTGATACGTTCATCAATTCTTTCCCATTGCAGTCGTTTGCACTCCTTCAGCCCAATCTTTGCACCCTCTGCTCTATGGGAATGTATTTTAGCTCAAATCTTTGAACCTGGCAACTCATGTGTGCAGGAATGATCCCTACATTAAATCTAATCCCTACATTACATTGGCCAATGTTAGGAGACCCAAATCATAGGTGCACCAACTGGTGTAATTCCAAACCAATAGCCCAACATCCTGTGTTAGATATTCTATATTTTTGAGAATTGTATTTAAGCCTTTAACTGTTAACTACTGACTTAACTCCCATAATTGAAAACCTACAAGATTCCAAATTGACCAAATCCATGCAATTTTTGCTTGCTGGTACTGGAATGCAAAAACAGACGGAAATGCGCCCAAAACACCCTTTTATTAACAAGTTAGATAAAGAATTGTACCTTAAGATTTCAATAAACTAGCTCCTGCAGGTTAATACATTTCTAGATTTAAAAATGAGGCACAGCAATTGGGAACAGAGATTAATTTGCTGAACACGCACCAGGCAACACTGTATTTTGACTGCGTAACAGTATGCAGTTGCATAGTTTACAGAATATGACTCCGCGTTTAATAATACAACAGGTGAGACAATGCACTCTGCTGTCCATTTATGTTTAGAGGTGATTTTTTTCCCCTCCTTTTTAAAGTATTTGGAAAGTTTATGAAAAGCTTTTTAAACATATATTGATTTTACTTTTATGCATCCAAACTTATAATAAAAAAGGAAATCATCAATGCAATATGGCCAGGAATGTTACCAAGATTCTTGAAAAAAATCTTCCAAATAACTTTAATGTTCAAGTCAAAGTTTGGTCTGTATATAAAACATTCGCTTGCAATCAAGTGACTTTATAACTTGCAAATCGTTCCCTGATATCCGTAAAATTCACATCTTCCGAAAATGTAAAGCGCCTTTTTTTCTCTCTCTAATTGAGTGCTCTCTGTACATAATCCTGGGCATATGGCTAGGTCATCCTCACAAGCTCTGAAGTCCTTGCTATTGTGCATTGTGGTTAGAGTGTGACAGTTACTTGGGCCATATTCCCCACAGACGGACCCCCTGAGATGTGGCCCCCAAGCAGCATCTGCCCCGCCATCTCTACAGGACTCCCTGGACCTGGGCCATGGGGAGCCAGACAGCCATCAGACTGAGCCAACTGTTTCTTGGTCATCTTCCGTTCCTTGGCCCTTCGATTCTGGAACCAGATTTTCACCTAAATGGAAATAGATTTAAAACAGTAAAACATATCTCAAATGAATGGAAAATAAATACGCTAACTTGCAGGAAATTTTCTAAGAGAACGAAGCCAATGTGTTTATTTAGGAACATAGGGAAAGGTAGGCCATTCAACCTGCTGAGACAAGCACACCATTCAATCAGATCATGGCTAATATGCATCTAGCTTTTTATCTGTCTTATTATCTCAACCCCTAATGTCCCTGCCTACCAAACTATCAATCCCAGTGTCGAAATTTTTAATTGACCTAACCTCAGCAGCCTTTTGGGGTAGAGGGCTCCATATTTCCAATATCCTTTAGCATCATATCACAGCCTGGAATGTTTAAAACACTTCACATGAGGCCTTACTTTTTGCAGTGTAGAGATTGTTTTATATTTTATTCTTTCAAGAGATGCAAGTATGATTGGAAAGGCCAGCAATATGTTGCTCAGCCCTAATCACCATTAAGAGTCAACCACATTATTTTGGATCTGGAGTCATACATAGGCCAGACGGCAGATTTTCTTCCCTGAAGGGCATTAATAAACCAGGTGGGTTTTTACAACAATCCAGGATAATTTCATGATAGCTATTGCTTAGACAGGTTTTCAGGTATAATTGAATTGAAATTCCACTAGCTGCTGTGGTGGAGATTTGAACCTCAATCCCCAGTGCATTAGCCTGGGACTCTGGATTACAAGCCCAGTGACATTACCACTACACCACGATCTTCACCCTTAGGTTGCATACCTGCAGCTTTCAAAATGAGAAAGAAAAGATTGCGAATGTTGATGTTCTGAAATGAACATAAAAAATGCTGGAAGTACACATGGGCAGTCAACATCTGAAAGAAGGAATTAATGTTTAGTGTGCAGGAACTAGGTGCCATTAACTTTCTTGTTCTTTCACAGGTCCTGTTCATTTTCTGTTTTCACTTAAGAAACATGACATTCGTGAGCATGTCCCCATCATCTGAAATTTATTTTCAAATCATTATCTCCCCACTTTTAAAAGTGACCGCTAAATCCAGCTCTTGGACAAGTCTTTGGTCAGGTCCACCAGCTACCCACCTCCACCACCCCCCCACCCCCCACCACCAACTTACTTTTGTAAACTACCTTGTTTGCTTCTGTTAAAGCTTTCAATTGTTGATCTATTTTGTTAGGTTCTCAGTTTAAAGAGTCGTATATGAGCTGCATAGTGGCAAATATTGCAAATGATGAATTAAGTTCCCAAGTAATGGTTTACTGACATGCCTCACACAAATTGGCAGAAAGAATATTTCTTCCCAGCCATGAAGTGATTGCCATTTAATAGTACATTGGTTACAAGAGTGAAACCGGTTGAAGGATTTATCAGCAGCATTTAGAAAAGGTCACATTTTCTCTGTAATGCTTGCAAAATCACGCGGTATTTCTCTTTTTAAAGGACATATGCAATATTGGATTTTCAGAAATAAGATCAGAAAATTATGGAAATATGCAGCAGGTGTCTGGACATCTGACGGAGTTAAGGCTCGGAAGAGGCAATGAGATTCTCCAAATGAATAGGTTGAGGCTTTATGGGGAAGTAAATGTTGAAATTGAGAATAATTTCACGGAAAGCAATTACAATCTGGGAAGAGATCGACGAAGATCTTCCAACACACCGCAGATTTCTTTACTCAATATTGTGTTAACGAACCTGTCTTTCTGAGAGTCCCAGGATGGTTGCCAGTTCCGATTTTCTCTTGATAGTAATGTACCTGTTGTAGTGAAATTCCTTTTCCAGCTCAAGCCTCTGATGATCTGTGTAAACTACCCTGTACTTGTCTTTTGTCCGGGTTTTACCTGTAGAACGATAGCGAGGAATGTTAAAGCAATAATATCATTACCAATCCAACAAACTCAAAACTGAAAGTGAGAGTGTTTCTTTTATTTGGCCACCAGACTCGAATGGAACACCTTGTTTTGCGTTTAAATGTCGGAATTAGTTCTTGGTCATTCATCTGTTGTATGCATCAGTGGGATCCCAATATTCCAGAGCATGGTGCTAGAGGCTGTGTACTCATTTTGGCTTTCTTTTTGCATGTTGAATATTCGGTTTATTCGTTTTTGACGAGAACTCATTAAATAACTGAGGGGTCCAGTAAAACTGGATTTCGCACTCTTGAAAGTTATTCGTGCAAATTGACCAACTAATTAGCATCGTTACTGTGGCAAGAAAGAATTAGTATAATTTCAGCCAATATTAAGTTGCACCACCTGTGAAGAGTACTTTTCAGCCCAAATGTAGTTTCGATTGTAGCGGTTCCTCCCGTTCCTAAATTGTGTTTAACCGGTTGAAGATACCTGGTAAACTCGAATGCTCCACTGAATAAGTACGCTTTGATATATGCTAACGCAGAATATTAAGTTTTTAAAATGTCATGTCGCAGTATCTGTAATGGTAATAAATGAGAGGAACTGGTTTACTAAACAGCCCTCACACACAAGCTGTCAAGTGAACGCTTAGAGATATCAATATCCTATACGTTACTAACAGATTTGAATCAGTTTAAATTGAGGGTATTATTTATAATCACTGAACAGTATAAAGTGATTACAATTCATTGAATGCTTCATCTCACTGTTATTACTCGTTTACAAACTTCTCAATACAGCTATCCAAATTCAGCGTGTTGTCTTACGTACACGCCTGTAATTCGATAAATATTTACCTTCCCACCAGAACTGTGTCCCAGATAAGTAAATTCTCAAAACAAAATGTAGTTAAGTGTGCAAAATGACACTTCAACCAAGTGTCGCTTTCGACAGCGCTGCCTTCTGCAGTGTCTCTCCCAGCGATAATGAAACATTCCGATTCAAGATGATTTCTTGCTGCCCGCTGCTCAACCGCGGCTTTTTCGAGCTACAAAAAAAATCTACCCCAAGTATTGTAACACTGGGAAAGAAGAGCAAATGGGGTGAAGTCACGGAAATCCAAACGAATGATTAGATCCGTGTGCACATATAATTCATTGTATTAGGAGCCAATCTATTTCCATGCCACCATAGGTTAAACTGTCATGTGTAATATTTAAGATTTAAATGTAAGTGCTTTTGGGAAATGAAAGAAAAAACCTCGCCCTTTCCCCAAATTCATTCTTTAATTCTTGTAAATGTTTGCAGCTTTGCAGCTCGCTCCCAGTAATTGAAAGATGGGACCAGACTACACTATGGGGCATACACCCACTTGGACAAGTTAACAACGCGGTATTCATATGATAAAGCGAACACACTCCACACAAAGAGCTACAAGTCAATTTTACAAAAGGGTGGCTTTCTAATAGCTGGATCACAGGGCAATCTGTTTGATTTCCCTCACATAAACAAATGGCGGCATGTACTTTCATCTTAAAAGCATCTTTTCTGTTTTGTTAAAAACAACATCGAAAATGAAAGCTGTCTTTTACCTGAACGTCTCTAGGCCCCTGGGCCCAAAAGGCACGAAGAAAACGAGGGAACCAAACTTTTTGCAAAGGAAATGTTAAATCTGATATCTGGTATTCAAGTTGGAATCTTTATTGCAGCCAGTGATAATAGAGGAAGCAATAAACAGCTTTGCTTTGTTTAACACTATTATTAATCATATTTTTGTTTCATGAAGCATCTCCTGATTTACCCACTTAACAAATACAAGCAGAATATAAGAATCTGTTTTAAACAGCTTATTTTATTCAATAGAATCCTAACCAACTAAGCGCCCAAAGTGTAGCGTTTGGATAAATAGCCTGAAGGTTGATGAAATGAGAATCTACTGAGACAAACATTGCCTTCTCAAAATAACATTCCTTGTATTTACTTAGAAGCATGCAAACTATATTCAAACAATTTGAAATGTGTTTAGGGGCCAGAAAATTATGCAGTTTATTCATTTCTATGAATCATTCTTGAATCTCCATTCTGTCTTGTCAATTGAACGGCTTCCAACCAATGTGCTATTTCTGTTCCTCTAGTCCCTGTCCAACAGTATTTATGTTTCTTTAAGGGGTCAGACTATTGTTGATCATCACTCTCATTCCAAAAGGAACAATATTGCTGCATCAAATATTTGAAAAGGCACATAGAAAATGAACTTTCATCCTTTTCTACTTGATGGTGATCAGTTCCTTTTCAGATGCTGACGGACTTGCTGTATGTTTCCAGCACAAGCTGAAATTTTTCCGATTTTTTAACATTTGGAATCTTATTTCTTTTAGTTTTGTTCACTTGTTTAGGGCAAATTGGTTTAACATGATCCACTCACACAAATGCAGAATACTAAATGTTACACGTGTTTAATTTCAAGAGTCTTATAAATTATTTATAGTCAGTAAAATACCGTTCCAATTCCAGCCTCCTTGATCCAAATCAGAAATAGTTTGATGTATAATTGACTTGCACACCCAGGTCACAGATTAAATATATTTGCATTTGAACAAAAATTGACCTGTCTTGCGGGTGTGCCAAGGGTTAAAATTCAACAGGTTATACGAAGCCTATGTAAATATGACCTCGGTTTATAACGCGGCCATCCGCACTCGCATTATTCACCTTGGTAATAAAATTCAGGAGACATTGCGAGCCAGACAATGCTACAAGGACAAGATTCATTATTTATTGTGAAAATCGTCACCCTTTCCGGTAATATAAAGCGGCCATGTTCTCAGATAATGAGGAGTTAGGAAGCGTAAGAGGGCGCATATCAAAGCGAGCAAAGTGTTGAAAGGGCATGCCGCCTGAATATGACAAATAACAATGTAGTGACTGAAGAAACGGGACCTCACAGCTAGTTTACAGGATGGCAAATTAGCATTCAAACCGAGACCGGCGCCTGGCTACATTCCCACCTCTTGCAATTTACATGGGATTCCATCACTGGAATCTGGGACTAGGCTCTTAATTGAATGATTCCGTCTCCAAAAAATAAAAGCCTCACTTTGTTACACTGGTAGAAATCTTATTCTAAAAAAAAAGACTTCCATGCGCGATTAAAGTGACAAAGAGCTTAAGATACAGAAATACATTATGTGCTGAAATGCCGAATTCTGGAGGGAGTGTTAAATGACACCAACAAGAGGAGAAGGGTTGAAGCCAACACGGTATGTAGGCCCTAACATTGGGAGCTTGCGAAGAGGGACCCAGGTTTGTTCACACACTCTGTAACCTTTGTGTAACCTTAAAAAGGGCCTCACATCCACCCCAGGTCTTCAAAAACCTAAGCCTGAAGCTAACACCTTCCAGTTCACTTCCCGGCCCTAAAACGTCTTCACTGTCAAGCTGATTACTTATATTTGACACTAGGGTTCAATGTGCTTCTGGAGATGCAATATGTGAAGTAGTGTCGGCTTACTGGTTGATAACTGGCACTCGAACAATGGTACAATGCCGAAACGCTCAGTAAACGATTTTGTTGCCACCGGCATTTCAACCGATGAAAACGGGAATAAGATTACAACAATCATGACCAGATCCCATCATCTTCCCAGTTCTGTTTGCAGAAGCGGATCAACCCGAAACTCTCAAGTGAATAGAACCTGGATCTTTGCTGTTGATATCCAGCAATGAACGCTGAACTGGCTCCAAATCATAACGTTTATTCTCAAACTCTTAGCAAATGCGATTAACAAACAAGAAACAGCAAACAAAACTCCTCGGCTGAAGTAGAGTTTGGACACTAAATGTAGGATGGTTTAATACTTTACTTCAAATGGTTAATACCCGAGGCTGCGAGACAGAACCATCTGTATTTTGTTCCAATTTGACAAAAATGAGAGCAATCAGTTCCGCCTGAAGTAAAAGGGCATTAACCTAAATGTAGTTATCACACATTAATATTCAGTATTTCTTTGACATCCTTGATCCAGTAAACCATGAGATCTTGTTGACATCTCCTCAACAGTCTTGAGAGTAGAGTGAACGTGGGGGCAGTAATTTTCTTGGACTGTACGATCTTACATAAAGTGGTGTGCTTTCACAAGCAGAGTCTGGCTGACCAGCATGTGAAAGGTGTTTCGTGCAGTCACACTGTGGTGGGACACACGAAGGGCTTGGCCCAGCCTTTCATGTTCTTTAACACATTAGGGGTTAGGTATCACTGGCCTTAGCTTTCCCATTCAATCCAGTTCAATGGGACTCCGGGTCTATCCCCATTAAGTGCCATGTAATAGCTAAAGCATCATGTTGGCTACAGTTCCTTCAGTCTTGGTTGTATTTTTTTAAAATCCCGGCTCTATAATTGCCAATGATGTTATATATTGCAAAGTTGAAGTTAATAAAACTTTAGTTTTCCGCCAGTAATGCAATTGCATAAAAATCAGATTTGCAAAAAAGACCCCAATTTCCTGACCAAATTTCTCCCTCGAGAAAAAGAGATATACTTCAAGAATTTGAAGCTCATAGCACACAAACTGATAAACTGGATTTTACTGTAATCAAACGCAACAGCAAGCTTAACAATAAAAGTGTAACAGAGTGCGCGACAATCAACTCAAGTGTTTCCCACAGACTGCTCAGCCTGGTTGAGAGATAAAACGAATTTCTGACTCTGCCGAAGACACCAACCGTCATCGTCCTTTAATCATAAGATTCCAATATTACAGAAAGCCAAGAAGGAATAATATTGCAATATTCTTCTAGAAACCAAAATTGGTGCTTGCATTGATGGTTTTAATTAAATACAGCGGCTGCAAGTTATGAATGTTTGTAGTGATCATTAGTTCCTTGCCCTCCTTGATGAACCTACTGTTTAATACGCAGTTGGCTAACTTCGTGCCTTCACCTGGAGATTTTTCAAGTTTTAGAGAGTTCTTACCTGCAGCAGAGATCTGTGCTGTTTTCTTCATCCATTCATAAGGATTCCGCCTTTGGCTATTAGGCGACGTTTGTCCCCCTGAAGTTGCATCTAAGGGAGGAAGGATCCCTGCAGCAGAGGGGTTCATGGCGTTATAGTCAGGCGGGCTGTAAGGAACCTGCCCTGGAGTAGAGTTACTTATCTGCACTGGCACTGCGTTCGATGGGCCGGGTCCATAAGAACTCCAGTCCTCCCTTGGTGGACCATACGGAGAGGTCCAAGACACCGAGGTTTGGGGGTGATTTTCCATATTAGGCACATGATATCCCGCGTACTCCGAATATTGTGGAGGAGAAACGAAGTTCTGTGTGGATAAATTGATGCTTGGTCGTCTAACGGGCCCTGGGTACATGCTTACTTCTTTATCCAATATATAGCCCACATACATGGCTAGGGTTAGGGTTTGCGCGCATGCTGCAGCCAGATGCGGCTGTCTACTCGGACTGGCATTGGTCTGGTGAGGCTCATGCTGAACTGCCCCTATCGCACATGATTAACCATTGTTTACAGGACCCTGCTACTAACGGTGTACCAAAGGCGCCGCGACGTCATTGCACCGCCTGGCCATCGATTTGCATTCAAATAAGAACTGATGCTGCTCTGGTATATATAAAAAAACACCATTCTGCTCTGTGGCACTTCCTATTGCCAGATAAATCCATCTCATCATTAAAGAAAATCACACAACATTCTTTTATCCAGTGGTCTAGATACCTTGAAGGTTTTAAGCCTGGCTTCGAATATAATGTCACTATGTTAGTATAAAGCCAAGCAAATAGGTTGAATGTTTCAATGGCACCTGGCCGTCAAAAACAAATGATGTATAAAACAAACGATTTTAACCCCAGCGGCCAAGATGCACCAGGTTCATTTTCAGCCAAACACAACTTGTATGTGCTTGAGATAATTTAACTGACGACCTGCTGATTCAAGATTTTCTTAAATTGGACAAGAAATTATAAGATCAATGAAGTTTGTTAAAGAGTGAAGACCATTTTTCTTGTTTTATTTATACATTGGTCAGAGAAAACCCTCTAAATTGAACCATCCATTCGGAAAATTGAAATGATTCAATTGTGCGGGCCAAAAATGTACACTCTTTTCAGGAAGCTGTTCAAAGATAAATTTGATCCTTATCCTTCCGCGCTTACCTGGCTCATCGCGATAACTCACGGTATAACTCCGGTCTAAAACTATCTGTGAAAGCGCAAATTCAATCTGGTATGAGATGGCTTTCTGGGAGCTACCAAATCAAGCCATTTTGCTCCCGCCTTAGGTGTTTGTTCAGCAATACTGTATGTGGCTGCGATTCTTTCGACTCTAACATGTAAAACCACGGGAAAGGGATGCTGTCCACCTAAGTTTTCAGATTGTCATGCAGATGAGGGCCATGTCCATTTGACACAGCTATTGACGATGCGAAGAGGTGCAAAGTATCATGAAGCGGTTTCTTCATTCAACATTACAGTTGAAAGTTCTTCACAGTTATAGTGCCACTTGTTAAATCCATCCCAGCTCAAAGGGAATGTGTATCTGATCAAGGCTTCACATTCGATCTGAATAAATATGCTTTTTCTATCCAGGGGACTGCGTTGTTACAAAGCCATACTCCAATGGGAGAAAATTACCTGGATTTAGGCCTGACTTCTTTTGAGTGTAAGGCTGCAGTTATACTCAATTATTGGCCTAAAATTAGGGACTAGAAGTAGGATATGCAAATCGCAAAACCTTTTTTAAACTGCCCTAGTACATGCGGGGCACATTTTTGTGAATGCACGTTTTGGCTATCTCCAAAATCTCAAATATACAGATTTATTTATGCATTCATGGGACATTGTTTTGCCAGTACTTTAGCAATAATGTAGGTTACAGTTCAATCCCAGCCTATATCTAATTACATTGAGTTGTCCATTATCTATCGGACGATGTTTGTATTATGCTGTTTTATATTGTAGACGGCGCTCTGTGTCAGCTTCGAATCACCTTTCCTACTGCCCAAAAGACTATAATCAAGGCCAAAATCTTCAAAAATAACTGTTAGTGACGTGAGGTGCTTGATTTCCTATAATTCCATACATGATTGCTAGTTTCTCCCTCTTTGGATAAGTGTATTTGTTCGGCAAAACTTGGAAAAGCCTTGAGTGTTTGTACTCCGTGTCTAATCTTTATATAGAATTATAGAATAATTTTATGCTTTTATTATTGTATTGGTCTCACCATTTAGAAACAAAATTGAATGGGCATTTTGAAGACAAGTTAGCTAAAAGGCGATCAGAAAGGACCAGAAATATTTATCACTGTTGACACGCTGTAAACACCTAAGGAGAGGAAGGAGTCAGGAAGGCAGTATAGAGATTGGGAAATGCAACAGGGATGGAGTCCATGTTTGAGGTATCAAAGAACTAAAAATCAGAGCATTTTCTCAGCAGTGATAAAGTAGGAATTGTGGCAGAACAAATAGATTTAGCTGTCCGTGCGCACAGATCACTAAAAGTGAACAGGTGCAATAAGTAATAGTGAAGGCTAATGGAGCATTTGCCTTCATTTCAAGGCAGCTGGAATACAAAAGGGAGGAAGTTATGCTTCAGTTGCATAGAGCCTTGAATCAGACCCCATCTGGAGAAGTGCATTTAGTTCTGGGGACTGTACACCAGGTAGGAAATTTTGGCTTTGGAGGAGGTACATGTTGCCATGAGAACATAAAGATTAAAAAAAAACACCTGTTATACTTAGGAACACAGCAATAGTAGGTCATTTAGCCCCTCAAACCGTTCCGCCAGTCAATGAGATCATGGCTAATCTGAGACTTAATGCCATATATCCACCTTTCCCCCAAGATCCCTTAATGCCAATAGTTAACAAGTACTTATCAATCCCAGATTTTTCAACCATTAATATTTTATGCTGTGTGTGGAACCCGTTTTTGGAAAATTTGAAGGACATTATTCCTCCTGACTTATTTTTTAACAGTTTGCAATATTAATTCGGGGCTGTGAATATGCCATTCTTCAGGAAACCAAAGGTCAAGATAGGTGTCCAGCAGGGAGCACCTCATGAGGGAAGAGATTCTTTGTATATCTAAATTAACAAAGAAATGCCATTGCCAGGCTAAAGATTCTTGCTGATTGGTCAAAAACACCTGGCCTGAGAGAAGTATTCTTTGAACATCTTTGTCTTTAAAACTCTCAGTCAGAGTGAGTACTGGGTGCCTTAGAAGCAAGCCACAAGGAAAAGACTCTCCTTTTCCCTCTCTTCCCCACCTTCCTCAGTACTGTCTCATTAGGATAACTCATCTGTTTTTTTTTGAAAGTCTGCAAAGTTGTGATAAATATGTCATCAAGGACAGTTTCACCAAAAAATCCATTTGAAGGAACTTCCAGACCTATTGCGACCAGAATTCTGTTAGATCAACAGTGTCGGGATCTCTTTGAATTTTATCCTTTCATCCTTTTAAAAGAAACTTTCCCATACTCCAGCCTGTGCAGGAGACTGTGCTTGTTTTGTCCTGTTTTGTGTTTGTGTGTGTGTATGGGGTTTGAATATCTGTTTTTTTAAAAAAGGGTAAATTGTTACACTTCTAAACTACAACTTGCATGTTAACCAATTTTATAACTTGTTTGTTAAAAAATAAATTTGTTTTATAATAAATCAATTATTCTTTTTGGTGTTTAATGAAAGAAACCTGGTTAGCATTTTGTTATGCTGGGAACAACAGTATGAAAGATAAACAGTTGGCCAGCTTTGTGGGTGAATTAAACATTTAAACTATTGTTACAACCTGTGGAGGAGTGTGGTTAGAATTAACTGCGCACTCCTCCCATCTTGGTCAGTAACAGCTGACAATGAAGACTGTAGGCTTTGGTCTGCAAATCAGCATCTTTTGAGAAAAATAATCAGCAGGAGCTTCTCTCCTCAGTACCGACCCTATTATGAAAGGAAATGTTTCTGCCTGTTTCCACCCATAGTATATAGTACCTCAAATTGCTTCTATTAGCATCAGGTTTTGGCTAAGAATTGTGCTGGGGTAAAGGAAATTGATGGCAATGAAAAGGTAAAGAGGCGAAATGGATGACAATTAACAGAAAGAAAGCATGCCATATCATGTCCTTATTCATAAGCTGTTTAGGACATGTATGAACTATTGGGGTGTTCGCATTGTCAAATAACTCTGGCTTATTTGCCATGTACCATGTTTCTGAAGTCTGTCCGTTTTACTTATAGGAAGTGAGCTTCTGACTAACGATTACTGACATTCCTAACAATCATATAAAAGTGAACACTATGAACAATTTATATCAAACCAGGCTGTGAATACTTAGTCAAAAAGCACAGTTAAAGATAGATGTCCTTTAAAACTGAGTAATAAATTCAAAGAGGGCTTGTTAAAAAGTGACAGAATGTCAGAACCTTGCAAGCCTTTGAATGACCGTCTCATTACCCTTATTAATTACTGAGATAGGGGAGAGTGCTTTGTGCACATTTACTTCTTAGGACTGACTTAGGATGATCACATCTGACAGATCAAATAACCTTTTATTTGATTAATTAAGAATTGAATAGTATGATTCAAGCAAACTATAGATAGTGTGCAACTTCTTTTCAGCTTTTGTATCATAATGGTTACAGCCTTTGGTGCAAGGATTTACAGCACATCACCTCTTTAGGTTTTGTATCACCCTGCAGTTATTTTCCGCACTGGAACTTGTTGAACTTCTTTGTGTGGCCATGCTTCTGATCTGCAGCCAGCACTTTGCCTGACATACAGCCTCCATCTACTTGTTTCACACAATAGATTCCAGTGTGGACACTTGTGATGACTTCTTAACATCAGATGGTTTAACAAAGTGAAGAATAAAAACCGCGGATGTTCCCAATGACTGTAACTGTCTGGAAGAGATGATGGATCTACAATGGCTGCATTTTAAGAATGCTTGACACTAAGATCCCTAAGTAAACAAGGAAATGGAAGCCCTGAGGGAGAAGAGCTAGAATTTGATGAAGAGGAACTCCTACCCAACGTAATAACAATGATGCAGGTAAAGTGCACTTGCAAATACCTGAGCTGGAGGTAAAGGTCCCAGACAGATTTGGATGGCATTGATTGATTAATGCTTCTTACACCTCAAAGGTGCAGGAAGAATGGTAAGATGATAAAAGTTATTTTTCTGTACTGGGGCAGAGGGAACTGTAAATTTAATACGTTATCAGATGTATTACATATTTATATTGACATAGGCGTAGGATTAAATTGACACAAATGCATTCATTTCTATGCTAAGTTCAGGCATTTTTTGATAGCCAGTATTTGTACAAGACATCAGCTGTAAGCTGTATTTCTTAAAAGATTATTTCTTTGCTTTTTTAGCAGCAGAAATAAACACTACAAATCAATGTACAGTGACAACTTCAACAAAACTGGCTAAAAGAGGACCAAAACCCTAATGTTATTTTGCATTATCATAAAGACTCCTGTAAAGTCACATCATGCTAAATGTTACCAGAGTCTAATAAACAAAGTGTTGTCCTTAGAAACAGAATGTGTAATGAAGATTTTTTTTACTTCAACCAAATAAAAAGCTAATTATCACAAGGTTTTTTATTTAGATTTGTTCTGAAGGTGCACTAAATATTATTGGATACAATTAAACAATTGCATGTTATCTATAAAGATTACACAGAACGTACAGCACAGAAACAGGCTCTTCAGGTCTTCCGGTCTGTGCCAGTTTTTATGTTCTAAATGAACTTCCTACTTCATCTAACCCTGTCAATATAACCCTCTGATCTTTTCTCCCTCATATGCTTATGCAACATTCCCTTAACCCCATTTACGCTGCTCCTTGCAATATTACATTCTTACTACTCTGTGTACCTTTATTGCGCTAAATAAAATAATTTTATCATTATTTTCGGATTGTGAAAAAAATTTCTACAATGATCTCTATATTGTTTCTACCTTGGTTTGAACAGGAAAATATAGTCTGGAATTTTCGGGCGTCGTGGTGAGCAGGGGGGATAATATGGCAAGAAGGCCAAAAATCAGTTTTACACCATCGTGAAACCAGTTTGCAATTGTCCATTTCACCCGTCAATGGCGGGCTGAGTTTCCCATCGCCGCACGTCAGGAATGTCATTTTAATATTTTTGCATCTAATTATAAGCCCTGTTAGCTGGAACCATCCTCTCATGTCAAATTTACCGTCTATGTCGGTGTGTCTTCTGAATGGCACACTTTGCAACTGCCATGTAAAGGCGTACATCTGACAACCTGAACTTCAAGGGGAACTTAGAGGTGAGTGTACACAACATTGCGCAGCACTTGTGAGCATTGGCAATAGGACACCAAGGAAGAAGCATTCAGCAGGTCTGGCAGCATCGGCAGAGAAGAAAAGAGTTGACGTTTCGAGCCCTCATGACCCTTCGACAGAACTTGAGTTCGAGTCACTCGAACTCAAGTTCTGTTGAAGGGTCATGAGGACTCGAAACCTCAACTCTTTTCTTCTCCGCCGATGCTGCCAAACCTGCTGAGTTTTTCCAGTTAATTCTGTTTTTGTTTTGGATTTCCAGCATCCACAGTTTTTTTGTTTTTATTTTTAAGGAAGAAGCATTGCCCATTCAGGGAAGTTGCCTTTTCCTGGTTGGCTTCCTGTGGGGTGCCGGGGCAAGGGCTCCAGCATGAGTCAAGCCAGGAGTGGTGGAGGGGGGCGGGTTAGGGTCAAGGCAGCACAAGACTGAAGGAAGTTCACAAGCACATGCTGGGGGTTTGAAGGAAGGGGGTGCTGAGGGAAGTGGCCCTATGCTCGGAAAAGCTTGTCAAAAGTGAGCATTCTGCCACAGCTGAGACTGTTCAGTTGCAGCTCCATTGACATGCTAAAGTTGGGTCTCTGAAGCTTTTCTGCCCACCCAAGCAACACAAAAGTATGAATGTGCTACCAAATGCTCCAGAACCTTTCACTTCTCGGACACAGACCGGAAATTAACGTGCATTTTCGGGGGCAGCAGAGCAATTAGCCGACTGGGCAAGTGGTACAATCCCCTTGCAAAAGGCAGACCTGGCGCAGTCACTGGTGGAGGCACTCACAAGTCCCGTGCAAGGTCTTTGTTAAGGTTTGGACCGGTATCCCTCATGGTTCAAGCTAATAGTGCAGCCTTGCAGTGCAGTTTAGGAGAATGCCTGCACCTGAGCTGAGAGCACAGCATGCAGTCCTGTGGCCAAAGCTACCACCAATTGGTGAAGTGGAGCATGGCAGAGTGGGTGGGGATTCGGACAGGCAATGAGCGCACTACACACTGTCCATCCAAAGGGTGGCCAGCACTATCCTGCATGCGTGACGGGGACTTCAGACTTAACCAAGAGAGGTTCTTGCTAACCCACATGTCTCTTTCTTTGATTCTACAGAGGAGAACATCAGGATCATGGACAAAAACAGAATTACCTGGAAAAACTCAGCAGGTCTGGCAGCATTGGCGGAGAAGAAAAGAGTTGAGGTTTCGAGTCCTCATGACCCTTCGACAGAACTTGAGTTCGAGTCCAAGAAAGAGTTGAAATATAAGCTCGAACTCAAGTTCTGTCGAAGGGTCATGAGGACTCGAAACGTCAACTCTTTTCTTCTCTGCCGATGCTGCCAGACCTGCTGAGTTTTTCCAGGTAATTCTGTTTTTGTTTTGGATTTCCAGCATCCGCAGTTTTTTTGTTTTTATCAGGATCGTGGAGCCTGGTGATTTAATGGTATGCCTCATGGCTTACAGAGACCAGAGAAGAAGAAGAAGAGAGTGGCAGAAGCACCTGTCTTGGCAAAAGGAGGACTGCCTCCTTCAAGGTGAAGGTGCTAAGGGCCTGTTGCGCATGCAGCTGAAGATCCACAGAGAGCTGTTGCTTGTAGGTGCCTCGCTAGACCTAGGGTTTATAAGCGGCGCTTGTAATTCCTGCAGATGACTGACAACCAGTGTCACCAAAGACTGCGCATGTCTAGGGAACTAGCCCATCACATATGCCACCTGCTGCAGGATTTGGCACCATGGGGACAAGTAGGGCATCTACTGCCAGTGGCCGTGAACATGGCCGCAGTGCTCAATTTTTATGCCAGTGGTTCCTTCCAGGGATCCACAGGTGACCTGTGCGAGATCTTGCAAGCCTCTATGCACAAGCGCATCCAGGTGGTCATGGATGCCATTTTCATGAAGACACAGAACTTTGTGCATTTCACCCGGGATTAGGAAAACCAGGAAGAAAGGGCGCTGGGATTTGCGCAGATCTCAGGTTTTCCACAGGTGCAGGGTGCCATTGACTGCAATCACATGGTGCTTAGACCTCCATGGCAACAAGCAGTCAACTACATCAACTGCAAGGGCTTCCAGTCATGGAATGTTCAGCTGATGTGCGACCACCACAAATGCATCCTGCAGGTCTGCGCACGACTCCCAGGGACCGCCAATGACTCCTACATCCTCAAGCAGGTCTTGGATCCCTGACATCTTCCACAGAGGCTGCAGGGTTGGCTCCCTAGGGTACAAGCGCTACCCACAGAGGATGTGGATGATGACGTCTGTGCAGTGGCCTTAGATTGCAGCAGAGCGACTGTATAACAAGGCTCATGCCGCGATCCGGGCTTTGGTGGAGTGAATGATAGGAATTTTGAAAATGAGATTTCGGTGCCTAGACAGGTCTGGTGGAGCACTGCAATACAGTCCCCTAGAGAATGTCGCGCATCATTGTTGCTTGCTGTGTGCTCCACAACCTGGCGCTGCAACTGGGGGGACTACCTGGTTGAGGAGGAGATAGATGAGCTGCACGCCTCCTCCAATGAGGAGGATGTCGAAGGGGATGACAGTGATGAGGACCTCGAAGGTAAGGCTGCCAGTGATGAGGCCATTGCACTGGCCAGATGAGACAGGCACGCTTGGGAGGCTCTCATAGCCACAAGATTCATGGAGGATGATGACGAGATGCAGTGAGGGCAGTCACAGTCCTGACATCCTCACCTTTCATCTGTGAACGTTTGATTCCTGTGTGGCTGATGGCAGCGCACATACCATCAGTGCTCAGGCTCATGTCATGGAGACGCAGCAGAGTCCCTAATATTCGTTAGCTTCCAAGAGAATGATGACGACATGCAGTGAGGACACTCCATAGATCTTCAAATAGCCTCTGTGAATGGCTGGCTCCTGTCTGGCCGAGGGCAGCTCACCTGCACTCCGTGGTCAGGGTTGTATCATGGAGGTGCAGCCATGAATCTTTAAATGCACCTGATCTTTTGTCAGCCTTCAGCACCTGACCCCTTCAGTAGCACAGTGTCACTGGTCACAGATGCCGAAGAGATGTGGGGCCAGCCCCACCTCAAATTTGCTGAAAGCGCACAGAAAGAATGATGGAACTCTGTGATACCTGCCCATGACATTCTGGCACCATTGAGGTGCAGGTGTCACTAATGTGTCCAGCGAGTGTGAAGTCGGACCATCACTTTGGTCTGAAGATTACACACTGCACAGGAAAGAGGCCCCAGATGGAGACACCTACCTTTATCTTGTGCAGGAATCAAGGTTTCACATCTGAGTGACATGAGAAATCCTTGAGACATTATTTACAATCGTGAACATTATGTACAAATGATTAACATCCATACCCAGGCTGTGCAGTTACATCTTCTTAACCTTTCTAATGCTGCCTTGGTGCTCCCCTGACATCCACAAAGGAGGCGGAGGCAGCCTGCTGACTGCTACACCCTGTCTGTGATGACCTTGTGGGCGTCCTCTGAAGGTTTGAGACCTGGTGGGCCCAGCTTACTTTTGAGGTCATGCTGTGAGGCAGTGGCACCCTCCTTGGCCTATGGAGCTGGGGCTGCTGGGGTCACAGGAAGTGGGCATTTGGACGGACCGGCATTCCTGGAGTCACCTGGGTGGATGGTTGTGGGGTGTGCATCTGCTGATCCTCCTCCCTATGGGTGCCTGAGGGCCCCTGGCTGACTCCTTGAGGAGAAGGGGAAGCTGGAGTGTGCTTGAGCTGCCTGACACCCCTCTCGCGTTGATACATTTGGAGTTCAACCCGCGTAGCAGACCAGGACCAATGTCCTGGACCAAGATCTCCATGGCAGCTGCCATCCTACCAATGTTGACTTTGGTGCATTGGCATGCCAGCGCTATCACCTCAGACTGAAGGTGGACAGACCCTTCCATTGTGCCTTGCAATCTGAGGAGTGCAGCGGATATCCCTTCCTGATGTTCATGCGCTTGCCTTTGCAGCTCCAGCTGATGCGCTATGACCAAGCCCAGAGGCTCCTCATCTGACTTGGCTGAGTGCTAGAAGCCTGGCAAGTCCCTGCCTCCACCTGCAGTGGATCAGACGGTGTGATGTGCTCACCAGATTGTAACCCCAAGGCTACTCTAAGCTTGGTCCCACTGAGGTGTGTGTCTCTGTGCTGGCGGAGGTGAGCGCTGTGACGGGTCTTCAATTAGAGAAGCATCAGATTTGTCTTCCGATGTGTCTTTAGGGCTTGAGTTGAGGACCTGGCTTGTGGACCTGCTCAGCTGCTTCCCAGAAGTGCCTGCGAAAGCAAGGAGAGATAATTAGTGCATGCCAGGGCACTGCGGAACAGGGGAAGTGACCCACAGCATGGTTGTCTGATGGATGTTGCACTGTTGGATCCTCACTTGGTTGAGCACCACCGACCTCACCATCAACATAAGAGCGGTCCAGGTCATTGGCTGCCAGCTGGGTGACTCTATTTTCAAAGTCTGTAAGAACCTTGATGCCAGGCATTCCTTCACGAGTCTGTGACCTCTCTTTTTTCTTGGGTGCTAGCTTGTCCTGCATGAAGACAGATGGAGAGAGTATAAGCAGGTGCCATCCAGGCCAGATGAGAAGAATCAAAAACAGAAACTGCTAGAAAAAGTCAGCAGGTGTAGCAGCATCTGTGGAGAGAGGGACAGAGTTAATGTTTTGAGTCCATAAGCCCCTTCTTCAGAGGGTCATACAGACTTGAAATGTTAACTCCGTTTCTCTCTCCACAGTTGCTGTCAGACCTGCTGAGATTTTCCAGCACTTTCTGTTTTTGTTTCAGATTTCCAGCATCCACGGTATTTTATTTTTATCAGACGAGAAGGATGCCTGATGTGTGGGTGATGAATGTTGCCATGAATGGGATGAGGATACAATCCACAAGGCAGATGAAGGTGTGTTTGAGAGAGTGAATGGTGCTGTCCCTTGAACTGACAGTGAGTGAGATCCCTGTGGATGTGTTTTGGGTTTGTGAGTGTGTGAGTTGAGAGTGATGAGAAGAGTGATTTATCCAGGTGGAATGGAGGAGATCATTCATCCTCTTTTGGCACTGGGTGGCTATCCTCTTTTGCAGGACATTGGCGCTGACCATCGTTCCCACCGCCTCCCATGCTGGATTGGTGACCTTGCTTGCTGGTCTTGGCCCACAGTGGGGGTAGAGGACTTTGCAGCGAGTCTCCGCTGCATCCAGTAGGCGCTAAAGGGAGGTGATGCTGAATTTGGGGGCTGCATGTTTCCTCCATTTGGCAGCCATTTGCCGGTTCCCAGCAGCTTCCTATCCTATCCCTTGAAGAGTGCTGGCTCCGTGCAGGGGCATCCTTTAAGAATGGCACCCAGATTACTGAAGGCCTGAGGTGTCGGTGGGCCAGGTGAATCAGAGGCTGTCCCACCAGTGATCCAGCGTGTTTCCTGGGAATGCATTAATAATAAGGCAGGATGTGCTGGGAATTGGATGATACGCCATTGTGGCCAACGGGTAAAACATCCTCTTTCCCACTCGCTACTGCGGAATCGTCCCAGATTTGCACTAAGTGCTGCAGTGGGCCGGTAAATCGACATTTTACTCACTGGCCGCAATGGCGGCTTTTCACGCCGTATCGTCCCAAACCCGCTGCATTAATTATGCATTCCCAGGATACACGCTGTTTCGATGGCGGGCGGGCTCCGATTCATCTGTCACGCCGTCACCTTCGTGCTTTAGCACGCCGGGCACCACATTTAAACTACAGAGGTACTCAGTACTTCCAGCCCAGGACTGCAGCAAAGAAGACATGGTCCCAAAAGGCAAGATGACTCCAGCCCTCGAGCGCCTTTTGGATGCCATGGAGATCGGCTGTGATGTCCACTACCCCCGCTCTGGCCGTAGGACGGGCAGCTACATTATCACTCTGGCTTGGTAGATGATGGCAGTAGTGATCAGTGCCAATGCTGCACAGGAGAGGTTGGCCATCTAATGCAGATGGAGTATGAATGATCTCATCCGTGCCGCCAGGGTATGGCAACCATCTCATCACTTTAAACTCTCACACTCAATTCCATGACACATTCACTGGCATCTCACTCACTGCCAGCTCAAGGGACATCACCACCCATTCTCACACACACCCTCACTTGCCCATCTGTCCTCATCTCCCCTGGAGACTGCCTCCTCAGCCCTCACCATCTTGAGGCCACTTGTATAGATCAATGTGTGCCCCCACACACACATTGGATCACCCTCCTTTGCCAGTACAGCCCTCGTCGTGCAGCCTCTTCCCTTGTCTGAGGCCACTTCTCCCCCTTCCCCAAGCAAGTCCTAGCCCTGCAGCCACTGAAAAGCTGCCCACATATGGCTGATCTAGTAGGTAGCGACCATCCGTGAGCCCCCCTAAAAGTGATGTGGTGCTGTCTGTGAATCCTGGCGCTGGTGACTGTGAGTGCTGCCCGAAGCAAGGTCGGCAAACAGACCTTGAAGCCCCGAACAAAGTGCAGCTCACCAAGTGCACACTTTATAGATATAAAAATAAAAACAAAATGCTGTTGTGAAACACATCAGTGTGTTTTCTCGCTGGGTGGATGCTCCAGCTGGCAGGGAGGTGGTGGTGGTGGGGGCGGTGGGGGGTGTGTGGGGGGGGTTGTGGCGCTGGAGGTGGGGGGTGATGAGTCCAGCAGCCTGGCCTTATAATAATATGCTAAAATATTACAATGAGGTTCCCGACGTCTGATGGCTGGGAATGCAGTCCACCATCGGCAGGCGGAGTGGATGATCGCAAACTGGTTTCACACCGTTGTGAAACCGATTTTTGGCCTTCTCACCATATTGTCCGCTCATATCACCGAATACACCTGATACTGGTGCGCATGGACAATCCCGGCCATAGTCTCATCAGTGAAATCCAAGACCATGATTATGCAGGCAGCCATGGGCTCTTGCACCATCTGGTGGACAGTTCACAGTTAAATCCTTAAAGACCTCTATTCACTTTAGGATTGACGAGACCAAATACATAATGAAAATAAAGTAATTTTCAAAGTAGAATATATGTAAAACATCGCTTTAATTGATTTGCATGTTAAAATGCACAATATGTTTAATGAAAATGACATATAGGGTAAAATACAGCCACAGATTTAATGGGTTGAGCGGCCTCTTCTGTACTATCACATGCTAATTCTGTGATTGCTGCTTGCTTAGTTTGCCTTTTAAAGAGCCGACTCAGTTAGTAATGCTCTTATTTCTGACTCAGTAGATTAGGGATTTCAATCCCACATGAAGACCTGAATGCATAGTTTAAATTGACAACCCAGTGCAGCGTCAAGGGAGACCTGCACTGTTGGAAATGCTGCCCTTTGGATAAGATACTTAACTGAAGTCCAGCATGCTAGCTCAGGTGAATAGTGTATTACATGGTAGTATTTTGAGAAGAGCAGAGAGGCTAAAATATTAAAATTTAGCAGGCTAAAATATTAACTTAAAGCAAAGACACCCAAAAACAGACAAATTAGTAAAGAATCTCATTGCTATTTATGTGAATTTGATGGACGGATGGCTGCCACATATGTCCACCTAAGGAGAGTAATATTGCACTTTAACAACAATAACCTATATCTATACAGTACCTCTAACATACTAAAATGTCCCTACCGACAGGAAGGTTTTAAAGCATAATTTGACATTGAGCTTCATAAAGAGATAATCGGGCGGTTGATCAACTGCTTGCTCAAGAAGATAGGTTTTAAGGAGCATCTTAAAGGAGGAAAGAGACGTAGAGAGGTAGAGGGATTTAAGAAGGGAATTCCAGAGCTTAGTTCTTGGCAGCTGAAGACAGGGCCAACCAATTGAGGATGTTCAAGAGGCCAGGATTGGATGAGTGCAGATATCCCAGAGGCTTGTGGGGCTGGAGGAGTTTACAGAAATAGGGAGGGGCGAGACCATGGAGGAACTTGCAAACAAGGATGAAAATTTTAAAATCGTGGTGTTTTTTAACTGGGAGCCGAAGTATATTTATTGCGTTATATACTTTAAATATTTCAAGACAATAAGACACAATGTAGCGACAAACATTTTTTTCATTACATTAGATTTAAGAAAATACTATTTCATTTATATTTTCAGTGGTGTAATTTTCTTATCTTGCAGTTGTGTCAGAGGTCACTTATGTGAATTTATCAAGGTAGATTGTTCTAGAAAGAGAAAATAGAAACCAAACTTTATAAATCCTGGAAACACCAAACCTCTCTATATACATAGGTATTAAAATATTATCCCATGCAATTGTTTTAATGGATGAGCCTTAACTAATTTTCACATTCAATTTTTAAAATTCTTTCACAGGATGTGTGTGTCTCTGGCTAGGTCAGCATTGATTGCCCATCCTTAACCACCATTGAGAAGGTGGTGGTGAGCTGCCTTCTTGAGCTGCTACAGTCCATGTAAATCCACAGTGCTGTTAGGGAGGGACTTCCAGGATTTTGACCCAGCGACAGTGAAGGAATGGTGAGTGGCTTGGAGGGGAACTTCCAGGTGGTGGTGTTCCCATGTATTTGTTGCACTTGTCTTTCTAGATGGTAGCGGTTGTGGGTTTGGAAGTTGCTGTTTAAGGATGCTTGGTGAGTTTCTACAGTGCATTTTATAGATGGTAAACACTGCTGACACTGTGCGTCAGTGGTGGAGGGAGTGAATGTTTGTGGAAGGGTTGCCATTCAAGTGGGCTGCTTTGTCCAGGATGGTGTCAAGCTTTTTGAGTGTTGTTGGAGCTGCACTCATCCAGCCAAGTGGGGAGTATTCCATCATACTGACTTGTGCCTTGGAGATGGTGCACAGGATTTGGGGAGTCAGGAGGTGAGTTATTCACCACAGGATTCCTAGCCTCTGACCTACTGTTGTAGCCACAGTATTGACCAATGAGTAGGATTGGGTGATGTACTAGCTTTAAATTAGGGGACCTAAGTTTCAGTCTAGTGCAGAGTGATGGGATCAAAATCTTTGCTTTTTAGTGAGTGGAACACAAAAAGAGAAAGAAAGACAAAATAAATTAAAAAAAAAATAGTTTTAACCTGAGGGGTTCCCTATTTTTTCAACCTTTGATGATTTGTTTGATAAACAACACTCTACTCACTGTAGAACATAATTGAATTAGTTCTCAAATTAAAGGCATTTCATTACAGTTGGGTACTTTCACTCAGAAATGACAAAACCTATGCACTGGAAATATTAACCAGTCTATTTCTTTTTACAGTCACTGACTGATCTGCTTTGTACTTGTGGTATTCACAGTTTTTTCCTTTTCTGTGGTAGGGTTTCAGCTTGGATCCTGTTATTTATGTGATCTTTCTCTCCACCTAGTGGTGAAAGTAAACCCATTTATGAAAGGGTTTCAAAAACGTTCGGGGGTTAAAAAAAATCTAACTGAAAAGATTTTGTGTACATTGGGTGGATGGTGGGTGGAGCAATTGTACAGCCCACTTGAAGGCACCAGTGGGAGGCCCAACCAGTTCTGCCGATTCAGCCTCATTTAGATAAATGCAACAAGCTGAATGAATGCCAACAGTTTGTCAACCGGGAAAGGAAATTGGCAGTTCCTCCTCCATGCTGAGCTGACAGGAAGCCTTAATGGTGGTGGCGATAAGGGTGGGGATTTGGGGGGGGGGGGGGGGGGGGGGGGGGGGTGGGTGGTGGGGATGGTGGTTGGTGTGGGGTGGGGGTGCAATGATCATGGGGTGCAGTTGTTGGGGGCAGTGTCGGAAAGGACAGCAGGTGAAAATTCGGTGAAAAAATTTACTGTCGTGTTTTCTAAGTGGCCTTCAGTAGTTCCTTTCAGAGTTATTGTTTTGGCTGCTCTGCATCCAGTTCGAGTGGTGAAGAATTGAGCACCCTTCGCAGTGACAGCCTAAAATGGCGACCTGCCTTCTTGAACCATTGCAACCTATGTGGTGTAGGGACACCCACAGTGCTGTTTGGTCCCAAATTTGTCATAGGACCTCAATTGAAATATACGCATGAGATGCCTGCCTGTATCTGGTGAGAGAAGTGGCTGCCTAAATTGAGGCCCACTCAAAAATTATAATGGACAGGCCTTGGGTAGAAACTCAGCAGGGTTTTCACTTTCAATTTTCTTTCTCCTGCCTTTTTTGCAGTACAACAAGGCAGAAATCACCCACAATGGGGCTGTGTCGACACAAAGAAGATCTACTGGCACTGAAACTAGAACAAAACAGGTCAATGTTCCGGCTCTAGAACCTTTCCCCTTGTCACCCAGCCACAGGAGCTCTTTTCAGTGAAGTTTACTCTCTCCAGATGCTAAGAACCCCACTCTGAAAAGAAAATGGCCAATTTACCTAAGGTTTGAAGTTACATATGTCAATGCACAGGCCGGTGGGCTTTCCCAGAGAATAATTGGGCCAGTTTGGCAGTTGGGCCAGGAAATGATCCATGCCCCGATGATCTCCATGATCAGTCAAACATCTTCTTACACGGCTTTCTGATGTGATTTAGATACTTGGGAAACATTTTTGAAATCATGAATGCAGCTTCTCTTAAAGAGCGCTCTTAAAAGGAGGCAAGTTTTTTATTTTGGAGGCTGACCAATACACAGAATGGCTAGAGATGATTTCTGGACTGTCCCTTTTAATAAAGAGAGTTTGAAGTTTTTATTAAGGGAGATGGCCCTGAGGAAAGAGGCAGCTTTTGGGGCAATAGAGAAGTAGAACTAGTGTGCAGAAGCAGGGGTGGAGTTTTCTGGCTGACGTGTGGGTAGTGGAGCCCCACACATCAGTGCTTAAAATGTCGCGTGAGGGACCTGACGTCAGCGCGCGGAATCGCGATGTTTAGGTCGGCGGGTGCGCTGTACAGCGTGATGCGTGCCTGCCATTAATTAAAGGCCTCATTAAGGCCCTTAACTTGCCAATCGTCGACAATTTTGAGGGGCCCGTGCGAACTTCGGCTCGGCGCACAGGCCCAAGTGGCAGGTAGGTAGGAGATTTTTTATTAAAACTCATGCACTGGTGGGATATGTGGGCTCAGAGGGGTTGTTCATGTTTTTCATGAAATATTTAATGCAGAAAGTGTTTTAAACTTATGTGATTGTTAGCAGTTCACATCGATTTCCAGCAGCTTTTTGTGTATTTTGAAACCAGTCTGCAGACATTAATCTTTCTCGGGCCTGCAGCTTTCTGGAGGCCATTTAGCCTGGGTATGGGTTCTGACATCTCCAATGGATGCAGCTCCTCTGAGGAGGAAGGGAGGGATAGAATAAGGAGGAGGCCAGGACTGGACTATCAGCCTCCAGGGGAGCCACCTTTGGGAGGCCAGGCACAGGCACAAGGGGCGCAGGGCCAAGAGGTTGTCCAAGGTGGAAGAGGCCGTAGAAGACGCCATTATTCTGCTGCCAGGGTATACAGATGGCGAAGCAGCTACCTCAATATGACTGAGGTGCAGTGCTGAAGGAGGCTCCGTCTGTCAAGGGACACAGCCAACTACATCTGTCAGATGATTGGGCCTGAGATCTTCGTTAACTGTGTGGGTGGACACCCCATTCCAGCAGCTCTGAAGCTGACAGTTGCCCTCCACTTCTATGCCTCTGGCTCCTTCCAGGGCTCGGTGGGTAATCTTTGCGGTGTCTCCCAATCAGCTGTCCATACTTGTATCAAGCAGGTCACAAATGCTCTGTTCAGGCATGCATTGATCTTCATCCACTTCCGCTGCGACCAGGCAAGTCAGACACAGACACAGCGAGCCAGAGGCTTTGCGGCCATTGCTGGCTTCCCCCGCATCCAGGGTGCAATAGACTGTACACACGTGGCCATTAAGGCGCCAGCAGGTGAGCCCGGTGCCTTCATCAACAGGAAGGGTTTCCACCCCATCAACGTGCAGATAGTGTGTGATCACAGGATGCTGAATCTACAAGTTTGTGCAAGGTACCCAGGCAGCTCCCATGACTCCTACATCATCAGGCACTCCCAGGTGCTGGGGCTCTTCAGTGCTCCGGCTCGGCTGGATGGTCGGCTGCTGGGTGACAAGGGCTATCCCCTGTGAAGGTGGCTCATGACGCCTCTCCGCTGTTCAAGAACAAAAGCTGAGCAGCACTACAATAGGAGCCACGGCTCCACAAGGGCTGTGTTGGAGAGAGCCATCGGTCTTCTCAAGATGCGCTCCTGTTGCCTGGACCGCTCAGGGGGTGCACTCCAGCACCCCCCAGATTGTGTCTCTCTGATAGTGGTAGCATGCTGCGCTCTGCACAATCTTGCACTGGAAAGGGGGGGGTGGGGGGGGCGCAGTTGACGATGAAGACCTTGACACAGTGGATGAGGCTGCACATGATGATTCCAGCAGTGGCTCAGAGGATGAGGAAGCACAGGGCGATGATGAGGGGCAGCACGCCGACCCACTATTACACCAAGGAGGCAGGGATACCCGGGACAATTTAATCCAAAGAACCTTCAGCTAGCTCCACACACATGGATCAGCAGGACCAGCATTGCCTGGTGCTTCCACACGTGGCACTTAGGTGCTACATCTTCCACCTCATCAGCTGCAACTAAGGGCTTAATACAGAAACATCAATGTCCACTCAAACACTCATGAGATGTCTGTGAAAAATACAAATGCAGCACAAAGGAAACACCCTCAGCCATGGTCAGAAAAGTGGATTTTATTTAGTCCAACATAAAACAAAAACATCTCTATGACAAACATAAGTATTTGTTCCCTAATCTAAGGTCAACATAAAATCACCAGTGACAAACCCGTGGAGTGCCTAACATGCCTTATGCTTACGTTTGCGGGTGCTACATCTAGGTGCCGCCCCATCGCTCAGAGTGGCTTGTGAGCCAGCCTGCTGACTCTGCTGTCCTGTTGGTGTCAATGACTTTGGCGGCCGTCCTCTGGCCTGTGGAGTCTGTAATGGCCCCAACTGGCATCTCCCCAGTTGTCGAAACACCAATGGATGCAACATTCACTGGCAGAGGGGCGGAGGAGCTTCTGCCTTCATCCGGAGCGCCCTGAGAGGAGCTCGCAGCGACGACAGGCAGCTGCTGCACCGACTTGAGGTCACATTGGACCTCCCTGCTCACCGCAGATGCGTGGGCACCGATCAGTGGCACTTGGTGCCCAGAACATCTCCCACATTGGGAATGACCATCTGTGGCCTTTACCACCGTGAGGGCTTGCAGGTCAGAGCGTAACCTAATCAGAAGAGTCTCAATCCGATTGAAGCCCTCTCCATGAGAGTCACCAATCTCTCAGTGGAGGAAGCGTGAAGCTCTGTCCTGAGTTTCAGGCCTACACTTACACTCTGCCTGGACTCCCCAACCACAGAGACCAACTGAAGCACACCCTCATGCAACCCTGCCAGATGCAAATACGATTCCTGCTGCTTGTCCTGCAGCTGCTGCATTGGTGACAACTCCAGAGGCACATCATCAGTGCCGGACTCAGCATGTGCCTGGTCCCCTCCGGCTGCTGGTGCCATTGGCACTCTCTGTCCTTGCCATCTCCTCCAGAGATTGTGAAGCGCCCTCTCCGCTGTGCCCCGGGACACTAGCCGACATTAAATTCCCCACTGACGTGTTTGTGTCTGTGCTGGTGCCTGGCTGGCTGAAATGATGTGCTGCAAGTTGCACGTCTTGGCCCTCAGGTGTGGAGGGGGGGCTGCGCTGTCGTTGGACGCGGCCATGCGGAGGTGATGCTGAAATTAACAACAAGGACACTGCATCAGTCAGTGTTCAGTCAGTTAAACCTTTCATCCCTTTCCCCCCCAGCCTCATAAGTCGCTCACCTTCAAGACCCTAAGAAGATGAACATTGGTGGAGTGGAAAAGAGTCAAGAGGAGGCCCAAACATTAGACACACATACAGGCAGGCTGGTCAGATGGCCTCAGGAATACCACATAGAATGTTATGTGCCATTGGAGTGGGGAGAGTGCAGAGGTACCTGACCTGGATGCATGCTGGCCTGGAGAATTGCAGGGCTGAGGAAACATCCCAAATACTTGTGACATTTGCTGTGGTGCACAGGAGATTGACAGGTCACATTACTGACCTTCATACCGTTATGAGGGGCATAGAACGGGTGGGCAGAAGGCATCATTTCCCTTGGTGCAGGGATGAGTAACGTGGTGGCATTTATTTGAGTGCCATGAGGTTGACAGGTGAGGTGCCAAGGACCTTTTGGACAAAGTAATGTGGGACGCACTGACTGAAAGGGTGGTGGAGGTACCAATCCTCCTAAGATGCAAAATGTCTTTGGCTGTGCAGCAGCGATGCCATGGAATGTTAGGCCATGGGAATAGTGGTCACAAATGGGATAAGGCAACTTTGGAAGGTGCTGGAGACACGCATCCTCAAGGGGACCAGGGACCTTTGTGTATGACCCACACATCAGAGTGTCCCAGTCTGTAAATGAGCAGTGTTGCAGCATTAACGATTGCAGCAACCATCAGTGGTTTGGACGGTGGGCATACAGAGCGGATGGGACCGTGGACCTCAAATACCTGGCCGCTGGACCCCAGCCTCGCCGACACCTGTCGACCTGGCCAGCTGCTTCCTCCCCAGCTCCATGGCCTGCTCCTCGAATGTGGTGAGGTGCTGGAGCAGGGCGTGCCCACCACCAGTCCTCTGGCGCTCCCTTTGATTGTGTTCAGTTTTTGCCTGCAGAACAGAGAAGAGGATTTATTGGGGCTGATCTCTCATGTACTCTGCACACGCACGCCGCACCTCAACCACAGTGGTCCATCTGAGGCCTTCAGCGGCTCCTGTCCACACTACTGGTGATCAGTCCCCAGAAGATAGTACGGCTGGTCCCAACCCCCTCCCCCCATTGGACACCTTGGACACATTCGGCGTCCATCACTTTGAATAACACACGGGTCTTAGCACCCATGGCAAGGAAGCACAACTAGATGCAGCGCCGAGGCCAGCAGATGGCTCTTGGCCATGACACCTTGAGGCTCCCCTTCCACCACCTCATCACCAGCAATAAGACATGTGTTGGAGTTCTGAGTATGTGTCTAGCTGCCTCCCCTGCAGGTTGCCCCCAGACTACTCAAATGCGACAAACACCAACATATGCTGCGGGGAGAACCCATCTTATCATCAACCACTAAGGCTGATGTAAGCAAGGTCACTACCTGTTTGCCCACTCAGCGTGTGCCAAATGCCCAATGCAGTAACGACAGTAAGATGTGGGCAGGGGGTGGGTGGTGGGGGGGGGGCGGCGGGTGGGGGGGGGGGTGGTGGGTGTTACTCAAAGGCTAAGGCTACCTTCTGGGTCAAATGGCCAAGGCCAACATGGTACTCACCCGTCCAGAGCGCAGCAAATCATTGAATCGTTTGCGGCACTGTGTTCCTGTGCGCTGCACATCATCATGGGCGCTTACTGCATCACCCACCTCCTCCGATGCCTGGCTGATGACATGGGGGGCCTTCCTCCTCCCATTCTGCGGATATAAAATATCCTGATGGCTGGACACCTTTTGGATAGCAAGGCAGGCATCTGAGAAGCGAGGGGCACACTGGCCCCCTGCTGGCCTCTCCTGCGGCCTTCCCCCCTCCTCTTGCTCCTACTCCTGTGCTCCGAGAGCAGCCTCTCTCTCTCTTCGAGTGTCCATGGTGCACTGCCTCAACAAGGCTGCCTGGCCACTCTTTATACAGACTGTCCGTTCCCCATTGGAACCTGCGGTCTGAACGTGTCTGCCTCCGCAATGATTTTCCTGTTCTACACGGGAGTCGCTAACCCGCTGGGCGGGCCTTAATTGGCCCACCTGCGCAAAATGGCGGCACAGCCCGTTTCAGCAGCGACAATCGGCTGCCCGCCCGTCGCCACCAAGTCGGTCAGGCCCGCCTGCCCATCAAGAGTAAAATTCTGCCCATGGTGAGAGATACCAATCAGGTGCTTGCTGTTTACACAATACTTCACTCATGGGAGTAAATGAGAACTATCTCTGGGATCGGGAGCAGCACCAAAGTAGAGAACAATAATTCAGCACTTTGCAACCTTTTAGACTCAGCATTGAGGTTAACAATTTGGGAGCATAACCACTGCTTTCATTTTTTTCAGCCATCAAGTGCTGGTAACCATTCTATTGTTGACATTTGCAGCTCCTCTAGACCCAGCTTTTATTTCTTTAGTTGTCCCATTGCCATCTCCTTCTGCCTTGCACCATCATTCCTTTTGTCATTTAATCTCTCCTGCTTTCCATCCTATCACAGACATTCCCTTTTGTTCTTTCCTTACTTTCCTCCTTGCCCTGCCTCTGTATTTGCTTAAAACCTGTAATATCTTCAGCCTTTCCCAGTTCTGACAAGATATCGTTGCCCTGAAGTGTTAACTCTGATTCTCCACAGATGCTGCCTGACCGATTGAGTATTTCCAGCATTTTCTCTTTTTATTTCAGATTTCCAATCCCAGTGGTATTTTGCTTTTATGTTATTGTAGCAATGGGTGGCTACTGAAAGCCAGGGAATAATATAACTTCATTCAGCCCATAGTATGCTTCTACATCTGCAACCCAACCTACACAGCAATGGCCAACCCCTTTCTTCTTAAACTTTCTAGGTACCTATACCTGATGGCTTTTAAAATGTTAAGCTCCCATTTACTCAAAGCGTGTTTTGCCACAAACCCACTAAAATGCTGAAAAAGCATGGCCTCCCTGGGGGGACCTCCATAATTAGGTCAATGGAAGCCTGCCAGAAGACCTGTAAACTCTCCTGAGAACTGGACATGACAGGTCCCAGCTTCTGGGTTACTAGGAGAGTCATGTGGGACGGAACCTCTGACAACTCCTACAAAACCACTGGTGCAAGGATCACTGGGGATTCAGCAAGTTGCGAGTTCCTATGCTCTGGGCCTCAGGGGTTGGGATGTTGCAGGTGCACAAGCTTCACTGGCATGGTGCAGATGTGGGAACCATCTGCGTTCCAAGATGACATCAAGTCCTGAAACCCTCAAAGATGAGGGGTGCAATTAAAATCTTTTCTTTATGTGTCTCCTATACAGTGGGCTGCTGGGAGCAAGCTTCTCACCTTTCTGGGGAGGGGAGGGTGTGGAAGACAGGTCACCCAGGTCATTCAGGACCGCCACCTGTCCCAACCCCCTCAGGAAGTAACCCCATCACATAAACACCTGCCATGGATTGAAGAACTGCAAATGCCAGCCCAGCTACATTTACTACAGGGAATGAAATAGGGATAGTTAGGAGGGATAAAAACAAAAAAACTGTGGATGCTGGAAATCCAAAACAAAAACAGAATTGCCTGGAAAAACTCAGCAGGTCTGGCAGCATCGGCGGAGAAGAAAAGAGTTGACGTTTCGAGTCCTCATGACCCTTCGACAGAACACTAGACGAGGGCAATAAGTGAAGGTAACAACAGACAAGAACGAAGAAAAGGAGGGTTAGGGTTGTTTTGGATTTCTAGCATCCACAGTATTTTGCTTTTATCTTAGGGTTAGGGACTTCCAGTTTTGTACCTTACTAGGGCTGCATTCATTAATTAGTAGAAATTCTTGATGTATTCATTTGAGAATCTTCAAATGGGATCTTGATGAAAATGTAATATAGTTATAATATCTGTGCACAGAATCAAGAGAGTTTGGAAAACCTGCAGAGCACCATGGAACACTCTAGGGCATCCTGAGAGGGAACCCAAAGAAAAACAAAATGTTTTACTTGTTAACTTTGTGTCTACCTTTATTCATATCTTAATCTCCAATTTACAGAGGTTAGGGGATTGGTTTGAGGTTACCTTGATGGCACCCTAACACTGGTTAATGCTACTTCCTACTGTGGCCAATTAATTGCAGGGAGCAATGAACCACTTGGTTATGCTGGAGAAGAGATGGATAAGGCTTGAACTCTCAGTGACAATCCATCTGCCTCTCAGAATAATGTAGAAAAGCAAGGCATAGCTTCAATTTCTAGCCCATGCTATTTGTACCTAAAAGTCAGAGTTCCAATCTTTTATTATTTTATCCATTTGAGGAATCAGACAAACATATATATCACTGAACAGTTATTCTCCTGAACGTTATTTGTGTTATAAACTGGCTGCATATTTTCACTTCATACAAGATACTCTTAATGTTTTCAAAGACTAAAGTGGGATCTTACGAAGGCATTCAATGATTCAATACTTAAAAGCAATTACCAAACAGGGTTTGCTCAACAGTTCTCAGGCATGCTTATATAAATCTCAAGTCAAGGACAGATACTCTTGTAGGTTTGGGAATGTAATTATTGTAAGTTAAACCATTTCTTACTGTTATGGAGGTCATGTGACTGTATAGACGAATCAGCCCTAAGCGTGGGGAATCTTAGGGGCAGAGCTTTTTAGCCTTGGTCTTGGAATAAGCATGTAGCCTCATCAGAAGTCTGTAAATAAAGTTTACTGTTTCTTACAAGAAACTACTCCTGCATTCCAAGTTCATTACAATTGATGATGAGGATAAATAACACTGATGCAGCACCTTGCCTTGCGACAGTGAGTATTCTGATATTTTAAGGGAATAAAGAAAAGAAGTATACTCACCAACAATGCCTCTCTTTGGCAAAATTGACCCGTACGACTCATCCGTCGAGGACTGGAGTCAATAGATTGAACTATTAGGTTTCAACTTTGTAGCTAACGAAATAGCAGCAGAGGAGAAACAGAAGGCAATTCTCCTAAGTGTCTGTGGAGCAAAATGTATAACCTAATCCATAGCTTGATGGCTTCAAATGTGCCAACTTCCAGATCCTTCACTGAGCTTGTAGACATCATGAAACCCTCAGTGATCATGTAAAGATTCAAGTTTAACTCTCAAGTAAGGGCCCCCCGGTGAGTTAAAACAGCTAGCAGAGCACTGTGGCTTCAGTGATACTTTAAACAACCTGTTGTGAGATTGTTTGGTTTGCAGCATAAATGACAACATCATTCAGTGCCGTTTGCTTGCAGAAGATAATATAGACTTGAAGTGCGCCATGGAGATAGCGCTAGCAATGGAGAGTGCTGAGGGGGACTTACAGGCTTTGCAAAGTGTGCAGCATAGTTTCGTTCTGCCGTTAGGGTGGGAACCTGCCGCCGGGCATGGCGCGAAGGTCAGGGAGGCTACAGCAAAGCGGGACATGGTGCCCCTACTGCTAAAAAACAAAAACAAATACTGGAAGCAGCTCACTAGTAACCCAAAAGTTAAGGTGTTAGCGATGTGGGGGAAATCATGCACCCAAAGTCTGCAGATTTAAAGAGGCAGAAGGCTACTACTCTCACAAAAAAGGGCATGTTGCTAAACAGTGTAGGACTAGATCAAGGCAGCCGTATGGCCAGCAGGTCAAGTTAAATGAAGTGCACATATAGATGAGTCAGAAGTTACTGAGGCTGGCATTTATTCCCCACACAATCTGAAGGCCAGGAAAACTCAACCAATTGCTGTTATACTTCAAGTAAATGGAAAACCTCTGCTCATGGAGGTTGACAGAGGAGCATCGACCACAGTGATGGGAGAACACATCTCTAAATACTTCATTGAGTTTGGGGAAACCCGCTGCTTAGTTAAAAACACATATAAGAGAAGCAATGCAGATGAATTGCAGCACCTCTGTACCTGTATCATACAGACAACAGACATCCCAGCTGCCAATAAGTGTTGTAACAGGAGAATAACCTAGCCTTCTGGGCCATGGTTGGTTGAAAGAAATCAAACTAAACTGATTGAAAATTTTCCAGTTCAGGAGATGAGGAATTCCAGAGTTGCTGAAAAAGTATGGCAGAGTATTCCAAGATGAATCGGGGAAAATCAAAGGTCTGCGAACTAAAATGTATGTGGACTCTGAAGCAACACCTCGATTTTTTAAGGCAAGACCCATGCCTTATGCTCTAAAAAAAAGATAGATGCGGAATTGTGTCATTTGGAGAAGTTAGCAATAATACAGCCAGTCCAATTTTCAGAATGGCAGCACTCACAGTCCTTGTGCTAAAACCAGACCAAACCATTCACATCTGCAGGGATTATAAATTAACAGTAAACAAGGCTGCAAAATTAGACAAGTACCCAATACCAAGGATTGAAGATCTATATGCTAAACCACAGGAAGAAGATCCTACATTAAACTGGATGAGTTATACATATCAATGGCTCAATCTGGACAACACATCAAGAGGTTATGTCACCATAAACATGCCTGTAGCAATATACACGCCTACCCTTTGGTGTCTGTCTGTGCGATTTTCCAAAGAACCATGGAAAGCCTACTAGAAGGACTTCCCTGGATGACGTCCTAATCACAGAACAAGAGGAAAACCTGAAAGAAGTTTCAAAGAGATTTTTAGAGGCTGGCTTATGTTTAAAAAAAGAAAAGTGCACCTTCCATGCGTAGGAAGTTACATATCTGGGACATCGAGTGGATGCCCAAGGGTTGCATCCATTAGAGGAGAAAATCAGGGCAATCAAGGAAGCCCCCTCTCCTACCAACATCACTGAGCTCAAGTCTTTTTTGGACATGGTAAACTATTACGGTCAATTCTTGTCTAATCTATTTACAGCGTTAGATCCTTTATACTTATTATTGAAGAAGAGCTACAGATGGTCCTGGAAGACACAGCAAGAGGAAGCCTTCACAAGGGTTAAGGAGCTTTTACACTCATCATGTCTGCTAGTGTACTATGACCCGTCTAACGAATTGATACTCATTTGTGATGCGTCTCCCTACGGAGTGGGATCGGTATTGTCACACAAGATGGAGGATGGATCTGAAAGACCGACAAGATATGTAACCAGAACCTGTCTGCAGGTTCTGAAAAAGATTACTTGCAAATTGAAAAAGAGGGCTTATCTATCGTATTTGGAGTAAAAAAGTTTGTTACAAACCCAGTTGAGGATACCCCCGGACAAGGCTGATCCCAGAGTGGAACCCAGCTTGATAGATCCTAACTTTTAATTATTTGTTTAGGAATTTGGAGAGCAGCTACTGAACAGAGTCACAGGAGGCAGCTGATGAACTTCTAACAAAAGAATACAACATTTATTCAACAAGAAAAGATAAACTATATTACAACACTCCTTCACTCACAACTATACCTTTACAGATATACATATAGATTAGTAAGGATAACACAAGTTATACAAGCTATCTTATACTCAATGTTCACAGTAAGTACACAGTCCATGTAAACCAATAGGCACTCTATGGTCAGACATACAACACTCTGAAACCAAGTGACAGATGCCACCTCAATCAGGTGCTTTGGATCTCTCATTAACTCCTTTCATATGCTTGTCCCACCATGAGCCAACTGGTCTCACTGAACTCTGCCTTTCACACAAAGGTTTCCAATCTCCACTCTCCAAGAATTTGCTTTGGAATCTTCTCCCAAACCGATGCTTTCTCTCAGATGCATTCTGCAAGAGTTCATCTCCAGGGCTTCAAACTCTCTTTCTGATGTTCCTCACCCCTGGGTCACCACATGCATTTAAGCTGTCTTCCACGCACTCTTTCTCATCAACTCAGCCATTAACAGTACCACTGCTTCACATGTCCATAGCATGTGAAGCAGTGGTCCATGCTGACGTTAAGTTGTCTCTTTGGACCTTCTTGCCTCTTGTAAACTGTTCTTGTTTAAATCTGCTTTCTACAGCTTTTGTCTCTTTAATTCTGAAGCCTGGAGCCTTTTTCTCTGACCCTCACTCTTAACTTCACTTAACAGGACCTTTCCCAGGTTCCTGTCCTTCCTTTGACTAGAAGGTATGTTTGGAACTTTCCCCTGTTTCTGTATCACTCCTTTGGCCTTGGGATGTTTTGGTTCTTTTGGGAAATCTACAGCTCCCTTTCCCAGTGTCCAGTTTCTCTGGAGTTCTGGCTTCAGACTGAACTTAAAACTGCTGTTTCTTTAGTTTTTTCTATGTGTGTCTGTGGGAGGGACCAGCTTTCCTGGGCCTAGCTGTTGCTAGGCAACAGCCCAATTCTTCTACCTGTGTTTGCTTAACTTCTCTTTAGGAGTTATAAAAGTCATTAGAAATGCAGTCACCTTTTTAAAGTGAAACTAAAACGCAAGTTGACCTTTCTTATCACACAGAAACAGAAATACAAATCAAACCTAAACTTGAAAGCTAAAGCTCATTCCTTACATCTGCAAATACCAATATAACTTACTTAAAGTGTCTCTGTTTCCTAACAAGTTCCATCAATGTTTGCACAGTTAACACTTCACCATAGTATCAATCACAAACAACTGTTGAGTTGTTTATTGAAGATAAAGCAATCCCACTGATAGCCTTTGCTAGAATTTGAAGATGGTCTTTAATTTTGTCAGCATATGAGTGTACTTTTATGCACCGTCCAGGTGTACATATAACAAAAGCAGACACCCTCAGTTGTCTCCCTTTGCCAGATAGTATTACACAGGTTTCAGTACCTCAAGAGGTAGTACCTACATTGAATTTCCTAGACTCCTCACCAGTCTGTGCGAGACAAATAAAGAATTGGTTGAATCGGGATCCAATTTTAGCAAGGGTCCATGAACAAGTATTATAAGTATGGTCAAATGCATAAGTCTCTGAAGAATTACAAACCATTCTTTGTATGTAGATCCGAAATGAGTTGTCAAGATAATATCTTGTTATGGGGAGCACGATTTGTTGTTCCTGTGCAAGGAAGAGAACCACTATTGACAGAGCTTCATAGTACGCATCCTAGTATTTCAAAAATGAAGATGCTCGCACAAAGTTATACGTGGTGGCCAGGTATAGACATTGATATAGAAAAAATAGTGAAATAATGTCACCAGTGCTAGCAATAGCAGAGGTTGCCCGTTTCAGCTCCATTGCACTTGGTCAGCCCTGGGTTAGACTACACATAAACTATGTAGGTCCATTTCTAGGTACCATGTTTCTGGTGATTATCGACACACATTCAAAGTCGATGAACGTGTTTGAAGTGAGACCACATACATTGTGTGCAAATATTGAAAAACTGCGCCAGAGTTTCAGTGTTCATGGTTTACCTGAAGTTATTGTGTTAGATAATGGTACGGCTTTCACCAGCACTGAATTCCAAAGATTCGTGAACCTAAATGGGATTAAACACGTCAGAACAGCACCATATCACCCGTCGTCCAAGGGTTAGCAGAAAGAGCAGTACAAACCTTTAAAACAGGCATGAAGAAACTATCAGAGGGAACATTGGAAGCATGAATTTCAGGATTTCTGTATAGCTATCACACAACTCCTCATGCGACCACTGGTTTAACACCTTCAGAATTGTTAATGAAGTGCCAACTTCATACAAGAATGAGTCTAGTATTCCCTAATTTAGAGAGGAAGGTGGAGAGAAACCAGGGTAGTCAGAAAGTGAATCATGATGTTCACAGTAAAGGTCGAGGGTTTACTGTGGGAGAGGCAGTTTTTGTACAAAATTTTGCAATTGAACCAAGATGTGTCCTTGGTACAATCATTTCTAAAACAGGACCTTTATCTTATCAAGTCGAAGTAGAAAACAGGATTGTTAGGAAACATTTGGATCATCTCAGAAGTTGAGAAACCCTCCAACAACCAGTTAATCCACCTGAAATCGAAGTTGAAACTTCGACACCTGAGGTGCCAGATTAACATAGAATAGACAAACCAGCTGTCTCTGCTGAAGTGAATAGTTCTGAACTGCCATTGTCTAGGGATGTCCCTGATGTTGCAGTTCCTGTGCAATTCGATCCAATGGAAGAACCTCCAGCTGTAGAATTGCGTCGCTCTACCTGAATCCGAAAACCTCCTCAAAGACTAAATCTATAATGGCATGAACTGTATATAATTGTATATAATATGGGCTAAAGTGTTTTCATAAATAAGAGGGTAAGACAAAATTAAAAAGGGGAGGAACGTAATGATTGTAAGTTAAACCATTTCTTACTGTTATTGGATCATGTGACTATATAGACAAATCAGCCTTAAGTGTGGGGAATCTTAGGAGTGGAGCTTTTTAGCCTTGGTCTTGGAACAAGCATGTAGCCTCATCTGGAATCTGTAAATAAAGTTTACTGTTTCTTACAAGAAACATACCCTGTACTCCAACTTATTACAAGGAAGTTGGAATTCACCAAGAGTGATGTAATCTGTGAAAACTGAAATAATCTAGGCTATGCAAAAATGAACCACTCCTTTCATCTTTTCAAATCCACTTTACCCTTGAAGTTAATTTTGTTTCTCTGCTCTGCACCATCTCCAGTAGTTGTATTTGTTTTTTGTGGCGCAGTGATTGGAATTCAATCCAATTTTCCAAATCTTTTGACTTTTGGATGGCTCCCTATTCATATAAAATTGATCTGATCCCTTATTTATTTGGATAGAAACCACTTTTCAGACAGGAAAAAGCTAAAATTCTTTAGAAATGGATGGCCAATGCCCAACCAAAACTAAAAAAGCAGCTCTGAAGATTTGGCAAGTATTATAATAACAGAGCATAATAAAATATTTATTGCATTTAACTTCTGTCAAAAAGAACAAAGGTTGCAAACAGAATGGCTTAGTCTCTGTTGCCAGGGAGAGGGGAGAAATTAACAGCTAGAGAATGGACTTTGGAGCAGACACCGAAAACAATGACTTCAGTCTTCTCAATGTTTAGTTAGAGGAAATTTCTGCACATCCAAAATTGGATGTTGGATAAGCAGTCTGATAATTTTAGCGACAGTGGAGGAGTGAAGAGAGGTGATAGTGAGATAGAGCTGGTTGTTGTCAGCGTACATGTGAAAACTAACATTGTGGTTTCAGATGAGGTTCAGATTCACTATGTTGGTTAAAATGCAATATAGAAACAGATTATTTTAAAAAGTATCCAAACAGTTCTGTGGTCTTCTTTGATTAAAATGCTCTACTTTTGTCAAAGAATTTTGATAAAAAGTTTTTGCTGTGATAGTTCTATTTTCTGTAATACTGTGATGGGTTCTGCGTATGCTGTGTTTAAACGGACATTGCTGTATCATACAATTACTTGGACTATCCAAACTTTGTTCCAACTCTGACATTGATGATGTTTATTATGTTCTAGTCCTCCTAAAAAATAATAGTGACAACTGCACACAACTAGACAAAATGGATTTCCAATCAAGTGCAACACGATTTTATAATCCCAAATAAATTTACCTTCCTGGCAACTTGCATGATTTATAGCTGATCTAGAGGTGGATGCATTCAGATCTCTGTGGGTGGGGCATGGGGAAATGTTTCAGGATTCACAGCCATATTGATGGTGCATTTATGTTTCCTACAATTGATTTAGGGGGTGGGAGGAGCGTGGTAGTGGAATTTGGTGTATATTTTCTCAATGGTCTATTCAAGATCCCTGTTCTCTCTCACAGATCACAACACACGGTCTTGATGCAACATGAGGGCTATCTACTTCTCCCTGGGTAAACTATCAATATGTTAAAACTACAAATGCAAAATACAGAGGCTAGAAATTTAAAAAAGAACAGCAAATGCTGGAAATACTCAGCAGGTCCAATCATGTGCCTCTGCCAGTACGCTCCCTTCCATTAGTTCACCTGGCCAAACTTTCTTTAATGCTCCCCCCTGCCCTAGCCCTGAACTCTCGTTTTTCTCTAGTTTGCCTCCTATCTTCCCTCACTCCTCTTTGACCTAATCTTGTCCATGAGACCAACCTTCCGTTCCTTCAATCCTATTCTCACTAAACTGCTGATCACTTAACTTCCCCACTTGTCCCTCATGTTAGTCAACAATGTAAGCAGTTCTCTCTCTTCAGGTGTTGTTCCTCTCTCACCCCACTCCTCAAAAAAACAACTCTTGACCCCAACATCCTTGCAAACTACTGACCCAACTCCAGCCTTCCTCTCCTCTCCAAAGTTCTTGAACCTGTACTTATCTTCCAAATGTGTTCCTCTCTTTCCTGGAACGCCATGTTTGAATTAATCCAATTAGGTTTCTACACCTTCCAGAGTACTGAAACAGCTCTTACTAAAGTCACAAATGACATCTTATGTGACTGTGACAAAGGTAAACTTTGTCCTTTTCAACCTGCTTGCAGCCTTTGACACAATATCGTCCAGTGTCTGTCTACCGTTGTCCAGCTGGGTGGGACTACACTCATCTAGTTCCATTCTTAAGTATTGAATTGTAGCCAGAGGGTCACCTGCAATGGCTTTTCTTCCAGCTTCCACATTGATACATCAGATATCCATCCAAGGATCAACCCTCATCTGAAACCACAATGTTAGTTTTCACATGTACGCTGACAACAACCAGCTCTATCTCACTATCACCTCTCTTCACTCCTCCACTGTCGCTAAAATTATCAGACTGCTTATCCAACATCCAATTTTGGATGTGCAGAAATTTCCTCTAACTAAACATTGAGAAGACTGAAGTCATTGTTTTCGGTGTCTGCTCCAAAGTCCATTCTCTAGCTGTTAATTTCTCCCCTCTCCCTGGCAACAGAGACTAAGCCATTCTGTTTGCAACCTTTGTGTCACATTTGATCCTAAGATGAGCTTCTGACCTGATATTCTTGCCATCATTAAGACCATCTATTTCCACCTCCATAACATCATTCAATTTCACTCCTTTCTCAGCTTATCTGCTGCAGAAACCCTCATTCACACCTTTGATACCTCTAGACTCAACTATTCCAATGCACTCCTGGCTAGTCTCCCATATCCTCCCCTCTCTCCTCCATAAAAACTTGAGGTCATCCAAAACTCTGCTGCCCAAATTTTAACTCAGAGCATGTCCCATTCACCTATCACCCCTGTGCTTACATTGACACCTGGTCAAGGAGCATCTTGATTTTAAAATTCTTCCTTCCTATCTCTATAATCACCATCAACCTCATAACCCGCTGAGATATCTTGTACATCACCAATTTTAATTGCTACTGGTGGCTGTGCCTTCAGTTGTCTAGGCCGCAAGTTCTAGAATGCTCTCCCTACTCCTCCGCCTCTCTACCTCACTGTCCACTGTTAAGACATTTCTTAAAACTTACCTCTTTGACCAAACTTTTGGTCACCTCAGCTAACATCTCATGTGGCTCAGTGTCATATTTTGCTTTATAATGCTCCTGTGAAGCGCCTTGGGACATTTCATTACGTTAAAGGCACTACTTAAATATAAACTGCTGTTGTCCTTGTAGGTCTGGCACCTATGGGAGGTCTTGTGGTGCAATGGGTAGCATCCCCACCTCTGAGCTGGAAGCTCCAGTTCGGGTCCCACTCTAGGACTTGCTCATTATTGAAGGTGTGTTTTTGTGGCCAGGCAGGTTGGTAAGAGTGGGACAGTCTCCTGGTCAGCCAGAATCATGTGGTAGCTGCAGCATAACAGCTTTCACAAATTGAAAGACTCCACGTGCAAGCCCTTGCCACGGGCTACGTGACAAGTTTCCTTCTCACTTAGAGGGACAGCTAGAGAGAGAGGGAGAGAGAAGATCTAGTACCATCCATGAGGATCAACAATAATTGCTGTCTGAAAACAAAAACAAGGAGAGAGATCAAGGGAGAATAAAAAAACAAAATCAGCAAAGAAAACAGAAACAAAATGGGGTCAGAGGTTTCAATCTAAAATTGTTAAGCTGAATGTTGAGTCTGGAAGGCTGTGAAGTGCCTAGCTGAAAGCTGAGGTACTCTTCCTCCAGCTTGCATTGTAACATTGCAGGAGCCAAGGACAGAGAAGTCAGAGTGGGAGCAAGGTGAAGAATTAAAATGACAGGTGACCAGAAGCTCAGGGCCATGCTTATGGAGTAAAAGGATGTGTTCCACAAAACAGTTACGCAATCTGCGTTTGGTCTCTCCAAAGTAGAGGAGACCACATTGTGAGCAGTGAATACAGTATACTAAATTGAAAGTACAGGAAAATCACTGCTTCACCTGGAAGGAGGATTTGGGGCCTTGCATGGTGGGAAGGGAGGAGGTAAAAGGGCAGGTGCTGCATCTCCTGTGCTTGGTTGGATAGGTGCCATGGGAAGGGGAGGAGGTGTTGGGGGTGATTGAGCAGTGGAGCAGGGTGTTGTGGGGGGAATGGTCCCTTCAGTATGCTGTAAGGAGTGGAGGAACATTTGTGTCTGCCATGATTCTGCCATTCACACTTCCACTACACACAATGGGTCAAATTTAGTTTCAGCAATGCAGGTTCCCCCACACTGGTTGAAGAACCAGTGGGATCCATGCATCGCTTCTTGTGTGGGATACCCAACACACTTTAAATGCAGCCAGGCACTTAACTGGTCGGTGTCAGACCTCCCATGTGATTAAGGCTCCAGGAGGGCAGAAATCCTGTCCCTGAAAGCTGCTGACCAATCAGAGGCCAGCATCTCTCCATTGCGAGCAGTGACTGCTGCTGATAATGCTCTGAGGCTTAACCCAAGGATTGATGCTAGGTCCCTGGAGAAAGCGAATAGTGGGTGAATGGGGCCAGATAGGGGTCATGGGGAGGGGCTGGGTCACAGATGATGAGGGGAAGGGTGTTGGATGCAAGGGCAAGAGGGGAGTGGCTTTCAGTGGCACTCCACTTCCCAATGCTGGTCCCTTGATTGGGCGTTGAGTACCTGTCAACCAGAGACCCCTCCTAAGAGGTCACAGGCAAACCCAACAGGCTTTAATCGGCTCCAAGTAGCTCATGATGAGTCCAATTAGCATCACGTCGCACCAGCTGGCCTTTCCCACTCAGCACGAAATTGGGACATTTTTCCTGAAACCGGGAATCAGACACAGGTACTCCCGTCTGATTCTACCAGTCTCCCTGCCATCATGCCCGGTCTGGTGGACCCCATTAAATTCAGTCCTTTATTTGTTTCTTTCCTTGTCTCAATACCTTTGGGTTTGCACCATCAACTCTTCTGTCATTACACACAATCACAGGATTGCTGTGGCGCAGAAGGAAGCCATTTGCCCCATTGTGTCTGCATCAGCAACCTGAATGAGCAACTCAGCTGGTACCATTCTCCCACCTTTTCCCAATAACCCTGCACATTCTTCCTTATCAGATAACAGTCTAATTCTCTTTTGAATGTTTCAAATGAACCTGCCTCGAACACATTCTCAGCAGTGCATTCCAAACCTTAACTACTTGTTGCGTAAATAAGTTTTGCCTCATATCACTTTTGCTTTCTTTACCAATTATTTTAAATCTGTGCCCTCTTGTTCTCGATCCTTTCACAGGTGGGAAAAGTTTCTCCCTATCTACTCTCCCAGACTCCTCATGATTTGAATACCTCTTGCTCAGCCCTCTTTTCTCTACGGAAAACAGCCCTAACGTCTCCAATCTATCTTCATAACTGAAGTTCCTCATCCTTGGAATCATTCTCATGAATCTTTTCTGCACCCTCTCGAATGCCTTCACATCCTTCCTAAAGTGGGCTGCCCAGAACTGGATGCAATACTCTAGCTGAGGCCGAACTAGTGACTTATACAAATTCAACATAACCTTCTTACTCTTGCGCTCTACACTCTTATTAATAAAGCCCAGGATACTGTATGCTTTATTAATTGCCCTGTCTTCTGTCTTCCACTCTGTCAAAGACCTTCCCTTTTGTTCTTTTTCCCACCCTCCCCGCTTTCACATGCTTAAAAGCCTAGTATATTTCTACCTTCTCCCAGTTCTGATGAAAAGTCATTGACCTGAAATGCTAACTGTGTTTCTCTCTTCATAGATGCTGCCAGGCCTCCTAGCTTTTTTCTGTATTTGGGCAGAATTTTGAAAGGCCGATGGGGTTAACATGATAAACTGTCTGGCCCTATCATACTGTTGCCTTGCATTCCAAACAATGAATTCCCCAACTCTGCTGAAGATGACAACTGTGCTGGGATGACATTTCCAATGTGCCTTACAGCTGCTCAGCTGCTTGTTCTAGGTTCAACATTAACAGCTTCTCCAGGTCGCAAGTCTGAATCAGCTCATGCTGCTAACAGATATGTCTCATTTATCTTGGCATGAAATTCACTGGGTTCAATAGCATTGCAAATCATGGGGTTTTATCTTCACAGAATTACAGAAAGCACAGAAGGAGGCCATTTGGCCCATCAGTCTGTGCAACCACTCTTGAGGGAGCAATTTACCTGTTGCCATTCCCCTGCCTTCTCCCTGTAGTCCTGCATATTCTTCCTTGTCAAATGATAATTCAATTCCCTCTTGAATGCCTTGATTGAATCTGCCTCTACCTCACTTTCAGGCAGTGCATTGCAGATTCTAACTACTCACTGCGTGAAAAAAAATTGTCCTCATGTCCCATTGCTTCTTTCGCCAATTACCTTAAATCTGTGCCTACTTGTTCTCAACCTTTCCAGCAATGGGAACAGTTTCTCCCTACCTACTCTGCTTAGACCCCTCCTGATTTTCAATACCTCTATCAAATCTTCTCTCAACCTTCTCTTCTCTAAGAAAAATAGCCCCAACTTCTCTGTAGTAGTTATGGTTTTGTTAAATGTTGGACTGTACCTCTAAGAATAGTCCTGTAATGCAAGATCACATGATCGGTGGAAACCAATGTGTTAGCAGCGTGGGCTACCTCCACAATCAGTATAAAGATAGAGATGGAGTTGAAAGCACATGTGTAGTCACTGCTGGCTGTATTGTAAATACACCTAATGTTTCCACTAAGGAAGTCATCTGCAGGTCAACTCTATTACAAGTAGGTGACAAGGCCACACTACAACAAACTGGTGATGAGGATAAATCAGGATAAATCAAGATAAATCAGAATCAGTACTGTACTTTGCCCAGTGAGTGTGAATACCAACGTCCATTTAAAATTAACAGAAGATATACTCGGCCAAAATGTCACAATTTGGTAGAATCGACTCCTTTGAACCAGCCACAGATGATTGGTCTCAGTATATAGAATGCCTGACGTTCTTCTTTCAAATGAACCAAAACATGGGGAGGAGAAGAGGTGAGCAATCCTCTTAAGTACTTGTGAGAGCGAAGCCTACAGTTTGATTCAAATTTTGATGGCACCCTGTGCCCCAGATTTGATAAATTTCAGAGAATTAGTAGACCTCATGAAGGGACATTTTCAACTCAAGCCCCCAGCCATGATGCAGATGTTTTGGTTCAATTCATGAAATAGAGAACCACTGAGACAATTGCTAGCTACATGGTGAATTTGAAGCAACAAACGGAACTTTGCAAGTTGGGTGAGACTCTGAATGGCACGCTCAGCGATCGTTTATTGTCTGGTGTGAAAGAAAACACTATTCAGAGAAGATCTCTGGCTGAAGTGAATCTGGATTTTAAGAAGGCATTAGAAATAGCGCTGGCCATGGAAAGTGCTGTATGAGACTTACAAGCCATACTCCAAATCAGGTGGGAACAGCCAGCTAAAAGTGGTGCAGAAAAGTGAGACTCCGCTGCAAAGCAGGAATAACCAAGAAATAAGAAAAAATGATTTAGCAGCTAAATTAAAGAATGACTTTAATTGATGTGGAAACAATCAGTCTTTTAGTGATTGGTAGTTTAAAAAAGTAGAATGTTGCTTTTGTCACAGAAGTGGACTATAATGAGACAGTGCAAAGAGAGATTTAACCAGGTTTGCAAACAACAGATGAAGCCCCATGAAACCTACACTATAGAAGAGCCTGAAACATTCTGACATCTATTCATGTTTAACATGAAAGTGGGGAAGACAGAGCCAATATTTGTTACAATACAAGTGAATGATAACCCAGTAAAAATGGAACTAGACACTGGAGTTTCCACTACTGTAATTGAAGAACACACTTTCAGATATTTAAATAATGGTGAACATCAATTACATTTGGACCAAATATCTGCCAAGTTGAAAAAGTACACAGGCGAAGAAATCCAAGTAAAGGTATCAGCAGAGTAACTGTCCATTACAGAAACTAATCGGCACAGCTACCAGTGATGATGATAGTAGCTGAAGGGTCAAGTCTTCTTGGGTGAAATTGGTTAAAGGAGATTAAATTAAACTGGCCCAAAATCTTCCAGTTCAGAGCAAGTGGGCTACCAGAGCTGTTTAAAAACTATGCCACCGTCTTCAAGGACGAACTGGGAAAAATCCAAGGCCTACAGGTCAAGATTTATGTGAATCCAGAAGCAACCCCTCACTTCATGAAAACAAGACTGGTGCCATATTCCCTGAGAAAGAAGGTTGATGCTGAGCTGAACCTGCTAGAGAGGCTGGGTGTCATAAAAACGTTTCAGTTCTCAGAATGGGCAGCACCCATAACCCCTGTCTTTAAACCAGACTAAAGCGTCCGAATTTGTGGGGACTATAAACTAGCAGTCAACAGAGCAGCCAAACTGGACAGGTACCCCATTCCAAAATTTGAAGACCTATATGTCAAGCTAGCAGGAGGGAGAACATATGCAAAGCTTTACATGAGTCATGTATATTAGCAATTAAGAGTTGGATGACGCCTCCTGGAAATTCATCACAATTAATACCCACAAAGGGTTGTACCAATATACATGCTTGCCTTTTGGCATTTCCTCAGCCTGTACCATCTTTCAGAGTACAATGGAAAGCTTACTGCAGGGACTAGCCCAGGTTGTAGTCTACATAGAGAATGTGCTGATAACCAGATTCACTGAAAAGGAACATTTGGCTAGCCTAGAGGAAATCCTAAAAATGTTATTACAAGCAGGAGTGTGACTGCAAAAGGAAAAATGCACTTTTCAAGCAAAGGAAATAATCTATTTGGACTACCGGGTAGATTCTCAGGAGTTACACTCAGCTGAAGAGAAGGTTAAAGCAATAAGAGAGGCACCTGCACCCAAGAATGCCTCAGAACTTAAATCATTTTTATAAATTATAAATTATTATGGGCGATTTTTACCTAATTTATTTACAGTTCTGGCCCCTCTGCATTCAATGCTAAGAAAAAACCAACATTGGTCTTGGGAGGCATCCCAAAAAGGATTTTTCATGAAAGTGAAGCAGCTGTTACGCTCATCCAATCTGTTAGTGCATTATGACCAGATGAAAGACTTGGTGCTAACATGTAATGCTTCTCCCTATGGAGTGGGAGTGGTGCTATCTCATAGAGTGGACGACGGCACAGAGTGGCCAATAGGCTGTGTATCCAGAGTGCTTACCGTAACTGCAAAAGGATATTCTCAGATTGAAAAGGAAGTTCTGTCAATCATATTTGGTGTAAAACAAATTTCACCAATATGTGCGCAGCTAGCACTTCACGATTGTATCAGACCATAAACAACTATTGGGTTTGTTTAGCAAAGAAAAGGCTATACTACTCATAGCCTCAGCAAGAATACAATGATGGGCCCTAATTTTGGTGACCTATGAATAAACCTTTGTGCATAGGCCTGGCATCCACATCGCAAATGCCGATTCTCTGAGTCACCTGCTCTTACAAGAGAATGACAAACATGTCCCAGTTCCACAGGAACTTGTTTTACTGTTAAGTTTTCTAGATTCCTCACCAGTGTGTGCCAGACAGATCCAAGAGTGGATGAGTCGGGAGCCAATTCTATTTCAAGTACGAGACCAAGTGTTACATGGATGGTCCCAGGAACCAGTCTCTGATGAAATGAAATCGTTCTTCAACTGAAGACATGAGATGAGCAGTCAGGATGGCATTCTATTGTGGGTGCACAGGTAACGGTTCGCCAAAGGGAAGGGAGCCACTTTTAGTCGTATTACACAGTGCCCATCCAGTGGTCTCCTGAATGAAGATCATAGTGCACAGCTATCTATGGTGGCCGGGGATGTATGGCGATATTGAAAATGTGGTAAAATAGTGTGTGCAATGCCAGCAGCTGCAAAGGTTGCCGGTGGCAGCTCCATTGCACCCATGTGAGTGGCTTGGCAGACCCTGGGAGCGGCTACACACCGACTATGCCGGATCCTTCCTTGGAGCTATGTTTCTACTGATTGTAGGTGCCCATTCCAAGTGGTTAGATGTTTATGAAGTGAAGTCACCAATGCCGGGCACTACAATGGAGAAACTACGCCAGAGCTTCGCCATCCATGGACTACCAGAAGTAGTTATATCCGATAATGGCACTGCATTCACGAGTGCTGAGTTCCAATGATTTATCAGCCTCAATGGCATTACCCATGTGAAAACTGTATGGTATCATTCATCATCAAACGGAGTGGCGGAAAGGCTTGTTCAAACTTTTAAGGCAGTTATGAAGGAGTTAACAGGTGATTCATTGGAGACCAAGCTTGCACACTTTCTTTTTCACCATAGAACGACCCTCCCACACAACGACAGGAGCAACACTTGTAGAATTGTTGATGAGACTCCGTCTTAGGACAAGACTGAGCCTAATATTTCTAAATATGGAGGGGAAAGTGGAGAAGAGTCAAGGAAACCAAAAAGCTGTGCATGACTTGCATGGCCTTGAGAGACAATTCACTGCTGGAGAAGCAGTATATATGAAGAACTTGGGTGGAAGGCGGAGGTGGTTACTGGGTAAAGTAAATTCAGTGACCAGACCATTATCATGACACATGGAAGTGGAGGGCTGGATCACCCCTAAACATGTTAACTGTTTAGGAGAAGAGAGATACCACAACAAGATATCTCTATCAGAGCAGAAGACACTGAACTGCAAGTGCCCACTGAGATGCCTGATGTTCATGCAGCTCCAGAGATTGTGGTTCCTGAAAAAAGAACCAGAAGTCGTGGAGCTGCAACATTCCACATGGATCAGGAAACCACCTGAAAGACTGAATTTGTAAATTTCATGAACTGTGTAAATATTATAATGAGATAAATATTCTTGTAATTACAATATGTACAGCAAAGTTAAAGGGAGAGGAATATAATAATTATGCAGTAAGATAAAAGCAAAAAACTGCGGATGCTGGAAATCCAAAACAAAATCAGAAATAAAAGTACCTGGAAAAACTCAGCAGGTCTGACAGCATCTGCGGAGAGGAATACAGTTAACGTTTCGAGTCTGTATGACTCTTCAGCAGAACTAAGGAAAAATAGAAGAGAGATGAAATATATGCTGGTTTAAGGTGGGGGGGGTGGGACAGGTAGAGCTGGATAGAGGGCCTATCCACCTGAGTTTTTCCAGGTATTTTTATTTTTGATTTTGTTATGTAATAATTATGATTTGGTTAAATTTTGGACTGTACCTTTAAGAATAGTCCTGTGATGTAAGATCACATGATCTATGTAAGCCAATGTGTTAGCAGCACAGGAAACCTCCACAATCAGTGTAGAGATAGAGATGGAGTTGAAAGCATGTGTTTAGTTGATATTGGCTGTATTGTAAATAAACCTAATGTTTCCACTAAGAAAGTCGACTGCAGATCAACTCTATTACAGACAGGCGACAAGGCCACACCACAACATTCTCCAATCTATCTGCATAACTGAAGTTCCTCATTTTGGAACCATTCTTGGGAATTTTTTCTGCACTCTCACTAATGCCTTCACATCCTTGCTAAAGTGTGGCACTCAGAACTGGATGTAATTCTCCAGTTGAGGTCAAACCAGTGTTTTACACAAGTTTAATGTAACTTGCTTGCTTTTGTACTCTATTTCCCTATTAATAAGCCTAGGATGCTGTATGCTTTACTAACCGCTGTCTTAGTCTGTCCTGCCACCTCCAATGATTTGTGCACATGTACACCCAGGTCCATCTGCTCCTGCAGAATTTTACTCTTTTATTTTATATTGTCTATCTGTGTTCGTTATACCAAAATGAATCATTTCACACTTCCCTGCACTAAATTTCATTTACCATTTGTCCCCCGATTCCAACAATCTGTCTATGGTCCTATTGAAGTTCTACACTATCCTCCTTACAGTTCACAATTCTTTCTATAACAACAATACCTCCTGTTGTGTTTTATGCCTCGGAGATATGCAGAGATGACACAGCAGGTTCTAAGTGTGCAGGAGCTTTATTTACAGTGTTTTTAAAATTTTTCTCTCATGCTTACAGCTTCTTGCTTCAGTTTAGTTCCTGTTTCTCTGTAACTATACCCAGGCTTAACTAACAGCACACAGAGAAGAGAGAACAGTCAACTGACACACATAATCAAACACTAACCAATTGAATACTATGGGCAGAATCATCCCAGAATTACACTGTGTGTGGTACCAGGCATGAAAAAAGCATTTTACCTGCTGGCTGCAATGGTGGGTTTTTGTGCCATATCATCCACTCCCTGCCTCATTAGTTATTCAGCCACAGGAAACACAATGTCATGCTGGCGGGTGACCTCTGAATCACCCGCCATGCTGTTACCTTAATGTATCATCACTTTAGGTTACATGTCTAAACTGCAACCATAGTTCTCAATGCTGACAGCCCAGGACTGCTCCAGTGAAGACATGGCCCTGAAAGCCAAGGAGACTTAGTGAACCATCATGGGAATGCCTTTTGGAGGCTGGCCATGTTGTCCAATACCCCTGCACTGGCTGCAGTAGGTCCAGAAAGATCCTTGGGAGGCGATGGCAGTGGTGGTCAGTGCCAACACTGCACAGAAGATGTTGGCCATCCAGTGCAGAAAGAGGATGAATGATCTCATCCGTGCTGCCAGAGTAAGGCAACCATCTCATCACTCTAAACTCACACACTCACAAGGCCATCACATGTTCACTGGTATCTCACTCACTGCCAGCTCAAGAGACATCACCACTCACTCTCTCACTCACACCCTCACATCTCCATCTGGCCTCATCTCCTCTGGAGACTGCTTCCTTCAACATCTTGAGGCCACTTGCACAGATCAACATGTAACCCAACACACATCCTGGGGTACCCTCCTTTACCACTACAGTCCTTGCTCTTCAGCCTCTTCCCTTGCCTGAGGCCACTTCTGCTTCTTCTGCAAACAAGCCCTAGCCCTGTAGCCATTGAAAAGCCACACTCACCTTCCGGCTGATCTGGTAGGTGGAGACCTGCCTGTGAGGCCCCCTAAAAATGCTATGTCTGCAAAGCCTGGCGCTGATGACCATGAAGTTAGCCTGACGTGCGGCGGCAGGAAACATGGCCTGCCATTGACGGGTGGAGCGGACGATCGCAAACTGATTTTGCGATGACGTGAAACCAATTTTTGCGATTTTGCAATATTTTCTGCTGCTGCCTACTATGATGCCTGGCGCGAACGGGAGTGAACAACCCTGCCTTACATCTTTTCCCCCCCTCAAAACCAGAAGAACTTATTTTAAATTAACCACCATTAAAAATGAATATATGTGCATCAAATCATCTCTTAGAGTTCAATATGTTTATTTTCTCTAAGTACAGGAATAGTTTTTGACGTATGAATGTCTCTGGTGACAATGCTAAGATCTACAAATTTGTGGTTGTGATTCTGCATGATCAGCTTGATGAAGCAGATAATCAACATCATTGGAAAAGGAAATATATCATCATAATCCTCAAAATATCCTGGTCTGCTCAATGTCAATGGTCTTGCATTCCATTTTGTGTTGTCATCCAACAGATAAGCGTTGGTACTGAGCAAGAACTAGATCTGCTTTTGTCCAGATAAAGATGAAGCAAGTTTGTGGTTGTGATTTGGGTGTTTGATGTAAAACCAATCCCCAACTTCAAATTGTGATCCTCTAGCATGTATTTACTTCCTTCAACGTACTGTGAGAGTACAGCTCCTGCCACGTTTTCTGGTGCATCTGTTGTGACATATGTTTCCATTTATGTGTTGAAATGTGTGAGGGCTGATGGAGATGCTGTCTTCACCATTAACGTGCCAAATGCTGTTTGCTATGTGATTGCCTATTCCCAATGTGCATCTTTGTGCAGCAGCTTTCAGAGAGGATCCATGATCTCTGCGTACTTAGAAAGGGATTTGTGATTTGTAACAAGGAACGATGCCAACTCTTTCACATTAGATGGGATCGGAAGGGCTTGAGTGGCTTTGACGTTGTGGTTTGTAGATTTTACTTCAACTGTTGTGACTCTGTACCCTAAAAAGTCAATTTCTATGCTATGAATGTGCATTTGTCCTTGTTGAGCATCAAATCGCAATGTGCGAGTCAAGTGAGCTCTGCTGATAATGACTGATAGTGTTCTGCTTTGTCCTTTCCATGGGCAATGACATTGTCAAATAGGTTGAATGTCTCCTCAAAGTCTGTCAAGAATGAAGAAACGATCTTCTGGAATGTGTTAAGTGCTGAGCTTAGTCCACAGGGCATTCTGTAGTATTGAAACACATCTCTGTGACTAACAAAAACTTTAAGATGTTAGCTTTGCTCTGCTGAAGATAGCTCCATCACATGTCAAGCTTTGTGAAGACTGTGGAGTCATGAAATGATGCCAATAGTTCTTAAATCATAGGAAGTGGATACTTGCCTGGAATGATTGCTTTTTTGACCACCTTAAGATCAACAGGCAGTCTAGGTTTACCATTGCTGCATCCTGCAATGGTAGGTTTGATATCCATGATGATGAGTTGATTCACTTAATGACACTATCTGCTTCTAATCATTTCAGCTCCTGGGACACTTCAGCATGGACCACAAGTGGCAACTGTCTCAAATTTTGTGAAACTGGCGGAATTGATGGGAGGAGCATGACCGTGCCCTCAATATCCCTAAGTCTGGCAAATAAGAAAGGATACTTCTGGGTATAGTCAGTGTCTTCAATTATGTTAATGTGTGTTTAAGTGGGGTCTTCAAGTTTGAAATCAAGCTTATCGAAAAGGTTTACCCCCATAAGACTTCTGCCTTTGGCTACATAGAACCTGAACATGTCTCGATTTCTCCTTGACTGCTTTCAAACATGACATTTTTGTATTGACTTGAATTGTGATTGTTCCCAAAGCTTGAAGAGTATCTGGTGCAGTTATGAGAGAAAGTTGCGAAAAATACTGATGTCACTCGAAATAGATACTTTCGCTCCGACATCAATGAGAACTAACACTGAGATGCCTGCAATCTCAATGGAACATTCCTTAAAATGATCTGGTGCTTTACTGTTTGTGGTGACATATACATGCCACACCTCACTCTCAGGAAGAGACCCCTCTACATGTGGAACTGATGAAATCCTCTTCTTTGATGACTTGTATACCTTAGTGAAGTAATTCCACTTAAAGCATGAGTTACACTTTTCCCTTGAGTTGGACATTGTGTTGTGAATTGATGAATACTTTTAATTTGGCAAATGTTTGAATGTATCTGATGATGATGGACTCTCTGGCATCTCTGGCGGAATGTATATCATTCTATCATTACACTTTTGTTTGGCCCAAAGTAGTTTTCAAAAGCACAAACTGCCATATCAAACATAGATATGTCTTCTGAGGACTGCTCAAATATTTGCTGGCTGCCTTCTCCAAGACATGTAGAAGTATTGCCTTCTTGCAGGATGCTGCTACATCCGGACTGTCCATGCTTATCATGAGCAAGTAGGGCTTGAACTCCAAAATCCATTGATCCCATGGCATGGGTGTATCTCCTGGTGAAGAAAGGAATGGCACTGGAGCTGGTAAATTTAAACTATTATCCTTCTCAAGACCAGTTGTTGTGTTTTATGCCATGGAAATATGCAGAGATTACACAGCAGGTTCCATTGTGCAGGATCTTTATTATAGTGCTTTGAAAATGTTTGCTCTTGTAGCAATTGTAAGCTAAATCTTTCATACTGTTATGGGGATCATGTGACTGTACAGACAAATCAGTCCCAAGCGTGGGCGATCTTAGGGGTGGAGTTTTCTAACCTTAGTCTTGATACAAGCATGTAACTTCATCAGGAGCTCTGGAAATAAAGTTTATTGTTTCTTACAAGAAACCTGCCCAGTACTCCAAGTTTATTACAGCTCTCATGTTCACAGCTTCTTGCTTCAGTTTAGTTTCTGTTTCTCCGTGACCACACCCATACTTGACCAACAGCACACAGAGAACAAAGAAGTTAACAGATACACATAATCAAATGCCAAACATTGAACAATTGAATACTACACTTCCAAGTTTTCTATCGCTCAAAAATTTATCTACTCTATTCCAGCATCTTTAACAATATTTAAATAGGGTCCTACAGGAAGACATGTGTGGGGAAAATGTAGGTCCCAAATTCCACAGCAGATTTCGCAGCAGCAAAAATGAAGCATAAACCCAAGGTTTGACCCCAGCTTGCTGCCAAAATAATTAATTTTACCATTCTAATACTGCCAGAGTGCTGCAAACATGCAGTGTTGAGATTTATAACATTTTCAGCTTTGAGGAAATAAGCTGTTGTAATAATATCTATTTTTACAAGAGGCCAGAATCCTCAATGAAATGTGGCATCACATTGGTGGACTTTTCACAAGTACAGAAATGGGAATATTCAAATTGAGGGCTTGAGCCTTAATTTTGTGATCTAAAAAATCACTAACAAATGATAGAATAAACTGTGGACTATCAGAGATTACCATCATAGAAAGACTGAGGTGAGAGCAGAATATGATGTTAAATACAACAGTACAAATTTGTAAGACAGCAGGAAGTGTAAAAGAATGAACTAGAACTATGCAGGGAGCAGAATTAAGCTATTAACTCAGTAATCAAGGAAAATGTCAAGAACCAAGCAATAGACAAGAAAGAGATCAAGGAGAATCAAATGGGCAATCTGAAATTCATTAAAGCTAAATTAAAGAGAGAAAAGAGAAAACTGCATGGATGGCATTAGACCCAAAAGTAATCCAAGCCTTTCGGAAAGCATGTATAAATATAGTTCCTTGGCAAATATTAGCAACATAGAATCCCCAACAGCTTTCTAAGTGAGAAAGTATCAAGGCAATGCTGAAGCGATGTTTTCTATGATGGCTAGGCCACATTGTTAGAATGGATGATGGTCACCTATGAAAACATGCATTGTATGGAGAGCTTGATGGTGCCAATAGACCTGCTGGATGGCTAAAACTAATATACAAAGGTTCATGCAAACGAGACATAATTTCATGCCAGATTGACTTCAACAACTGGGAACAGTCTGTACATGACTGAAGCACCTGGCACTGAAGTCACTACACTGCAGCACAGAAATTTGAAGAATTACATCTTCAAATTGCCACAGAAAAGTGTCATTGCAGGTAGAAGCATGCGGCAGTAGATTCTGCATTAGGGAATGACAAGATACGATGACCCCACTAAAACTGACAATGCCTTCCTGGAATTGGACTGTACTCCCACTTGAAAACTCACAACAGGTAAACAATAGATGTGAATCATTGGCAATGATGCCAAACCAAAGGGGGAAGAGATAAAATATAACAAATGTAATGTCAATGTTAACTGTTGCAAATGAAGGTATGGGCAAAATAACGTACATACTATGGACAAAATGCATTCTGATGTGGCTGTAGTAACAGCCAATTAAGAAGTAGTACTGAAAATTTAGAGATGGTCATAGAGACCGTAGAGACCTAATGACACACAAGGAGGCTATTTGGCTCCCTCTCAAGGACTCTCCCATCCTTCCTAAAGTGCAGCAACCAGCACTGGATGCAATATTCTAGTTGTAGTGTAGGGGTCCCCTTTTCCCCCAGAGACGCTCCCCACACTCAAGTTCATGATACCATATTCACAAGTGTATGGTTTGAACAGAATGACCAGTGAGACAAGTTTCTTTTGATAATTCACAATTGCTTTATTGAATCATCCACAACCTCACAGTACAAACCCCAAAATTTAGAACAACCTATTCCCAATACCCGACACAAAGTCACCACGACTTGGTTATAACTTACAAAAACACAGGCAAAACACCACGTCCTGTCCTGAAACCTTAAGAATAAAACCCTCAGACCAATATCACCAAGAAATGGCTGAAACAAGTTCCAAGGTACCAGCAAAAAACATCAAGTTTTCACCCCCAAATCAACTTCACAAAACCCTCAGACCAATATCACTATGACTTGGCTGAAACTTACAATCCCCAACACGGCTGGTCTGTCCGGTGCCTGACTCAAGGTGACCAAACTTGACCCTTCTTCCAACTGCAGCCTAAAATCTCAGATCTGCTCTTCTTTTATAATAATTTAACTCAGGCATGTCAAAACACATTTCCTGTTGTTCCAATGTCCAGTTCGTTGATTCCATGCAAAGTCCAGACAAACGTCATCAGCTTCTGCTGGTTGAAACAGTACAGGGTTTTCCATGATGAATATTATCAGTTCTCACTGTATGAGCAATTCTCCTGCTGTTTGAGGTGACACAGTAACAGAACAGTAACACGTGGCTCCAAAGTTAATGAGGGTTTGAATGACTCTGTTCCAGGACTGTTGTCTGTGGCAGTTGAATAATTCCTTGAGTGTATTCTATTGATGATATGCCCTTTGTGCCATTGTATTGGGTAATCAGATTTCTTGATTGCATTAGTCAATGTCCAAACCCGTTTGACGAGTCATTGTGTTTTCACTAAATGACTGAATTAACCTCTTGCTGCCCCAGCCCTGTATTGCTGACTGCAGCTTATCTTTTTGAAATTTATAATTCCAATCATGAGGTCAAAACATGTCCGTGGATTTGAAACTATGTTCCATAAATTTCCCAGTTGGAGAGGATATCGATCCTACAGTGGTATAACCAGAACTTTATAAAGGTTCAGCGTAACTTCCCTGCTTTTGTACTATGAAACCCCAAACACAGAACAGAGCAATGAAAATTCAAACACAAGATTTATTTTGATAACAGAACTAGATCAAGGACACTAAGGCTATTGCAGTCCTCTTTAACTGATATCAGATAACTCAGCATAGGCTGAATATTGAAAACAAAAACAGAATTACCTGGAAAAACTCAGCAGGTCTGGCAGCATCGGCGGAGAAGAAAAGAGTTGACGTTTCGAGTCCTCATGAACCTGGCATGATCTGCAGATCTTTGACACTTTTACTACTGGATGATTGTTGATATGTTTGGAAACTTTAGAGAATTTGTTTGAGATTCATTTTGAAGGTGGCTTTACTGAACTTTAAAAGGGATTTAGGCCAGAGAAAGTATTTTAATACCTTGAAAGCAATAAAACACACAACTTTCCGAAGCATCAGGAAAAGAACTGCCGCACTTAAGCATCTAAACCCAGTTTATATTTTGCTTCTTACAGTTGGGGCAAGGCAACTTAAATTCCTTGAGAATTCCAGGGACATTCAGCAGCCATTCATCTCTTTTACTCTTGTTCCTGGAAGAAGCACAAGGTTAGTATGATAACAAACCAAATATACCCCATTGCTAAGCAGAAAACATGAGCTACAAACACAACATGGTTTAAGCTATTAAATATGGTTGAACTTTATTTAAACTGTATAGAGTTTTATTGGGATATTGTAACATAAGGTATTGGTTGATGAAAGAAATGGATACAAGTGTTAATACACAGGCTAATGTTCCTGAAGGTGTATTTGGTTCTTGCATAATGCACATGTAATACTGACGATCCTAATGCAGTGGGGGCATGCGGCACTGAGCTGTAAGACTCTTCAATGAGTCCGTTGGATGGCTCTAGCTGCATGAAAAGGTGATTCCACAGAAATATCTTCTGTCATCACCTTGCTCTGCTCTTGGCTGTGGTTGGGTATCCTGCTTTTCTTCATAATCCATGGTTATGTCTTTATGGTTGACAAAGCTGCGCAACAGGAGGTAGACTATGATAATCATGGAAATCCTGAGAGGGCAGCATTGTTAATTTTCCCCGATCTGCCCAAGGATCTGAAGCATTGCTTAAAGATGCCAATAGTGTGTTCGATAATGATATTGTTTGTTGCATGGACATCATTGTACTTTGAGTCAGCTGCTATTCATGGTTGGGTTAAGAGTGTCAGTAGCCAGGATAAAGCCTCACAGCAGCCTTCCAGGCTTCTGTAATATAAACCTGGTGTACAGAATTATCTTAAGGCCTGGACACCAAGACCACAGCCTGGGAAGTGAATGTCCACTTGTTTGATTTCATTTCATGGCCACAGGGTTGCCTGCATGTTGTTGGAATGGATGCCCTTGTAGTCTTTGAAAGGCATTTGTTATGGCATGGCTGATGATAAATGCCGAGCTACTCAAATCCCAGAGGGAAGCTTGAAACAGATGCCAAAATGGTTTTTGCAATTTGTACAGTATGAGGAAATGATGTCCCAACTACTTGTAGTAAACATTTATTAAAAGAATAAAAAAAACACAGTTACACTTAAACCCAAGCATGGCTTCTCATAGTAAACAGTACTTTAAAACAGTTCCACAAATCTTAACTTAAGCAACTATCTTTATAGATTTTAGAATTATAGAAGTCCAGTCATTTTTATCATACGATGCTTTTTTGTTTTGGTGTCCTCAGAGTCCACTGAAAAACTGGGTCTGGTCTTGTTCACGCTATCTTCTTGGAGTTCTGACCAACTATTCTGCTGGCTTCTGTGAGACCTGACTAGCTACCCTGTTGTCTTCTGGCAGATGTAAGTAGCTACCCTCTTACATAGGCTTCAGTATTTTCTTAAATGCATTCCTTCTCTTTGATCTCTATTATCTCAACCAGTCTCTTCGGAAATGTTTTCTCCCAGAATTTATTAGATTATTCTTTACTTAAGCTCTTAGACATATAAAGAAAACTTACCCCAGCTCTTCCTTACTTACACCTTTTAGAACCTGCATATATCCATCCACCTTTGAACTACAACAACTCAGTTCAAAAACAGATAAAAACAAAAAACTGTGGATGCTGGAAATCCAAAACAAAAACAGAATTACATGGAAAAACTCAGCAGGTCTGGCAGCATTGGCGGAGAAGTAAAGAGTTGACGTTTCGAGTCCTCATGACCCTTCTGTTGAAGGGTCATGAGGACTCGAAGTTCAAAAACAGTCCTGTTATAGCTTTATGTAAAACTTTCATTGAAGCTCCTCTTGGTTCATTAACATATCAAAACAACTTCTAACTGTTGACTTTAAACCCTTGCCATCACTCTAGCTCTTAATCCAATTACAGCCTGACTTCCAGTACATAAGAAAATATGCCAGGGTCATTACCAGAAGAAAAGGCTCCTTAGACAGCACCTTCCAAACCCATGACCACTACCATCTAAAAGGACAAAGGCAGTAGATATGTGGGAACACCACCACCTGGGAGTACCCCTCCAAGTCACTCACCATCCTGACTTGGAAATACATAGCCGTTCCTTCACTGTCGGCAGGTCAAAATCCTGGAACTCCCTCCCTAACAGCACTGTGGGTGTACCTATAGTTGCCCTTGAGAAGGTGGTGGTGAACTGCCTTCTTGAACCGCTGCAGTCCATGTGGCGTAGGTACACCCACAGTGCTGTTAGGATGGGAGTTCCAGGATTTTGACCCAGCAACAATGAAATAATGGCAACATAATTCCATGTCAAGATGGTGTGTGGCTTGGAGGGGAACTTCCAGGTGGTGGTGTTTCCCTTGTCCTTCTGGATGATAGTGGTTGTAGGCTTGGAAGGGGCCTTGGTGAATTCCTGCAGTGCATCTTGTAGATGGTACACACTGCTGTTACTGTGCATTGGAGGTGGAGGGAGTGAATGTTTGTGGATGTGGTGCCAATCAAGTGGGCTGCTTTGTCCTGGAAGGTGTCAAGCTTCTTGAGTGTTGTGGGAGCTGCACTCATCCAGACAAGTGAACATTATTCCATCACACTCCTGACTTGTGCCTTATAGATGGTGGGCAGGCTTTGGGGAGTCAAGAGATGGGTTACTTGTCTCTGATCTGCTCTTGTAACCACAGTAGTTATATGGCTAGTCCAGTTCAGTTTTTGGTCAATGGTAACCCCCAAGATGTTGATAGTGGGGGTTTCAGTAATGGTAATGCTATTGAACATCAAGGGGTAATGGTTGGATTCTCTCTTGTTGGAGATGGTCAATGCCTGACACTTGTGTGGCGTGAATGTTACTTACCACTTGTCAGCCAAAGTCTTGATATTGTCCAGGTCTTGCTGCATTTGGACATGGACTGTTTCAGTATCTGAGGAGTCGTAAATGGTGCTGAACATTGTGCAATCATCAGCGAACATCCCCACTTCTGACCTTATGATGGAAGGAAGGTCATTGATGAAGCAGCTGAAGATGGTTGGGCCGAGGACACTGAGGAACTCCTGCAGTGATGTCCTGGAGTTGAGATGACAGACCTCCAGCAACCACAACCATCTTCTTTTGTGCTAGGTATGACTCCAACCAGTAGAGAGTTTTCCCCCTGATTCCCATTGACTCCAGTTTTGCTAGGACCCCTTGATGCCACACTTTGGCAAATGTGGCCTTGATGTCAAGGGCAGTCACTCTCACCTCACCTCTGGAGTTCAACTCTTTTATCCAGGTTTGAACCAAGGTTGCAATGAGTTCAGGAGCTGAGTGGCCTTAGCAGAACCCAAATAGAGTGTCAGCAAGCAGGTTACTGCTAAGCAAGTGCCGCTTGCTAGCACTGTTGATGATCCCTTCTATTACTTTACTGATGATGGAGAGTACACTGATGGGGTGGTAATTGGAAGTGTTGAATTTGACCTGCTTTTTGAGTACAGGACATACCTTGGCAATTTTCCACATAGCCAGGTAGATGCCAGTGTTGTAGCTGTACTAGAACAGTTTGGTTCAGGGCGCAGCAAGTTCTGTAGCACAAGTCTTCAGTACTATTGCTGGAATATTGTCAAGGTCCATAGCCTTTGTAGTATCCAGTGCCATCAGCTGTTTCTTAATATCACTTGGAGTGAATTGAATTGGCTGGAGACTGGCATCTGTGGTGCTAGAGGAGGCTGAGATGGAACATCCATTTCGCACTTCTGGCTGAAGATTGTTGCAAATGCTTCAGCCTTAGCTTTTGTACTGATGTTCTGGGCTCCTCCATCATTGAAGATGGGGATATTTGTGGAGCTTCCTCCTCCAGTAAGTTATTTTATTGTCTACCATCATTCATGACTGGATGTGGCAGGGCTGCAGAGCTTAGATCTGATCCATTGGTTGTGTGATCACTTAGCTCTATCAATTGCTGCTTAAGCTGTTTGACACGCAGGTAGTCCTGTGTTATAGCTTCACCAGGTTGACATCTCATTTTTAAGTATACCTGGTGCTGCTCCTGGCATGCCCTCCTGCACTCTTCATTGAATCAGGGTTGATCCCCTGGTTTGATGGTAATGGTAGAATGGGGGATATGCTGGGTCTTGAGGTTACAGATTGTGTTCGAGTACAATTGTGCTGCTGCTGATGACCTACAGCGCCTTATGAATGCCCAGTCTTGAGTTGCTAGATCTATTCAAAATCTATCCTATTTAGCATGGTGGTAGAGCCATCAACATGATAGAGGGTATCTTCAATGTGAAGGCGGAACTTTGTCTCCAGAATGATTGTGCGGTGGTCACTCCTACTGATACTGTCATGGACAGATGCATCCATGGCAGGTTGGTGAGGATGAGGTTCAGTATGTTTTTCCCTCTTGTTGGTTCCCTCACCACCTGCCGCAGACCCAGCCTAGCAGCTATGTCCTTTAGGGAAGGACATGTCCTGTCCTTATCTAGCCTACATGTCACTCCAGACCCACAGCAATTGGTTGACTCTTAAACGCCCCCTGAACTAATAAATGCTGGCCTGGCCAGCGAGGTCCACACCCCATGAACAAATATAAAAAAAAATCAAGGTAGGCAGCAATCCTTACATGGTCCCTTCCAGGTGGCATATGCTTAGGTCCTTACATGCTGTTGTGTGGGCCAAAGCTAGCTTGAGTACTTCACCACTGGTGCAAGTAAATCTCCTGAACAGCTCTTCTTTCATCTTCCTATAATAATGCCAAGGAGAAGGATCATGGATGTAATTCCCATTTCTATAATGCAATTTATAGCAAGGAAATATCTCTTTGGCAAAATTCTTGAATGGGAACATTCAGTAAAAATAAAAAAATAGTGAAAAAGGATACTAAGTTCACTTTTACATATACAGGAATTTAGACCACGCAGGATCTCCTTTTAAATCTTTAGTTCTGGTCAACTGAGAATATGTTTGTCTATCATTGCCTGAAACAACTGGGAAATAGAATGCGTGCTCATGTACTAGTGGGGTTGAATTTAATGCCCTCCCCTGTTGTATGATGTTGTATGCGCCTGCATGCCATTGTAATGTAAAGGTGCTTGGCAGAGCATGGGTTAATGTGGGACTGAATAATAGCACCACCTACAGAATTATGTATAGAGTCACATGGTAATAGACTGAGAGAACAGTCTAGAGAGAACACTCTGGAACCAGCCTGCATGGAGGTAACAGCACCATGCATGACATTAGCCTGCGATCTGGAAATAGTTAAAGGTTAACAATAAAGAGTTCACGTTTAAATATACAAGTCTCAAGATCTTATCATTGAGACATCTAAAGAACCCATATTACAACATCCCAAGAAGGGTTTGTTGGAGGGGCACTTAATTGGGCAGGAGGGTGCAGGGTGCTGACCCCGACACCTCCCTGTCTCTGCCTCAGTTAAGTCCGGGGTGAGAAGGCTTGTGGGTGGCCTTCCTGCCCTGACACCAATTGGGGCCCTTAAATGGGCAATTAATGCCACAGGTATTCACCCAACGATGGATGGTGAATTCACCATGCAAGAAGACCAAAAAGCAAATCCTGATTTTCTGGCTGGCAAGTGGGGTCCTTTGTTCAAAGGCAGCACTCAGTGCCTGACCGAAAAATTTGCATCAGGATCTTTACCATCTACAAGATGCATTGCATCAACCCACCAAGGCTCCTCCGACAACACCTTCCAAACCTGTGACCTCTACCACCTAGAAGGACAAGGGCAGCAAACACATGAGTACGTCACCACCTTCAAGTTTCCCCCCAAGCCACACATCATCCTGATTTCAACCTATGTTGCTGTTCCTTCACTGTCACTGGGTCAAAATCCTGGAACTCACTCCCCAACAGCACTGTATGTATTCCTACAACACATGGATGACATTGGTTTAAGAAGACAGCTCGTCACCCTTTTCAAGGGCAAGTAGGGATGGACAATAAATGCTGGCCTAGCCAGCAACACCTAAATCCCATGCAGAGCCACCCCCATGCCCTTGCTGCAGACCTCCTTCCTCTCCCATTCCACCTGGCTCCCTTGGCGATCCTGGGCCTTAGGTGGGTGTGATACCAACAGAAGCCAACATTCCGGCTGGCGCTACCAACCAATGTACAGCTGCTGGCCTCTGATTGGTAGAGGCGGGGTTCTCGCCAGCTCTCTAGCTGGTGGACGAGTCCCCCATCGCCTCTAATAAATACCTGCCTATGATTTTTATTGCCTACAATTTGATTAACATCATGTTCTCCCCAATTTGGGTGAGAGCACCTTAAATTGCCCATAAAAAGCAGTGTAAGTTTATATGCACAATGGATAAAGTTCCAGCAAATTGATCTCCAGCAAGTTTTCTGAGCTGTAATTTTATCAGCCATAAGAGGTTGAAAAATTATATCCTGTTATTTTACCACAAGGAATATGCAGCATTCAAAGTATACCACTAGAGTGCAATATTGAGCTACCTTTCTACTGGTGGCTCCAGTCAAAATTGAACTGGACGATCTACACGAGGAAATATTTTACATCGATTAAAATAATGGATGGAAGATTTTCATCCATATTTATTTCAACTATGCCAAGACTCCTGATTTTGTTAACAATTTGGGTGTGATTTTAGCTTAGTCATTTGTTCAAATACACAGAGTTAAAATGGTGCCCTTTATTGGTTTAGCACCATTGCTTTAAGGCATATGTTACACAAAGGAGAGAGAGAAAGATTGACAACCCCATCTTTGCAGATTGCACATATTATAAGAGTAGCACAAATCAATAATTATTTACACAATCTGCAACAGTTTCTACTGATTTTACTCATATTTAAATGATGAATTGTTAGAATACTTTTTGTTAGATACTTTCTGCTCATCTTATTTCTGTACATAGCCAATAGTACTTAATATCAGTAAGGCCAGTAGTGCAGTTGTAGCATTTTGGCATGTACACTACCAAGCACTGCCACAGACACTTTCATTGACTTCAGCCTGCAATTTTGTTTAATGAACTGAGTTATTCTTTAGAAAACCCACTTGTTGGACTAAACTTTTGGTCAACCCCACAGTATCCCCTTTTGTGGTTTGATACATGTTGTTTTTCCATATGCGTCTGTAAAGCACCTTGGACTGTTTTCTGTATTTACACTTGCTTTTCAGATGCAACTTGACCTTTTTGTTAAGTCTTGAAGTCGGTAAAGTGAAACATTCACACCAGAAGGTCTCAGATTGAATTTATAGTCTGGGCTGAAATGGGTGTCATTGGCATGTAATGACCCTCAGTGCCCCAAAGTTCGGGATGGGAAAATCATCCTGAGTTCTTTTTGGCAATCCTTATCAAGTGACCCTTTGCTAGAAAGTGTACCTGTTGATGTTCCATGAAGTTATGATTGTACAAAAATCTCTTTCCTGCTGCAGCTATTTAACAATGCCCTCTTCACTGTACAGTTATATCTTTCAGCTGTAAAAAACAATAAAGAGGGAGAATTTGTTTTTACCTGACACCTCTAAACCCTTAGGCTCTCCAAAAATGCCCAAGTCAATTCATTTTCTTTAAAGTGAAGCCACTGTTGTTAATCTATTTTCATGTTGTTGGCTGATGGATAAATGATAGCCAGGACAGTCCTTTGTTGTTTTTCAAATAATGCTATGAAATTCTTTATATCCACTTGAACAGGCAGAGAGTTGACAGTTTAACATCTTATCTGAAATGCATCATTTCCAACAACACTTCCAACAATGCCACCTCAGTCCTCCACGTAATCAGATTACATGCTCAGATTCCTGGAATGGAGCTTGATCCTTCAGCCCCTAATGCTTGGACTCGGAGTAAAAGCGTTACCACTGATCCAAGATGGAACTAAATATAGTTTCACATTTTTCAATTGGAAACCCAAGGTTAAAATGACCAAAGTGCAATTTCTAGTACCAGAGCCTTTTTTATTATTCATGAACCACTATCTCTTTGGAAAAGTTGTTGGTGAATTAACTTCATTTAGTTTCTTAGGCATTACAAAGCCAGATAATTAGAAAATATTAAAGCTTGGTTTTTTTGTTTAAGAACTTGTGCTTGACTCAGGAGCTCTATTTATGATAGGAACTGCATCTATTAATGGCAGGTATACCTTGCAAACAGCACATGTTTTTTTTACAAACTTGCAATTTTGATTGAGGAGTCGGTTAGCTCAGTTATCTAAATCAGATGAATGCCAATAGCACAGGGGTCAATTCCCCATTCTAGCTGAGGTAAACTCAGGGCCTGCACCTCTTCATCTTACCCATAGGAAAAAAAATCATAGCACCTTGCTATGGTTCAGCAAATAATCACCAAGGACCTGCCTTCAGGCAGAGAACTGAAGGAGAATTTGGGGTACAGCAGTTTTACAAAACTTCGCAATATTATAATGAATAAATTACCTATGTTCCATTCAATTGCTCTAGACCCTATAATTGAATCAATTAGTATATTAATAAGGAAGCATTGGCTATCATTGGAAAAGACACAATTTTGATACTTATTTCAGTTTCTTGCAGATGACTAGGAACATAATAGATAGGAAATTTCTGTTGTTTGGACTCTAGGAGATAGTTTTCTTTACATATTGTTGATACCTTCGGAAGAGGAAAGAAGAAACCTGCAATGGAGGAATTAAAAACAAATCAACCCTAGCAATGTAAAGGACCCATTAAACAAGAGCTTCTTGGTCCAATATACTAGATGATGAGTGAGCAATCATTCTTCAGCGGAATTACCTTTCACAACAACAACATCAACAAACAACAAATAACCCAACAAGCTTCTTTAATACAATCAAGTGCCCAAATTGCCTGACAACATTCACTCGCCTAAAAGTAGAGAGTCAAAAGACAGGAACTTAAACTTAGCCTCGGCTATGAACAGGGGGATTATTTTCATCAAATACTTTAGGCATTACAGAAACACTGAGGTGGCCAGGTGGGGTCTTGATCAGAAACTACGGTTTAGCCTGCGTTTAGTGCAAGACGTCAAATTGGTGAAGGAGTTAAGTCTGCACTATAAAATCTTGATAAGCAGCCAACTTAAAATGTCTGCTCGTGCTCATTAAAGAGGCTGCATGAAATTTTGTTGTCATCAACTAACGCCCTTTCCTAACAGCGACCAGCTAGTTGGGAGTAAACACAGGGATGATGTTGATTTCAAGCATTACTAAAATGATACGAGGCTTTACTAGCATTCAAACAAAATTAATTACAGAAATTGCCTGAGGGCTTCATCCAAAAAGAATAAGTGCTATGCTACTCCACCTTACTGGACACGTTATATGAGTTACCAGGAGGAAGGGCATACTTGGTACTTGCTAGAAATCCCTGAAGGAGGAATGGGAGGATATGAGTCCTGGCAGAGCCAGTTGCTGTAAGAGAGAGGGACAGGAGGGTGGTAAGGGAAATTTGGCATCCTTACCCCCTGAAGGACATCCCTCCCCCTCTGTCCCTCCTCCACCAGGATGTCCGGAGTTGCATCTGAGAACCTGTGAGCCTTCTCCCTCTGCCCCTGAGCCATCCTGCAATGTGCCCCTTTGTGCCAGTCAGAGAAGTCCATGCCTTCAATAGATGTGGGTGTGAAGAACCCACATTTACTGCTCCTTGAAAATTATGTCTAATCAGCACTTGAGTACTGAAACTGCAGTTTTCTGGTTTAGCAGCCCCAGGCAAATTCAAATTATGGTATTCAGAAATTAAGACCAGCATTGTGTGCTAAATCCGTACTTTCATCTGTTATTGTGGTTTTATCTTGGGATTTATTAGCTTATTACTCTAGAAGAGCTCTTACTGGAGGTAAAGTGACCAGCCTAATGAGAAAACATCAGCTGTTCTGCGGTATTGCCATATAGGAATATCTCATAGGCAACTGGAACAACATGTAATAAATCAGTGCTACTCCTCTCTACAGCAGCATCTTAATGTCATTAAAACACTTTCATTTTGTAATAAAGTCAGTTTTAATTTTCAGTTTGCTTTTAGATAAATATACATGCATTAAATGTATGCCAGTCAAGTCTTCTGTGTAGACATTTCTATTAACAGAAACTATGCAAGCAGTGATTTCACACTATTATTCTAATGCTTTAGATTTCATGATGAGGTCCTTGGGTGAGCTGGGGTGGGAATGAAAGTAGAACATTTCATTCATTTGGTGCTTTACCATGTCAAATTACTTTTTGAAATCCAATGGTTGTTGTGTCAATACAGTGACCCAGAAATACAAGCACACCCAGAAATGACCCTCCAGTGGGTGCAAGGATCCATCCCTGTGCATAAATGGATGGGCCTGATGCACACGTAATATTGGGTTTCAGGCCTCATTATCATCAAGCCAGTTAGCTACAGATGCTTATTGTCAGTTTGATGGAAATGACAGCTTAAAGCCCAGACGACTGCAATGTCAACAGCAATCCTACACTGAATCCTTAAAGAGGCCCAAGAAGGATGAGATTGGGAGAGGAGGCATTGAAGAAGGAGTGTAATGGTGGCCAGGAGGGAGCTGAGCAGTGACTGGAGGGTGGGTAGAGCTGGGATTGGAGGCCCGGATGGGAGAGGATGAAGGCCAGGATGGGAGAAGGTGGGGGCCAGGCTGGGAGAGGGTGGAGGCCAGGGTGGGAGAGAGTGGAGGCTGGAGTGGGAGAAGGTGGAGGCTATGGTAAAAGAGGGCAAAGGCTTGCTTTCTCTTCTGGTTTGGAGCATACCTGGAACAACTAGAAATAGGAAAGGGTCCATGAGGTTTTAACTCACATTCCTGTCCCAAATGAGCGTTTTCCTCTTGAAGTGAACTTGGAGGCTGGATATATTGCCTGTTGAATGTAACTCTACTCACCATCCTCATCTGGAAACATATCGCCATTCCTTCACTGTCACTGGCTCAAACTCCTGGAATTCCTTCCCTAACAGCACTGTGGGTGTACCTACATCACATGGGCTGCAGCGGTTCAAGAAGTCAGCTCACCACCACCTTCTCAAGGACAATTAGGGATGGGCAATAAATGCTGGCTTAGCCAACATCCCATGAATGAATAAAAAAAACTTAAATTCTACTGTTATGTCAGGTGCCCAGTCCCTCTTGGTTGCTGCCTATGCTCTTCCCATTATAAAGAGTGTGCTATAATATTCAGCATTGCTAGGCAGCTGCTGACAAATGAAATGGAATTTAAAGAGAACCTTAATAGGATAAGGTAATTATTATAACTTTCCATGAGACTAATCCCTGGAAATATCTTTTTTTCCAAAAGGAACCTTGAAGATAGACTTAGCATTACTTTTGTGCTTGGGGATTTCCTTTCTGTACTTTGGGGCACTCAAATAGGAGGTAATGGTGTTTCCTTGGGGATTCCACAGTGCTGGTGCCAGGCAGATAAGGAAGAGAATGGAAAGGAGATAGATGTTGAGGGAAGGCTAATGAGGTACCATAGGAGATGTCAGAAAACTACTGGCAAACCAGTGTTACTGACCAAAAGTGCTCAAATCCTGATCTATGCAACAAGCACTGCACAAGAGGGCTGTACATCCCTCTTGAGAGTATATAGGACGTGTGGCTTATATCACAGGCTTGACTTAGACATGGAACTTATCTCCATTAGAGATACTCCATTGTCTGTACCTGCCAAAATAAAACATTTAATATTTATGCCACTGGACCTATTCAGTTGGCATTCGGACACACACATAACACCAGTCATCTCTCCACAAACACAGTGCCAAGTTTTGTCTACTAAATGCTCCTGTGAAGTAGAATTGGGATGTTTTATTAATGGCAAGTTGTTGCTATAGCTGTGCGACATCTGTGGGCACAGCTTATTCAGAGTAAATTTTGCCAAGTGTTAATTGTAGTCATTGTAAAAGCAATTCTTCTGTCATCACCCCTTTTCCACTAACAGGTCACTCACTTGCAGACTTCTAGCTCCCAAACGAAACTACAGTGGCTCCCATTTTTGAAACATTTAGCAATTGCAAGGTTGCCTCCCCATTTTTCCCTAAAACAATTTATTTGTTTTGGTTGGTTTTAGTATTTGGGTTACATCAGGCTGGTGGTGGACAGGGCATCCTCTCTCCCTACCTGTTGGATGTTGGTTAGGGGTAGGGAGGGAGGGGTTGAGAATTGCAAGGAGATCCATAAATTCCAGTAGTGGGCAGGAAGCTTTTGTAGACACAAAAGAAGCATTCTTCTTCCTTGTGATTCCATAAAAATCATGTTTTTTTTCATTTTGGCTGCAGTTGGCCCTTTAAGTACTGCTTGTATTGGCCACCCTTACTTTAGTTCCACTGTTTTTTTTATATAATGCATGATCTGAAACATTGAGTGTCTTTAGTCTATTTGGCTAGATAAAGCATCATAGCCAAGTCTGATACTGTCCTTAACCAATGTTCACCCATGTACATGAGTCACTAGGTAGTGATCACGTTTGTAAATTCTTCTTGATCTCTTAAGAATTGCATTTAAAAACTGGACTCAGAATCTGTTTATCCAAAGTAAGAAAATAACATCAACAGGAGAACTCTCCTAGCTCCACACGGAAAGGCAACAGGGAGGGATCCATTGCTGAATACCTTGTACTGCCAATAGTTTACATTTATATTTCTGGCACATGTTGAGTTCCGAGAATTGCTGAATAAGACACTGTAAACAGCACTCTACAATTGTAGCAGGACTTTGTACACATGTACTCAATCTGGTTATGTGCATTTAGAGGCTTGGTTCTGTTAAACACACTTATTAGGTAAGAGAGCCTTTGCATTTCCTTCAGTTGTAATTTTAGGAAAGAAACCGTTCATGCACCTTACAGGATGTTTTAAGACCTTTGTTATTGGGCAGCAGGAAAGGGTGTTTCTGGACCTAAGGGACAACATTCTTTTCAGTAGTAGAAATTTTGTTCTAAGTGTAAATTATAAACAGATTTTCAGAGGACTTCGGTTTGAAGATTGAAGCTCCTTCCACTGGGAAACACAAGTCAGGAAGTATCAGCTTGATTTGCTTTGTCTTGCCAATGCTCAACATTTACGAGCAATAAGTTCAAAGCAGTGGCTATTGGACAATTTTGACAAATTAACCTTTCCATTCCCATTGCCATTTCCCATACAATTAATCTGCAGTTTTTTTGGGGAGTATTAAGAGGAGTATTGGTTGGATATGCTTTATGTTGAAACTATTAACACTCCTCTTAAAGGGTGGCCTAATGTGTATTTCAAGTTTCCACTTAGGGAATTCTGATCTGGCTTCAGAGACCTGGCCTTGAATTTCCTTCTTGTATTGGAAAATTACACTTTTCACCACCAGAGTAAGTTACACTGAGATTTAGGAAGTTGGCTCTCCAGCCCTTCGAGCTTCTCTGCCAAATTAGGACTGGGCAGGGAAAAGTTAATTTAAATACTTTTGATGCACCTGTAATATAACTTGGGTGTATAAATCGTGTAAGTTGCTGACATCCTCTTTTGGGAAACCATCGTGCAACAATGGTGTATATCTTTAAAAGCACCACATAGACATTTGGCTAACAGGAACAAGGTAAAAATTTGACAAATGGTTTCACTGGCAATTGTTAGCAAATCAGGTGACAGCATCTCTCACTCCGCTTCAGTGCAGATTGGCACCATCATGGCAATTTATGTGCCAGAAGTGCCCATTGCAGCACTATGCCAGTGCAGCTGGCAGAGGAAGCCCAACTGGCTTCTCAGATGAAGACTGTCAAGTTCTCCATTCATGGGATTAGAAAGGCACCTGGGTGTCCTCGGGCTGGCATGGACAAGATGGGCTGAATGGCCTCCTGCTTTGCTGTAACTTTTCTATGGTTCTACGGTTCTACGTGTCACAATTCAGGAATCTCAGAGTCCCAAATTTTCCTTTCATGAAGCCAGCCATGGTCATGGTATCTGCAGGGAGCTGACACTGGCACTGACTTCCAACTCCTTCATGTCCAGGACAGATCAATGGTGCAGAAAGAAGTGAAACACTTCACAACGTGATGCCGGGGTAGCATGTCACCATAATTTCCCTTTCCTCCCTGTCCACCTTGGATGCCACCAAATTCTTCACCCTTTTAAAGAAACAGTAACACTTCTAAGCCTTCAAAATTATCTTGTTCAATCCTAGAACACCTTCTTCCTCTCTAACATCTTCACATTCCCGCATGCTTCACTTCACTTGAGCCAACACAATTGCCCCAGAGTCCTTACACACAGAGCTTTCCAACCCTTAGTTTGCAAGAAATGATATGTTTGTTTTGAAATGCACTAGGAGCTTGGCTTGAGGGTTGTTATTGTATTTTATGAATATTACAGCAGATGAGGAAATAGACCATTATGTAAGCTCATTGCATGGCTGAAAATTCCTGGCACAATCCTACTGGACCAAACAAATCTGCTTTGGTGTCATGTGTTAGATTGCTTAGGAGAAGGTAAGGCTAAGGTGCTGCTATTAAAGTTGATCAGTCGATGAAGCCATCCTGAGAATCTGCCCTCTGATGCCCCTTGCAGTGGTGTGCCATGATGTGGCTTGGTTGAACAAGATATATGTAATGGCAGCATCGGCGGAGAAGAAAAGAATTGACGTTTTGAGTCCTCATGATCCTTCAGCAGAACTGAGTGAATCTTAGGAAAGGAGTGAAATATAAGCTGGGGGTGGGGGGGCGGGGGGGGGGGGGGGGGGGGGGGGGGGGGGGGGGGGGGGGTGGTAGTTGGGTTGGGGGGGAGAAGTTGGGGGGGCTGGGGTGGTTGAAGGGACAAGCAAGCAGTGATAGGAGCAGATAATCAAAAGATGTCACACAAAAAAGAACAAAAGAACACAGAGGTGTTGATTTTGGTGATATTATCTAAACGAATGTGCTAATTAAGAATGGATGGTAGGGCACTCAAGGTACAGCTCTAGTGGGGGTGGGTGGAAAGGCTAGCAGGGCATAAAAGATTTAAAAATAATGCAAATAGGTGGGAAAAGAAAAATCTATATAAATTATTGGAAAAAACAAAAGGAAGGGGGAAGAAACAGAAAGGGGGTGGGGATGGAGGAGGGAGTTCAAGATCTAAAGTTGTTGAAATCAATATTCAGTCCGGAAGGCTGTAAAGTGCCTAGTCGGAAGATGAGGTGCTGTTCCTCCAGTTTGTGTTGGGCTTCACTGGAACAATGCAGCAAGCCAAGGACAGACATGTGGGCAAGAGAACAGGGTGGAGTGTTAAAATGGCAAGCAACAGGGAGGTTTGGGTCATTCTTGCGGACAGACCGCAGGTGTTCTGCAAAGCGGTCGCCCAGTTTACGTTTGGTCTCTCCAATGTAGAGGAGACCGCATTGGGAGCAATGAATGCAGTAGACTAAGTTGGGGGAAATGCAAGTGAAATGCTGCTTCACTTGAAAGGAGTGTTTGGGCCCTTGGACGGTGAGGAGAGAGGAAGTGAAGGGGCAGGTGTTGCGTCTTCTGCATGGGCATGGGGAGGTGCCATAGGTGAGGATTGAGGAGTAGGGGGTGATGGAGGAGTGGACCAGAGTGTCCCGGAGGGAACGATTGTCATCAAAACCGCTGACAAGGGTGGTGCTGTTGTTGTCTGGCGCACTGACCTCTACCTCGCGGAGGCTGAGCGTCAACTCGCAGACACTTGCTCCTACCTCTCCCTGGACCACAACCGCACCACTGAACATCAAGCCATTGTTTCCAGGACTGTCACTGACCTCACCTCCTCTGGGGATCTTCCTCCCACAGCTTCCAACCTGATAGTCGCCCAACATCGGACGGCCCGCTTCTACCTCCTACCCAAAATCCACAAACAGAACTGTCCTGGTAGACCGATCGTGTAGCTTGCTCCTGCCCCATGGAACTCATTTCTCGTTATCTTGACTCCCTTCTCTCTCCCCTTGTCCAGTCCCTTCCCACCTACATCCGTGATTCCTCTGACACCTTACGTCACATCAACAATTTCCAGTTCCCTGGCCCCAACTGCTTCCTCTTCACCATGGACGTCCAATCCCTCTACACCTCCATCCCCCACCAGGATGGTCTGAGGGCCCTTAGCTTCTTCCTCGAACAGAGGCCCAAACAATCCCATCCACCGCTACTCTCCTCCGTCTGGCTGAACTTGTTCTCACACTGAACAATTTCTCCTTCAACTCCTCTCACTTCCTCCAAATAAAAGGTGTGGCTATGGTTACCCGCATGGGCCCCAGCTATGCCTGTCTTTTTATGGGGTATGTGGAACATTCCTTGTTCTAGTCCTACTCCGGCTCCCTCCCACAACTCTTTCTCCAGTACGTCGATGATTACCTCGGTGCTGCTTCATGCTCTCGTTGGGACTTGGAAAAAATTATTAATTTTGTTTCCAATCTCCACCCCTCCATCATTTTCACATGGTCCATCTCTGACACTTCCCTTCCCTTCCTTGACCTCTCTGTCTCAATCTCTGGTGATAGACTGTCCACCAATATCCATTACTAGTCTACCGACTTCCACAGCTACCTCGACTACAGCTCCTCACACCCCGCTTCCTGTAAGGACTCCATTCCATTCTCTCAGTTCCCTCGCCTCTGTCGCATCTGTTCTGATGATGCTACCTTCAAAAACAGTTCCTCTGACATGTACTCCTTCTTCCTTAACCGAGGTTTTCCACCCACGGTTGTTGACAGGGCCCTCAACCGTGTCCGGCCCATCTCCCGCGCATCCACCCTCACGCCTTCTCCTCCCTCCCAGAAACATGATAGGGTCCCCCTTGTCCTCACTTATCACCCCACCAGCCTCCGCATTCAAAGGATCATCCTCTGCCATTTCCGCCAACTCCAGCATGATGCCACCACCAAACACATTTTCCCTTTATCCCCCCCGGCAGCATTCCATAGGGATTGTTCCCTCCGGGACACCCTGGACCACTCCTCCATCACCCCTTACTCCTCAGCCCCACCTATGGCACCTCCCCATGCCCACGCAAAAGATGCAACACCTGCCCCTTCACTTCCTCTCTCCTCACCGTCCAAGGGCCCAAACACTCTTTCAAGTGAAGCAGCATTTCACTTGCATTTCCCCCAACTTAGTCTACTGCATTCGTTGCTCCCAATGCGGTTTCCTCTACATCGGAGAGACCAAACGTAAACTGGGCGACCGCTTTGCAGAACACCTGCGGTCTGTCCGCAAGAATGACCCAAACCTCCCTGTTGCTTGCCATTTTAACACACCACCCTGTTCTCTTGCTCACATGTCTGTCCTTGACTTGCTGCATTGTTCCAGTGAAGCCCAACACAAACTGGAGGAACAGCACCTCATCTTCCGACTAGGCACTTTACAGCCTTCCGGACTGAATATTGATTTCAACAACTTTAGATCTTGAACTCCCTCCTCCATCCCCACCCCCTTTCTGTTTCTTCCCCCTTCCTTTTGTTTTTTCCAATAATTTATATAGATTTTTCTTTTCCCACCTATTTGCATTATTTTTAAATCTTTTATGCCCTGCTAGCCTTTCCACCCACCCCCACTAGAGCTGTACCTTGCATGCCCTACCATCCATTCTTAATTAGCACATTCGTTTAGATAATATCACCAAAATCAACACCTCTGTGTTCTTTTGTTCTTTTTTGTGTGACATCTTTTGACTATCTGCTCCTATCACTGCTTGCTTGTCCCTACAACCACCCCAGACCCCCATCTTCTCTCCCCCCACCCAACTCCCCCCCCCCCCCCCCCCCCCCCCCCCCCCCCCCCCCCCCCCCCAGCTTATATTTCACTCCTTTCCTAAGATTCACTCAGTTCTGCTGAAGGATCATGAGCACTCGAAACGTCAACTCTTTTCTTCTCCGCCGACGCTGCCAGACCTGCTGAGTTTTTCCAGGTAATTCTGTTTTTGTTTTGGATTTCCGGCATCCGCAGTTTTTTGTTTTTATACGAGAATTGTTATATATATTTTGAAGGCCTAGTAGTGTGACTGTTTCTTTAAGAGGGTGAAGAATTTGGTGGCATCCAAGGTGGACAGGGAGGAAAGGGAAATTATGGTGACATGCTACCCCTGCCTCAGGTTGTGAAGTGTTTCACTTCTTTCTGCACCATTGATCTGTCCTGGATGTGAAGGAGTTGGAAGTCAGTGCCAGTGTCAGCTCCCTGCAGGCACCATGACCAATATTGGTGGCTGGCTTCATGAAAGGAAGATATGCAACAATGACCTGTTGGAATGGAACCCTGCCCTATTCGGTTGGTGCCTACAAGGTCATGTGTACCTCAGTGTGGCACTCGACACCCTGGGAAACTCAGCTATCCGATAGAAGTAAAAAGAGAAAACGTTGGGAATATTCAGCAGGTCTGGCAGCATCTATGGAGAAAGAATCAGTGTTAACGTTTCAGGTCAAGGATCTTTCTTTAGAACTGCATATGCAGTATTTTGCTTTAGTTATCCTGTAGAAGTCGCTGGCTTTGCGCCTCTGCTGTCTGGGGCTGATGCTGCAGTAAGGATGAGCTTGGCTACTGTCTAAAAGATGGTGGGCATCACTTGCTGGATGCTTTACCTGATACCATCCTGGTTAATGTCACTCAGATCAGTTGTGGCAATTAGAAAGATCTGGAAGTATAAAAGTTGAGGGCTATTGTCACTTAAATCATCAAGGAGATCAGTTGTGGCAGTTCAAAACCCTGGGTTATGCTATTGTAAAATTAGAAATAAAATAGAAATATGAATGATCTCCTATTAAGGTAAGACACTCGGATTGCTTATAAGAGTGAGTGAACCTTTGAAGGCCCAAATTTGGAACATAATCCACCTCCATCTTCTGTGCTCTTGCCTGGAAGCAGAGATGACCACCTGGACACAGCAAACTGAGATATATTAGAAACAAAAACAAAAACAGAATTACCTGGAAAAACTCAGCAGGTCTGGCAGCATCGGCGGAGAAGAAAAGAGTTGACGTTTCGAGTCCTCATGACCCTTCGACAGAACTTGAGTTCGAGTCCAAGAAAGAGTTGAAATATAAGCTGGTTTAAGGTGTGTGTGTGGGGGGCGGAGAGAGAGAGAGAGAGAGAGAGGGAGGTGGAGGGGGGGTGGTGTGGTTGTAGGGACAAACAAGCAGTGATAGAAGCAGATCATCAAAAGATGTCAACAACAATAGTACAAAAGAACACATAGGTGTTAAAGTTAAAGTTGGTGATATTATCTAAATGAATGTGCTAATTAAGAATGGATGGTAGGGCACTCAAAGTATAGCTCTAGTGGGTTTTTTTTTAAATAATGCAAATAGGTGGGAAAAGGAAAATCTTTATAATTTATTGGAAAAAAAAAGAAGGGGGAAACAGAAAGGGGGTGGGGATGGGGGAGGGAGCTCATGACCTAAAGTTGTTGAATTCAATATTCAGTCCGGAAGGCTGTAAAGTGCCTAATCGGAAGATGAGGGGTTGTTCCTCCAGTTTGCGTTGGGCTTCACTGGAACAATGCAGCAAGCCAAGGACAGACATGTGGGCAAGAGAGCAGGGTGGAGTGTTAAAATGGCAAGCAACAGGGAGGTTTGGGTCATTCTTGCGGACAGACCGCAGGTGTTCTGCAAAGCGGTCGCCCAGTTTACGTTTGGTCTCTCCAATGTAGAGGAGACCACATTGGGAGCAACGAATGCAGTAGACTAAGTTGGGGGAAATGCAAGTGAAATGCTGCTTCACTTGAAAGGAGTGTTTGGGTCCTTGGACGGTGAGGAGAGAGGAAGTGAAGGGGCAGGTGTTGCATCTTTTGCATGGGCATGGGGTGGTGCCATAGGAGGGGGTTGAGGAGTAGGGGGTGATGGAGGAGTGGACCAGGGTGTCCCGGAGGGAGCGATCCCTACGGAATGCCGATAGGGGGGGTGAAGGGAAGATGTGTTTGGTGGTGGCATCATGCTGGAGTTGGCGGAAATGGCGGAGGATGATCCTTTGAATGCGGAGGCTGGTGGGGTGATAAATGAGGACAAGGGGGACCCTATCATGTTTCTGGGAGGGAGGAGAAGGCGTAAGGGCGGATGCGAGGGAGATGGGCCAGACACAGTTGAGGGCCCTGTCAACGAGATATATTAGATGTGCTTTCTTAAGTCCCTAGGTGGGCAAGGCCTCCTGAGGAGAGTCCTCCTCCTCCTCCCTCTGTGAACAGCTCCTTCCAAAGCACCAATCCCTTCTTATTAAAACAACTTTTATCAATTCCTTCAATGCCACTGTTCTTCCAACAGGCAACAGGATAGTTAACAGCACTTCATCTGAAAATTTAATGGTGGGGACTTTAAATTACAGTAGTGTTAGGTTTTTTGTGCAATTGAATACATGGAGAGCTGTGCGGGTTTAAGAGAAGGTGTTACCAGGACTGAGAAAGTCCAGTATGGCAGGTTGGACACGGAATTATCATTACACACTGACTGATGCCACAATCTCTCCACTCTCCATGCTTTTGGCGCACACACGCAAGGGCTCATTATTCCACTTCAAAATCTGGTGATCAGTGTGTGAACCTCACAGGAAGGTTTTGACAAGAATACCTCCTCACTATTTATTTGTTACCTGGCTTCCATAGTGTTACCTTAAGAGAATAAATATCATTAAAAGTTGGCCTAGCCATATCAGGGCAGGCTTTCTTCCAAAAATAACTTTCTCTCAAAACTCAGCAATTCAGTCGGGTGCAATGTCAAGTTTATATTACAGCAGATGGTATGTCAGCTACAATGTGAACTTCTTAAAAACCTTTCCTCCATAATTTTCCTCCATCCTTTCCTGAAGTCTCCAGCTCAAGCTGGAAATGATTCATCATCATCTGGTACCTCGTTCAAGTATCCATCATTCATTTATGAACACAGTGACTACCAGCAGGTTATTTAATGCAACAACATCATAGTTCAGTTCCATCCTGTCCTCAACCCTTATCTATACCAACACACTTTCCATCAGACCCTTAAGCCAAGTCTGAATTCTTTCCTACCTCTCATCCAGGGGCGCAAAATCCTGCTGTTTCTTTACTGTTCTCATTGTGAGATCACCGAACATAAAACCGATCAGTAAGTGAACGTTGGTGTCTTCCTGCTCGCTGTATTGTTCTCACATTGAGATGTATTTACCTATAGAGCTAACAGGCAGCAAAGTGTAAGCATTTTAAGTTCCAGTTTACTTTTTAAAATCTTAGCAGTTATAAAAATCTTAAATTTATCGTGTCAAACACAGTTTGCAGTGCGGTGATACCATTTACTTTTCGTTTCACTAGCCAATCAGCAATATTGCTTTTAACATAGGATTAGTAACTTTGTCTGCAATTAGCCGAACTTTGGAAATGAGATGAAGGGACATGTGGGATGAATTAAAAACCCCACATAAGTTTGTTTTTTTTAAGCCTGACAATTTGTATTATTTTAAACAGAACTACAGTCATGTAAAACATTTTGTGGTCAATTAAGATGCTGTGGGCATTGATAGGTTTCCATTTATGTAGCTGATTGCATGAGGCCCTAGTGTGATTCAGACATGGAGTTTGGTTTAATCTGGCCTGTGACTTTCTTTATCCTTAAATTGTTAATAAAAGAAATGGTCCATTGAGACCATTAATTAAATACAAAGACACTCATTTCCTCCTTTACATAGCAGGGGTGGGGCCAAGATTTCTGCAGGTCTGCACATACCCATGGCAATTCCAGGCACTGTTTTAATACTTGTTCATAGTACCTGGATTTTAGCCAGAAGTTGTTGATAATCATCATAATGCCTACACAGGTTATGGGTTCAGTGTCCACGCCAAGACTTAAATGCAGAAAAACTAGTGCAATGTTGAGGGAATGCAACATTATTGGGGATAATGAGGTAGGATGAATTGATACAAGCCATGCTCCACCTTCAGTTCCTCCCACAATCAACATCACAAAAAACAGATTAACTGGTTGTAATAACTTGAGGGAGGAGCAGGTTTGGTGCAAAAAGGCTTAAATTTTATTTAGGACACATGTAGAGATGTTTACATTCTTGTCACCATCTCACTGTTGGGAAGCCAAGCCCCAAAGCATAGCTCACGCAAGAAGCTTATTCGTCGAAGCCTCCGTAACTGTATCACATGGTAGTTGATTGACAGGAGGGAGGGACAACAAATCTAGTTATTACATTTCCTCTCCCTTAAGTTCCTTGTGTTAAAAACATTATCACATCTTAAAATTAACAAAACATTTGTAATATTTCTTGTGACTACAGGTTAAGTATCTGAGGTGTTCTGTGGGGACGGTCAGAGCGATGCAGCTCTACTGAGGGAGGTTCTGGAACAGGGACAATGGGATCTTGATGTGCACAGAAAGCTGCATCACTTGGTTCTGCATTCAGCAGTGCATTGGATGTGCGAGCAATAGCAGCTGTTGGGCGATCACGCACTTCAGAGGTTGGCAGCGAAACGTCAATCACAGGCTGAGCTTGCATTCACTGGGATGTTCCTCTTGCTCAAATTTGATACACATGTTTGCACATTACTCTGTTCTTGATTTGAACTTGTAATTATAATGGACCAGCCTCCGAAATGATGGCTCCTGGAGTCCAGCATGGTCCACCTTTATGCATGTTTACAGGGTTGCCTACTTTGAACATACGTGTGTAGGTCATGGTTCAGTTTCTGAGTAGTTTGTTTCTATCTCAACTTCCCCTCCAAATCCAGTCACATGCGCAAGTGCCGCTTTATCAGTAGCTCTGACAGTGTGGAGCCCATAGTAGTTTGTGGTGTTGTGTGGTAACTCAGAAGGAATTTGGAAAGATGAGACTCCAAAGTACCTCCAGACAACTTCTTCACACCGGCTGTAAAGGTCTGGACAGCTCTTTTGGCAAGACCATTTGACGAAGGATGCCAGGGAACAGTCTTTATGTGCCTTTCAGGTTTGTGAACCTCTGAAATTCGATGCTGGTGAAAGCTGATCCATAGTCAGAGACAATAATCTCAGGCAAACCATGTATACTGAAGGAATGACAAAGTTTCTCAATAGTTGTAGCTGAAGTTGGCATTTTTACCTCGTGGAAATCAAGACACTCCGAGTGTGCATCGATAAGTAACAGGGACATGGTGCCTAGAAACCGTCCCACATAATCAGTAAGCAGTCTGACCCAAGGACAGCCAGGCCATTCCCATGGGTGAAGAGCTGAAACAGGTTGTTTCCGGTGTTGCTGGTAAAGGGAACAGCGTTTAACCATGTTCTTGATGTCATTGCCCATCCCTGGCCACCAGACATAACTATGTGCCAAAATCTTCATCCTTGACATGCCTGGGTGTGCACTGTGGAGCTCTGCCAAGAGTGGCTGTCTGCCCTGGGAAGGGACCATGACCCTGGCACCCCACAGCAAGATTCCGCCCTGGCAACTCAGTTCAGTGCTTCTGGAATAAAAGCGACACAGGTCATCAGCCACAAGTGTACTTTGCCAGCCCTATAAAATGAAGTCTTTGACTTTTGACAGTACATGGCCTCTGCTCATACAATTCTTGACCTGTTTAGCACATACAGAAGATGAATCCAAAACTTTTAACAACAACACTAGCTCTTCTGGAACGGGTGTGTTAGCAGGTCTGCCAGGTAATGGAAGACAACTGAGTGTGCCTGCATTGGCTATATGTGAGCTCATAAGCTGATAGGGTCAGGGCCCAACACTGGATTCTCACTGAAGCTATAAGTGGAATAGCTGTGTCTTTGCTGAACAAGCCTGACAGTGGCTTATGGTCAGACACAATTGCAAAATGTTGCCCGTGCAGGTATTGGTGAAACTTATTGACACCAAACACAACCAACAGCCCTTCTTTCTCCAGCTGGCAATAGCCTTTTACAACCTGGGAGATTGTTGTTGAAATGTAGCTGATGGGGCTTTTCTGATCCATTCTCCATTTTATGCAACAATCTGGCTCCCATGCCATAGGGCAAAGCATCACATGTCAGCACTAGCTCTTTAGATGGGTCATAAGGTACCCAACAAGCATGATGACTGAAATAATTTCTTCACTGTTACAAAGGCTTATCCTTGCTGTGAACCCCATGACCAGCAGTGGTTCTTCCTCAGCAACAAGGAGTGGTGCAAGCACAGTGGATAGATTAGGTAAAAAATGGCTGTAATAATTTATCATCCCTTGGAATGATTGAAGCTCTGTTACAGCATAGGGTGACAGTGCTTCTTTAATGGCTTGGACCTCGTCATCAACAGGATGCAATCCCACAGCATTCATTCTGTGCCTGTAGTAATTATAGTTTTGGGAAATGTAGGACTGTAGCTTTAAGTATAATACTGTGTTGTAATATCACATGATTTGTGTAAACTGATGTGTTAACAGCGTGGGGAACCACTACAAGGGAGTTCTTTATTTATGGAGTTTGAATCACACGCATAGTTGCTGCTGCTGTCTTGTAAATAAAGTTAAATGTTTCCATCATGAAAAGTTGTCTGAAGATCAACTCTGGAACAAACTGGCAATGAAGATAAATCAGATTCGGTGTCATACCTCACCCAGTGATTGTGAGTATCTAAGTTCACTAAAAATAAAAGAAGATATACTCATTCAAAATGCCACAATTTGGCACAATCGATCCCTTTGAGCCAGCAACAGATGACTGGTCTTAATATATAGAACATCTTGTGTTCTTCTTTCAAGCAAACAAAATCACGGGGGAGGAAAAGAGGAGAGCAGTTCTCCTGAGTATTTGTGGGTGCAAGACCTATAGTTTAATTTGAAGCTTGATGGCCCCCAGATTTGAAGACTTTTAGTAAATTAGTAGACTTCAATAAGGGATATTTTCAACCAAAGCCTTCAGTCACAATGCAGAGGTTCAGGTTCAATTCATGACAGTGCCCCAGGGGAGACAATTGCTATCGACGTGGCAAAATTAAAACAACTAACATTCAGTGAAACCCTGAATGACATGCTCAGAGATCATTTATATGTGGTGTGCAGGAAGACACAATTCAGCGAAGATTTCTGGCTGAAGTGAACCTTGATTTTAAGAAAATGTTAGAAATAGCACTCGCAGTGAAAAGCACTGTAAGGGATTCACAAGCAATTCAAGGGGTGAAAAACGGTGCCATTCTCCTAGGTGTGCGGGAACAGTCAGTCAAAAATGGAGTGAAAAGCCAGGACTCCGCTGCGAAGTGGGAAAAAGCCCCCGACTTACCGAAAAATGGGAGGAAACAGCTTAGCAACTAAATCAAAAATTAACTTTCATCAACGTGGAAATAATAAGTCTCTAGTGATGGTCAACTTAAAAAAGTGTAATGTCATTTTTGTTAAAGATGTGGACACATAATGAGACAGTGCAAAGCGAGATTTAAACAGGCCTCCAAACAACAAACGAAGTCCAATGAAGTCCATAGCGTAGAAGAACCAGAAACAACCAATTCTGACTTTTATTCATTATTCAGCATGAAAGTTGGGAAGACAGGGCCAATCTTTGTTACAGTACAAGTGAATGGTAAACCATTAAAAATGGAAGTAGACACGGGTGTTTCTACCACTGTAATAGGAGAACATACTTTCAGATATTTAAATAAAGGTGATCAACAATTAAATTTGGAACAAACATCTGCCAAGTTGAAAATGCACACAGGTGAAGAAATCCAAGTAAAAGGTATCACCATATCAACTGTTCATTATAGACACCAATCAGCAAAGCTACCAGTGATGGTGGTGGAAGGTGAAGGGCCAAGCCTGCTAGGGTATGGTTGGTTGAAGGAGATTAAATTAATCTGGTCTGAAATCTTCCAGTTGTGAGCAGGTGGAATGCCAGAGCTGCTAAAAAAAATGACACTGTATTCAAGGATGAACTGGGAAAAATCCAAGGCCTACAGGCCAAGATTTATGTGGACCCAGAAGCAGCCCCTTGCTTCCTGACTGGTGCCATGTGGCCTGAGAGAGGAGGTTGATGCTGAGCTGAACCGGCTAGAGAGGCTGAGTGTCATAAAAGTGGTTCAGTTCTCAGAGTGGGCAGCAAACATTGTCCCTGTCCTTAAACCAGACCAGACGATCTGGATCTGTGGGGACTACAAACTAATGGTCAACAGAGGAACCAAACTGGACAGGTACCCTATTCCAAAGATTGAAGATCTATATGCCAAACTAACAGGAGGGACAATGTATACAAAGCTTGACATGAGTCACACGTATCAACAACTGGAGCTGGATGATGCCTCTCAGGAATTTGTAACCATAACTACACACAAACAATTACACCAATAGCCACACCTGCCCTTCAGTGTTTCCTCAGCCTGTGCCATTTTTCAGGGAACAATGGAGACCTTACTACAGGAACTACCTCAGGTTGTGGTCTATCTCGACAATGTACTGATAACTGGATTCACTGAGAAGGAACACTTGGCTAACCTAGAGGAAGTCCTGAAATGATTTTTAGAAGCAGGACTGTGCCTGAAGTATTAAAAATGCACTTTTAAGCAAATGAAGTCATTTATTTGGGCGACCAGGTAGATGCTGAAGGGTTACACCCAGTTGAAGAGAAAGTTAAAGCAATACAAGAGTACGAGAGGCACCTGCACCCAAGAACACCTCTGAACTTAAATCATTTTTAGGGACGATGAATTATTATGGGCGATTTCTATCAAATTTATCCACGGTTCTAGTCCCTCTCCATTCACTGCTCAGTAAAATCCAGTGTTGGTTTTGGGAGGCACCCCAAAAAGAAACCTTCATGAAAGTGCACTCTTACACTCTTCAAATCTGTTAGTGCTTTATGACCAGATGAAGAAATTGGTGCTAACCTACAATGCATTCACCTTTGGAGTGGGAGCGGTACCATCTCACAACATGGACGACAGCACAGACAGGCCAAGAGGCTATGTATCCAGGATACTTACCACAGCTGTAAAAGGATATTCTCAGATCGAAAAGGAAGGCCTGTTGATTATTCTTTGTGTAAAATAAATTCCTGCAATATGTGCACAGGTGACAATTCACAATAGTATCAGACCACATATCGCCTTTGGATCTGTTTACCGAGTAAAAGGCTATACCTCCCATGCTATACTTGCCTCTGCAAGAATATAAAGATAGGCCCTAATTTTGGCAGCATATGAATACACCTTTGTACATTGACCAGAGATTCATATAACAAATGCCGACACCCTAAGTCGCCTTCCTTTGTAAGAGATTGATGACCATGCCCCAATCCCACAGGAGCTCATATTAGTGATGAATTTCTTGGATTTCTCACCAGTCTGTGCCAGGCAGATAAGAAACTGGATGAATTGTGATCCTGTCCTGTCTTGAGTGAGAGACCAAGTGTTACATGGATGGTCCCAGGCACCAGTCTCTGATGAATTGAAACTGTTTTTCAATCGAAGACATGAGATGAGGTGTCAGGATGGTATTCTATTATGGGGTGCATGGGTAGTAGTTCCTGCACAAGAAAGGGAAACACTTTTAGTGGAGCTACACAGAGCCCATCCAGGGACATACCGGATGAAGACAATAGCACAGAGTTATCTTTGGTGACCGGGCATGGATGGGGATATTGAAAATGTGGTAAAATACTGTGTGCAATGTCAACCGCAATAAAAGTTACCAGTGGCAGCCCCATTACACCCATGGGAGTGGCCTGGTAGACCCTGGTTGGACCCACATTGATTACATAGGCCCTTTCCTTGGAATCATGTTTCTACTGATTATAGATGCTCATTGCAAGTGATCAGGCATTTATGAGGTAAAGTCGCCAATGTCCAGCACTTCTGTAGAAAAACTAGGCCAGAGCCTCACCACCCACGGATTGCCGGAGGTAATCATCTCAAATAATGGGACTGCATTTATGAGTGGTGAGTTCCAAAGATTTATCAGCCTCAATGGTAACAACCACATGAAGACTGCACCGCACTACTTGTCATCAAACAAACTGGCAAAAAGTGCATTACAAACTTTTGAGGTGGGAATGAAAAAGTTGACAGGTGATTCGTTGGAGATCAAACTTGCTCGTTTTGTATTTCACTACAGAACGACCCCCCCCATACTACGACAGGAGCAACACCTGCAAAATTACTGACGAGGCGTTGTCTTTGGACAAGACTAAGCCTAATACTTCCCAGTTTGGAGGGAAAGGTGTAAAAAGTCAAGGGAACCAAAAAGCGACTCATGATTTGCATAGTCATGAGCGACAATTTACTATTGGAGAAGCAGTTTTTGTAAAGAATTTCGGTGGAGGACTAAAGTGGTTACCTGGTAAAGTGAGCTCTGTGACCGGTCCATGTGGAAGTTGAGGGCCAGATCACCCATAAGCATTTGGATCATTTAAGAAAAAGAGAGATACCCCAACAAAATGCTGTTCCACCTGTAACCATTACTGAACCAGTGGTTCCTGTTGAAGTTGCTCAACCAAGGTCAGGCATTTCCGATGTCTCTGTCCGTACGTGCCTAATGAGGTACCTGATGATGAACCATATATGCCTAATGAGGTACCTGATGTTAAAGTGGTTACAGAGAATGTGCTTCCTACAAAAAAATCCAAAGTCATGGAGTTGCAACATTCCACACGGATCAGGAAACCATCTAAAAGACTGAACTAGTAATTTCATGACCTGTATAAATATTGTAATGTCATTAGATAAATATCCTTGTAAATACAAAATGTACAGAAAAGTTAAAGGGGGAGGAATGTAGTAATTATTGTTTTGGGACATGTAGGACTGTAACTCTAAGAATATTCCTGAGTTGTAAGATCACATGATATGTGTAAACCAATGTGTCAACAGCACGGGGAACCTGTAGGAGGAAGTTCTTCTTTAGTTATGGAGTTTGATGCATACATGTAGTTGCTGCTGCTGTAAATAAAGTTATAAGTTTCCACTAAGAAAAGTTGTCTGAAGATCAACACTATAATAGTGGCCCAGATAGGTTATGCCTGGAACGTGCATTTTTCTCATTTCAAACGCACACCTGCTTCCATAAATCTTTTCAGCACTTTCTCAAGGTTAGCTAAATGTTCAGTTTCAGTCAGTCCATTGACAAGGATGTCACCTAAGTACACAATCACATGGGGAAGTCCCTGTAGGAGACTCTCCATGGTTTGCTGAAAAATGGCACATGTGGAGGAAACTTGAAAAGGCAACTGGGTGTACTGGTAGAGGCCTCTGTGGGTATTGATCGTCACATACTCTCTTGATGCGCTGTCCAATTCCAACTGCTGATAGGCATGACTCATGTCTAGCGTTGTGAATGGCTTGCCTCTTGCTAACTTGGTGTACAAGTCATTGATTTTTGGAATGTGGTATTTGCTGCTCTGTTGACTGTCAGCTTGTAGTCACCACATAGATGTCTGGTCTGGTCTCGCTTGACAACTGGGACTGTGGGTGCGGCCCACTCAGAAAACTTGTCAGGCTGAGTTATTCCCAGGTTTTCCAACCTGCACAACTCTGTTTCGACTTTTTTCTTTTAGTAAGGAACTGGTCTGGCCTTGAAGAAATGTGGTGTTGCCTGGGGTTGGCATGTATTTTAGCTTGCATGCCCTTCAGTTTTCCCAATTTGTCTTGAACAAACAGTGTCATATCTCTTCAAGAGCTCTAGAATTCCAGCGGACTTCGAATAGAATATTTCTGACCAGTCTAATTTTATTTTCTGCAGCCAATCTTGACCCAAAAGGCTGGGCCCCTCCCCCTTTATGCCATCACAGGAAGCTGGGCTGTTTATTGTTTGTAGCAGACTGGAAATGCAGCAATGCCTTTGACATGAATGGGCTCTCCGGTGTAGGTTCTCAGTTTGGTGGATGTGTACTCCAATGTCAGTTGCTGATTCCCTACACAGAGGTGCTTGAACGTGTGCCCCCCCAATAACAGTATCTGTAGGTGACCACCTCCATCTGCAGTTGTTTGCCATTCACCTGCACTGCCACTGAAATGGACTCAGATTTAACAGCAGTCACATGATACAGAGAGCACACGTAAGCACATCAGCTTCTGCAGTGTCAGTTGACTCAATCAGATTCGTTTTCTGCTTTGCTGTTTGTTTATTTTTTGTTCTGCACTGCCCAGCCAGGTATCTTTTCTTGTGGCAATAGTTGCACTCTGCGTCTCTAAATCTGCATACGTCTGCTCAATGATTCCCTCCGCATCTATGGCAAATGCGTACCTTGTCAGCTGACGCACTGTAATTAGTCTTCCTGACCTGTCGTTTGGTGGACAGGGAATCTTGCTGAAAATCTGCTGTGCCACTCTTTATGCTATGCTCAGTGGCAGGCTTTTGCCTAACCTGGTGCACTGCTCCATTGTTTATGTGTTGCAAATCTTGAGAACATTTTGCAGCACTCTCCATAGTGAGAGAAAGTTCCAGAGTGCATTTGAAAGTATTATCCAATTTAGCAAGCAAACAGCGCCGTATGGCATTCACCCTGCATACAAGTCTGTCCCGCAGCATATCATTCGAGGCATCCCCGAACTTCCAGTACTCGGTCAGGTGTTTCAGGTTCACCACAAAAGTAGCAATAGACTCCCTGGAGCATGAACTATGGTGTTGAACTTGAAGCGCTGCATAATTACAGACCGCTGAAAATGTGGCTTCACAAGCTCCACTAACTTGTTGAACGACACTACTGGGTGCATCCGGGGCAGTCAGGTCTCTGAGAGGATTATATGTTTTGCTTCTACAGGCACTCAGCAGGATAGCTGTTTGTTTATCTTCATCAGCAATTTCATTTGCAATGAAATAGAAACCGAGTCTCTTGACATACTGACTCCAGTCCTCTGCGCCTACATCCTCCCGAACAACAGCATGATCGACAAGTCTTCTTTTTCCTTTTTTTGCCTCTGCAGGTGCTGGCTGTTTTCCTTTTTCTTGTGTTTACCACTTTAAATGCGGTTGCTGCTTTAAGACAGTGACTGTTTCTTTCAAACCTCAGGCTGTCAGCAGCTTGTCAGTTCTGGCTCTGCGCTTTTTGGGATCTCGGCGGGCTCACCGGCAATGGTGATGGATTGCTTTCTCTGTAAACTCATTTAAAGAAAACACTGCAGGAGCTCTTCTCCTTTTCCTTCTTCTTGAATTTGCAGGCTCCGTCAATGTTAAACTTCGGAGCTGTCTGCGGCTGTGAGCTTTCTGCGCTCTGAGTTTCCTGCGCTTTCCAGGATCCCTGCGAAAGTGGATTGAGCAACCAGGGTGAAGTACGCAACAGAAGTCAGATTTATCCTCGTCACCAGATATAATAACTTGAGGGAGGAGTAGGTTTGGTGCAAAAAGGCTGAACTTTTATTCAGGACACGTAGAGATGCTTACATGCTTATCACCATCTCACTGTGGGGAAGCCACGCCCCAAAGCATTGCCCACGCAAGAAGCCTCTGCTTAAAACATCTGCAACCGTGTCACATGGTGGTTGATTGACAGGAAGTAGGGACAACAAATCTAGTTACTACACAGGCCATTCAACTAATTGAGGTTTGTGACACATTGCTGACATAGAATGAATGCCACATTTACCTACATAACAATCACTACGCTTCAGAAGTAATTGATTGTGGGTTTAATCTAACAGAGTTAAGTAAATGCAAGAACTATTATTATATAAATAACTCTTTTGGACTTTCAATGAAAACGTAGTCATTTAGATATAGATAAATTGGTTCTGCTGATATCTTTGGATGAGGTGGGCATATTTACCAATATTTGAGTAGCCAAGGAGTAATTCTGACTGAGCCTGCCTGATGGGAAACTGACAGGATCATTTCAGATGTCCATTGTATATACTGCCCTATTTAAATTTATTTGTTCTCATCTAAATAGAGGGCAGGGATGGATTAAGTGAAGTCCCTTATTATTTTGGGGGCTGGGTGTAGTGTGAAATTTTTCAACTGGTCTGTTTTTGAATTTGTGAGTCTGTTAGCTGATCTATGCTCACTGTGCTTGATTAGTTAAGCCTGGGTGTGGACTCAGAGCAAAACAAACAGGCACCACAGGAGCTGCCTGAAACTAGAACTGGAACACTGTACTAGGGATTTTTAAAATGGCTTTTCCTCCACTTTAAAGAAAAAGGATCTTTTGGTGTAGCGTCATATCATGGAAAAGAGGTTCAAAATTCATGAATATCTCGAAAAAGTTGATGACCAATATGAGTCAACACTATTCCACAGCCCTCTCACTGGCTTTTTGGCAGAGATAAAGTGAATGAAAAAATAATATAGTTATGAAGTAAGTGAAGACCCTTTAAAAATGCCCTCTAGTTTCTTTCTCTTCTTTATTAAAGACACTGGGCTTTTCTTGGGATGCAATTCCACAGGCATCATTCGGATCCTGGTATGTTAGGCATTTGGTCATAGTCAGTTTATCATTTGCAATGGCTTCCCTTTGTGCCTTGGCACTGTTACTTCTGGCGTCACTCATTGATGACACCCAGCTTTTCCTCACCACCACCACTTTTTCCTTCACTTCCTCGAAATTATCAGACTAGTTGTCCAACTTCCAGTTCTGGATTATCAGAAATTTCCTCCAATTAAATATAGCAAATGTTTGGAAGACCAAAGCCATTGATTTTGGGCCCACCTCCATCCCTCTTCCTGGCAACTGTCTGAGGTTGAACTAGACTGTTTGCAACCTTCGCATCATATCTGATCCAAATGAGTTTCCAATCACATATCCACACTGTTGCTAAGACAACCTATTTCCACCTCTGTAACATCATCCGACTATATTCTTGCTGCAGCTCATCTGCTACTAAAACTGTCATCTTTGTCTTTCCTTACCTCTAGATTTGACCATTCCAATGCTGGCTTCCCATGGTCCCTTCCTCCTTAAATTTAAGGTCACTCAAAGCTCTGTTGCTAATGTTCTGACTCATACCAAATCTTGTTCATCACCGCTGTGTTTGCTGACCTATATTGGCTCCTGGTTAAGCAACAAATTGATTTTAAAATACTCAGCTTTGTTTTCAAATCCCTCACCCCCCTGTATCTTTTTAATTTCCTCTAGCTCTATAACTCTCTGAGGTATCTGCACTCCTTCAATTTTGGCTTCTTGGCCATCCCTGATTTTTATTGCTCTATCAGTGGTCGTCTCTTCTGCTGCCTCAGTCCAAAACTGTGAAATTCTCTTCATAATCCTCTGTACCTCTTGCCATGTTTTTATAATGATATAAAAGCACCAATCACTTATAAGGGATTGGGCAAACACATTGTAGGTTCATTTATTTAGACTAGGCATATGAGAACAGATATACATGGATAGAAATCTTGAAGACATCAGCAGCAGAACTGTGTGTGCTGTGTTCTGCTCACAGGCTAAAGTGACACTGAGACTGAATCACATGACACACTTCCCCTCTGGTGATGGCATGCTGCTATCTCTTAAAGATATTTTACAACATCTGCCTTTTTTTCAAAGGTACGGTCCTTCCTTCCAAAGAAGTATAACTATTTACAATACATGTTCATGTTTAAGTTCCCATTACATTAGTGTATAGGACTGGTGAATCTATGAGTCTCTAAAGCGAGAGGTACACCCAGGCCTTGTGATGGTAACCTTGTCTGGTGTTTTCTTTAATTGATTACAGTGATCTGTGGAGTTGTCATTCTTGGATGTTGTTCTTGGTTGTATTTGGGCCTTGTCCTAGATGTTTTTGAGGAGCTGGAATGGATCTGATTGTCCTTGGTTACACCTCACCATTGCACCTTTGTGTGTAATGGCTTCAGAGGAACTTGTTTCTGAACAAATGCTTGTCACCTCAACTGGTTGCCATGTACTTTCTGTGGGATTCTGGATGCAAACGTATTGGCCCAACTCCAAACTTGGCAATTCTGTTCCTGTATTTTTATCGTGCATGTTGGTCATCTTCTCTTGGAGGTTTAAAAGTTGCTCCCTAGTTATTGAGGGAGTAGAGAGGGTAAGAATAAGTAAATTGGTACACTCTGGTCTGCCAAAAGTGAGCTCTACCAGTGATGAAATAGTTGCACTTAAAGGTGTTGCTCTCAGGTGTAATTGCAATGTATAGATCTTGCTTGGTCTGTCTCCATTCGAGAATTAGGGATTTCATTATGTGAATCATTCATTCAGCCAGATCTAGGGTAATGAGGAGAAGAAGTAACGTGATCGAAATTCTACTTCTCACATAGATCCTGAAATGGCTTACTGATAAATTGTGGACTGTTATCCATAATGATCTCTCCGGGCACACAAAATAAACTGAAAATAGCACTTAGAGTGTGTGTGACATTTGCGCTTGCCACATTGTGCAATTGTCAAATAATGGGGTACTTGGTAAAGTAGTTGACAATGATGATGAAATCAGTGCCATGGACATGAAAGTGGTTGATTTTGGACCAAGGATGGGTAGGAACTTCATGTGAAATCGATGGTGCTTTGTGCTGGCTTGGCATATGCTCTTGACATGCCTCACACTTCTTGATGACAAATTCAATGTCATTGTTCATGCCTGGCCAATACTCTGTCTCTCCTGTGAGTCTTCTTATGTAATCCATGCTCATGTGTGAACGATTAAGGTGTTGTAGAATATCAAGTCACAAATATTGCAGTATGATCACCTGTCTGCCATTAAAAATGACTATCACTCTGGGTTCTGAGCATGGAATGTTGTACGTTGAAAGGTGCACAGTAGTAGGTTTCACATTGGCCTTCCATGTCTGTGGATGCATGTCTTTTAGAATCTGTAGAGGTAGTATGTTAACACTTGCCCTGTGTCAACCTTGGCCAATAACGAGTAGTTGCCAACTTTTTTAGGGCAAATTTTGGCAAACTTTGGATGGTGTGACGGTATCTATGGTTTCCATGAGATTGAGGGTGTGAAACATGTGTTCACCACTCTTCAACTCGTTGTGCACATCATCATCATTTTCTGGTTTGTCAATCACCTCATGTATATATTTCTAACTGGATACCGGATGGTCAGTCTTATTGCTTGGAGGTAAACATTATTTATGGGGTGTTTGAATCAGTGCATGGCTCTTTGTAGCTGCATCATCATTTGCTCTAGTGCACCGCCGCTGCCAATGGCCCTTTCTGCCACATGCCTTGCAGGATTGATGGAAAGCTAGGCATTTCCTTGGTACATGCAGAAGGCTACACCTTCCACATGTCTTGCTAGGTTTAGGTGTGCTAGTGAATGCATCAACAGTTGGTGTTGTGCTTAGGCCCTGTCAGCTTCGTCAACCTGCAAGGGTTGCTTCGTACTTATGTCCATCTTTGGGTAGCTTTTCAATGCTATAAGTTTTGGGCTGTCTAGCAGATTTTTCTGGAATGCTTCCATGGGAGCGGAGGTGATCACCAACTCAACAATTCTGTCTGTTAGCTCTGCGTTTGACAAATCACATTATGTACCCTTTTCTCTGCATCTGCTGATGAAGCAATCCATGGATTCTGTAAGTTGTGGAAATGACATGAACTCTAGATGATGAATATGGAAATTTAACCTGATTCTGAACCGCTCTTCCAATATAATCCATATCTTTTATGGATCCTTTAGCTCTTCTGCTGTTAATCCTGATGTGTCCAGCCTGTATAGGCCTTCATTCCCAATTGCTAGGTGAATTTTTATGACTTGCTTGTCTGTTTCAGATATACATGAATCAAGAAACCAAAGCTCTGAATGCTGTTTAAATATTTTGAGTTTGGATAGTAGGTAAACTGCATTCTAATTCAAAATGGGAATTTTATGTTCATTTTGAAAATATTCCTTTAACCTTCCTCCTTGTTTTATTCAATTTATTTTTCAACAAATTTCAAAGCCACCTGTTATAATCATAACTTTCTCTGGCCAAATTTTATGATTTTGTATAGAGCAAATGATGATGCAGCTACAAAGAGCCATGCACTGATTCAAACTTTGTATGACTCTCCTTCGCTTGCTATTGATCTGGCCCACACCCTGGTCATATGCCTTTCTGGACTGAGCTAATCCAGTGCTGGTCCTCTCGCATGCTGTCCCACTCACTGAACTGATAGGCTACGTGTTGCAATCTCACCATGAGGGATCCATCCGCTTACTAGCTCTTTATTTGAGCACTATCTCTGCACTTAGTCGTCCATATCATTCCACTCCACTCCCATGGAAGAATTCCAGAAAGATCCGTTAGACAAGCCCAAAGTGTATTGCATCGAAGAACTACTCAAGGCTGGACATAAGTATGAAGCAATTCTTGCATGTTGACGAAGCTTACAGGTCCTAAGCACAATACCAATTGTTTTCTATGCAGTCACCACACCGTGGATTTTACACTCTCCGATGCTGCAGCTTTGTTGTAGTCTGACCAAAATGTTGAGGGTTATCTCATGCCATGTAATACAATCTAAGGCTGTTCACCATGTTGTACCTGTACATAATCTTGCTGTCATGCTGTTTGACCCCCATGTGTTTTTCTAATACAAAAGCACCAATTACTCATAAGGGATGGTGCAAACATATTGTGGGTTCATTTATTGAGACTAGGCACATGATAGCATATATACATGGATAGAAAGCTTGAAGACAGCAGCAGAGGTATGTGTGCTGTGTTTTGCTCACAGGCCAAAACAAAATTGAGACTGGATCACATGACATGCTACCTCTTTAGTGATGGCTTGCAGCTTTCAGTTAAAGTCATATTACAACACCTCTACCTCTCTTTTCTCCTTTAGGACACTACTTAAAACTTACCTCTTTGATCAAGATTTTGGTCATCTACTCTAATGTCTCCTTAAGAGCCTCAGTGCCAAATTTAGTTTAATAAACCTCCTGTAAATGCCTTGGGACACTTTACTACATTAAAGACATTACGTAAATACAAGTTTTTTTTTGTTGTTGTTGTCATCCTTCATGTGTGCTCAGATAATGAGTGCAGGCAGAGCATTCAGTAATTGAGGGATGATGGACCAAATCTAATCCGGTTCTCATCCAACATTCACACTCCCCAGCAGGAATGCTGTAGTAGCGTTAAGGGTCTGGCTGATTTTTGCCTTCAGTGTCTGAAGGGTTTGAAGTTTAGTGTAACACTCCTGCTATCTGGCTGAAGTTAATTAACTCAATGTAGACAAAGGATTGAACTTGAGGCTTACCTAGTCTGTCGATTGAGTTGCACAATTCAGTTAAAAACAAATTTACTGTTATTTGTATTGCACTATTTGTGAAATGTTAAAAAGATGCCTACAGCTTCAATTAGGTGATATAAATAATAGCTGTTGCTAGGATACAGCTCTCTACTCAGAATAAGTAGCAGAAAGCAATGAATTAATAGGACATAAAAGTAGTACTCAACAGGTAGCTATATATGGTATTGGAAACTTTTTTCAGTAATGTAGCATACTTTTTAGTCTTGGGCACTATTTTGCATTGCAACAAGTTACTGCACTAATCATACAATGTTAGCACAAAGCTTTGAGGTCAGGCCCAAAGCAACTAGATGCCGATTCATGCTCTAACTATTCTAACAATGTATCTTAACCCCAAAACCATTTTCTGACAAATAATTTCTGAATACTAGCAACATCAATGAGGACAGCCATTTAGGACAGATAACTCTTGTTGAAATGTGGCTAAATCAGAAGATTTGTTTGTATTGGCTTCTGACATTTACATCTCTTTTCTAGATACTGCTAATCAAAATCCAAATTTAATCCATATTGCTCCATGTGGAATCCCCCACTATCAACATCCTGGGGGTTACCATTGACCAGAAACTGAACTAGACTAGCCATATAAATACTGTGGCTACAAGAGAAGGTCGTGGGTCAGGAGTCCTACGACGAGTAACTCAACTCCTGACTCCCCAAATTCTCTCCACCATCTACAAGGCACAAGTCAGGAGTGTGTTGGAATACTCCCCACTTGCCTGGATAAGTACAGCTCCCACAACACTCAAGAAGCTGGACACCATCCAGAACAAAGCAGCCCACTTGATTGGCACCACATCCACAAATATTCACTCCCTCTGCCACCGATGTACAGTAGCAACAGTGTGTACCACCTGTAAGATGCACTGCAGGAATTCACCAAGACTCCTTAGACAGCACCTTCCAAACCCACGACCATTACCATCTAGAAAGACTAGGGCAGCAGATAGATGGGAACACCACCTCCTGAAAGTTCCCCTCCAAGCCACTCATCATCCTGACTTGGAAATATATCGTCATTCCTTCACTGTCGTTTGGTCAAAATCCTGGAACTCCCTTCCTAACAGCACTATGAATGTACCTACAACACATGGACTGCAGCGGTTCAAGAAGGCAGCTCACCACCACCTTCTCAAGGGAAACTAGGGATAGGCAATAAATGCTGGCCCAGCCAACGAAGCCCACATCCCTTGAATGAATAAAAAAAATGTATTTAAAGGCGTACAAAAAGATATAATAAAGCGTTGTTTACTGTTTGACACAAGGAAGTTATACAACCATCAATCCAATTTTTATGTTTATATGCAATTGTTATCTATTTCTGCTGCTCCAGCATTTCACTGTTCATTAAGGAGCTGGAACCATACCTTAGAAATTATGATTCCTAATTGGCTGTAAGTTGACTCCAAACAGTACATTTTCAGCCAATAAAGAACTGCACCATTCAATGCTGACCTAGTTACATCACTGGAGCAAGCACGTCAAAACAATGATACTTTTTATTGCTGCAGTCAGGTATTCCCAGTTATTGTATCATCAGCAGCCCACTCGACTATGTAATGCCAAAATTAGTTATCTCACTGACAGAGTTATATGGACCAAAAGCATTAGCAGCATCCCAAATTAAGCTTTGAAAAAGGCAGCTTTTCACAAAATTGATACATGTTGAAACAACTTCTTGGAAGCTCTGGCCCATTTGAATTTATTCCTTCACTAACAGTGATGGGTCGTGGATTGGTCAGAAGTATCCACACTGAATAGGAAAATAAAATTGCAGCCTAAAATGGACCCATTGTTATCATTCTACAGTATACCACAGAAAAGGCTTGGTATGATGTAGCTGGTTAACACTGCAGTGAGGAAAGTCAGTGGATTTGCTAATGAGAAAGAGAAAGACTTGTATTTATAGAGCACCTTCAATGACCACCAGATGTCTCAACGCACTTTACAGCTAATGGAGTACTATTGAAGTGTTTTGATGTGGGAAACTTAGTAGCCAATTGGCAAACAGCAACATTCCTATTAACAGTATCACCAATTAATCTATTTTTGTGATTGAAGGATAAATATTGGCCAGGACACCAGGCTAACTCCTCTACACTTCGAATAGTGTCATGGGCTCTTTTACGTTTTCCTGAGAAGGCAGATGGGGCCTCGGTTTAACATCTCATCTGAAAGCACCAACAGAGCACAGCATTCCCCATACTGCAATGGAGCATCAGCCTAGATTTTTGTGCTGAAGTGGGATGTGAGCCCAAAACCTTCTGACCTAGTGTCATGACAGTGGGTCATAGCCCCGAAAGCTTCTGGATATATTGAACTTTTAAGTAAGACATGTGTTTTTTAAAAACGGACATACAGAGACTGTAAGGTAACCATTTGCTGGAAAATTACTTGACCAACTATTTCAGAGAGAACGGAATGTCGTACCTAAAAGTTATGACACAGCCTACTTCAGACAGAGGCACTTCAACGGAAAAGATACAATGCAACCTGAACTGTAATCTTCTGTAGTTGCAAAGATAATGGAAAATGATTACCACCTCAGCCAAAACCACTTCCGTTTGAGTTATATCCCAGACTGCAAACATGAACTGAGTTGAAAAGAAAACAGATCTAGGTGAAATCCATGTTTGTTTTCTCCTTTCCAGGAAAATACCAGGAAAGGGTTTAAAAAAAAGCCACTGCAATCCTACTCCTGTGTTTTAGCCTAGTGTTCTTTCCTGGTATGTGTGTGCTGTGAAGGTCACAGCTGAAGAATGCCAACTGGGCGTCCCTGCAGCTTGCAGGTAAATAACTCTTTCTCTCTGATTGCTGGAAGCAAGTCACAAGTCAGCAAAGCAACAGTGGAAAAGGAAAGAGGACAACTCCTTTCAGCTAACCTGCAGAACCAAGAATCTCCAAATCAATTGCTCAACTGCCAAAGCCAGTGCTACCGGATTCATCCCACCTTAATGGCCGCAACATTTCATGGACATGCCAAAGGACTGATTTGTATATTTTTTTAACTTTTATTTTTGGACTCAGTTTCTCATTTCTAATCTATGTGCATGTGTATTGCATTTTTATTATTTTTTCTCGCATTTAGTAACTAATAAATTCACTCTTTCTTTGACTCAAGACAGCCTGGTTAACTTGGCTCCTTTTAAAACATAAGCACATTTGGACTGGGAAAAAGTATCCATGAGGGAAGGGTCCTTTTTAAATTAACTTTGTTGCAACTAACTGAGGGGTTTGAGGAAGTAAAAGAGAGCCAGTTCATCCCTCCTCACCCCGGAAACACAACAATTTGGGGTACCTTGTCCAGGATCATAGCAATTGGGGGAACCTCACCCAGGGACTGGTTGTAACACCTAGGAGCAAAAGTGCGACCAACTGAAACACAATTGACACTAATTATTGATATCTTTAATATAATAAGAAACAACATTTTACAGTATTTGATAAGACATTTTTGCGCATGGAAGGATTCCATGAAAGTGACATATTAGTTTGTTTAACTCCATTTCACCTGGGATCTCTCAGGTGGGCCCCTGCTTTAACTTTAGTAGCAGATTGGTGGAAAGCCTGGTAGGGTTTTCGTTGATCGTTTGTCGAAATTATGGTGGGAGATCAGGAGAACCCATGCAGAAACTCTAGGCAAACCTGCCTTGTTTTTTTCCTGAAGCTTCGAAATCAGACTCCTTTGCAGCAGCTGACGAAGCTCTGCAACTTGTCCACTGTCGAGCCTGAGCTTGCAGAAGTGGTTGTCCTCAGTGAATGGCAGGCTATGTGAAGGCCTACAGATATGATTCATGGCCCAACATGGCCGGTGCAGTTCAGGTGCCTGTTGCTCCAACTTGACCATCTTTTTACCACTTCAGCCATGAAGGACTGCATTTGTGAATATCCAAATCAATCTGCATCATTAACTTTACCTTCACTTGCCACCTGGGACTCCTGTAGCTGGCACCTGACGATTGACTATCGGAAATTGAATTCTGTCATGCCAGCACTCTGCAGCTTGCATCTTGATGTCTTTTGGATCCTTGAGTTGTTGTGATAATTTGAATTGGAAAACTCCTTTTCATGTGTCCATTTTTTTTCATCTGTTCCAATTCTGTTGAAGTCCTGTTCATGATTCACTTTTAGTTCCTTTTCTGCTTACTTAGCAGGCTATCACTTTTTTGTGCACAAGAACAAATATGCACTAATGATTAAATGTAAGTTTTCCACTAAACATTATTGCAACCATGCATATTAATAAAGTTCATAACTATTTAAAAGGCACTAAAAGCATTACTGTGAATGTCCACATTAACACATCTTAAAAGCTTGTTCCCTCCAAATCACATGTGAGAGTTTCTTCTGCACTCATTCAAAATGGGCTTTGTGGAAATGTTCTCAAATATTCTAGACAAGCAAGATCTCCGAGTTCAAATCGGGCATTGTGCATTGTGCAGCTGCTGGAAAATTGAAAGCACATTGCACAAAACAAATGAAATCCGAATGTACTTGAGTAAGTGAAATAGTGTGACAAATAGTCTTACATTCTACCCACCTCGGGTTCGCCAGTGGCTGGCTGAATAGGCGAAGAGAGTTGTGCTCTATTATAGTCAGGCATAGAGTCCTTGGGTGGAATTGTCCCAGAGTTGCACTAAGTGCGGTAGCGGGCGGGTAAAATGATGTTTTACTTGCCGGCTGCAATGGTGGCTTTTCATGCTGTATCGTCCCAAATCCGCCGCCTTGGTTATGCATTCCCGGCATGCTCTCATTTGCCTGTCACGCCATCACCTTGCCGCTTCATCACACTGGGCGCCATATTTAAAGTCCAGCCGCGTGCACACGTCTCAGTGCTTCCAGCCCACAACTACTTCAGGGAAGATGTCCACGAAGGGCAAAAAGACTGCAGCCCCTAGTTTAAAGGTGCGTCACTGTAATGCCTTTTGGACACCGTGCAGGCCCGTCAGGATGTCCTCTACCCCCGGTCTGCCCACAGGCAACGGCACCACTAATCCAGCATGGCAGGCAATTGCAGAGGTGGTCAATGCCAATGCCCTGCAAAAGAGGACAGCCACTTAGTGCTACTACAGGATGAATGGTTTCATCTACTTTGCCAGGGTAAGTCACTGTTCTCATCACTCTCAACTCACACACTCACAAACCCATCACACATCCACAGGGATCTCACACCTCAAGGGACAACACCACTAATTCTCACACATCACCCTCACATCTCCATCAGGCTCATATCCTCACATCCTCATCCTGTCCATGGCTCCGCTCACCACATAAACAATCCATGTGCTGCCATGTGCCCTGCTCACACTCTTATCTGTTTTCATGCAAGAGAAGCCTGCTCACATCAGCAGGGAGAGGTCCCAGACTGGGATGGAATGGGCCACATCCCTCACTCACTTTGAGGAGTGTGCCATCACACTGACTGGTGAGGATGTGGACTGTGCCTGTGGTGCTGGTGAAGTGGGCGGTGGATCCCCACCTGAGGGTGCTACACCACATCAGCTCTCCCTCAATGCAACTGTTTGTGCTCTCTCTCCTGTTTTTGACTCTGCTGCCATGCACTAATTATATTTACTTTGGTTCACATGGAGATCTCCAAAGGACCGACACCCTCGGCCGCCAATACCTCAGCTCCATCCACAGTGTCCTCTGCAGTCAAGAGGACACCTCCTCCAGTGAAGAAGTGGAAATGACCAGCCTGGAAGACCCATCACAGCGCTTACCCACACACTGCACCAGCACAGAGACACACACTTTGGTGGGACCTACATCTAGAGCAGGTTCGGGTTCACAACCCTGGTGGTCACTGCGTGGACACGTATCCAGAGCAGGAGAAGGCAGTTTCAGCCGAGCTCCCTGACATTCGGACTGCTGGGGAGGAGGCATCTGTGAGATCTGAGTCCAATTATGAATCTCTGGATTTGGCCTTCCAACTCATCTTGGAGAGTCAGCAGAAGGCAGGGTAACATCATACAAAGCTGTTGAAAGCACTGTTGGCATGCGAGTCAATGGAGTGCGTCCGCCTGCTCCCTGATGAAGTGATGCCCACATGTGCATGCATGGAGGTCTCCATGGGGAGGATGGCGGACACCACAGAGACCCTAGTCAAGCAGAATGCAGAGATATGTGCAGACCTGCAATCCATCATGGGAGCCATGGGTGAGTTCCTGCAGTGACAATTTGAAAGGGAAAGGGGAAACCTTGACGTCCCTCTGGGTGCTCCTTCCCTTCAATGAGTCAGGTCAGGGCCCTTGGGTACTCGAAGGGAGGAGGAGTGGCAGCTGGACTCCCCAGGGTCATGCACTGAGCAAACTCAGAGGCTGTCCTCTCCCTCCAAATCCCCTTTGCCTGTGACCCCTCAACCTTGTGCTCTGTTACCGCAGAGGGAGCAGCTGGCCAATGAGTGATTCTGGAAGGAGAAGAGTGTGTGTGTGGCAAGGCCTTTAGGAGCCTCGTGTGAGTACTCTCCCACGCACGAAGATCCTTCACATATCACACTCACCTCAGTGTCCTGAGTATTTTAAATGCTGCCTGCTGGGGCTCTCTTTCAGTTGTCCATCTGAGCTGACCTGCATCTTCACCCACCCAATGATCACACTCCCATACAGCACCTGATCTCGCTCATGACTATCGTTTTAATTTCGATTCAGACAGAATGGCCTGCATTCCTCTCCCCCAGTCACCAATTTCCTTTCGCCATCACAGTTGACCCCAAACCCCACCCCTCCGAACTAGCATCATCGTGCATGTTCCCTTCTTTCCTGAAAATCCCACCTCCGTCCACATTAACACCCCGTCCTCTTCATTCCCACTCCCAGGGTCCTTGTCTGCCTCTGAATCCCCACCAACCACCCTCGCTGTCCCTTCTATTGCTATTGTCGAACCCTCACTCTCACACTCTATCGCCTCACTCTGCCCTTGGTCATTGTCACCATTCCTTCATACCATGCCCATCTTCAGTTTGCTCCCCAGGAAGCAGACATGGACCTATCACACCCCTCCCTTGCATGTTCACCTGAACATCCCCCCCTCCGGACCCCTTCCCCCTTCCCCCTTCTGGACCTTTTCCTCCATTTGCACCTCTTCCCCCCCCTCACACCCCTTCCCCACTTTGTACCCCTTCCCCTCTGGACCCCTTCCCCTCTGGACCCCTTTCCCTTCTGGAATCCCTTCCCCCAAGAACCCCTTCCTCCCCCTTAGTCCTCCAACCCTGCTTCCCCTCTGCATAGTCCCTCTGACTTCTTGACTCCTTCCTCACCCTTACTGCTTCCACCAACCTTAGTCCTTCCCTGCTCCCATTCAGCCTTACCTCTTCCAGCCTCACTCCTTCCTCCAGCCTTCATTCTTCCTCCTTTCTGACACCCTCAGGCACCCTTACTTCTTCCTCCAGCTTTACGCCTTCCCTCTTCCTGACTCCTTCCCCCACCTCTACTTCTTCCTTCACCCTTACTCCCTCGCCTCTCTGCATTCCTTCCTCCCCCTGGACTCCCACCCCTCTCCGCACTCCTTTTTTCCCCTGGACTCCCTCCCCTTTCTGTACTACTTCCCCTCTCCACACTCCTTCATCCGCCTGGGCTCCCTCCTCTCTCTGCACTTCTTCCCCTTTCCGCACCCTTTCCCTTACACCTTACACCGCCCTTATGCCAACCTACCCTGTTACCCCCTCATCTCCCTGTACTCTTCCCCACTCCCAACCTCCCCTCCACCTTTATTCCCCCCTTCCGATCTCACACCCTCCGACACCTTCATTCCCCCCACATCCCAACCTCAGCCCCCAACGCTGTCATTCTCCCCTTTCAACCTCACCCCTCCGACACCTTAATTCCCCCTTCCTGGCCTCACCTCTTTCTCTCCCAGCCAACCATAGACCTTCCTCTCCCACCCCCTTGACCATCATCTATTGTGAGCATCAACGGTGACTATCCAACTTCTGTGACCTGCTTCACAGCAGAGCAATGTCCATGAGAATCCACCCAGCATGCCATGGATGTTCCTCTAGTGTGCCGTTGGTGTCAGGCTCCAGCATCTTCTGCTCCTCAGATGTCTACGATGTGAGCAAGGCCCTGGTGGGTAAGTCCCAACTTCTGCACGTCACACTTGACTGGTGTGTTTTCCCGCCGAGGTGGGCGGACAATCCAGCGGTGAGGGATGAGTTCAGCAGGCTGGCCTTACAATGACATGCTGATGTTTTACAATGGGGTCTCCGACATCTGATGGCAAGGAATGCAGCCTGCCATTGGCGAGCGGAGCAGATGATCGCAAACTGGTTTCACGATGTTGTGAAACGGATTTTTGGCCTTCTTGCCATATTGTCCGCTCATGCCACCGAACATGCCCGAAACCAGTGGGCACGGATGATTTAGCCACTTGTCTTGGCATTTAGTCAATAGCAATCCACATATCACTGCAATGGTGCTTGATTTTCAAACCAACATTTTCCTCTTCCTCTAGGTTAGCTTAATCACATAAAATTCCCAGCGTGCCTCTCCCTAATCATCCTCAAGCTCCAACTATCTCCTCTGACTGCCTACTGATGCAGTTATGACAAAACTTGAGAATACCATTGCAATGTCCTTTCTTTCTGCATATACTCATTAAATACTTTCGTTAGCTGAAATAAAGACCATACCTCTCCAACAACCGCCTGTAAGACCTGCAGCCAGCTATTGGGCTAGTCTGTTCCTTTGAAAACAGCAAGCACACTATTTTTGTAGTGGGTCTTTTTAATAAAGTCTCAGTCAGGTCAAACAAGGGATGTACAACTAAGCTTGGATGGTCTCTTGTACTCCTTGTGGAAGACTTTGACTGAGCTGCTATCATTAAGTTACATCTGAAAGAATATATTATCTGCTGTAGGAATAGGTAGATAAGGTTGCAGCAATTTGACTGGATGCTGATTTCTAGAACCCCTAAAATGATTCACAAGCAGTCTGTACTTCCTCCTATTTTTGCTTAAGCTGCAGCTGCCCTGATGGAAGAGGATCATGCTTTGGAGAGACTTGCAGGCATTCAAGGTTCCTGTTATCCCTTATCATGGTCCTGCACCTCTTCCTAAGTACACTCCCACCTGGAGATGGAAGCCTTTCTTTTGGTGAGTTTTCTTTCAATACCCAAGCGTATAGGTGGCTAGAATTTAGCCTTTTTCTGGATGAGGAAGTCGTGATTTGTGTCCTGTTAGGCGGGTAGCACACAAATCTTGTGCCGTTTCCTCAATTCAATGATTGTAGCATTTGGCTGAGTGCCACCCCTCCTGCTGCTGGCTGAAGAATCTGTAGAGTGCCTAGCGACTTTTGAAGGCAACCTTCTCTCTTAAAGGGGAGCTGCACTCATTAAAAGGAAGCTGTTGCTGACTGCAGTGCAATTGGCTGGAATCTAAACAAGTAGAGCATCAGAGAAAGGTGAAGGCTCCCAGGTCCCTGGATGCAGTGCTGGAGGCTTTAGTGATAGCAGTTGACAGGTGGAGAAAGACCATGTTTCTACAGGGAGGTAGGAGACCCTGAAGGAGCACCCTCGAGGGAGTAGGGGTGGATGGTGAGGGAGGTCAACTCCTGGAGTCTGCTCCTGAGGGTCTGGCATCAGTGCCCCAAGAGGTTTAATGAACTTAAAAACCCCACCAAATGATGCAACTTTATTGTTCCCAACAGAAAATCAACTTATTTTGCACATAGCCAACTACATTTAATAAAACAAGGGAAATAGTAATTCTCATCCTTGTTTTCAGATCCCTCCATGGCCTCACCTCTTCCTTATCTCTGCAATCTTCACCAAGATCTACAACCCTCCAACATATCTGCACTCCTCCTATTCTGACCTCTTGCACATCCCAGATTTTAATCGCTCTGCCATTGTTGGCCATATTATCTGCTCTCAAGGCCTTAAGGTCTGGAATTTCCTGCCTAAAGCCCTCTACCTCTCTATTTCCCTTTCATCCTTTAATGTGCTCTTTAAAGGTTATCTCTTCAACAAAACTTTTGGTTACCTGCCCTAATATTTTCTTACGTGGCTTAATTTTTTAAATTCATTTACGGGATGTGGGCAATATTGGCTAAGCCAGCATTTATTGCCCATCCCTAAAATTTTGTTTGATAAAATTCCTGCGAAGTGCCTTTCGATGTTTTATTACATTAAAGACTCTATATAAATACACATTGTTGTTCACTGGCCATAAAAAACAGTTCCAATAAGTTATATTTACAGTAGCTTAAGATTCTTCTTACTTAATTTCCAAACTGACAGAAAAATCTTCATCCCACCTGTAGTCAAGTAAGTAAGGGGACAATCAAAATGATTTGGGCTCTGAAAGTTTCCATCAGGTAGCTGGGGGGCTTTGCTTTGACTAATGGAAGCTGCCACTTAAAAATTGGCCCTAAGGAAAAGATAATCCAATTAGACAGACCACTTAGTAACCAAAACCACCCGCCGTGTCAATCTTTGCAAATGTTATGAAAGTATAATGATTTTCATAATATTTTTCTGGTTTGTTGTAAAGTAGGTTTATGGGTGTGAGTGTAGATGGTTCTGTCTGTGTGATTTAATTACATTTGGAGTCAGGTAGGCTGCAAGCTTGAAATTATCATAAGAAGCTAGGTGTAGAAATGTACTAGAAATGCTAATGACTAAACATGGATGCTGTCTTAGCATGTAAAGTGTGAAGGGAATTTGCATTTTTAGATAAGTGAAGGGATTATTTGAATTTCAAGGGGATGTTCGTATATTTATAACTAGCTAGATAAGCAAGGCTAAGCAGTGCATTTATTTTTCCCAAATGTTGCTGACAATATTAGCATCATGAAAGTTTTTATATTATGGGAAAGTTACAGTCCAATAGACATGTGGAACAATGGAATTTACATATTAAAAAGAGAGAAACATATATAAAGGAGAATGAAGGGCCATGTTGGGGCCATATAAAATCTAACAGGAGTGTATGAAATAGCCTTGAAGAAGTCTCCAGCCATTTGTACATAAGCCGGTCGTGTCCAGTAACTAAAGTTGGATAAAGTCATTTGGAATTCGACTGTCAAGTGGGTACTGTATCAACTTGCTGGTTTAAAAAAAAAATCTGAAATCTATTTTGGACTGTTACCTTAAAGGGGGTGCGTAATTGGGAGTCAGGTTAATTCAGAATTTTAGGATTTGTTACAGTGTTAAGTAATTGTAGTCGTATGTATGTGCTTGAAAATTTATTTTGTTAATAAATATTTTAATTTAATTTTTAAACCCTCTAAAGGTCTTAGTGGACTCATTACTTCTGAACTCAATGCACACATCTTCTTGTTTTAAATACAAATTGCAAAACTGCTGTGATATAGTGGCCAAGTCTCCCTTGTGGATTTGGTCCACCTGGCACACATCATCTGCTACGTCATAACACAAATTATATTCTGTGTTGGTGTCATATACCCCCTTTGGGAACCAACACTACATTAGAAAGGGGAAAGCCAGGTAGTTAAACTGAAAATCCATATAGTCTTGGTGTGGTTGTGAATGCGTTGGATCTATATATTGATACCCATTGCAAACATGGAACATGATGCTTTAGCGAAGTGGGATATATGATAATGAGCTACAATCTGTGTGTTCTGAAATTTTTCTCTGCTTTTGTTAAATTAATACCACATTTTATTGTCAGTTATTTATTACCTTTCAACACAAAACCATCTTGGCACAAGTACAGTGAGGAAGATAAGTTCAGACAGCAGACGGAATGCTCCAGGATAAATTTGAAGGCTTAACACATTTGCACAGAGATGAAAAAGTAACTCACAGAGCTGTTAGAGAATATTTAGATAAGATGATTCTCACAAGTATGGGGCGGAAAGAATCTGTCACCTCTGTCCTCTCACACATCTTTTAGAACTTGTTAATTGGCCGAGGCTGCTGCCAAGCCATCCTCTGGTGAAGGTCTGATATGAAGCACATGAGAGAATATGTGAAAAAAATTCTTAAAGATTATAAGAAGGATAAAAATTCTGGAGCCAAATTGATAATTTACATTGAAGAGTCAATTCAATTATCTGCAAGGACTAACAATTTTTTGGAAAAGGATTCAAACTCTTTTTGACCTTCCATTAACTACATGTATGCATTTTTGACTCATATATTGCATATGGTATTTGTGGTTCTATTTAGCAAGGCTATCACATCCAGATCTAGATGATGTATAATAGATGTTACCACATAATGTCATCTCATGGTACCTTTAGAATTGAACCTTTCCAAGTGTCAGACTTCATTGTTTAAAAACATGTTTTGTTGATCAGTACATTGTTCTGATCTATCACGTAATCCCAAATGATATAAAGGTTGATACCCACACATTTCGTAATTTCTGTTTGTCATCCTGAGTGAGGAAACTGAGCACAATTTGTTGAGCTGTGCACAGTGTCACTGGAGTAGATCTTGAGGATGTCATGAAAGAAGTTATGTCACAAGTTACTTGTTTTCAGGCTGTTCTCAATTTTGAGTAGTACAATTTACAAAAGGGTAACAATGGCGCAAAGGACAGTTTTCTGTGCCTGTGGGCGGTGGGAGTGTTTGACGGCACGAGCGGACAATATGTCGAGGAGGCCAAAAATCAGTTTCACATGTCGTGAAACCAGTTTGCAATAATCCGCTCTGCCTGTCAATAGTGGGCAGCGTTTCCTGCTGCTGCATGTCGGGAACTTCATTATAATACTTCTGCATATCAATATAAGCCCAGCACGCCAGAATCATTCCCCCATTCAGGATCACCTAAGCATGTTGGCATGATTGCACACCGATGTGTTTCACAACAGACTATATAAGGCATGCACCCCTGGTGATCTGCACTTCGAAATGCTGTGCAGCGCTCATAAGGGTCTCCTGTTGGATGTCAAGGTTGAGGCGCTGCACATTCAGGCAAGGGTACAGGCAAGTCACTTTTCCCCAACTGGCTGATAGAACGATGCAGGGGCAGGGGCTGCCCTGCGGTTGAGGTGAGTTGTGTGGCCGGGGGGGCAAGGGCTGCACTGTAGTTGATGATAGGACACAAGCATGTGCGTGGTAGGGGTAGGGATGTGGCCACACATTAGGAAAACCTTGCATGAAGTTACCATTCCTCCACAGCTGTGACTGTTCAGACGCAGCCACACTGACATAATTGGAGCCGGGTCTCTAGCTTACCTGCCCACCTCAAGCAACAAAGATGCTGAAAGTGCCACCAAGTGCTCCAGAGCTTTTCACCCCTCGGGCACAGGTGGCAAACTAATGGGTGTTTTAGTGGACTACAGAACAGTCTGATGACTGGGCTTGTTGTACAATCTCCTTGTTAAAGCTGGCCATGGAGCAGTCACTGGTGGAGGTGCTCACAGCCCCTTGCAATGTCATCATCCCGTTTTGGAACAGTTTCCTCCCAGGTTGAAGCTAACAGTGCAGCCTTGCAGTGCGGGCTAGGAGAATGCCTGCGCCTGAGCTGACAGCACAGCATGCAGTCCTGTGGGAGAAGCTGCCGCCAATCGGTCAGGTGGAATGGGGCGGATTTGTGTGGGGTCTTGGGCAGCCATGCAGCACACTAACCTCTGGTCATCTAAGTGGTGGCCAGCACTCTCTGGAATGCATTAAGGGGCCTTCAGACTTAACCAAAAGAGATTCGTAAACACCCTAGCTAATCCACACATCTCTCTCTTTCATCCTGCAGGAATACATCAGGAGCAGGGAGTCAGGTGACTGAGTTGTATGTCTCATGGCTTACAGAGAGTGGAGACTAAGGAGAAGAGAGTGACAGAGGCACCTGGCTGGGCAAAGGGAGGAGCAACACTCTCGGGAAGAAGGGGAGGCTGGACATCCCGCACAAGGTGCTGAAGAGCCACAGCGAGCCTTCACTGGTTGGGGCCTAGCTAGAAGCAGGGTCTATGGTTGCCACCATTCATTCCTGCAAATCGAAGAACCAATGTTGCCAAAGACTGCGCATGTCTAGGGAACTGGTCGGTCACATCTGCCACCTGCTGCAGGATTTGGTGCCACACGGACATGGTGGGCATCTGACTCCTGTCTGGCCGAGGGCAGCTCACTTGCACCCTGTGATCAAGTCCATATCATGGAGATGCAGCCATGAAACTTTAAATGCACCTGATCTTTTGTCAACCTTCAGAACCTGTCCCCTTCAGGAGCACAGTGTCACTGGTCACAGATGCTGAAGAGATGGGGGCCAGTCCCACCTCAAAGGTGCTGAGAGCACACAGAGAGTATGATGGAACTTTGTGATGCCTGCCCACGACATTCTGGCAGCATTGCCGTGAAAGTGACCGTGATGCTCAATTTTTATGACAGTGGTTCCTTTCAGGGCTCCACACAGGTGACCTCTGTGGGATCTCACAAGCCTCCATCCATAAATGCACCCATGAGGTCACGGATGCCATCTTTGCAAAGGCACACAACATTGTGTTTTTCACCCGGTACCAGGAAAGCCAGGATGCAAGATCTCTGGGATTTGCCGAGATCTCAGCTTTCCCAAAGGTGCAGGGTGCCATCGACTGCATTCCCATGGTGCTCAGATCTCCGTCACAACAAGTGGTCAACTATATCAACCACAAGGGACTCCATTCACTGAATGTTAGGCTGGTGTGCGACCACCACAAACTCATCCTGCCGATCTGCGCAAGGTTCCCATGGACTGTCCATGACTCCTACATTCTCAGTCACCCTTAGATCCCTGACGTCTTCCAGCGTCCACAGAGGCTGCAGGGATGGCTCCTCAGGGACAAGGGCTAGTGGCAGTGACTGATGACACCGTGCGGTGGCCTCAGACCGCAGCAGACCGAGGGTACAACAAGGATCTTGCTGCAACATGCACCTTGGTGGGGCAAATCATCAGGACACTGAAAATGAGGTTCCGGTGCCTGGACCGGTCTGGTGAGCCCTGCACTATAATCTACAGAGGGTGTCACGCATCACCATTCCCTGCTGTGCCCTTTACAACCTGGAGCAGTAATGGGGAGAGGAACTGTCTGAAGAGGAGATGGAGGAGCTGGACATCTCCTAAGATGAGGAGGATGTCTAGGGGATGAGGGTAAGGAGGTTCTCTAAGGCAAGGTATACAGCACTGAGGCCATTGCACTGGTCAGAAGAGGCAGGCATGCTTGGGAGGCCCTCATAGTTGCTAGATTCATGGAGGATGATGATGACATGCAGCGAGGATACACCATAGGTTCTCACATTGCATCTGTGAATGTTTGCCTCCAGTATGGCTGATGGCAGCACATATACCTTCTGTGATAAGGCTCCTGTCATGGAAATGCAGCAGAGGCCCTAAGGCCGCCTGATTCCAGGAGGATGATGACATGCAGTGAGGGCACTCCATAGACCTCCACATAGCCTCTGTGAATGTTTGACTCCTGTCTGGCTGTGGGCAGCTCACTTGCGCTCTGTGAACAGGGTCATATCGCGGAGATGAAGCCATGAAACTTTAAATGCACCTGATCCTTTGTCAGCCTTCAGCACCTGACCCCTTCAGGAGCACAGCATCACTGGTCACAGATGCTGACAAGATGGGGAACCAGCCCCACTTCATAGGTGCTGAGAGCACACAGAGCGAATGATGGAACTCTGTGATGATTGCCCATAACATTCTGGCAGCAATGATGAGGCAACATCGAGGTAAAAGCATCAGTAATGTTTCTGGGGAGTGTGATGCTGGACCATCACTTTGGTCTGAAGGCTGCACAAAACTCAGGGAAGAGGCCCTAAGACACCTGCCTTTATCTTGTGCAGTAAGGTTTCACATCTGAATAACATGAACACTGCTGATCAAACAAAGAGCCATAAGCAGGGGGATATTCTTGGGAGGTTATTTACAATAGTGAACGTTATGTACAAGTGATTAACGCCCGTACCCAGGCTGTGCAACTACATCTTAATCTGCATAACCCTGCCACTACGTCTTGGTGCTCCCCCAATGTCCACAATGGAGGTGGAGGCAGCCTGCTGACTTCTACAGCTTGTCTGTGATGACCTTGACAGGTGCACTCTGAAGGGCTGAGACCTGGAGGGCCCTGGCCTGTTTCGGGGTCCTGCTGTGTGGGAGTGGCACCTCTTCAACCTGTGGAGCTGGAGCTGCTGAGTTCACCAGAAGAGGGGATTTGGATAGGCTGGTCACTCCCGGAGTCATCTGCTGATCCCCCTCCCTATGGCTGGGAGGGCCCCAGGCTGATTCCTGGAGGAGAAGCGGAGGCTGGAGTGAGATCGAGTTGCCTGCACTCCTCTCGCACTGTCATTGCTGGAGGCCAATTATGGCATTAGGGATGGAGTTCAGCCCATGTAGCAGTACAGAACAGATTTCCTGGACCAAGGTTCCCATGGGCCGCCATCCTAACCAGTGTTGACCTCTGTGCATTGGCATGCTGGCGCTATCACCTCAAACTGAAGGCGGACAACTCCTCCGTCGTGCCTTGCAATCTGAGATGTGTAGCGGACATCCCTTTCTGATGTTCCCGACCTTGCCTTTGCAGCTCCGGCAACTGAGGTATGACCAAGTCCCAGAGGCTCCTCATCTGACTCACTCAGCAGATTTCTGGCCTCCAGCAGTCCTAACAGTGCCAGAAGCCTGGGAAGTCCCTGCATCCTCCTACTGTGGATCAGACATGTGATGTTCTCACCAGGTTATGTTCCTGAGACTACTCTAGAACTCGGTCCCACCAAGGTGTGTGTTTCTGTGCTGGTGGAGGGTGTGGCTGAGCGCTGTGACGGGTCTTCAATGAGGGTGCCTTCATATTCTTCTTCCAATGTATCTTCGGGGCTTGATCGGAGGCCCTGGGTTGAGGACTCTGTCGGCTATTTCCCAGATGTGCCTACAAAAGCAAGGAAAGATAATTAGTGCTTGGCAGTGGCCTGTGAAAGAGGACACATCACTCACAGCATGGTTGTCCGATGGATGTTGTACTGCTGGATCCTCACTTGGTTGAGCACTGCTGACCTCACCGTCAGCACAGGAATGGTTCTGATACTTGCCGGCCAGCTGGATGGCTCTGTTTTCAAAGTCCATGAGGACATTGATTTCAGGCATTCCTTCACCAGTCTGTGACCTCTCCCTCTTGTTGTGTGCCAGCTTGTCCTGCATGAATACAAATGGAGAGAGGGTAAGCAGGATGCCTGCCAGGCCAGATGATAAGTATGGCTGGCATGTGTGGGTGATGAGTGGTCCCATGGATGGGACGAAGACAATGAAGGTGTGTGTGAGAGAATGAATTGTGATGTCCCTTGAACTGGCAGTGAGTGAGATCCCTGTGGATGTGTGATGAGTTCATGAGTGTGTGAGATGAGAGTGATGAGAAGAGTGACTTACACTAGCAAAATGGAAGAGACCATTCATCTTCTTTCGGCACTGGGTGGCTGTGCTCTTTTGCAGGGCATTGGCACTGACCACTGCTGCCACCGCTTCCTGAGCTGGATTGGTGATGTTGCTGCCTCTCCTGCAGCCAGAGTGGGATAGAAGACACCACAGTGGGCCTCTGTTGCATGCAAAATGCAGTCTAGGGATGCGTCACTAAACTGGGGCCTGCAGTCTTCTTGTCTTTCAGGGCTTTGCCTTCTTTGCTGCAGTGCTGGGCTGGAAGCACTGAGAGGTGTGCATGCGGCTGCACTTTAAATATGGCACCCGGCGTGATGAAGTGGCGAGGCGATGGTGTGGCAGGCGAATCTGAGGCTGCCTGCCATCGAAACAGCGTGTTTCCCGGGAATGCATGATTAATGAGGCAGGATTGGGACGACACTGCATGGAAAGCTGCCACTGCGGCTGGCAAGTAAAATGTTCTTTTTCCCATCTGCTACTGCACTTAGAGCAAATCCGGGATGACTCCTCTCAAAAGCAGAAATTGATGGTTTTGGAATGTACTGTGCATGGAGGAAGTTCTATTGTCTGCAAAAATAGAGCAGCCACACTGAAGTAATGAGTAGGAATAGCTTGCAAGGGTAACAGGGAATGTTAAGGTGAGAAGAGTAGCTTAAGCAGTTTGAATTACAACAGTGTCCAACTTGATTTCACCTAGTGTGCACAGAAGTATACTTTCAGCAAGGGTTCTTGGATTGTGAACAAGAGCAGGAAGTGCTTCTAACATTAATCTGATTGAGATTAACTAACAGCACAGACAGGAATCCAATGTGGTTCCCCAAGCCTATCATCCATCATGGAGAGTGGCTCAATTATCATACCTATTAATTCATTTTAAATAGGTCATTTTCTTCCCTTAAGACCTTTTTCTGCTATGTGCCATTCCCTGAGTGGATGAAAGGTCAGCCAAAAGCTCTGTTGATGCTGTATTGTAACTAGTCACTGTTGGAGCTATATCCCATGTACCTCAGTAGAAAAGGCCTTTGTACTGTGCCTTTGGGTAGGTACCAATATTGGGAACTCACTGAATGTGGAACTGTAGACCTGATGCGGCAGCCCAGCACAGTTTGGCATTGCATGTTCAAACATTGGCATGCAACATCACCAGTAGTTTAATGCATATTTGAATTGTAGCTACATTCAACATGTAAGGACCAACAACATTGTTACAGGGAGAGGGAGAAATGAAATACTAGTCACTTTTGAGCCTGTTTATGAACTCCCAATGATCAGCTTCTAGAGGGATTGACAAAAATGTGGATGTATGTTAGTAGTCTGCCCTCTCATGCTCAGCAACTGTAGGGGCCCAAAGAGAGTAGATGGAAAGAAAACAGATGGACTTTACCTCAGGAGAAAAAAGATGGTACTGGTTTACAAGACTTTCAGCAGACAGCTGGATGAACCAATTTTACGCAACTTTCTACTTGGTACATTTATGGAACAAGACGTGGACATGCTTGAAGTTTCAGGTACAAAGCCTCTATGCAACCAGATAATGGATTAGAAACATTGCAGTATTTTAATAACTCCTGGAGGGTTGAGCAGGCTTATACAAATCCTTAATGGCATTTTTGGCACACACCATAGTGAGGGAAAGCTTCATAAAACCATACTCAACATTGTTTAGAAAGCAGCAAATGTTCATAGAAAGCAGCAAATGTTCAGTGGTTAACATTTAAATAAGTATCTCTTTAAATCAAGCCTTTTAACATCTCAGAGACTGTAAACTTCTGGAGATAGACTTCCTATTGCTGTTGTCAACTAGTTTCCTTATTTTCTTACTAATTGTTTGAAATAATCATCCAAATGTGTAGGAATTCACATATCACTAGTTAATAAAAGTTCTTGTTTTGCTCTGATTCAAAATGATCTTCTTTTAGCCTGAATAGAAAATCAATCCTAGTGCAATGTTGTCACTAGGATTCATTGAAGTCTAATGATGGCCATGTGAAATTTTATATAGGATTGTTTGGATGTACAGTACAGAAACAGGCCATTCAGTCCAGTGTTCATACCTTGGGTAGGGGCTCTAATGTGCACAGGGTGCCCAACCAAGAGGCGCTCTCACCCACCACTCCCCTCCCTCTCTCCTCAACATCCCTCCCCTCCCCCCTCTCTCCAAGCCTGGTCATGACTCCAAGCCTGGTCATGATGCCGCCAAGTTTCACCTGGTGGCTTGGACACTTGGTATTGGCCTCCCCTGCTGCCGGAAATATCCCAGAGGTGGCAGGAAGGGTCTTTAGTAGCCATTAGTTTACCACTAAAGAGCCCCAATAGGTGAATGGGCTGCCCACCCCCACTCTTGTCATGGGTAAAATACCTGCAGGTATGAGTGGGAATGGGTAGACAGCAGGCACACCACTACTTATATGGTCTAATTTTACGCCCCTGCTGCCTTCCATCATGTCCCTGTGGGAGGCCGTGTATGAAATTTTGGCCATAGGAATTAAATTAACTATCTACCAGTCCTCTAGCACATTTTTCTAACAAATTATTAACAATGAGTAATCTTATCAGTAGTATTTACTATGAGTCTGTTCTCTCTTTCCTATGTTCTTTTAAAATACATCTATCTCGGGGCTTTATCCTCTTTTAGTTTGTTTAGTTTGTTTGACACATCCTCTTTTTTATTTTAAATGCTCTTATCTCATTACTCATCTCATCATTCAGTAACATGTCTACCTGGTCTATCTCCCTGATAAGTACTGAAGCAAAATTTCTGCCACCCCTCTAACATTACTTGTGGTATTATCCTGTCTATCCTTTAATGGTCCTACTCCTAACATAGCCTTCCTCTTTTACTGATGTACTTGTGAAATATTTCACTATTTTGTTTTATGTTCCTTGATAATTTAATTTCATAGTTCTTTGTGCCTTCCTAATTGTTTTTTTGACTTTCCTCATTATCTCTTCATATTCTTGCTTATTTTTTTAATTCTTTCACTGCATGTGAGCATCATTGGCAAAACCAGCATTTGTTACTCATACCTAGCTGCCTTTAAGATGGTGTGGAGCTGCCTTTTTGAATTGCTGCAGACAATATCTGGTATAGTTACAGCTACAGTGATTTTAGGAAGGCAGTTCCATGATTTTTACCCATCAATAGTGAAGGAATGGCAATATAGTTCTAAGACAGGATGGTGTGTCGCTTGAATGAGCATTTGCAAGTGGTGGAGTTCCCATGCATTTGCTGCCCTTGACCTTCTAGGTGGTAGAGGTTGCAGTTTTGGAAGATGCTGTCAAAGCTGCCTTGGAAGTGCCATTATGCACTACTTGTCCAAGTACCTAATGTATGCCTCTTTCCTATCCCTCGGTTGTTCTCCTTTACCTATCTCTTCTGCCCAATTAATATCAGGGTTGTCGAAATCTCCCATGATTATTATTCTGTTTTTTACTCAATTCTTTAATTTGTCTGCATATTTCTTCCTCCACTTTCCTTCCACTATTCTGTGGTTTGTAAACTGCAACCATTAGTGTGATTGATCCTTTATTATCCTTTATCTTTATTCATGTGGATTCTATTTTTATCTTCCTGATAGCTGTGTCCCTTTTCTCTACTCCCATTATGTTATCCCAGCTAATCCACCTCCCCCTTTTCCTCTTAATTCCTAGTCCTGATTTTTGTGTAGTCATGTCTCAGTATCCCTACTGAATGAATGCCTCCAGTTCCCCTGTTTTATCATGGACATTTATGTGCATTGCTATACTGACATCTTATGTTATTTTAATAGGAGTCCCTCTCAAGTTATGTTTAACCATCTTTTGAGACATCTATTCTACAACTCTGTTTATTTCCTTGCCATCAATATCCTCCCTTACTTTATGTTTTCCTATGCTTTCCTGCCCTATTCCCTTTACATTTAGGTTGCTTACATTTCCTGTAGATCCCTTCTCCCCTTACTATTTATTCCTTTTTAGATTGTATGTCAGCACACGGATCTCATTCCTGTTTAGGTGGAGCCCATCCCATTGCTAGAGTTCTTTCCTGTCCCAAACCATTGCCAGTGTCTGGTGAAAAGGAACCCCTCTTTCTGACAACAACTCTTCAGCCTATTTTCATAAGAAGATAGCTTTTCTGAGTACTAACACACAACAAAGTGTCTCACATGCTGTGAGTAAGGATTTCAAAACTCTACCCTCTTAGGTCCACTTGAATGCTCAATAATAAATTTTGTTCTAAATTTGGGTTGTATCCGAAGAGAACATTTGAACTAGACAGCTTAATGAAGAACTAATGATAGTCACTGGTGATGGTAGTGTAGGAAGCAATTTGAGGTAATGATTTAAGAATGTGCCGATAGAAGTACACTGGAAAAACATGAAAGTATTTTGACTTATGTGCGGTTCCGCTAATAGCACAATTATGCTCCACATGCCAAATGGCAACAGCAGGGAATAGAGTTCAACCTCGATTATTGTTGTTACTTTTTTGCTGTTCCTTGCATGAAATAATTCTCTGTACTGCATATAACATAAGAACATAAGAAAAAGGAACAGGAGTAGGCCATTTAGCCCTTTGAGCTGGCTCTGCCATTCAATGAGATGAAGGCTGATCTTCTACTCCAATGCCATTTTCCTGCACTATCCCCATATTCCTTGATGTTTTTAATATGTAGAAATCTACCGATCTCAGTTTTGAACTTACTCAGCCACTGAGCCTCCACAGCCGTCGGATCACAGTTTTCCAAAGATTCATCAGCCCCTGAGTGGAAATCCGTCCTCATCTCAGTCCTTAGTGGTCTGCCTCCTATTCTGAGATTGTGTCCCCTGGTTCTAGAATCCCCAGCCAAGGAACCATCCTTCCTGCATCCACCCTGTTGAGCCCTGTAAGAATTTTGCATGTTTGAATGAGACCACCTCTCATTCTTCTAAACTCCAAAGAATAAAGGCCCAATCTATGTAATCTTTCCTCATAGAACCATCCCTCCTTCCCAGGAGTTAGTTTGATGAACATTTGTTGCACTCCCTCTATGCCAAGCATATCTTTCCTTAGGTAAGGAGACCAAAACTGTACACAATATTCCAGGTGCGGTCTCACCAAGGCTCTAGATAATTGCAGTAAGACATCTGCAATTACGAAGCATGAAGAATTCCTTTGGATGAGGTTTGTTCAGCTAGTACATTTAATTTAGTTGAAGCCTTCTAAACATTATAGATTAGCAAAAATAAGCAAGTTCCCTTGTTATCTTCCAACAGCTTTCCTTGCTGCATTGATTAGTCAGGAGATTTGACTTCAGGGAAAAAATAAATTTATTTCTGTAACATTTCTAATTAATAAAGATGGATTATTGGGTACAGAAAAAAACATGTTTTACAGGCATGGTAGACCTTACAGCTTGTCAGCATTTCTTGAAGATTGATTGATCTTGTTCAGAATAGTAATGCTGACACCTGAAAAGTGAATATTCTTGTTTGCTAATAACAGAATGCAGCAAGGAATGGAAGTATGAAATATGTGAGCCTCTTGAGCAGAATATTCGATAAACTGGGCCTAGTACATCAGATGAAGATAATTAGACAATAATACCAGATAGAAACACTAATTTAGTCATAAATAAACAGCCAAGTTCCCTGCTGAACATTTTATAAGTCTATTTTGGAATGTGGGCCATTGTTGGCATGAGGGGCATTTTTTGTTCATCCTTAACTGCCCTTGACAAGGTAACTGTAGGCCTTCTTCTTGAATCACTGCAATCCTTTTGGTGAGGGTACAATGCAGTTCTCAGCCGCGTGGGGTGTCCAGTTTATTCTTCTTATTCTTTGTAGTGGGTTGATGCAACTAGGCTATATTGTGTTGGTGTGGAGTTGGAGTTGAAAATTCTCATCCATGGTTTGAAATACCTGCATGGTCTTCCTACCTCTTTAATCTTCTCCAGCCCTACAGCCCTCAGAGAAATCTATCCTCCTCCGATTTTTGCCTTTTGCATATCCTGTATTTAAATTGCTCCACCTTTAGCAACTGTGCTTTCAACTTCCTAGGCTCTAAGCTCTGGAATTCTGCCCTTTAAACCCTTCCACCTCTCCACTTCTTCCTTTTTTAAGTTGCTCATTTAATCTCTTTAAACTTTTGCTCATCAATCTTAATATCTCCTTACGTGGTTTGGTGACAAAGTTTGTCTGGCAAGGTTCCTGTGAAGTGCCTTGGGACCCTATGTGAAAGATGCTATATAAGTGCAAGTTGTTGTTGTTGATCCCAACTTGGTTATTTGCTAACAGTGCTCACAGTCACAAATAACCTATGAGAGCTTCATTTATTAGCATAAACTTTATTTAAAGCTATACAACATGTAGCATCTCTTGTTTTCTTGCTCATTTCTTACCCAGGGATAAGCTCGCCCATTTAAAATGAGGATTAAAGGCCAGGAAGGTTATTGGTAGTTAAAGAAGAACAATGAAGGCATGTCAGGAAGAGTAGGTGGCATCAGAAGGTGCCCACACACAGCAACGTGTCACCATTCATGTCAGCAGACCTCAGCACAGCCATTTGTCAATGTTTGGGAAGAACTAGTTCTACAAGATCAGACTGAGCTATGAGGAAGTTACTGTGTTGTCTAATTCAAATTGGGGATTCCTGTGAGAAAACTTAGCCATACGCTAATAGCCGGGCATATCTCCAGTATCATGCCAGTCCCACCAGAATCTGTGAAGCAGAAATCTCTAGTCTCCGAATTGTTTTGAAAGAGTTCTTTGAATTCTTTGGCCTCTTACTACCCTTTTGTTTTCTTCATGCTTTCCATTGATATGATTTTACATATGTTTGAGTGTGGTATTCTGCAAAGCACATGCAGAAGGGAAGCAATTCAAACAGAATTTTAATTATAGAAAATGAGCTTTGGTAAAATAATAGACATTAGTAACATTTAAAAAATCCAAGCTCTTTCAGCAGCTTTGTTGTAAAGTTTAAATAAGTTAGTTGAAACTTAGCAGGCATTGAAAAGCAATGAGCTATGAACAGTCTCTGGGAATTGATTAGTGCCTGGATACCTGAGCCTTTCAAAACAGATTATAGAAATGACCAGAATTGTTTTTGTCCTTTAGTTTTTGACATCATTTTTCTCTTTATTTGTAAGGCTGTGAAATAAATCACCAAAATAGCACAAGAGCATTAATTAAGTGGCATTCAACCTTAAACGTAAAGAACAGTGCACTGTAATTTATTACACTGATTCTCCTGCATGGTTGAAGACATTGTTTGTTTTGTGTTAGTGCTTGGAATCAAATTCTCTAAAGAGCTGGATGATGAATATATAACTGAAATCAGGAAAAATGTTGATTGGTCTAAGTATTGGTCTGAGCAGGACATATTTCACTTAGTGACTAAGGTGGAGAAACTAGACACTGATTAGAGGAATGTTTACTGCAGCATTACAGCAGTGCCCATTGATTTTAATGGTCTGGTGTCACGCTCATGACAAAGGAGAAAAAGATAAGGATTTTAACATACTACTAGTTGATCCCCTGTGCTGCAGCTAAATCAAATGTCTGCTTTCCTTGACCCTTGCTCTCAATTACCTATTATCTCTTCTCTGAGCATGTGCCCAAATCACTTCTTTTTTGCTACTCTCATGTCTTGTCCTTTTGATGTCCTTTTACATGCTTCCCTCTCTAGCTGCCTCTTTCACTGCCCATCTTCCTTGCTCACTGGCCCTTATTCCACCTTTCTCACTGCCCCTATCCTCTTCTCTTACTGAACCCCATGTCCATCCCTCTTGTTGCCCTCCCTTTTTGGTAACCATTGGGAAAGCAGGAGATTTCTCCTTTGTGTTCCAGGATCTAGTTACAGATAAGACCATGTTTGTTCTTTCCACTATCTCTCTCCAGGTCACTTTTGTGTGGCTCTTCAGAGGAGAATGCCCTTCTATTCAAAATGAGTTAACTTTCCCCCCAGCAAGTGGTACTACAGAGGGCCTCAGTGCTGCACCTGGAAGGGTTGCATTCATGATTTTAGTAGCTTTAAAGCAATCAGCATCCCTTTGAAAGCTGCTGGTACTAAATAATGTTGTTTCATTTCATGGGGTTTGATCTCAGAGTTACAACTTTATGCAAAAATTAGGTCAGCTAATATCACTATTGGCACATACTGCAACCAAAGACTAGCGCTCACTTAAAGCTTGGCCCATATTATTGAACTTTGTAGTATATTCTTCACTATAGCAATGTTCAAGAGTATATTGTAATTATTTTTGCCAAGATCCAATATAGTGGATATGCTGTCTAACAAACTTAATCCACAACTACCTAACCGGATTGCTACTTGATTGTATCTGATCCAACGTGTCCATCCCATTTAATGCAATTGATATAACAGCTCTAAATCAAGCATAAAATAATTGCGATAATGTAAATAAGAGGAAACTGTTTTCCACTACTGGGTGAGTCAGTGACCAAAAGACAGAACTTTAAGAAAATTGGCAAAAGAAACAAAGGGTCAATGAGGAGAATTTTTTAATGCGGTGTATTGTTGTAATCTAGAATGCTCTGCTTGAAAGGGTGGTGTAACCAGGTTCATGTGCTATTTTCAAAAGGGAATTGATATATAATTGAAAAGAAAAAAAACTGCAGGGCCATCAAGAAAATGTGGTGGAGTGGGGCCAATTGGATACGTCTTTCTAATAGCCTTTTTCAAGCAGGCATGATGGCCAAATAGCCACCTTCTATGCCGTAAGATTCTACAATTCTGAGCATATAATTTCTTAGCAAACTAGCGTAAAACTTACTTTGTTTCATTGTATAATATTGTAGTTGTTGATGAAGTCTCATGCTGCCATGCTGAATAAGAACTCATTGAATCGTATGTATTCTAGGAACCCAGGACAACTTTCCTAACTTAAAATATGGGGTCGATTTTCTTTAGCCCTTCTTTAACAGTTTTCAAACACGCATCTGCATTAAGAAACCCAAGAAGCAAGCTGTAGAATCTTCACAGAGAGCCTGACAGAGAAGTATTCAGTTTCCAAGTACTAACGTCCCTTGTCTTGATGAGCCACCTATCATGACATCAGACGAGGGTGCATTACAGAGTTAATGAGCGGAATTTTCTGTGCTTGCTGGCATCAGGCATCATGGCAGGTGTGAGTAGACAATATGGGAGGAAGACCAAAAATTGGTTTCACGATGCCATGAAACCAGTTTGCAATTGTCTGCTCTGCCCATCAATGGCGGGCTGTGTTTCCTGCCGTTGTATGTCAGGAACTTCATTGTAACACATCTGCATATCATTATAAGCCCAGCTCACTGGAATTATCCCCCCATGCTGGATCATCTGAGTATCACGCTGCCGTGTTTCAAAACAGCATTTATAAGGCATGCACCTGGCCAGACACTCCCAGAGTTACCTGGGTGGATGGTTCCATGGTGTGCATCTGCTGATCCTTCTCCCTATGGCTGCCCGAGGACACCTGGCTGACTCCTTGAGGAGAAGGGGAAGCTGCAGTGAAATTGAGTTGCGCCTTACCCCTCTTGTGCTGACACTGTTGGAGGCCAACTATAGCGTCATTGATGGAGTTCAGCTCACGCAGCAGTGCAGGACAGGCCATCACCCTACCAGTGTTGACCCCAGTGTGTTGGCATGCTGGCGCTATTACCTCAAACTGAAGGCAGACGGACTCCTCCATTGAGCCATGCAATCTGAGGAGTGCAATGGACATCTCTTCCTGATGTTCCCGAGCTTGCCTTCGCAGCTCCAGCTACTGAGATATGACCGAGTTCCGAGGCTTGTCATCTGACTCAGACTCAGCAGATTTCTGAGTTCCAGCAGTCCTCCGAGTGCCAGAAACCTGGGAAGGCCCTGCGGCAGCCTGCTATGTATCAGACAGCGCAATGTGCTCACCAGATTGTGACCTCGAGGCTACTCTAAAGCTAGGTCCCATCGAGGCGTGTGTCTCTGTGCCGGTGGAGGGTGTGGGTGAGCGGTGAGGGTCATCAATGAGGATTTCAGGAGATTCTGCTTCTGAGGTGTCTTCGGGGCTTGAGTTGAGGACCTGGGTCATGGGCTTCATCGGCTGTTTGCCAGATTTGCCAGTGAAAGCAAGGAGAGATAATTGGTGCATGGCTGTGGCCTATGAAACAGGACACATCACTCACAGCGTGGTTGTCTGATGGATGTTGCACTGCTGCATCCTCACTTTGTTGAGCACCATCAACTTCACCATTAGCATAGGAATGGTCCAGATCCTCGCCGGCCTTCTGCATGACTCTATTTTCAAAGTCCACGAGGAACTTGATTTCAGACATCCCTCCACCAGTCTTCAACCTCTCCCTTTGTTGTGTACCAGCTCGTCCTGCATGAATACAAATGGAAAGAGAGTAAGCAGGATGCCTGCCAGGCCAGGTGATAAGTATGACTGGCATGTGAGGGTGGTCAGTGGTCCCATGGACGGGATGAGGACAATGAAGGTGTGTGTGAAAGAGTGAATGGTGATGTCTCTTGAACTGGCAGTGAGTGAGGGCCCTGTGCATGTGTGATGGGTTTGTAAATGTGTGAGTTGAGAGTGATGAGAAGAATGACTTACCCTGATGGAACGGAGGAGACCATTCATCCTCTTTCGGTACTGGGTGACTGTCCTCTTTTGCAGGGCGTTGGCACTGTCCACTGCTGCCTCCGCCTTCTAAGCCGGATTGGTGACGTTGTTCCCCCTCCTGCAGCTAGAGCGGTGGGCCTCCACAACATCCAAAAAGCATTCCAGTGACGTGTCACTGAATTGGGGGCTGCAGCCTTCTTGCCGTTCAGGGCCATGTCTTCTGTGCAGCAGTCGTGGGCTGGAAGCACTGAGAGGTGTGTGCATGGCTCCACTTTAAATATGGTACCAGGCGTGAGGAATTGATGAGGCGATGGCGTGGCGGGTGATTCGAAGGTGCCTTGGCACCAAAATGCTGTGTTTCCCGGGAATGCATGATTAATAAAGCAGGATTGGGAGAATATGGCGTGAGAAGCGACCATTACGGCTTGTGAGTAAAATGTTCTTTTCCCCCCCGGCTCCCGTACTTTTTGCAAATCTGGGACTATTCTGCCCAATATTTCAGAAATACATAGCGACAACCATCAACTTTAACTCCATGTATTGTGTACTTATTATTTGGTAGTCAGTAAGTCCTTTTTTTAGAATCCTCTTTCTCTTCATAAGGGTTATCCAGATTACATGTATTTAAAAATGAATTCCTGTCTAAGGTGCATGGACGATACAATAGAGCACAGGAAACAATATAAGGAAAACATAGTCAAGATGTTTTTCTTGTCGTTCTGCCAAGTTTGTCTCATTGACTCCTAATAAAATACAATATTCTGTTTGAGGTTTATAAGGTAAGCTACTAAGTGTTGAACATATCAACGATTTGTAAAACAATTTCTCTGCAGACAAAACAGAAACCTGTCTATACCATCATCCAAATTTACATAAGGAATGTATAGATCAGTCTTTATTCAAAATTGCAGATCCTCACATGGCCCAGGAAAACGCCACGATTTTCATAATGTTTTTAACCTACTCTCTCATGTAGTCCTCATGATGAAGCTGAAAGCTTTTCCATGTACAAAGCCAAATCTTGGCTTTTACCTGGGATGAGTACTCCTGCTCTAATATTTGTGTATGGGTAGATGATCTGAACCTGTCTACCTTGGAAAAGGAGTTAGGCATTGCTATCCATCCTATTCAATGTCCTCATCAATTATCGTTGGAGATGGCTTTGGAGTGTCACTTCCAGGCATTTCTCAAAATATTTCAGCATTCCTCCTCATTAATGAGAGTGTCTCTGGTGGAAACAACTGCTCTTCGCCATCATGAACATGGGTTAACCATTGGGATATGGCGGGTTCAATTGTAGTATGATGATCCTGTATGGCCCAAGAGGGAACCTCAATGCTAATGATGGGAAAATATATTTTCTAATTCTTTATTCATAGCAGTACCTTATTATGCTGATGGATGCCAACTTCAACTTGGATGCAGTATTTTAGGTCTCACTGAGAAGGGTGCTTTGATATTGCTCATCCCCTTTCATGCAAAATCACTATACAGGTTAAGCTTGTGATATATGAGGCTTGTGCCCACACAGTTTTCTTTCATGTTCTAAATATTAGCACTCAATACAAGTCTTCCTCTCATGCACATGCAAGATTCTGGGAAGAGTTGTGGTAAAATGAAGAGGCAGTGTTCCAGAGCTCTAGCCTGAACTAATCTATCACTGCGTACTCTGGAGGAGAGTCAACTTCTCATGAGGAATACCCTTTAGCTTACTAATAAAGCATGGAGGGATGGCACAGTCACTGAGGGCCAAGATTCTACCCTCTTGGCTCTTGATGAACCTACAAGTGAATGTTGAAATGGATAGGGTGGAAGGAGTTTATTTTTAGTCAGATAAACTCCAGTAGTGCCCCTGTTCACACATTTTTGCATCAAAGCTCTCTAAACTTGGGCAAAAGCAATGTGTCTTTATTGGGAGAAAGCATGCATTTCATATTAAGCAAGCATAAACCCCACTGGCAAATGTAGATTTCCCAAAGCTTGAACTGGGAGGTTTTAACATGTTGCGGGCTCCCATGGATGTCATATGCCTGGCTGACCAAAAATAAAACAACAAAATGTAGCGTGCAAGTGCTTTTGAAAATTGAAGTAACTACAATTTGTCCAAGCATTAGACAATTGCCAACAACAAATTCTATTAAACTGTGCCCAGCATATTTATGCCCAAGATTTATTAACAAGATAAGATCAGTTAAGTCACTCAATTCCCATTTTGCAAAAACTGAAATCCAGGAATATGATGACAGTTCTATCAGATAGTCCTGTGAGAGGGTTCTACTCATGTCACATGCAGCTGTCAGCAGACAGTGTTCCCTCATACATTACATTCAAGCCCCAAATCTACTACATTATATCATCCTGGTCTCCTTAGAAACTTGAAATAAGCTGGAAGTAGAAAAAGGGAACAGGTTTAAATCACTTTAACAGGAATATTGAAGAGAAGTGGAATGCACTGAAGCACTAAGAGCTAATCTACCAGATCAAGTAAACATCTGCTGTACATCTGACATTCATTCTGAGCAAGTGGTGCTTTAAAATAACATATTTTCAATGACAATTTTTTAACTGGCTGCCTATTTTTTGTTACCTGTTTTTCTTCCTGCTCATTGGAGGTTAAGGGTTTATTTTGAATGTGTTCTCATCAATATCTTTATTAACTTCTTGCCTTGTCCCAGTAAAACAGCGAACTTAACCATTGGCATCTAATAGTGGAATCAGCTGTGAGTGAAAGGACAACACTGACTTGTTCCCTCCATTTGGCACTTCCCTGTATTGCACAATTGAGAGGAGATCTGCATGCTTTTGGGAGAATATTCCATTGTACAGCGTATAACTCTTATGACACTAATGAATCAATTTGGCATATGAAGGTGGGAATTTGAAATTTGGAAGCATTGGAGGACTAGGGCCCAAGGCAGATCAGTAAGGACAGGAGTTTTGGCACTAAGAAACACAAGTTAATCACTCACGGCATGACTCTCAACTCTGGTCCAGATTGCAGGCACATGTGCTGAGCAGGCCTACAATGAGAGCCATAAATGTTGCAAGCTATCTTACAGAGCATATTGTTGGCATTCCCAAACAAAGCATCTGCCACATGGACTCCAGGGGGTCTGCAGCACTCAGCGGAGTCAGTATCAAGTTTTGTGATGGCATGTTGTACAACATGGCCATTATGAAGGGATAGTCTTTGTCACCACCTATCATGGGAGAAGCTGAAGAACAGGAGCATGAGGTAGAGGAGGAGAAGGAAGAGGAGGTGGAGGAACAGTAGGAGGAGGAAGTGCAACAGGAATTGGAGGAACTGGAAGAGGAAGGAAAGCTACAATATAGATGATGAAAGGCCATCATACTGAAACATTGGACTCGATATTTCAGGGGAGAGTTCAGAATGATAATGCTTCCATGAAGAAAAAGGTTGGAAGGGCTGTATTTTCCTCAAGTAAGGATGACTTGGGAGCCCTTTAAAAATGGCAGGCTGCTCTTGATTTCAGGATTCCCGACCCCATTCCCAGGGTTCTCAATTTTTAACAGGGTCTTTTAAGGGTGTGGGCTGGTTCAGATTGTGAGCCTGTACCCTGCACTCCTGACCTGGCCACTCCATTGCGGGAATAGGCATGTCCTTGGCCTCCGCAATTTTCATGGAGTTGAGCCAGCTTTTCAAAGGGTCAAGGTTCACAGAACATTGGAGTTTTTGTGAACCAACATTTAACAGGTGCTCCTCATGCCTCCCATGCCAAGGTGTCCTCCCAAAACCAACCCCTCTGGCCACTCATGCTCACCATGCCAAGGTATGCCTCCTACACATTCCTGTGGTCTCATATTCCCCATACAATGCCTTTGGCCCCTAATATTCCTCATGCCAAGCTGTGTAACTTCCAGGCTTATACACCCGTATACACTGTATAGAACCAACGAATCTTACAGTGACAGTAGGATGTGTACAAAACAGCTTTTAAAAAACTGTCTTTCACTGATAACTTTCCACTTTCCTACAAAAATCTCCTTTTTACTACAGCCCCAAAACAGTGGCAATCATCTAGACCCTATAAAACCAATAGCTGAAACTGCAAGAAATTGAAATCTCAATATCTTGGGTAAATAAACATTGGCCTGAATTTTGTGCTTGTCAAGCGCGCTAGATCGGCAGACTCGGAAGTGACTGTGATTTCTGCTTCCGGCTGTGATTGGACCCTGAGCACGATTTCACGCTGGTTGGCCAATTAAGGGCCAGCCAGTGTGAAACACGCCCATACATTGGCGATGTGCTGGTGGCAGGGGCGAGAGCGTGGTGGGCACCGGGTCCCAAAACAGCAAAAGGCCGGTCCCTGAAAGCTGCCAGGAGGTTTTGAGGAGCCTCAGGGAGCTGCCTTGGAGAGACTTTTGAAATTTGCAGGGCTTATGGCCTCAGCATCTGCTGGGCATGGAAGACGGGAGGGCAATGCCAGTGGGCACTCTGTCCGCCGCTTCTCAGGCAAGTGCCTGTGTGCTCTAATGGAGGCAGTGAGTGCCAGGCGCACAGTCTAATTGGGATGGCAAGAGGAAGCCATCACACCAGTCAAAGAAAGCCTGGTTAGAGGTGGCAGCCCAGGTCAGCGGGCATGACATAGTGGATCATTCCTGGATTCAGTGCTGCAAATGGTTTAATGACCTTTTGCACTCGGCAAGGGAGTACCGAGGTGGCATGGTACTGTGTGGATCTGTCATGAAGGGTGGCAGCCCTTCATGGCAATCAGGGGTATGAGAATCAGAGTGACAAATGGCACATATACATGTGCCAGCCAAGGCTGGGAGATGTGGCTGCTAGCCTTGGGGGCATAGAAGTTTGGGATGTGCAGACTTGATGGGCTCCTCAACATGGTCCTGTGGGGTTGGTGGTGGGTTGGGGGGAGGGTGGGGGGGTGGGTGTGAGGATGCAAGGCTGGTATGGTGTTGAAGGTAGAGTGTGGACTAATGAATGCACTTGGTTCCGAAAGGGGGAAGAGAAGCCATAATGCTGTGGAGCGCAGACGAACGGGTGGTGGGGTGGCTAAACTAAATTTCATATGGGTGCTCTCGAGCTAGAGTGCCAGTGAGGAGCACTCACTGTCCTCAGGTCACAGAGAGGCAAGTGTGTCGGAGGTAGATAAGAGTCTGGTGGGCAGATAAAAGACTGGCAGAGAGTGCAAACAATGTAGGGTCGTCTCATCTCAAATGAAGACTTCTGAGCAAGAGTTCCCAGTGATCCAGCAATCACGATGCCACCATGATGCAATTGCCTATAGCATCATCCACTTGCCTAGCATGTGCTTTGGCTATATGATAATTGATAATACTGATATTCTCTTCCTCCCTCAGATAAACCATCCTCTAGAGGCTGCCAGGAACCCGAGGACCCTCCCTTAACATCTGAGGAGCAGCTGCAGACAGATCCACCAACGTCACACCCTCTCTTGCTACCAGGCACCAGCGCAGATACAAGCACATCAGTGGACATAAGTTCGTTGGCTCAGATGATAGTGCTTGCAGAGGTAGAGAGTGCCCTGGGTGCCAGCTGTCTGAGAACTGCTTGGAGGCCAGGACGATGTTGAGCCTGAGGCAGATGATCAGCCCCTGGTGTTATCCATCAGACAGCAGATGCTGGAGGTTCAGTGGGATGCGCAGGAAGATCTGGCAGAGATCCCTGAGAGTTTGCATGCCATGGTCTCTGACCATGCCTTGAGCACCATGCACACAGCGTCCACCATTGAGAGAGTGGCAGCCCTGATGGAGAGGCAGCTCCAGGAATGGAATCAGGGGTTCCTGGGGTTGCACTCAGACCTACAAGCCCACACACTGGCAGTGACCTCAGGAGGTGAGCTGCCTGTCGTCTCTCTCACAGCACTCCGGATGAGGGCTCCTCTGGACCTATGCCAGTGACTGTGGCAGCTGATGAGGCTGTAACGACTGAGGAGTGCCCAGCTATACTGACGGTTGCACCCTCCCAGGCAAAGTGTGCTTAGGCCCTGCTGGCCAGAGGACGACCGCCAAGGTCAGCAGGGCCGATACAACAACATAGTCCGTAACCTGACCCCAAAGCGGGAGGGTGACACCAAGACGCAGCACTCGCAAGCATAAGTTTAAGGTACTGTGAGCAAAAGATGGGGTTTTCACAGGTGACATTCTTTCAATTCATTATGTATTGTGTTATGTATTGTTTTTGTGTGACAGTAGCAACAAAATTATATTATGTTCCTCTTTTGCAACTCTGGGAAAGATATAAATCTAGATTTTGTTTCAATGCTCTGAGTGTCCTTCATGAGTTCCATAGGTGCAGGCCTCATCAGTGTCTTATGATAAGTGCCAGGGCAGCAAACTTTATTACAGAGGTTGTGAGGTAACATTAGGATCATGGGATTTCCTCCTCAGAAATGTGTGTGAAGGAGGTGGCACACTTGCCATGAGAGCGAAGCCATGCCTTGGCAGCCTAGCTGAAGGTGCATTGAATCAAGGCCTCCTTGGTGTCCCTGCCTCCCGGAAGGTTCTATATGTATGCCTCCATGTCCTAACCCTGTGCCAGCCTGGACTCCTCATCAGATCCACCAATGGAGTCTTCCTCTGAGGCATGTGGAGCTGCCTCGCTTTCCTCATCCTCCAATGGGTCCCCCTTGCCAGTTCCATAACTGTTGCTATAAGTGACAGGTGCTCCAGAGGATATTGCTGGGCACCCCCGATCGGTCCAGGCAGAGGAACCTCATCTTCAGCTGCCCAATGGTCCTCTCAACCACCGCCCTTGTGGAGGCATGACTCCCTTTGTACCTCTCTTCTGCCTCTGTCCTTGGATGCTGGAGTGGCGTCATGAGCCACCTTTTCAAAGGATATCCTTTGTTACCCAGCAGCCAAGCATCCAGTGGAGCTGGAGCCACGAACAGCCTTGGCACCTGGGAGTGTCGCAAGATATATGCATCATGGGAGCTCTCAGGGTACCTTGCACAGACTTGAAGTATCTTTGTCTTGTGGTTGCATACTATCTGCACGTTTGTGGCGTAGAAGCCCTTTCTATTCATTAAAGCACCCGGCTGACCCACTGGCACCTTGATGGCCACATGAGTGCAGTCTGTGACACTTTGGATGCAAGGGAACCAAGTAATAGCTGCAAAGCCTCTGGCTTGCTCAACCTGGCTGGCTTCGTCTGTCTGGTAATGAATGAAGGTCATGGCCTCTCTGAAAAGAGAGCCAGTGACCAGCTTGATGCAGCCTTGGACAGCTGAATGGGATACTCCACACAGATCCCTCCACTGACCCCTAGAAAGATCCGGATGTGAAAAAATTGAGGACCACTGGCATTGGGTGCCCACCCATACAGTTGGAGGCAATCTCCAGCCCAATCATCTAGCATTTGGATGCCATGGTGTTCCTAGTGAGGCGAACCCTGCTACACCACTGGACCTCAGACATGTTTAGCTAGCTGGACTGCTGCCTGTACACTCTGGCAGCAGAATAGTGAAGTCGTCTGCGGTGCCTTCCACGTTGCTCTCCCTGCTGGCCCTACACTCCCTGCCCCTATGCCTCTCCTCCCACAGGTCTCCCCCTGGGATGTTGCCTGCAGACACCTGGCATCCTCTCTCTTCTGCCCCTCTCTTCCTCTTCAGAGGAGGTCCCACCGACGGAATAAACAATCCCCATTTGCTGAAGTGCAGATGGCATTGTTTCGTGCACTGAAGGGTGCACTTGGCAGAAATCCTCCAGGGGAGTTGATAAAACAAAAGTCCTCAAAACAAAGCTGACAAAACAAATGCTTCAGCAGAAACCACAGGAAGAGGTATGAAGTCTCAGCATCAAAACAGCAGCGAACTCCTAACAACTCTCACTGCCAATGCTCTGGTCCCTTTTTATCCTGCCTTTGGATGGAGAAATGAGAAAAAAAAACAGTAAAGCTTTCTATGTTTCTTACACCAAGGCCACCAAAGCATTGTTAGAAAAATATGGTGCTTGCATGTTCAGCCATATCCCAATGTATCATAGCACAGATGTCCTTTTCAAGGACTTCCACCAATTCTTCCAGATGTATTACAGATCCTCATTAAGAGGTACAGGATGCCTTTAAGTACCACTGGCCAATGAACAATCTGGAACTAGCTGTCTGTATGCAGCAATCATATAGAATAACAGGCGGTGTCAATTTAAAGTATTAGCTACAACCAATAAAAGGGTGTGGGTTATTTGCAAACCTCAATCTCCATGCACGTATTTGGGGCTGATCTTATGTAACTCATTTGAAATTCTCCTTGTTGTGAATTGTAGTGCTGAAGTCTGGACCCAATGATCTGTGTCAGAATATGTTGCAGTACACTAGCAGGCCAAACTCACAATCCCTATTTGACATTTCAACTTACTTATTTTATCATAGCTGCCAATTAATAAAGTCCAAATTGTTTTTTTTTTACTATTTGTTCATGGAATGTGGGCATTACTGGCTAGGCCAGCATTTATTGCCCATTCCTAATTGCCCTTGTTCAGAGGGCATTTTAAGAGTCAACCACATTGCTGTGGGTTGTCACATGTGGGCCAGACCAGGTAAGGATGGCAGATTTCCTTCCCTAAAGAACATTAGTGAACCAGATAGATTTTTAACAACAACTGACAATGGTTTCATGGTCATCATTAGACTTCTAATTCCAGATTTTTATTGAATTCAAATGGATTGGCTGATGGTTCTTTACTGGACAGCTTCTCTATATGTGGGCTAGATCTTATGGGACACTGTGGTCTTCACCCCTTAAAAGATCAGTGGCAAGCCTGCCCACCATACAAACAGCTGCCCCTCAGCAACTGAATTCTGGCTGCAGAGCTAATCCCTTTAAGTCGAGACTGCTGCCCCTATCTCGGGGATAAGTCCTATCTTGGAGATCTGCCAGCCAATCACATGGCCAACAACTCTGTAGTCCCAGCAGCACCACGTGGGAGATGTGGCCACTACTGGGACTATAGGCAACCCCGACAAAGTGGAGCCAAGACTTAAGGTAAGTTCGGGGTATTGCCGGGGCCAGGCTGGCAGACCTTGGCGAGGATGATGAAGAGGGTAGGGGACCAGATTTGAGAGGCTGGGGATGGAGGTAAAGGGGGATGTATAACCTGGGGAGAGGGGTATGGGCATTGGGAACCTGCAAAGGAGGTCACCCCTTTCCCAACCCTAGCTCCCAGGCTACCCGCTTGGGCCTCCTCCTGCCACAGGTAAAATAACAGCAGGGTTGGGATGAGGCCCTTGCGGCCTTTAATTGGATACTTAAGAGCTTCAATAGACCCAAAGGCGTTCAGGCCACTTGACACCTCCAGCACCCGCAAACCCACTGTAAAATTTCAGACAGGTCAGGAGCGGGCAAATGGGCTCTGCACTTCTGTTACTTTTCCTCATCAATTTTCTCTGTCAATGTTTCTGCCTTTTCCTTCTCACCTGAAAACCTTTGGGAGGAAATTTGCTTGTGTTTCACCAGTTTAAATGTATAAAATGAATGTTAAACCTGCCATGTTGGTTTAGGCACTTCATTGACAAGCTGAGTGGCTGTAATGAATACATGAGCGGGTTATAACCCCTGGAGTCCTATACTTGAATTAGGAGCCTTTTGGGAAATTGGTCCCTGAAGGTGCCCTATTTGCTCTTTTAAGGCACCCAGCAGGAACACACAGGAAGCAGGCTGAGACAATTATATTTAAAGTCACATTCTTTAAGGCAAGTCTCGGATAGGCTGCTGGAGGTAAGGGCACAGAATGTACTCTGGGTGGGGGATTTCAATGTCCGTCACCAAGATTGGCTCGGTAACACCATTACGGACCAAGCTGGCTGAGTCCTAAATGACATAGCTGCTAGACTGGGTCTGCAGCTGGTGGTGAGGGAACCAACAGGAGGGAGAAACAGACTTGACCTCATCCTCACCAACCTGCCTGCCGCAGATGCATCTGTCCATGTCAGTATCAGTAGGAGTGACCACCGCACAGCTGTTGTGGAGACGAAGTCCTGCCTTCATTGTGTTGTTTAGCACTACCACCATGCTAAATGGGATAGATTTCAAACAGATCTAGCAACTCAAGACTGGGCATCTATGAGGTGCTGTGGGCCATCAGCAGCAGCACAATTGTGCTCGAACACAATCTGTAACCTCATGGCCCAGCATATCCCCAACTTTACCATTACCATCAAGCCGGGGATCAAACTTGGTTCAATGAAGAGTGCAGGAGGGCATGCCAGTAGCAGCACCAGGTATACCTAAAAATGAGGTTTCAACCTAGTGAAGCTACAACACAGGACTACTTGCAGGACAAACAGCATAAGCAGCAAGTGATAGACAGAGCTAAGTGATCCCATAACCATCGGATTAAATCTAAGCCCTGCAGTCCTGCCACATCCAGTCATGAATGGTGGTGGACAATTAAACAACTCACTGGAGGAGGAGGCTCCACAAAGATCAGCATCTTCAATGTTGGGGGAGCCCAGAACATCAGTGCAAAAGATAAGGCTGAAGCATTTGCTACAATCTTCAGCCAGAAGTGCCAAGTGGATGATTCATCTCAGTCTCCTCCGGACGTCCCCAGCATCACAGATGCCAGTCTTCAGCCAATTCGATTCAATCCACATGATATCAAGAAATGGCTGAAGGCACAGGATAGTGCAAAGGCAATGGGCCCTGACAATATTCTAGCAATAGTACTGAAGATGTGTGCTCCAGAACTTGCTGCACCCCTAGCCAAGCTGTTCCAGTACAGCTGCAACACTGGCATCTACCCAGCTATGTGGAAAATTACCCAGGTATGTCCTATACACAAAAAATCAGAACAAATCCAACCCAGCCAATTACTGCCCCACTAGTCTACTCTCGATCATCAGTAAAGCAATGGAATGGTCATCAACAGTGCTATCAATTGCTATTGCTTAGCAATAACCTGTTCACTGACACCCAGTTTGGGTTCCGCCAGGGCCACTCAGCTCCTGACCTCATTACAGCCTTGGTTCAAACATGGACAAAAGAGCTGAACTCACCAGGCGAGGTGAGAGTGACTGCCCTTGACATCAAGGCCACATTTGACAGATTGTGACATCAAGCAGCCCTGGCAAAACTGGAGTCAATGGGAATCAGGGGGAAAACTCTCCGCTGGTTAGAGTCATGCCTAGCACAAAGGGAGATGGTTGTGGTTGTTGGAGGTCAATCATCTCAGCTCTAGCACATCACTGCAGGAGTTCCTCAGGGTAGTGTCCTCCACCCAACTGTCTTCAGATGCTTCATCAATGTCCTTCCTTCCATCAGAAAGTTAGAAATGGGGATGTTCACTGATGATTGCACAATGTTCAGAACCTATCTGACCCCTCAGATACTGAAGCAGTCCATGTCCAAATGCAGCAAGACATGGACAATATCCAGGCTTGGGCTGACAAGTGGCAAGTAACATTTGCGCCACACAAGTGTCAGGCAATGACCATGTCCAACAAGAGAGAATCCAACCATCACCCCTTGATGTTCAATGGCATTACCTTCACTGAATCCCCCACTATTGACATCCTGGGGGCTACCATTGATCAGAAACTGAACTGGACTAGCCATATAAATACTACAAGAGCAGACCAAGGGCTAGGAATCCTGCGATGAATAACTCACCTCCTGACTCCTAAAAACCTGTCCACCATCTGCAAAGTACAAGTCAGGAGTGTGGTGGAATACTCCTTGGATGAGTGCAGCTCCCACAACATTCAAGAAGCTTGACACTGTTCAGGATGCAGCAGCCTGCTTGATTGTCATCACATCCATGAACATTTACTCCCTCCACCACCAACACACAGTAGCAGCAGTGTGTACCATCTATAAGATGCACTGCAGGAATTCACCAAGGCTCTTTAGACAGCACCTTCCAAACCCATGACCACTTTGAAGGACAAGGGCAGCAGATAGATGGGAATGCCACCACCTGGAAGTTCCCCTCCAAGCCACTCACCATCCTGACTTGGAAATATATCGCCATTCCTTCACTGTTGCTGGGTCAAAATCCTGGAACTCCCTCCCTAACAGCACTGTTGGTGTACCTACACCACATGGAGTGCAGTGGTTTAGGAAGGCAGCTCACCACCACCTTCACAAGGGCAACTAGGGATGGGCAATAAATGCTGGCCCAGCCAGCAAAGCCCATATCCCATGAATGAATAAAACAAAAAGGTTGTTGGGATCATTTTGCCCTGTTTTGATCAAGTATTGGCAGTTCCTCAGAGCACAGAGCTGTTGGAGAAACTGACATTTGTCTGTCACTGTATGGTTTTGTTTCATTGGCTGCACTATATTCAGGAGTCTGGTGATGCCGCTGAGATTATCATTGAGGCTGTAATGCCAGGGAGAACAGCAATGACAGCAAAAAAGGCAGCTGATCTGAGCTAGGAGTCTTACCTTATCCACTCCGGTCAGATAATTCTTGCAACACTGCAGCCAGGTTTGTGGATTATTGCTTTTGGCATTGACCTGCTCTGCTACCTCTGCTCACTGCTGCCTGGTGGGAAGAAGATGTCTGTTCCTCCTGCACCTCTCCTCCTCCAGGACCTCCAAGCAGTATTCGAAAACCAGGGGTTGGGGTGGGGGGGGCGGTGGGGGGGGGTTCTTCCTGCTTCTCTTTTGCCTGCCATTTTGCAAGTTGAATTGAATGCATGTGTCTGCAACCACACTGAATCTTCCCCTTATGAGATGTAGATCCCCTTAGGCAAGCTGGCAAGCTAACAATCTTGCTAGTAGCATGGCAACTCACTTATTTTATGATGAAGATCTCTCACTAATTTTCCTTCCTACCTGTGCTCATGTGATCGAGTGTGCATCTTTGTGCAATCTTTTTCTGCCAACCAAAATACTAGAGGGCATCAAATCTGCAGCTTTGTTGAACAGTTGTGGGTATAGCAAGTGGCAATGGCAAATCAGTTGATTACCAGTGAGCCTGGTAATCCTGAACAGGGAAGATCTGACATGGGGCAGAACCTTGTGGAGGCACTGGGGGTTTTGGCTGTTGGCTGAAGAGAAGATTTGCCGAGCCACATTCCATTCCGGAAGTGGCGAGGCCACTGGCGGGTCCCCATGGGAAGAAGTCTTGCCTAGTGAGAGGTGTCGCCCATTCAGGGGCTGGCAACTGTTGCGCTCAGTAGCGCCATGGAGGGGGCTATGGCTGCTGCTAGAAGAACAGCCTCTGGAGTCCCAGGATTGTGGAGCAACCAAGGACTTAGGTAAGAATTAATCGGGGAGTGGGGGGGATGGATGGGTTAATGGAGTGGGGGTTGTGGGGAGAAGGGTGCAGGGGATTTGGAAGCAAGCACAGGAAGCTGGCTCCCCTTCCTAATGTCCAGTCCCTCAATCAGGCACTCGGTGCCTTTGATCAAGGGACAGCCCCCTTCCCGGAGGTGACAAGCTGCCGCAGGATAACAGCTGTTGTGTATGCTGCATGGCGACAGGTCTGCCAGCAGCTAGGTTAACCCAAGCGGTGGCAGGATGAGGCCCTTGGGTAATCCTTAACTGGCCACTTAAGGGCTTCAATTGGCAGCAGGGCTGGAAGGTTGGCAATGGGCCTTCCTGCCCAGAACTTAATTTGGGCGGTGGCAGGAAGGTGGCGGGTTTGGATACGCCACTATCCTGCTTCAGTACACGCCCTTCCCGCCTCCAAGCTCGCTACGAGCGAGAGCACAAGATTCCACCCTTAGTCTCAACACAACACATTGTTGTGCCATTGAGGGATGTTTCTTCTTCTGAATGAAAACATTAAAAGACAGAAACACAGAACTAACAAAGCTATAAATATATGTAAACTTTATTTTTGTTAATAGCTCCAATAGAGCTTAGGCTATATGAAATACAGAGGTTCTCCAGTGCATACATTCTTCCACAGATAATACATTGACATTCCTTATTACTTTCCCACAGAATAAATGGCAGTTCTCTGCTGTTACTTAAGAAAAGAAATCATTAAAAGTGAGTCGTATGAGCACTTTAAAACAAGTGGTTCTTAGGAAAGAAGTTGTCTTGACATGAATAGATATCCTTCTTTAATACAAAGGATTAGCCTGTCCTGCAAGCATGAGAGTAGGATTCAGAAACAAACCTTTATCTCTGCATCACATTTCAGTTCAAAAGTAAGGATAAGCTAGATTGTTAAAAAGAACCATGAGTTATGAGTTTGAGAGCTTATAGCACATACATCAAGCTTTAGAATAGTCAGCGTGGAATGCTTGTGTTCCTTATTCAAAAACTGTCAGTAAAATATGCAGAAAAGGAACATTTTTGAGAACTGTTTGAGGACTACACTAGCTTCCTGCAAATTTGTTAGTGTTTTCTCATTTGTTATTATTTAATATTAGTTTTCTCTGACTATGTTATTTTAAAGAAAAAGTTCTTCCATGTGCAAAATTGAGAGAGGGAAACAACCTCACATTCCGATGCTTAGCAAATATTCCAGTTTAATGGCTGCTGAAATTTTTATTTTTAACAGAAAGCTGGTGTCTCCAACAATCCACTTGACTGTTCCTGTAAGTTGTCCTATATTTGTAGGCAGTTTGTGAGTGGTGTGAGCACATGTCTATCAACGTACTGGAGCTGACTTATAACAGGATTTATCATTCACTACATCATGCCTGAATAAGTGGGAACCATCCTCTGCTTGAAAAGATCTTAGCTGACTCTTTTTAAAAATTAGTAGCAAAATGCTCTCAAATAACCTCACGTTATACCTTCTACTTACACCTGCCATCTCCAACAACTCTCTCAAGGGGTGTAAGGGTATTTCAAGAGCTGACTTGCTACAAAATGTTAGTATTAAAAGTTCAACTTAATTAGTAACAATTACTAGAATAAGTGCATGGTGTCAGTAAGAATTTTTAATTTTGAGGGTTTTGACTCTAGTCTCTGCCAATTCTCTCCCATATTATACAACCACTTCTCTGATGCCCTGACAATTCAATGGGCAGGAGAGGATTCTTGAGGAGACAATCTGTACACACAAGAGTATACACCTCTCACCATTGTTGTAAAAGAAGTCGTTAATGAATGGCTAGCTCACTAGTGTTAGCAAAGGGAAACTAATAGTAGGAATGAAAAATTAACAAGAATGATCTATTTGAATTTTCAAGATTCTGTACTTGGACATTTCATTGGAATTACAGCTAAAGTTGCTTCATTCTTGAAGTGTGCCATTATACTGTCCATTTGTGTTGATGAAAAGTTCTGGTACATGATGATTTGTGTATATGTATTAAGTTAAGTCTTAACAGGAATAATATTAATACATTGAAAATGGCTGAAGAGAATACCATTTAAAACTTTTGTGCATTTACTAAGACCTTTCATTTGTACATCTGTGATACTTATATTTTAATTTCAGAACACTGGAAATTACTGAGTTGAATATTAAAAATATTTGTGTTGGCAAACTAGTCATGCAATTTCACCACCTTGGCATTGAAGCTGGCCATTACATTCTGCATAAACGCTGCATAGACACAAAGATATAAGGTAAAGAAAACATTACAGGCTAATCCATGGATTGAGTAATTTAAAGAAGCACAAGACTTTGTTATTGGTGTTTTGCATGTATAAAATAATGATAATTAATATTAGCTGTTTCGTAGACAAAGATCATTTGTCACACTTTGAAACCATATACTCCCCTTACTTCAATGTTATTTGCTTTCCAAATCTTACTGCTAGTTAGCTAATGCAAAATAAACACATTTCCAGTTAATGGTACATAAACAAAAACAAGCTACAAATAAGTGCAACTGAACAGATAGGATAATTGATGACTGGTAGGAATTCAATCAAGCGGTCCTGATGACATCATAACTCGTGATAACAGCATTCGAGTGTCAATAAACATCATCAGGATTACAAGTTCAAATTACTGCCTGAAGTTCACACCCAGACATCGCTTATTTTTATATTATATAGTCTATAGCTTTAAAATAAAAATTCTGAATAAGGAATTAAGACAAAGAGTAAGCCTGCAGCAAGAAAAGACCAGCTGCCCCATCAAGTTCACTTCATCTTGAGCCCTTGTATGATTATTTTATCATGGTCATACACCACCACTTCATTACAATCTTTTGATGCCCTTCTTTAAAAAAAAACCCACAGTCTCGAAAGCACACTGTGAAAATAACGCACCAATGGATTTAATGGATTTGTCTCCCCTGTCCACTATTTCAGCAGTATCAGTAATCTATTTATTTGAAATGGGTTAACATCTCAGTAAAGTAGCGGAGAGAGGAATGTCAAAGTAATGCATTTTTTAAGGTAAGGATATCAAAGCGTTATGGAACAAAGCTGGGTAAATGGAGTTGAGGTACAGATCAGCCAATGGCAGATGGGTTGAGGGGTTGAATGGCTTACTCCTGTTCCAATGTTCTATTGTGTTATTTTCTTACAATATAATTTCAGGGCAAAATACCTCATTCTAAATTTACAATGCTGCTAATTTCTCTATGCACTCAATTATATTTGGCCATGATTTGTGGAAGGAACAATGTGAATGGGTGATAAAGGGAACAGAACACTAGAAAATATATGAGATGGTGCGATGTCAGATATCTTTAATTCCTATATTGCAATGTAGAATAACTGGATTTGTGACTATACACTATATAACATAACACAACAATACTGGGCACCTCCTTATACTCATAACATTCACAGTAGACCCATTGGAAAGTGACCTATTTGAATTGTTCATAGGACAATCTAAGGGATTTACAGCATCCTGGGAGTTGCAATGAAAAATAACCATTTTCTCGTTATTGTTCCTCATATATTAATGAAAGAACTCTAATTCCAGAGTTCTTTTAAAGAACAGTAAATTCACAGTATGCAAAATATTCCCTGTTTTACACTGCAGTGTTCCTTTTCCACTTTATTTAAAAAAAGCCATTCACAATCTGTCACCTAGGGACATTTCTAATATACTTGGAATGGTTGAACAGTTAATTGCTTTTAATTTGTTATAACAAATACCTGTGCAAGATCTAGAAAAAAAGGATACAGCAACATGAGATTACCTGAGACCTTTTTCACTCTAATTACAAATATTGATATAAAGGCAGAGAGTAATTACAGCCATAACAGTTCTTCCTATATTTTCTGAATACATCTTTTGGTAACATCCTGATGATAAGCTAGGAAGATGTGAAAAATTCAAAGTCTGATTCTTTTATAAAATATATAAATTCAGTATTAGAAATATTGTAATGAGGTAAATGACTAATTTGAAATATTGAAATTACTTCTTGCTTTAGCAACTATACTTTTGATATTTTATTTTGCTGTTTTACTAAATTCAGCATTGGAAATATGTTAATAACACCAGGCAAAGTTAAATTTGTAAGTTTATTTTTAAATAAATACTGGAATTTGTAAAATATTAGAAGATGAATAAAACCAATCAGCTGGATACAACATGTTCAGATTCAAATCATCTCCTTGAATAGGAAAGTTTTGGGGTAATTTTCTTTTAAACAGTTGTGCTGTTCCCCCAGCACCCCCCCACTGCCCACCTAAGAACACCCAGATAGTTTTTCTTGATAATTAAAAATAGATGAAGGAAATATTCTATTTGTGCAAATAGTGTACCTTCATTGATTGAAGCTAATGCCCAATAATGACACTCTCTTGAGGTGGAGGCGGGCATTACAGAGGGGCGGGGGGCAATTGGGAAGGAGTGTAGAGTCCAAATTTTACATTATCCTTACAAAATAGTCTGAGTTTATAAAGCAATTGAATTTGTATTTATCATTGCTGATCAGTCTAATTCCTGCCGTTTTAAAGCTGTGTTAGCCCTGAAAATTAGCCATTAATATTTCTAAAACATTTTTGCAGATTAAAATATTGTTTTTGGAGCATTGACACATTTTTTCTCACCTTGAGGGATCAGGATTGTCTCCTCCTTATAATAAATAACTACTTTTCTCAACATTGTAGAACATATATGCCTCTGCCAAACAAGAATGCATTCAATGGCATTAAATTGTGTCCAGTGGGAGCGGTCTCATTCTCCATGATTGGATGGGAGCAGGGGGATACAAGCTAATTATTGTGCAAAACTTATACTCTTCATTATCTTAGAACAAGTCAGTCATTATTGAGAGTACAATAGCAAATCTGTATGTGTTTGATAATGTGCATTTGGAGGGTGGGGGGTTTCATTGTTCACACTTCTGGTTAACTATCTGATACCAGGAAAAGCCCCAACACAAAATTCATGAAGAATGCACAAAGAACAAGCATTAATAAAAAAGAAAAACTCCTTTGAATGCTAATCTTGTTTGGAAAGCCATCAGAATATGGATACATAATAGTGGAGATATCCTCACATTGACATAATCCTACAGTTTATATGGCTCTAGTTTCCACTGCTTTCAGTTAGATGTGGAATAATCAAATTTTAATTACCTGCTGCAACTATTTAAAATTCATCATGCCTGGAGAACATAATGATATTTTCAACTTGTCTACTACCCTCAATGTTATAGGGGAAATTCTAACAGAGTTTGTGACGAGCAAAAAATTATTTCACTGTTTTTCAATTAGCCATTTTCTTATTGTTTTCCCCCCATCTTATATTCTCCATCATTATCTCCTCAATAGCTTATCACACCCACAGCCTTCACTAGAATCAGGAACTCTGTGCCACATTGTTTTTATCATCACCATTAATACAATTTTTGTGTACAGCTTGCTGGTCCTTACTATGAGATGGACCAGCTCATTTCTGCGAGATATATTTCATTTGGAGGCCCAACTCAAATTCACCTCAAATTGCAACATGCAATCCTGGAAACCGAACTCACAACTTTGTGTCAGGGACCTTAGACTGCTAAAAAATCATTAAAGTCATACAATTTACACACATCTCTTCTAGTATTCAGCATTTCACTGAAGCCAATTCATGTGTGGGAAATTTTGCTTAACAGTTAATTAGGAGAAGAAACAAAACAAGGGCATTTTAACTTTTGGTGAATGATAGCAACACTGGACCTCCTGCTGACTGAACTATGTGAGAGCTGAACATTGGAAAACATGGAACGATATCTTCATTTGAGTAAGGGAATCAAAACATTCAAATAAAAATACTGCAGATGGTGAAATAAAAACAGAAAAAACTGGAAACAAGGAACAGGTCAGTCGGCATCTGTGGAGAGAACAGATAGGTTTCAGGCACTGACCCTTCTTTACAATAGTCAGTTAGCAAAACAGTTGACAGACATATGTTTTTTATACACATACAAATCAATTTTTTTAGTGACATTCCCATGATTGACTGGGATACTTTGGACATGTTTGGAGAATTTCACTGATACAATTTGATTCACTGACTACACACCACAGCTGTGAGCTAACTAGCTATACCCACAGCCATTCAGCACTGGAGTAATAATGATATTGTGCGGGGTTTTTCACAGACCTGGGACTTTTCAGAAAATTATCTGCAGGTGTATTTTGTACTGAATGAATAGTAGGGCTTTAACACAAGTACTTATAGTAGATTTGACATCCATGGTTATATGGCTCTCTCTATATCCCTTTAGCCAAAGAAGAGTTTGGTTTACAATATCCAGGATGTTGTGCTGTGGTACATTCCTCATTAAAGGCTGCACTGACAATTGTGGTGTGGTAGCATTCAGAAAATCCAGTTTATTCAGACTGGTGGTGTGGTGTAGCGAATGACAGAGTTGTAATCTGGCGGTGGGCTGTGGCATTCCAAAGTTTGATCCATAGGTAACAGGATCGAATCTTCCAGGGCAAAATCCAGGCCTTCATCCTCTGTACCACACACAGCAGGCTGGAGTGGGTTAGCATGGTTCTCAGACTCAGACAATACAGACTCTTTGCTTTTACTCACAGCTCTCATTCTGTTTTAAGAAAGAGAAAATGAAAGAAAAGCAATTAATTTTGATGGAATTGTTCTACCGGAGCTTATTGAAGACAAATAATGATGAATAGGCCTTGTGAAAAATAAACATAGAAGAAATAATCACTGCAATTTTTTAGAAAAATTCTAAAAGCAAATGTGGTCAGGTAAGTAGCATTTCAACAAGGACATCATTGTTTTCTGGGGCACCTTAAGTGCAGTGGATATGAAAATGAGAAAAAAAGCTTGTAGTCCTATAACATTTAACTCTGCCTTTAAGTGATTCACATACAAGGATAAATTCATTGATCAGTGCCTCAGCAAGAAATTAAAGTCAAAGGGAGCATGGGTCAGAGAGTCAGTGCAAGGCTATAGCAACCTCTCCTCAACATATACTTCTTTCAAAGTGTACCCTGCTAATTCTGTGGGACTGGTAAATTTACTCAATAATAACATATTTTTGAATGCAGTGGTTGTTATGCAGGCATATATTGCAGTTATTTTGCACACACAGGAATAACCTACAAACAGTGAAGTGAGTGATTAGTTAAATCAGTTTAAATTATATTGTTTGAAGGAGGAATACTTTGTTTAATGTAATATTCACTGTTATGCACTGGCAAGCCAGTGTAACGGTTGATATGATAAATGGCACCATAGAAATGACGTAGCTTTGTTTTTGTATTTATCCTGACAGAGATACTGGCCTGGATTTTCACCGAGATGGGATGACTCAGGAGCCCTTTAAAAATGGCATTTGAGACCCGAATCCAAAACTCATGACCCCATTCCCGGGGTTTCTAATTTTGGGAGTGCCTATTAAGGGAGTGGACAGGGTTGGGTCCTGGGCCTGCACCTTGCACTCCTGACCTTCCATTGCGAGGATAGGCGTGCCCTGGCTCTCCAGAATTTTTGTTTTTTTATTCATTCACGGGATGTGGGCTTCGCTGGCTGGTCCAGCATTTATTGTCCATTCCTAGTTGCCTTTGAGAAGGTGGTGGTGAGCTGCCTTTTTGAACTCCTGCAGTCCCTGTGGTGTAGGTACACCTGCAGTACTGTTAGGAAGGGAGTTCCAGGATTTTGACCCAGCGACAGTGAAGGAACGGCGATATATTTCCAAGTCAGGATGGTGAGTGACTTGGAGGGGATCTTCCAGGTGGTGGTGTTCCCATCAATCTGCTGCCCTTGTTCTTCTAGGTGGTAGTAGTTGTGGGCTTAGAAGTTGCTGCCTAAGGAGCCTTGGTGAATTCTTGGTGAGTCGAGCCAGGTTCCTAATGAATATTGGTTTACAGCACCTCAGAGGTGAGGGGACCTTTTAAAAGGTAAGTTCAAAAGGTCCTCCTCATGTTCCTCCTGCGTAGGTATGCCTCCCTACATACCTATGGCTCCTCATGCCCCCATACCAAGCTATATCCCCAAACAACTCTTATGGCCCTCATGCGAATGCTATGGCACTTCCATACCCATTTACCTGCTATACCCTGTATAGAATCAATGAACTCTAAAGTGTAAAGTTGGATGTGTAAAAAAAAGCTTTAAAAACATTGATTGATAACTTTCCACTTTCTTTAAAAAATCCTTTTTACTACAGCCCAATAAAAAAGTGTCAATGATCCAGACCCTTTAAAGTATCGATCAATAAAGCTGAATCTGCAAGCACTTGAAATCTCTTAAATTTGTGTAAACAAGTATTGTGAAATTGACAGCACAATGAAAACTCCATTCTGGCAGGTACATTTTCCAGTGGCAGGTGGACCGAGATGGGAATTTTCCTGATTCCCACTACCTGACTCGAGGATCGAAATCCAGGCCACTCTTTAGTTGAGGCTGGTAAATGCTTTGAATCCAAAGCTTCCTCAATACTTAAAAAACTGGAACGAGGAAACCAGTGCACCAATGCAATGCACAATGCAGTACAGCATTATAAAACAATAAAAAAATCTGAAGCTCAGCTAAGACATCTGTAGATACAGTCTTAGCACAATCTGGGAGGTAGTGCAAGAATAAGGGATGTCCCTCAAATGAACATATGAATTAGGAACAGGAGTATGCTGCTCGGCTATTCAATAAGATCATGGCTGATCTGATTGTAGCCTCAAACCCACATTCCTGCCTCCCCTCCGATAACATTTCACCCCCTTGCTTATCAAGAATCTATAGCTCTGCCTTAAAAATATTCAAAGATTTTGCTTCAACTGCCTTTTGAGGAAGAGAGTTCTAAAGACTCAGTACGTTCTGAGAAAAAAAATTCTCCACATCTCTGTCTTAAATGAGTGATCCCTTATTTGTAAGCAGTGACCCCCAGTTTTAACTTCTTCCACAAGAGGAAACATCCTCTCCACATCCACCCTGTCAAGACCTCTCAGGATCTTAAAGGTTTCAATCAAGTCGCCTCTTACTCTTCTAAATTCCAGTAGATACAAGCCTAACCTGTCTAACCTTTTCTTATAAGACAATCCACCCATCCCTGGTGTTAGTCTGGTGAACCTTCCCTGAATTGCTTCTAGCACGTTTACACCTTCCCTTAAATAAGGAGACCAGTACTGTGCACAATGCTCCAAACGTGGTCTCACCAATGCCCTGTACAGCTGAAGCATAACCTCCCTACCTTTGTAATCAATTCCCCTCACAATAAATGATAATATTCTATTATCTTTCCTAATTACCTGCTGTACCTGCATACCAGCCTTTTGTGATTCATTCTAGGACACCCAGATCGCTCTGAATCTCAGAGCTTTGCAATCTCTTACCATTTAGATAATAAGCTTCATTTTTATTCTTCTTGCCAAAATGAATAATTTCACATTTGCCCACATTATACTCCATTTGTCAGATCTTTGCGCAATCACTTAACCTATCTATGTCCTCTTCACAATTTACTTTCCTACCTATTTTTGTGTCATCAGCAAATTTAACAAACATTCCTTTGATCCCTTCATCAAAGTCATTTATATAAATTGTAAAATGAAGAGTCCCTAGCACTGATCCCCATGGCACACCCCTTGTCACATCCTGCCAACTAGAAAAAAGACCCACTTACGCCAACTCTCTGCTTCCTGTTAGCTAGCCAATCTTCTATTCATGCCAATATGTTACCCCTTATGCCATGAGCTTCTATTTTCCACAATAGACTTAGATGTGGCACTTTATCAAATGTCTTGTGGAAACCTAAGTACAGTACATTCGTCGGTTCCCCTTTATCCATAGCACATGAGACTTCTTCAAAGAACTCCAGTGAAATGGTTAAACATGATTTCCTTTTCATAAAACCATGTTGACTCTGCCTGGTTGCCTTGAATTTTTCTAAGTGCCCTGCTATACCATTTTTAATAATAGCTTCTAACATTTTCCCTATGACAGACATTAGGCTAACTGGCCTGTAGTTTCTTGCCTTCTGCCTCCCTCCCCTTTTGAATAAAGGACTTATATTTTCTATTTTCCAATCTAATGAAACCTTGCCCAAATCTAGGGAATTTTGGAAAATTAAAACCAGTGCATCAATTAAATCACTAATCACTTCTTTCAAGACCTTAGGCTGAAGTCCATCCAGACCTGGGGATTTGTCAGCCCGCAGCCCCAACAATTTGCTCAATAACACTTCACTGGTGATTGTAATTTTCCCGAGTTCCTCCTACCCTTCCATTTCCTGATTTACAGCTATTTCCAGATTGTTACTTATGTCCTACATAGTGAAGACCAAAGCAAAATACCTGTTTAAGTCATCCGCCATCTCCCTACTTTCCATTATCAACTCCCCGGATGTATTTGCTATAGGACAAATGTTCACTTTGTTAAAAACAAAAACAGAATTACCTGGAAAAACTCAGCAGGTCTGGCAGCTTCAGCGGAGAAGAAAAGAGTTGACGTTTCGAGTCCTCATGACCCTTCGACAGAACTTGAGTTCGACTCCAAGCAAGAGTTGAAATATAAGCTGGTTTAAGGTGTGTGTGTGGGGGGCGGAGAGATAGAGAGAGAGAGAGGTGGAGGGGGGGGGGAGTGTGGTTGTAGGGACAAACAAACAGTGAAAGAAGCAGATCATCAAAAGATGTCAACGACAATAGTACAATAGAACACATAGGTGTTAAAGTTAAAGTTGGTGATATTATCTAAACGAATGTGCTAATTAAGAATGGATGGTAGGGCACTCAAGGTATAGCTCTAGTGGGTTTTTTTTTTAAATAATGGAAATAGGTGGGAAAAGGAAAATCTTTATAATTTATTGGAAAAAAAAGGAAGGGGGAAACAGAAAGGGGGTGGGGATGGGGGAGGAAGCTCACGACCTAAAGTTGTTGAATTCAATATTCAGTCCGGAAGGCTGTAAAGTGCCTATTCGGAAGATGACGTGTTGTTCCTCCAGTTTGCGTTGGGCTTCACTGGAACAATGCAGCAAGCCAAGGACAGACATGTGGGCAAGAGAGCAGGGTGGAGTGTTAAAATGGCAAGCAACAGGGAGGTTTGGGTCATTCTTGCGGACAGACCGCAGGTGTTCTGCAAAGCGGTCGCCCAGTTTACGTTTGGTCTCTCCAATGTAGAGGAGACCACACTGGGAGCAACGAATGCAGTAGACTAAGTTGGGGGAAATGCAAGTGAAATGCTGCTTCACTTGAAAGGAGTGTTTGGGTCCTTGGACGGTGAGGAGAGAGGAAGTGAAGGGGCAGGTGTTGCATCTTTTGCGTGGGCATGGGGTGGTGCCATAGGAGGGGGTTGAGGAGTAGGGGGTGATGGAGGAGTGGACCAGGGTGTCCCGGAGGGAGCGATCCCTACGGAATGCCGATAAGGGGGGTGAAGGGAAGATGTGTTTGGTGGTGGCATCATGCTGGAGTTGGCGGAAATGGCGGAGGATGATCCTTTGAATGTGGAGGCTGGTGGGGTGATAAGTGAGGACAAACCCTATCATGTTCCTGGGAGGGAGGAGAAGGCGTGAGGGCGGATGCGCGGAAGATGGGCCGGACACGGTTGAGGGCCCTGTCAACGACCGTGGGTGGAAAACCTCGGTTAAGGAAGAAGGAGGACATGTCAGAGGAACTGTTTTTGAATGTAGCATCATCGGAACAGATGCGACAGAGGCGAAGGAACTGAGAGAATGGGATGGAGTCCTTACAGGAAGCGGGGTGTGAGGAGCTGTAGTCGAGATAGCTGTGGGAGTCGGTGGGTTTGTAATGGATATTGGTGGACAGTCTATCACCAGAGATTGAGACAGAGAGGTCAAGGAAGGGAAGGGAAGTGTCAGAGATGGACCACGTGAAAATGATGGAGGGGTGGAGATTGGAAACAAAATTAATAAATTTTTCCAAGTCCCGACGAGAGCATGAAGTGGCACCGAAGTAATCATCGATGTACCGGAGAAAGAGTTGTGGAAGGGGGCCGGAGTAGGACTGCAACAAGGAATGTTCCACATACCCCATAAAGAGACAGGCATAGCTGGGGCCCATGCGGGTACCCATAGCCACACCTTTTATTTGGAGGAAGTGAGAGGAGTTGAAGGAGAAATTGTTCAGCGTGAGAACAAGTTCAGCCAGACGGAGGAGAGTACTGGTGGATGGGGATTGTTCGGGCCTCTGTTCAAGGAAGAAGCTAAGGGCCCTCAGACCATCCTGGTGGGGGATGGAGGTGTAGAGGGATTGGACGTCCATGGTGAAGAGGAAGTGGTTGGGGCCAGGGAACTGGAAATTGTTGATGTGACGTAAGGTGTCAGAGGAATCACGGATGTAGGTGGGAAGGGACTGGACAAGGGGAGAGAGAAGGGAGTCAAAATAACAAGAAATGAGTTCTGTGGGGCAGGAGCAAGCTGACACGATCAGTCTACTGGAGCAGTTCTGTTTGTGGATTTTGGGTAGGAGATAGAAGCGGGCCGTCCGAGGTTGGGCGACTATCAGGTTGGAAGCTGTGGGAGGGAGATCCCCAGAGGAGATGAGGTCAGTGACAGTCCTGGAAACAATGGCTTGATATTCAGTGGTGGGGTCATGGTCCAGGGAGAGGTAGGAGGAAGTGTCTGCGAGTTGACGCTCAGCCTCCGCGAGGTAGAGGTCAGTGCGCCAGACAACAACAGCACCACCCTTGTCAGCGGGTTTGATGACAATGTCAGAGTTGGACCTGAGAGAATGGAGTGCAGTAAGTTCAGAGAGAGACTGGTTAGAATGGGTGAGAGGAGCAGAGAAATTGAGACGACTAATGTCGCGCCGACAGTTCTCAATGAAAAGATCAAGAGAAGGTAAGAATCCAGAAGGAGGGGTCCAGGTGGAGGGAGAATATTGGAGATGGGTAAAAGGATCCGTTGAACTGGGAGAGGACTCCTGCCCAAAGAAGTGAGCCCGGAGACGAAGACGGCGGAAGAAGAGTTCAGTATCATGCCGAGCCCGAAATTCATTGAGGTGAGGGCGTAAGGGTATGAAACTAAGTCCTTTGCTGAGCACTGAACGTTCAGCATCGGAGAGGGGAAGGTCAGGGGGTATAGTGAATACACGGCTGGGGTTGGGATTGGAAGAAAGGGTGGGGACGGAGGGACAGGCAGGGGTGGAGGGTCCTAGATGGGTGTTGGTGTCGATGAGTTGTTGGAGCTTGCGTTCCTTAGCACTTGAGAGAAAGAGAAAAAGTTTCTTGTTGAGGCGTCGGATGAGCCGAAGGATAAAATGAAACTGGGGGCACGCGCAGCTTTGAAAAAGGGTACGGTGGTGCTGCTGGAGGGAGAGGTCGAGTGTGTTCATATGGCGGCGCATGGCACTGAGTGTGGATTTCAGAATGTGACGGGAACAGCAGTCCAAGAACCGTTTTATGTCCCGGAGATACCTATAATCCTGGGTGGGTTCGAAAAATGAGGGGTGGAACTTCAGCTGAAATCCACGTGGGGTAAGTCGGAGATGGAGACAGTCACTGAGAAAGGAGATATGGCTGTGAAAGCGGGTTTTAGTAAACACCTTGTCAAACACCAGGAGGGAAATGGAAAGCAAGGAAGGTGAGCAAGACAACAGAGAGATACGGAAATCTTGTCGCAGAGAGGAACAGAACTTCTTCAAGGAGGTAGGCATTTCTTGAAGAGCAGTGGCAGTCAATTAAACACAGAGATAAAAACAAAAAAACTGCGGATGCTGGAAATCCAAAACAAAAACAGAATTACCTGGAAAAACTCAGGAGGTCTGGCAGCATCGGCGGAGAAGAAAAGAGTTGACGTTTCGAGTCCTCATGACCCTTCGACAGAACTTGAGTTCGAGTCCAAGAAAGAGTTGAAATATAAGCTGGTTTAAGGTGTGTGTGTGGGGGGGCGGAGAGATAGAGAGAGAGAGAGGTGGAGGGGGGGTGTGGTTGTAGGGACAAACAAGCAGTGATAGAAGCAGATCATCAAAAGATGTCAACGACAATAGTACAATAGAGCACATAGGTGTTAAAGTTAAAGTTGGTGATATTATCTAAACGAATGTGCTAATTAAGAATGGATGGTAGGGCACTCAAGGTATAGCTTTGTTAACTTGTCTTATTTAAATATATATAGAAACTCTTACTCTCCGTCTTTATATTACTAGCTAGCTTTCTCTCGTACTCTAACTTTTCCCTCCTTATTAATCTTTTTGTCAATCTTTGCTGTTCTTTATATTCTTTCCAATCTTCTGACCTGTCACCGTTTTTGTGTAATTATATGCTTTTTCTTTAAGTTTGACACTGCCTTTAACTTTTATTGTTAACCACAGATGGTGGGCTCTTCTTTGGAATTTCTCTTCCTCGTTGAAATGCACATATTCTGTGTATTCTGAAATATCCCTTCAAATGTCTGCCACTGAACTTCTATTGACATATCCCTTAACTTCATTTGCCAGTTCACTTTAGCTAGCCCTGCTTTCATGCCTCATAACCGCCCTTATTTAAGTTTAAAATACTAGTCTTGGATGCATTCGTTTCTCCCTCAAAATGAATGTAAAATTCAATCACATAATGATCACTGCTACCTAGGGGTGCCTTCACTATGAGGTTATCAATTAATCTTACCTTGTTGCTCAATACCAGATCCTGTATAGCCTGCCCTCTGGTCGGTTCCAGAATGTGCTGTTCTAAGAAACTATCTTGAAAACATTCTATGATCTATTCATCTACGCTACCTTTGCCCATGTGATTTTTCCAGTTTACACGTAGATTAAAATCACCCAAGATTATTGCTATATCTTTCTGAAAAGCTCCCATTTCCCATATTAATACCTTTCTCTCTTGCCTTGTCTCTACTCTTTGGTTTACCACATCTTCTCAAATTTGATCCCTTGCCCCACTACTTAGTTTAAAACCTTCCCTACTTGCCTAGTTATGTGACTCGCGAGGACACCAGCCCCAACACGGGCCCAACAGTACAGATCCTACTTTCATTAATACTAGTGCCAGTACCCCACAAACCAGAACCCACTTCTCCCACACCTGTCTTTGAGTCACGCATTCATTTCTCTAATCTTATTTGTCCTATGCCAATTTGCACGTGGCTCAGGTAACAATCCAGAAATTATGACCTTTGAGGTTCTGCTTCTTGACTGGCTCCTAGCTCCTCATACTGACTATGCAGAGCCTCCTTCCTCATCCTGCCTATGTTGGTGGTGCTTGCATGGACCACAGCTTCTGGATCCTCCCCTTCCCAATGCAAGTTCCTCTCCAGCCCTGAGCAGATGTCCTGAACCCTGGCACCAGGCAGGCAACACAGCCGTCTGGATTCTTTCTTTGTTGCAGAGAATGGTGTTAATCCCCCTCACTATAGCTGTTCCCTACTATCACTATGTTCCTTTTTGCTCCCCCCAACTTGAATGCCTTCCTGTACCACGGTCAGTTTGCTTATCCACCCTGCAGCCCCTGCTCTCATCCAATCAAGCTGAGAGAAGAAGAGTCATGAAGAAGAAGAGGCACTGAAGAAGAGTCATACAGACTTGAAATGTTAGCTCTGTTTTTCTCTCCACAGATGCTGTTAGACCTGCTGAGTTTTTCCAGCATTTTCTGTTTTTGTGTGAGAGAACCTCACACCTATTGGACAACTGCAGAGGCTCACACTCCTGCAATCCTGCCCTCTGGGTCCCCTTAACTGCCTCACTTGCAGTCACGCCCTCCTGACCCTGACCACTGACCAAATCAGAAGACTCTATCCCAAGTGGTGTGACTGCCTGCTGGTATAAAGCATCCAAATAACTTTCCCCCTCCCTGATGTGTCACAGAGTCTGCAGCTCAGCCTCCAGCTCGATGACTCTGAGCCGAAGTTCCTCAAGCTGCAAACACTTACTGCAGACGTGTTTGCCCTGGATCACAATGTTATCCAGGAGCTTGACACAAGTGGATCCAATGGATGGTCCCAAAGTACTAATGGCAAAACCTGAGAGTGTTCTCTATGAAATGGTCCTTGATAAGGTGTGAAGGAGAAACACCAAAAGACTGAGTACAATCTTTATAAAAACTTGAAGAGAAAGGACAGCCAAATAGATATACTGTAGATTGTGAATAGATATGAAAAAGAGATTTTGAAATTTACACTGTATTCTTCTCCCAAAGACTTTTTAAAGACTTTGTATTTAGTGAACTATTGAAGCGCAGTGATATATATAAAAAATAGGGCAACTATTTGTGCATAATAACCTAGGAATGAGATGAATAACCAATAATCTATTTTTGGTTGCAATGGTTGAGGAAGGGATGTTGGCCAGAATAATTATTTATCTTCATTAAGTATTTCCATGTGATCATCAATAACCACCAGAAAGGACAGCACCTCTGACAATGTGACACTTCCTTCGTACTATACTAAACTGTCAGCCTAGATTATGTGCTTAAATTCAGCACAGGAGCTTTGAACTCTCAATCTTCTGACTTGAAGTAATATCAATCAAACCAATCTGTCAACTGATAAGCCATAATAGGTGCATGATCTGTGGAGTTGTAATGATTAACTAGTTGGTAGTAGTAACTTGTTGTTACTTGTAGCTACTTGCTAAGTAGTAGCCAAGAGCAAATAGTCAATTTCAATGACATCAGAATGCATTGATGTATTCACACCAGCTTTTGGAAATGCCTGGTCATGTAGTTAAGTAGCTACTTCTCATGTAGATTATATTATTACTGGAAATAGCTTCAACTGTGTCAGAGTCCACATGTCTAGCCAAAACAATTAACAGGGCAAAACATGGCCTTTTGGATATGAAGCTTATAAAATAGTTATAGAACTCAGTATGCTCCAACTTGCATTTTAAACTCCAAGGGCAGAATTTTGCCTTCAGATGGCATGCGGGCCCCACCGGCTCGGCAGCGGGCAGACAGCCGACCCCCACCACCGAAACGGGGCCTGCTGCCATTTTGAGTGGGTGGGCCAATTAAGGCCCGCTCAGTGGCCTGCCCGACAGGAAGTGCTATGCGCTTCCTGTGCGGGGGGTGGGGGGGGGGGGGGGGGGGGGGGGGGGGGGGGGGGGGGGGGGGTTGGTGGGGGGTGGAGGGAGGGTTTTCCCATCTGTCAAAGTGCGCTCTTTCACGCATACGCGCAAAAGAGTGCACTGCTCTCTGAGGCAAAGACCTGTCTGAGAGAGATTAGTGACAGGTAAGAAAAGTCAAAAAATAGAAAAATTAAAAAGTTATTAACATGACCGCCTCATGTGACAATGTCACACGAGATGGGACATGTTAATAAAAATGACATAAACTTTATTAGACTTTTTAAAAAACAGACATGAAACCTCATCCCGCCAGTGGATGAGGTTTCATGTATTATCAGAAGCCCGCTGGGGCTCCTGGCCTGTCCGCCAGCCTTAAGGTTGGACGGGCAGGTCTTTAATTATTTTAATTAGCCTGTCAATGGCCTTACTTGGCCATTGATAGGTCGGCGGGTGGACAGCTGATTTCGCTGTCCGCCTCCTTCCTAAAAATTTAAAGGGACCGGGATGGTGTCGGGGGTTCCTCTTGATGTCATCCTGCGTTATTTTACCGTCGGCGAGTGGGCCCCGCCCCCAAATCACTGATGGGAAAATTCAGGCCCAAGTATCCACATATTTTGCCAAAACATTATTAAAATACATATACTATCCCTTAAACTGAAATGAGCAGAAATAGTGACTATTTTTAAACAAAGTGTCCATTCATGAAAAGGTAACATTTCTTTCTTGGCAAACTGGGCTTCGTTCAAAGTTCTGTTAACTCTCAACAACTAACTTCTTCTGATACCCTGTTTTTAATTTTCATGCATTAAAGTTGTCAAGAGAGACAAGAGAAAACATGAAAGTATCTGTGTTTCTTGGAAAATATCCAGATGACTGGAGTGTGAGATAAAAGACATAGCATTAGGGATAGTTGACCACACAATAAGAGATTTTGTGAGACTTACAGATTCACAGCCAGTGGTCCAATTGTACTTAGTCCTAAGGGTAGGAACTGCTGTTTGGGAAGGGTTGTCCATCACTTAAATTACACTCCTAACCAAAGTTTAACTGTTGATTTTGACATTTAATATTTTTAATGATATCCTTGCAGCTCATCGGGATGATTAATGCAGCCAAGATTAACCTCCAAGATTAACCTCCAAGGTTAACCTTATGAGTGCTACAGTAAAATTATTAGCGAAGGAAAATTCAGAATAGTATTTCATTTACAAGAAGCTAATTAAGTAACTCTTTAATTACTGGTGCCTATTTGGGGAAAATAGGGAATGAATGTGAGAGGACTTTAATTTTTTTCATCATGAATTAGAGTTGGGTACTGTATCTTTACGAATTTGTAAACAGTTTCAATTGGTTTTGAGCCTGCTAAAATTTGAAAGCCAACAAAAGATCCTGCAATTAAATTCCTATGCTCTTTGCTTAATAATTTTTATGTCGTATGCTTTATGTGAAGCATTCTATCCCATCTCTGTTTGTGAAAATCAAACTTCAATGAGTGACAGTGAGCTGAAAGCACAGGTTACAAAACATTACCAGTGAAAACTCAGGAATACATTCATATCACAGTTGTAACAGAACAATGAATGTCTAATATCGGAGGTGAAAATTTTTAGGAACATGGAGTACAATTTTCCCCCCCATTAGTAGGGGGGGGGTGTTGTGCGGGGGGCAATCGCGGGCGGGCGCAGACCTGATTGGCACCCCCAATCAGGTCAGTGCCGCCATTTTACGCGGGCAGGCCAATTAAGGCCTGCCCAGCATGACGCGCGCCTGCGAAAGAACCCAGAAATCTCGCTGAGGCACAGAGGTGCTTCAGGGAGATTAGTTTTAAGTTTTAGTAGTTCAACAAAGTATTTTAAAAATTTTTATGACATGTTCCCTCATGTGAAACTGTCACATGAGCTGGCACATGTGCATTAATTTTAATAAACATTTTTCTGAAAATTTTAAACCCTTCATGAAACCTCATTCCACCCGCGGATGAGGTTCCATGAAAAATGCGAAGGCTGCCTGGGCTCTTCGCCTGCCCACCAACCTTAAGGGGGCAGCTTTCTCAATCGGCTTAATTAGTTCATTAATGGCCTCAACAGACCTTTGACAGTTGGGCAGGTGCGTAGCCGAGTCAGCTGTGTGCCCGCCAAACTGAAAATCTAAATGATGCGTGGTGACATCAGGGCACTCGCTGGTCAACCCACCTCGGCGAACAGGCCCTGTCCCCGCCCACCGAGCCGAAGATTCAGTCCATGATTTTCTTGCTCATGTGAGAATGCACAGTTGAGGGAAATGCTAGTTATTTTGAAACCCCAGGAAAAAAGAAGTGCCTTAATCGTTGCTTGTTAGACAATATATGATATTCCATGACATTGTAGTCAATGTATCAAGACAAAGCTTTGGTTTAGTGGAAGAATGGCAATTTTCACATTTAAATTATGCCCAAGAAATCGAGGTTAGAGGATGCTGCCTCTTGATATGAATTAATGGACAAAAAACGTACTTTAAAGTGAGTTATTACACTGGCCATTGAATTCAAATCTAGTCCAAAGTGGAAAAATGAATATTTTCTCTGTCTGCTGGCTCCCACATAAATAAGATTAGGTAGTTTAAATTCAATTTCTAGTGAACATGGACCAATGCTAAAGCTACCACTAATATGGCACCAATTGACAATCTCATTCAGCTGTACTTATTAGGTAGCTGCTGGCAATAGTAAAAAATCTCAGCGGTGTAGTTTGTGACACTTTTCTGAGGTTAGGGCAGAGTCGAAAGAGCTTTGCTGTGAAGCTGGAGCTTTATACTGAGTAGCTGTCGTCAAACTGATCCTATTTCCAACACTAACAATCCTCACTTTGATGAGCATTTTGTGAAATCACAAAAAAATGGGATGGTCACCTCTGTCGGGGAGGTTGAGGCAGGCTTGATGGTTGAAACAGCGACAGACTGTTTGCTCTGAATGCTTCACTCAGGTGCCCCTGTAAAATTTGCCAATGACAGATTCATGCAGCAGTAAATGCCTCATCTGCAGGCCAAATCTTTAGGGCAGAATTTAATGGCTGTGGCAGTGGCCCTGTCCACCGTCTTGAAAGCCAGTGGCAACCTCTCCACGGGATTAAATGTCAATGCGACAGTTTATTGTCTGCTGTCAGGGTTTCTGTGCCTTTAAAGAGCCTGTTCCCAGGAGCTGTTGGGCAATCAGAGGTCCAGCAGCTCTTCAGTCCCAGTGGTAGTACCTGGAGCAGTGGTCACTGCTGGGACTATAGGAGGCTTGGAGCAGCAGTATCCAATGGAGGCCCCAGTGAGAGATAAGTGGGGTGAACTCGCTGTGTCCAGTCAGGCAGGCCCTAGCAAGGTCGGGAGGAGAGAGGGGTATCTGTGTGGAGGACAGGGGGTCTTTATCAGGGGGGCCAGTTATTGCATATGGTGCCCAATCTGGAGCGCCCCCACCCACCTGAGCCTGCAGGGAAGTCACCAGTGTATACCTGGCAACCTCCCCAAATGGCATACGGAACGCTCCCTCTGGCAAAATACCAGCAGTGGCGGGATGAGGCTCTTAGGTGGCCAATTAAGGGCCACTTAAGGGCCTCACTTTGCCAAGGGGTCGGAGAGCCACCCTTAATCTTTCTGCCCTTCAATTAATGAGGGGAAGTCGGGCTCTCCACCCTGTACCTTCCCACCCAAACTGTATGGCCTCCCTGCCTTCCAAATCGCTCCCAGTGGCTGGGGGTTTCGGGCGGAGGGAAGGGGTGCATTAAATTCTGCCCTTAGTATGCACAGTGATGCTCAACACTAATGAATTAACACAGTGCAACAGAGAGGGGATGGATCCAACTCGATGCGGTTTTCAATCTGCGGGGTAATTCATTTTTGGCAAGCTGGTGTAAAATTGGGAGGAGAGAATTATGTCTGGACGGTCTTCGTAACTCAGCGGTAGGCTCCCGGAAGAGGTTGTCAAGGCAGATTACCTTGGTTGTTAAATATAGGTTTCACAGTACAAAAACAAAAATATCTGGAAAAACTCAGCAGGTCTGGCAGCATCTGTGGAGAGGAGCACAGTTAACGTTTCGAGTCTGAATGACCCTTCAACAGAACTAAGTAAAAATAGAAGAGAGGTGAAATATAAGCTGGTTCGAGGAGGGGTGGGACAAGCAGAGCTGGCCCTCTGTCCAGCTCTGCTTGTCCCACCCCGCCTCGAACGAGCTTATATTTCACCTCTCTTCTATTTTTACTTAGTTCTGTTAAAGGGTCATTCGGACTCGAAATGGTAGCTGTATTCTTCTCCGCAGATGCTGCCAGACCTGCTGAGTTTTTCCAGGTATTTTTGTTTTTGTTTTGGATTTCCAGCATCCGCAGTTTTTTGCTTTTATCATAGGTTTCACAGTATTTGGTTAAGCAGTGGGATCCTCAGTATTCTGATCTCATGAAATAATTCTTCCAGATTATTCTGGAGAGGTGTTAAAAAGAGTTATACACCACTGGTCACAGAAATATTTGAAAACATACGTTTAAAACAAAACATAAATTACAAGAAAGGATTAAAGAAAACACAGCAAGGTAAATTTTGATCAGCCTCACAATTGAGGAAGCTGCTACACAACAGCAGAAACCATGGCTGTTAAAACAACAACAGCAAAAAACCTTACATTACTGCCCCAGGTAACAGCAATTATAAAGAGCAACAAATCAACAAGAAAGGTTAGAATTCAGTCCAAATATCCATGACAATGATTTAGTCTTAAAATACAGGCTGACTCATTAAATTGTATAATTGCACCATTGAGCCTCAGTCTCATGTGTATACAAAAGCATTAGAAGTGCTCAGCAGTAAACCAATTGCTTCTTCTAGCAATGAGTTGCACAATATAGCAAGGGTGAGGCTTGGCAGCACCTTTGTCATGGGGAGAGGGTTCAGAAAGCATCTTGAGGGAAGGGGAGACCTTAATCTTTCTCGTGGGACCTGGCAGGCATTAAGAAAAGTTGAATATCAGCTTCTGGTCACATATTCTCTTATTACCTTCTTCAACTGGCCGTAAAGCCATAAAGACTTCCTTGATTAGGCCAGAGTTAAAATTGTAGTTGGGTGCGCTGATTGCCTGCTCAGAAGAGCAGGGTACAGATGGAGGGAATCATGTCTGTGAGTATGTCACCTAGGTGGGCAGGGTTAAAATTTCCTCTTTGATGCTGTCGAGTCAAATATGCCTCTATTTCCTCTCTGTTATATTTTAGCTATCAGCAATTCACCCTTTGCTGTGGTTCTGAAATGGGATAGCCATAGTGGCTGGCCTTTCTTTAGGCAGCTTTGTCTTCTGTCCTGCCAAGCTGACCACTTGATAGCTCATCAGCTGACATAGAACATCTTGTGATACATCCAACTAGGTTACGTGATATTTATTCGGCATTACAAGTAATATTTTCTCTCTAGGTTCACTAGAGATGCACTATATATGCCTGGCCAAAACCATAGCCCAGCTCTTATTTCCCTCTATGGCTTCCTGGCATCCTAGATGTTAAAAAGCCATTTGAGGTTTAGATCACCCTGGTTGCTATTGATTTCTCCTTCTCACTATTTTCATATTCTATACCTATATTCAGAATTAATTTGAGTAGCCTGGTGTAGCATTTTACATCAACATTGACCTAAAACAAGGACAAAAAGCTAGTCTTGTGTGTTAGCTGATGCACAAAGTCTCACTAGAGCCAGAACGAGAAAGCTTTAGGATACAAGGCAATTAGGAAATTTAAGTAGCAGCCTTTGGAAATCAACAATTTGCTTGGTCCCTGGATGGGTGTGAAATCTGCATTCAGTCAATAACTTTGAGCATTTATACTGCTGGAAGCTGGGAGAATGGTCCCATCTGGTACGTGTACAATGGACTTTTTGGTACTGTTTGGCACTTTGCTAATCAGGAAAGGGGTGAGGAGAAAGGTTTAGGAGGAGACGAAGTGTTATCTATAATTTAGAGTAGAACTATTTTCAGTGTGTAAATATGCTATAACAGTAAATTAGGAAACAATATTAAATTACTTTTGGAGAACTTTGAACTTATTTAAATATAATGTTCTGCTTTTCTCTTGGGGTGATGGGAAAAACATAATTCTTAAACTCCCAAATATAACACTTGTCCAAACCAACGACTTGGTCGTTGCCCAAATGTCTTGATGCATCCTGAAAGTTTCTTGCAATTAATTTTAAAGAAGTGGGTGTACTCACGCTAATGTAATTATTCCAAAAGGGCGGGATCTGCTTTCCAGGCGCTTCAGGGACTTTAGCTCATCAGAGGCTAGCACCATTCCACTGTCAGTTTCACCTTCCTGTGGACGAAATCACACCTAATCAGAGACATACATGGTCACAAGTCCGTGCAGTGAGATGAGAAGCTCCAACTTTTCCTGGACTTAGCTCTATTCCCCATTTATTTTGTTGAAACCTAAACTACAGTAAAATTATTTATTTGAACTCATTCTATGTAAGTGGTGCTAAAGTAAAAAGTTTGCTGATTTTAAAAAATTAACTTACGGGATGTGGGCATTGCTGGCTAGGCCAGCATTTATTGCCCATTCCTAGTTGCCCTTGAGAAGGCGGTGGTTGGCTGCCTTCTTGGACTGCTGCAGTCCCTGTGGTATAGGTACACCCACAATGCTATGAGACGGGGGCTCCAGGATTTTGCAACCAATCAAAAAACAAAGTAAAACAAGAATGTGAAAACAACCAATCATATTACCACTGAGCTAATTGACTATCTGGCCCCTAAGAAAACCTTTGGTTCAGGATGAGAAAATAGTGCACTCTCAAACTTTTCTCTCCACTCTCTTACTGGAGATGTTAATAAATGTAAATTAAATGATGTAATAAGATATCGGAGGGAGGAATTTTATTTAAAAATGTTTGAATGAGAACATTTCTCCCAGTCATTTCCAGATCCTAAGGGTTGTGGAAAGTTCTTATCAACTATAAACCATGTGCTAACTCAGTTCTGTCAAAGGGTCGTGAGGACTCGAAATGTCAACTCTTTTCTTCTCCGCCGATGCTGCCAGACCTGCTGAGTTTTTCCAGGTAATTCTGTTTTTGTTCTTGGATTTCCAGCACCCGCAGTTTTTTTTGTTTTTATGCTAACTCAGGAGTCTGTGCAATGTGGACTTGCTGCCTCCAGTACGGCAGCTCCTGGGACTAGCTGCAATCCCAGCAGTGGCCATTGCTTCTTGTGGCGTGGCTAGGGCTGAAGAGATGCCAGCACTCTGAGTGACCAGTTGCTTTTGAATTTGGGATACCTGCTTCAGAGGAGTGGAAGCCACAATTGTGGGCAATTAATTGCCTGAACAACGAAAAAGTGAGCTTTAGCTTCCAAGGCCGGTGGAAGTGGGGGCTTAGCACTAACCTTTCGGCTTGTGGACAGGGCCACCTCCTCCATGCAAAATCCTGGCCCCAAGCTCTCACTTAGACACATGGGCACAGTGCCCATGACACCATTTTCATAAACCCACTGGGGTCCACACAAAGTGGAGGTCTCCATCGGACCCAATATGGTCTGACACCACACTATATATAAAAAAACGATTGGAGCACTCATACAGGAGAGGTCTCCACTTGAGCACCACCAGTGCTCTAACCCACCATATATGAAGCAGATGAGGTTAGCACTAGCAAATGCATGCTGCTGGCTTGACTGGGTCACTTTAGAGAATGTTTCAAAGATTATCATTCACTGGCAAAGATGGAAAGAATTCCAGTTATATCACTTATATCAGATTAGTTTTCATCACTTACAGATAATATCTCGCATAAACTGTCATATGTCAGATTAAACTTTAACCATTCACTGGTGCTATGACTTATTTGTTATTTGTATTGGCTTAGGTCCTGCCCTTTTACAGACACTATTGGACAGTATTTGTTTTGCAAGGTTCTGTGTGGGTGGCTTTCAATGGAATGGTGTTTTTGAGTTTTACTGTTACATTACCTGGGAGGCTTTGGCAGTGGATAAATAAAATACTGTTGAACAGAGGGATCTTACATCTATTCTTAAGCATAATTTAGTAACAGCAATTCAAACATGAGTTTTTTTAAAATCATCCTTTTAAAATATATTTTCACCTGTGACATGTTAACAGGATGGACAGAAAACATATCAAGTGCCACTCTGCAACTTGATGTCCATTACCTGCACAATGTTGGAGTTAGTTGATTAAAAATGTAATTTATGTTAACTGTACAATTAGTAGTCAACTAAGCTACACTGAATGTTAACCAGATCTGTACACCTGTACACATAGATCCCAGAACGCACCAGATTTATCCACCTGGGGCAGAATCTTGCCCTTGTCAGGCAGGCTCGGCGGGGCAGTTGAGAAGCTGACCGCTGCCTGTGATCGGGGCCGGACGGCGATTTCACACTGGTGGACAAATTAAGGCCCACCCAGCATGAAACATGAGCGGCAATGCTCGGTGCTGCCTGCACAAGGTGCGGGGAGGGGATGGAGTGGGGGGGTGGGGTGGGCGAGCGGGTGCATGATAATCTCCCTGAGGCATAGAGCTACCTCAGATGAGCAGGGGCATGTTATTAATTAAGTTTAAAAATATTTACCTTATTTTTATTTACGTTAGGAAAACTCATCCCACCATTGGGTGATGTTTCCTAAAAAGTGCAAAGGCTGCTTGGCCTTTTCACCTGTCTGCCCAATGAAAAATTTAACTTAATTGATAATTTAATGGCTTTAACAGGCCTTTTAATTGTCAGCGGGGGCGTTGCTGTTTCCCGCACGTGACCACTGACCGAACTTTTGCACGACTGCGCGTTGATGCCGGGACACTTGCCCGTCAATGCGCATCAATTCATAATCGAGCGGGTTGGACACGCGTTCCCCTACTGAGGTGGAAAATCTACCCCTGGATGTGTTAAACAGCTTTAATTCTGAACTCAAGTGGGGGAGATTTAATACAAGTCCCCCATGCTGGTATTGCATCAAACAGGATGGAAAATAACCCACGTCGGATTCTCCTGTCAGAAAATGATTTGCTTTTGCTGTGTGCTCCCCTGGTGGTGCTGGACAAGATCATGCATTGTTAAAAAATTCAGCACCTACTACCTGTGACGCAGTGTTTCACTAATGTCACCCAGTATTATCTATTGGGGCCACTATTTTAGGTGGGCAGGCCAATTAAGGCCCGCTTAGCGTGACATTCTGCCAGGAAGTGCTATGTGCTCCCTGTGCGGGCGGGGGATGGGGGGAATTCCCTGAGCCGGGAGTGCACTCTTTCGCGCATGCACGCGGAAGAGCGCACAGATCTCCCTGAGGCCAAGTGCTGCTTCAGGGAGATCGGCTCAGATTACTGTCACGAGTTGGGACATGTCTATAACTTTTATTTTGAAATATTCCGAGATTTTTAAATCATTCATGAAACCTCATCCCGCCTGTGGAGGTTTCATGCTTTTTCAGAAGCCCACCTGAGCTCCCCGGTCCGCCCGCCAACCTTTAGGTTGGACGGGCAGGTCCATTAAGGGTTTCAATTAGTTTTTTACTGGCCTTAATAGGCTGACCTGAAAATCTAAATGATGCGGGTTGATGTCGGGACACACACCCGACGTCACCCCGCGTCATTTTGTGGGTCAGTGACCGGGCCTCGCCTCCGCTCGTCGAACAGAAGATTCTGCCCGTAATTTCCCATTTGCAACATGTATCGACAGAAGACCCAGCAAAAAGGATTATTCTCTAGAGCTCCCAGCATATTGCAATCAGCTATAACCTGCATTGAAAATACGGCTGCCAACTGTGATTAAATGTATTCCAGGATGTTTCATCACATGACTTGCCCCAATGTTCCAGCCATTAGTCGACCAACACACCCATCCTTGTGACGCACTGCTTTCCTACACCAATTGGAAAGCAAAAAGACTCATTACTCAATAGGATAATGCTTAACCATCAGGCAAACAGCCTTTTTACCTCCGATTTTTATATCAGGTAAAGAGAAATGTTCAAAGGACACTAAGAAAAACTATCTTCTTTAATGTCCCAATGATTTTTCTCCAGGATTACACACAGCAGTGTCCTGGAGATTGATCTTCAATTCCTGGAGACTCCAGGTCAAATCTGGAGGATTGACAACCCTAGAGCAAGTTTGCTGTCAAATCCTTTACTAGGCTTCAGCTGCCATTTCTAAAAATAGATTCTGCTATTTTACTTGTGGGAATGTAAAAATAAAAAGCATATTTGTTTGGTTATCCATGGCATTCATTTGTAATTTTATTTGAGGGGAGCTTTATGTAGTCTGTCTATGAACTATTGGTTCACCTTGGACAGCAGTTTGAATTTGTTGAAAAAATAACACACTAGACAATAATAAGAGGGACTTTCATTTAGTCTGACCTCTACTGACTTTTTGTGCAACCACAGGAATGTATATTGGAATGTCTTAATTAATATTGGTGGAGTTATGTTACTCCAATGACTCCTCCCAGATAAGGAACAGAGAAATTGCTTAAAATTTCCATGAATATTAGGACGCCAAGTTATTTTCATTGTAAGCCTTTTTTTGAAAAAGCCTTTTTCATAACTTTATACTGACTTCCATATTTGTAGAGTTGTGCATTTTGCCTACACAATATTTAGGAGGACATAAAAACATATACATTACCTTGTTTAATATGATTGCATGAATGTTTAATGAGGTTGTATAAAATTATGCTGCTAAATATGGAAGTTGCTAAATTGTTATTTTAAATGGATTTTATTTTCACCAACATTAAAACAATAGGCAAAGTAATTTCGTATGTACTCATATATTGCAGTTTAATTTCTAGGATAATTAGTCTATTAACAATGTTGGTGTATTAGGAACATAGGAAAAGGAGTAGGCCATTCAGACCATTGAGCCTGCTCTGCCATTCAATTAGATCATGGCTGATCCTCAAGGCTAATTTCCTGCACTATCTTCATATCATTAGTCTCCAGAAATCTATCAATTTCTGTCTTGAACATGCTCAATGATTAAGCTTCCACAGCCCTCTGAGGTAGACAATTCCAAAGGTTCACGACATTCTGACTGAACAAATTTCTCCACGTCCCAGTCTTATCCAAAGATTATGTCCTCTGGTTTTAGACTCACCAGTTAGGGAAAACATCTTATTTACATCCACCCAGTCACACAGGGTGTGTATTGTGACATATATTGTGTCACATGCTTCACAAATTAGGATGTTAGTTGCTGAAGAGTGGCTAGTGTAGTTTGGGGAGTATGCTACACTTCCTGTGTGACATATTACTAGGTTGATGTTTTTGTGCAAGAGAGATGGTGTAAGCCATTTCTAGTTATGTCTGGATCAACTGATATGCAGAGAGGCACATGGTCAGTGAGGGGAGACTTCAGCCTGAGTGAGACAGACACCGAGTGAGTATATTTGGGAATTTGGTTCAAAGTGGGAATTGAACTGGTAAATCTTTTTCAAGTTCAATTTTAGAGTAAGATCAGATTCTGACTTAGAACTAACAACCTAGAATTAGCAGCCTTTAAATAAGTTAAATAGCCTAATTTAACAGGCAGCTGCCTCAGTGGCAGTTAACTGTCAATCACCTGAAAACCCTTGCCTGAATAAGTGTTGATTACTGTAGCAGGAAGCTAAACTTGAGAGTGACTCATCACAGTTCTATATAGGAAAGGAACTTTTAAAGTGTATTGTCAGTATGAGGTGCATGGTCAGCAGGGGAAACTTTGGCCTGAGTGAGACAGAGACCAAGTGAGTCTATTTGGGAATTTGGTACATAGGGGAGAAAAGAGGTACTTTAGGTAAAGTTCACTGCAAGAAGTAAAGTGTGCTGAGTGGGGAGTTCAGTGAAGGGTGGGGTGTTTCTTTTTCTCTACTCTTTTTCAGCCTCCAATATTTGATTTCCACTTTGGTGCAGCAAGAGGAGCAGGTAAACCAGTAACTGGTATTATTAGTATTGTAAGTACTGCATTGTTTTATCCGTATTGTAAATTTTACTGACAGTGCCGAAACCTATTGGGAGGTGTCAACTCTATTAATTAGAAGTAATTAATTAGCAATTATTAATTAATTAACACATATTGGAGATGGCAGGGCAGGTGATGTGCTGTCATTGCAGGATGTGGGAGTTTCTGAATACCAGTGTGATTTAGGGCAAATAAATCTGCAGTAAGGGTTTGCAGCTGCAGAAACTTTGGCTCGGAGTTAGAGGCTGAGGTGTAGACACTGCAGCATATCAGGGAGGGGGAACGTTACATGGACACTTTATTCCAGGAGGTAGTCACACCGCTTAGAATAGGGTCTTTTGATTTGGTCAGTGGTCAGGGACAGGTGGGTGTGACTGCAAGTAAGGCAGGTAGGGGGACCCAGAGGACAGGAATCTCAGCCTTTGCAATTGTCCAACAGGTTTGAGGCTTTTTTCAGCTTGTTTGGAAGAGATGTGGGTTGCAGGGTGGTTGAGCTGACTGGCCATGGTGCAGGAAACCATTCAAACGGGGGTAATTACAAGGAATGTAGTGGTAGGACGGGACAGTATGGTCAGAGGGATTGACACCTTCTCTGCAGCAAAGAGCCTGAGTCCAGGCAGCTGAGTTGCTTGCCCGGTGCCAGGGTTTGGGATATCTGATCAGGGTTGGAAAGGAACTTGTAGTGGGTGGGGGAGGACTCAATTGTCATGGTCCATGTTGGTGCCAATGACAGGCAGGAGAAAGAAGGAGGTTCTGCATAGGCAGTATGGGGAGCTTGGCACCAATTTAAGAAGCAGAACCTCAAAGGATCTCTGGATTATTACCTGAACCATATGCAAATTGGCATAGGACAAATCAGATTAAGGAGGTGAAAGACTGGAGTTGGAGAAGTCTGGTTGGTGGGGCACTGGCACCAGCACTGGGGAAAGTGGGACCTGTACCGTCGGGATGGTCTACACCTGAAGCATGCTGGGACTGGTATTCTTGTGAGAACTATCTCTAGGGAAGTAGAGAGGGTTTTAAACTAAGTTGTGGGGGCAAGGGATCAAATTTGGGAAGATGTGGTAAATCAAACAGTAGAGACAAGGCAAAAGAGAGAGGTATTATTACGGGAAATGAAAAACAGACCGTGACAGGAAGGGATAGAGAGTACAGATCTAACAGTAAATCAACAGACGAGACCAGATATTGTAAAAAGAACAAAAGGATAAAACTAAAGGCTCTGTATCTGAATGCATGAAGCATTTGAAACAAAACAGATGAACAAAGAGCGAAAATAGCAATAAATAAGTACAATTTGATAGCCATTACAGAGACTTGGCTGCAGGAGGACATGGATTAGGATCTGAATGTTAAAAGGTATGGGACATTTAGGAAGGACAGGAAGTGAGGAAAAGGTGGAGGATTGGCTCTAACTAAATGATGGTATTAGTACCATAGAGAGGGATGACCTAAGTTCAGGAAATCAGGATGTGGAAATGGTTTGGGTAGAGATGAGAAATGGTAAAAGCAAGAAGTCACTTATGGGAGTAGTGTACTGGCCCCCTAATAATAACCACATGTTTGAATGTACCATAAAGGAATAAATAATGGTAGCTTGTCAGAAAGGCATGGTGATAATCATGGGAGATTTTAATCTACACATAGGCTGGAAAAGTCAGATGGGCAAAGGTCGTTTAGATGAGTTCATAGAATGTTTCCTGGATAGTTTCTTACATCAGCATGTTATGGAGCCAACCAGAGAGCAGGCTATACTAGACCTGGTATTGCTCAATGAGATGGGATTAATTAATGATCTAATAGTGAAGGCGCTCCTAGGTAGCAGTAACCATAATATGATTGAAATTTACATTCAGTTTGAGGGAGAGAGGAGTGGGTCTGAGACTATGTTTTTAAATTTAAATAAGGGCAATTATGATGGCATGAAAGCAGGCTACAGTGAATTGGGAAAAATAGGTTAAGGGACAGGTCAATAGAGATGCAGTGGCAAACATTTAAGGAGATATTTCAGAATACACAGAATAGATACATTCCAATGAGTAATAAAACAGTCCAAGGAACTAACTCATCATCCGTGGCTAACTAGAAAGGTTAAAGATAGTATCAAACTTAAAGAAAAAGCATATAATTGTGCAAAGATATGTGCAAGATCAGAAGATTGAACAGAATATAAAGAACAGCAAAGAATGGCTAAGAGATTAATAAGGAGGGAAAAATTAGAGTACCAGAGAAAGCTAGCCAGAAACATAAAAATAGATAGTACGAATTTCTATAAATATTTAAAAAAGAAATGAGTTAACAAAGTGACCGTTGGTCCTATAGAAAGTGAGCTGGGAGAATTGATAATGGAAAACAAGGAGATGGTAGATGAATTGAACTGGTATTTTGCATCAGTTTTCACTATGGAGGATACAAATAACATCCCAGGAGCAGTTATAAATCAGGAAATGGAAAGGATGGAGGAACTCAGGAAAATTACAATCTCCAGAGAAGTGGTACTGAGTAAATTGTTGGAGCTGTGGGCTAACAAGTGCCCCGGTCTTAAAAGAAGTGGCTAGTGAGAGTTGGTGCATTGGTTTTAATTTTCCGAAACTCCCTAGAAGGTCCATTGGTTTGGAAGATAGCAAATGCAACTCCATTATTCAAAAAGGGAGACAGAAAACAGGAAACTATAGGCCAGTTAGCTTAATATCTGTCATGGGGAAAATGTTGGAAGCTATTATCAAAGAAGCTATAACAGGGAATTTGGATAAGTTTAAGGTAATCAGGCAGAGTCAACATGGTTTTGTGAAAGGGAAAACATGTTTTGCCAACTTATTGGAGGAAGTAACATGGGGCAGAATTTTGCCCTTGGATGGTGTGTGGGCCCCACTGGCTCGGTGGCGGGCAGACAGCTGACCCCCGCCACCGAAATGGGGCCCGCCGCCATTTTGAATGGGCGGGCCAATTAAGGCCTGCTCGACAGGAAGCGCTATGTGAAAAAGCGCACTGCTCCCTGAGGCAAAGTCCTGTCTCAGGGAGATTAGTGACAGGTAAGTAAAGTCTAAAGATAGAAAAATATTAAAATTATTAACATGTCCCCCTAATGTGACAATGTCACATTAATGGGACATGTTAATAATAAACACTTAAAATTTATTACATTTTTAAAAAACGGATATGAAACTTCATCCCGCTAGTGGATGAAGTTTCATGAATAATCTGGAGCCCACTGGGGCTCCCACCCTGCCTGCCCGCCAGCCTTAAGCTTGGATGGGCAGGTCTTTGATTATCTTAATTAGCCTGTCAATGGCTTCATTTGGCCATTGACAGGTTGGTCGGAGAACAGCTGATTTCGCTGTCCGCCCGCCTTCCTAAAGATTTAAATGGCCTGGGATGACGTCGGGGATTCCTCCCGAAATCATTTTCTCCTCGGCAAGCGGACCCCGCCCCTAAATCACCGAGGGGAAAATCCTGGTTGTGCTGTGGATGAGGGAAACCAGTGGATGTGCTGTACTTAGATTCCCAGAAGGCATTTAATAAAATGCCACACCAAAGGTTATTGTGGAAAATAAAAGTTCATGGTATGGGGGTAATGTATTGGCATGGATAGAAGATTGGCTGGCTAACGGGAAGCAGAGAGTAGGCATAAATGGGTCTTTTACAAGTTGACAAAATGAATGGTGTGTCACAGAGATCAGTTCAACTGTTTACAATTTATACAAATGACTTGGATGAAGGGATGGATGGAATGGCTGTCAAATTTGCTGATGACAGAAAGATAGACAGGAAAGTAAGTTGACAATAGGACAAAAGGAGGCGAAAAAAGACAAATAGATTAAGTGAGTAGGCAAAGATCTGGAAAATGGAGTATAATGTGGGAAAATGTGAAATTGTCCATTTTGGCAGGAAGAATAAAAGAGAAGCATATTGTCTAAATGGTGTGAGATTGCAGAGCTCTGAAATGCAGAGGGATCTGGGTGTCCTAGTGCATGAATCACAAAAGGCTAGTGTGCAACTACAGCAAGTAATTATGAAGGTTAATAGAATGTTATCATTTATTACGAGGGGAAGTGATTACAAAAGTAGGGAGGTTATGCTTCAGTTATACAGTGTACTAATGAGACCACATCTGGAGTACTGTGTACAGTTTTGGACCCCTTATTTAAGGAAGGATGTAATTGCATTGGAAGTAGTTTGGAGAAGGTTTACTTGACTAATACTTGGGATGGGCGGGTTGTCTTATGAGGAAAGGTTGGATAGGCTAGGCTTGTATCCACTGGCGTTTAGAAGGGTAAGAGGCAGTTTGATTGAAACATATAAGATCCTGAGAGGTCTTGACTGGGTGGATGTAGAGAGGATGTTTCCTCTTGTCGGAGAATCTAGAACGAGGGGATCACTGTTTAAAAATAAGGGGTTGCCCATTTAAACTAGAGATGAGGGGAATTTCTTTCTCTCAGATGGTCATGAGTCTTTGGAACTCTCTTCCTGAAGAGGTGGTGAAAGCAGAGTTATTGAATATTTTGAAGGCAGAGGTGGATAGATTCTTGTTAAGCAAGGAGGTGATAGGTTATCGGGGGTAGGCAGGATGCAGATTTGAGGCCATGGTCTTATCGAGTGGCAGAGCAGGCTCGAGGGGCTGAATGGCCTACTCCTGCTCCTTGTTTGTATGTACCTTTAAAAAGGAACTGGACAAATTCCTGTCAAGAATATGGTTATGGCAAAATAGATCTGCTTAATTGAAACAGAGCTTAAAGAGAAAGTGCAAGGATCTTGGGTGAGGTGAATGGGAGTTGGATAGTCTACGATTGAGGTTCCACATGGACTGTGGCTGGAATATCCTTGGTCATTCAAATGATCGTTTCTCATTTCAAGCTTCATTTTCCTAAATTGAGTGTGCAACTTTATTCATCATTCAATTCTAGATTGACAGGGTCCATATTTAAAAACTTACCTCGTATATCACGGTGGTCTTATTTTCTACAGGAACCTCATCAAATGTTTTTACACTCAGTGGCCTCTTCTTTGCATTATTGCAATTGAGTCTATCAACAAAAAGGGATAAAGGTTTAGTGGAAGCAGTTTGGTAATGTGGAACAGGACATGGCACAATAATACAAATATCAGGGTAATTTTCCAGAATCTTCTACACAGGAAAGGAACTTTGTTTTCTTTTGTACAATTTAATGAGCACTTCTTGATTAGTCTAATAAATAACTAACCCAATGACTCCTGTGCAATTGTAATTAACTTTTGGATTTGTTATGTCTTCTGTGAGGCTGGGGTCTGCAGAGAGGCTTGAATCACCATCTGTTGGCAACATAGTATTCAAAGGAATATAATCCTTTCCATCCTATATTTAAAAAAAGAAAGCAAGTCAGAAAATGGAAAAAAAAACATGCACAGAATTCATCACCAGAGACTGACCAGCTCAAACTTCTTCCTCTCAGCAGTCTACACTGTTGATTTGTTTAAATTGAACTCATATTATTTAACCCCTTTTGCACTTTGATTTACATGTGCTTGGAGGGAAATTATATTAACATAAGTTTTTTTGTGCCAAAGCTTTCCTGGAAGGTGTATTCTGCAGCCTTTCAAAGTGAGCTTCTGCAGCAATTAATGCCAAATTATTAGAATTTACCATTTTAATTGAGGTCTTAGTCATTGTATATAAGATTCGAAGCTCCTGACTTCTGCAGCACATAACTCATCTCCTGACTCCATAAAAGTATATTCACTATCTACAAGGCACAAGTCAGGGATGTGAATAAGTACTCCCCATTTTCCTGGATGTGTGCAGTTCTAACAACACAAGAAGCTGGACATTATCCAGGACAAAGCAAACCACTTGGTTGGCACCTTATCCACCACCATAAACATTCACTCCCTCGAGCAGTGACAGCTGTGTGTACCATCTCCAAGATGCACTGAAGCAACTTGCCAAGCCTCCTTCGACAGCACCTTCTAACCCCATGATGTCTGCCACGTAGAAGGACAAGGGCAACAAGGGCATGGGAACACCACCAGCTGAAAGTTCCCCTCCAAGCCACGCACCATCCTGACTTGAACTATTATCATCATTCCCTTATCATCACTGGGTCAAAAACTTGGAACTCCCTCTCTAACATATTTTGAGTTTAACTTCACCAGATGGACCAGCAGGTCAAGAATGTGGCTCACCATCACCTTGTCAAGGGCAATTAGAGATGGGCAATAAATGCTGACCTGGCCAGTGATGCACACATCCCATGCATGAATGAAAAAAATTCCTGTGAGCACGTGACTGGATTTTTGTCAAAAAGCTAGTGATCTACTCCCAGCTGATGGCAACACGTGAAATGAAGATCTTGCGTTGCCACCTGCTCTTTCTTGGAATTGTTTATCAGAAAGTAAGCTTCTACTTTTACATATTTCTGCTGACAAAGGTTTCAGTCAAGTAAAGGAACTGTCAGTTGCAACATTAAAGCAGTTGGTTTGAAAGATGTTGAGAGGTTGAATGCCGTTGTGTGATCTCAGTAATAAAAGTGCTAAGGCGTACGTATAAAATTCCACTTTCTATTATTTTAATGAAAGCACTTAACCACCGAAAACAAATTGAATAATGCTCCTTTAAAATTAGCAGAGAAAATAATTTCATACCTTTAATGTCAAGCACACAATTTCAATTTGTGAGGGAGAGTTGACATTTACTTGCGAGCAGTTTTCCTTTAATAATATTTAGAATACAACTGTATCTCTCTCTCTCAACCCCTTTAGATGTCAGCCAAGGCTAATTCAAACAGAATTTTAAAAACTCATCCTTGTCTTTCTCAGGGGAAAGGAATCTAAGAAAGTTTCTGGTATTTATAGTCTGGTTATAAAATAATCTACTTTTGGGAGTTGGCTGGGTATAATAAAGCATGACCTTTTTGTTAAAATCTTATTTCTTCATAAATTATTGTTGATGAGATTGAAAACACGTGGGACACATCCCTGCTCACAAAGCAATAGGTTATGAGTAAAATTTCAAACACAGCTTAAACATTGCTGTGCGGTTCATATCATCACAATATGCAGTTATAAACCAAGACTCTTGTAAACAAACGTGCACAGCAGCACTTTTGTTTTAAAGCAAACTGACTGTATAACATGCAATTCTGCAAATGAGCAACATGATTCTTTAAGGCAGGAGAGTATTAAATTTCATATTAGTGGCTTGTGCGGGTTGTAATGTGTGTGGCGAAAGTAATTACATATCTTAGAAGCTGAATGCAAATATTTTTGGAAGTCCAACTTTTATGAAATTCTTTTCCTGTACAGTATCCAAACTATAGCATCATACCCTGATATAGTAGTGATAGCATAACCTGTGAGAAATATTTTTTTCTTAAAAATTCCTATTATACTTGGAAATACAGATGGCTTTTAAAAAAAAATCCACTTACTTTCAGAATTAGTTTTCCCAGGGATTAACCACTCTATCTTGGTTTATATTTCTACTGGAATTCCTACCGTGTGTGACTCCTGCTATATCAACCAGAATTTCCATAGGATTAATTTTTCTGCACACAGTTGTGCACAGCCCATCTGAATTACTGAACATTACATCAACTAGGCCGGTTACATGGTTACATAATGAGAAAAGCGCTATAAGATCAGAATTATAGGTCCATATTAATGGGTTAATTTTTGGTTGTGGCAACAAGCAGTCAACTATGTCAACCGCAAGGGCTTCCATTTGCTGAATGTTCAATTGGTCTGTGACCACCACAAAAGCATCCTACAGGTCTGCACATGATTCCCATGGAATGTCCTCGACTCCTAAATCCTTAGCAGGTCTCAGATACCTGACATTTTCCAGGGTCCATAGGGTTGGCTCCTCAGGGACAAGGGTTACCCTCAGAGGATGTGGCTGATGACACCCATGCGGCGGCCTCAGACTGCAATGGAGTGATGGTATAACGAGGCTCATGCTGCAACCCTGATTTTGGTGGAGTAAATGATAGACATCTTGAAAGTGAGGTTCTGGTGCCTCAACAGGTCTGGTGCAGCACTGCAATACTGTCCACAGGAGGTGTTGTGTATCATCATAGTTTGCTGCATGCTACACAACCTGGCACTGCAATGGGGGAGGACCTGACTGAGCAGGACATGGAGGAGTTGCATGTCTCCTCCAATGAGGAGGACGTCGAAGGTGATGATGTCCTTGAAGGTGGGGATGCCAGCAATGAAGCCATTGCACTGGCCAGACGAAGCAGGCATGCTCAGGAGGCCCTCACAACCGCAAGATTCATGGAGGATGATGAAGAGATGCAGTGAGGACAGTCACAGTCCTGACATCCTCACCTTGCATCTGTGAATGTTTGACTCCTGTGTGGCTGATGGCAGTGCACATACCCTCAGTGCTTAGTCTCATGTATTGGAGATGCAGCGGAGGTCCTAATAGTTGCTCGACTGCAGGAGCATGATGACGACATGTAGTGAGGACACCCCATAGATCTTCACATTGCCTCTGTGAATGCCTGACTCCTGTTTGGCCAAAGCCTGATCTGTCAGGCCAGCTACAAATACTATAGTAATACTGCTTGCGCTCTGATCAGGGTCATATCGTGGAGACGCAGCCATGAAACTTTAAATGCACCTGATCCTTTGTCAGCCTTCAGCATCTGACCCCTTCAGGAGCACAGTATAACTGGTCACAGATGCTGATGAGATGGGGGCCAGCCCCACCTTAAAGGTGCCGAGAGCACATAGAGAGAATGACGGAACTCTGATGCCTGCCCATGACATCCTGGCAGCAATGACAAGCACCATCGAGGTGCAGGCATCAGTAATGTGTCTAGGGAATGTGAAGCCAGATCATCACTTTGGTCTGAAGGTTACACACTGGGAAAAGGTCCTGGACTGAGTCACCTGCCTTTATCTTGTGCAGGAACCACGTTTCACATCTGAGTGACATGAACACTGCTCATTATAACAAGGAGCCATAGGCAGGGAGACATACTTGTGGATTCATTTACAATAGTGAACATTATGTACAAGTGATTAATGCCCATGCCTAGGCTGTGCAACTACATCTCCTTAACTGCCCGGTGGGCACCGCGGGGACTGGGGTGTTTTATCAACCCCTTTAATCACATTTTGGTTTAAAGTTTGTAAGTTTCCTTTAAACTTTTTTCTTGGTTTTACAGCTGACCTGAATTAGGGGCTGTGCCTGATTTATCCCAATTTTGTTAATTTAGTTTGATTGTTTTAACTCAATAAGAGTTACATCTCCTTTAACCTTCCTAACCCTGCCGCTATGTCTTGGTGTTCCCCCGACATCCGCAGCAGAGGTGGAGGCAGCCTGCTGACCGCTATGCCCTGTCTGTGATAACTTTGGAGGGCTGAGACCTAGAGGGATCCGGCCTGCTTTGGGTGCCCTGCTATGGGCTGGCTGTACACTCTTCGGCCACTTGAGCTGGAGCCGCAGGGGTCACAGGAAGAAGGGATTGGATCGGCTGGACATTCCCGGAGTCACCTGGGTGAACAGCCCCGGGATGTCGAGCTGCTGATCTTCTTTTCTATGGGTGTCCAACGGCCCCTGGCTGATATCTTGAGAAGGGGAAGCAGGAATGAAATTGAGAAATTGCAACCCTCTTGTGTTGACACTGTTGGAGGCCAGCTATGGGATCAGTGATGGAGTTCAACTCATGCAGCAGTGCAGGAGTGACATCCTGGACCAACATCTCCATGGCGGCCACCATCCTGGTAATATTGACCTTGTTGCAACAGCATGCCGGTGCTATCACCTCAGACTGAAGGCAGATGGTTTGTCCAATACCCCTTTCAATCTGCTGAGCGAACCAGACTTCCCTTCCTGATGTTCCCATGATTGTCTTTGAAGCTCCACCAACTAATCGAGGACCGAGTCCAGAGGCTCATCATCTGATTCGGACTCAGCAGATTCCTTGCCTCCAGTCTGTCGAGTGCTGTTGACCAAGGATGTTGCTGCCTCCGCCTGCTGTGGAACAGATTGTGAGCTGTGCTCACCAGATTGTGATCCCGAGGCACACTCTACATCTAGGTCCCATGGAGGTGTGTGCTGCTGCACTGGTGGAGGGTGTGGGTGAGTGTCGTGATGGATCTTCAATGGTGTTGCTCTTGGCGCTGGGGTTAGGGTCACAGTCGCCTGAGGGCGATGTGTCAGATGTGCCTAAGAGTGAAAGTGGAGATTATTAGTGCAGTGGACAGTGGACACAACCGCACATAGTGCAAATCTGGGGTGATTCTGCCCAAAGTAAACAAACCTCATTGGCAGGAGGATTAAAAAAATTGTACAACCTCTGCTTTCAGGAATTTTTGACTCTTCACGTGCTTCCCCCGCTCCCCTGATAATATCCACCTGTTTAGATTCCCCTACCTGCTGAACATTGGCCTGCAAAAGATCTCCCAGCTGTTCCACCAACTCACTGAAGGTAGGCCTTTCTCCTGGGTCCCCATGCCAGCAGTCTAACATTGTCTGATAGCTAAAACAGAAACAGAGCAAGGGTATTAGATAACTTGGTTAGCAATGTATTAAACTATTTAAACCAGTGCAAGCTCTAAGAGAGATCTGAGTTTTTGCAGAAATATGGACTTGCTTTCAGGCAGAATCAAGTGAGTTTAGCCCTAAACTTGAATATATCTGCATCTATCCAGTACAAGGCAGTTTAGACTTTGTATAGTGTTTGCTGTTTTGGCACAGATACTGTCTTGTTTGTTCATTAGTTCTCTCTGTGGCAAAGTGGTGTATTGGTCATACTGCTTTAAAAGTCATATCTGTGGATTCCCATCATGTTGTAGCTGGTAAAGGCAGGTGCAGTAATGGCATGTACACTAAGTCAAAGGATGAAAACTGGCTAGAAAATATTTATCTTGCACTTCTAGCTTTTACTTTGAATGCCTGAGTGATAGAGTTTATCTGAAGATACAGACTGTGGTCTGCTGGTCATAAAACCTCTCCAAAGCACAGTTGATACATCAAGGGGTAGAAATCACACAGAATTATTGGAACTGTTAGAAGTTTGAGGGCGTAAATCTTCCAGCCACTACACACAACTGGATGCTGATTGCTGCTGTAGTGGTGTGAGAGAGGGACCCCCACCCCATGGAAGTGGTGGATCACAGAGTGGCACCCTGGTGTTCTGCAAAGTGGAGATGAGACAGTTTGAAAGACGAAGTGACCGAACTAAACTGAAAAAGCTTCCAGGAAGCTCTACGCCTCCTTTGTTAATGCAATCAATCCTTCTATGATTGACTGGCATTTTACCTTTCAGCTTCAGGCCCCAATTCAGGATCACAGTGGCCACCTAGGCTAGCTGTCAGCAGATATTGGTCTCACTGGGAGGACTCCTTGGTGGGGAGGGTTGGGAGAGGAGAGAAGGCCTCTGACATGCCCTCAAACTGTTGGAGCAGGGCTGAGTAGATGAATAGCCCACCCCAAATCCCAACTTTATTTTTTAATCAATGAAGTACAAACTTGGTGAATCTGGGTTTTGCCACAGATTATTCCACCCCACTGGGATCAGATTTTCTTTAAATTTTATCTCCAGATTTGTCACACCATTGGTTCATCACTTGATTCTTCGAAAGCTCACCTATATGAGAGGTTTTCATTATTTACAACTGTAATTGGAACAGTTCCGCTTCAAAAAAAAATGAGACATTAGCAGCAAAATCTTACACTTCTGGGGTAGAATATTCAGGGGGCTTCATCCTTGTTCCTTCTTTTAACCTGTGGCAGAATTCTTCATCGATTTGGACTCCTGGATAGGGAGAGGCACCTAGAGCAGAGGAATTCAAATAGACATTTACTTATTTTACCACCATTTTTCCCCATTCATTGACTCCACAAGTATTGGCTACCCTCAGATGCTTGTCCCAATGGCCATTGATAATATGTGTGTGATATTATGTGTATGTGTGTCTTGATAGTGACCATCAGCAGACCACTTGATGACAATAGACAATGCAATCAAGCTCAATCCTGTTCTTAACCAACTTTTCCTCCTCATCCTCAGAATGGGGGTAAAACTGCAACACCCTCTGCTACTATATCTATGGAAATAAGCTAAGATAGGACAGATTGGGGATTGAATATGGACCATCCCGATCTGTCAGGCTACCTACTAATACCATAACTAGCTGAACCATCAGCAGAGACTAGCAACTCCTGCTATAACACTCCATGACTAGGGGCAGGATTTCCTGGTTGGCATGCGGTGGGGCGGGACCCGCACGCCGAAGCGTAAAATGACGCGGAATGACGTTGGCCGGAACTCCTGACATCACCCCGCATCATTTCAATTTTCAGGTCGGCAGGGGCGCAGCCGAATCAGCTGTGCGCCCGCTAACCTGTCAACAGCCTATTGAGGCCATTTAAAAAGTAATTGCAGTAGTTAAAGGACCTGCCTGTCCAACCTTAATGCTTCAGAAAAAGCATGAAACCTCATCCACAGGCGGGATGAGGTTTCATGTAGGTTTTTAAAAATTTAATAAAAGTTTAACTAAAATTGATGGACATGTCCCAACTCATGTGACAGTGTCACATGAGGGGACATGTCAGGGAAATTTTATTTTTCTATTTTTAACATTTTTGAATTTGGCGCCAATCCCCCTGAGGCAGCATTTAGCCTCAGGGAGATGAGTGCACTCTTTCACGCGCATGTGCAAAAAAAGCACACTCATGGCCTTGGGAATTCCACTCACCCCCCCCCCGCCAAGGCCTGCACAGGGAGTGCATAGCACTTCCTGGTGGATGTCACGCTGGGCTTAATTGGCCTGCCCATGTAAAATGGCGCGCCCCTGAAATGGGGTGCTGATTGGAGGCGCGCCTGCACGCGCCCGCTCCTGAACTTCCCCCCCTAATAGGGGGAAACTTCTGCCCAGTGTTATTTTAAGAGTCACTAAAACAACCTCCAGAAACAGGAACCATAAGGAAAATTTCTATAGAAGTCATATGGAAATGAAGGAGTAGCTGCAAGAATGTCATTCTCATCATCGTAACCCCACCAGGGACACTACTGGAAAGTCAGTATTGCCTGCCAATATCATTAAAGATTAGAAATTTTTATTTCTAAAATTGAAATGTAACGAAGTGTTGGTGCTTCTAGGAATGATGTTTCTTTCCAACCTTTTGTGAAATAACCAAAAACATGTCAAAGCATTTTAAAAGGCTTGCAGAAAACTGCCCTAGGTAAACTATTGCCAAACCTACAGAGCTTTGGATAAATGTCGCCAATTAATGTTCAATATAACTTACCTATGGAAGAATTAAAAAGCTCTTGTGGCCTTTCCTCTCCCGCTAACATATTTGAAGATATGATTGAACTGATAAGTCTCTGCAGCAATTCATTTGTGGAACACAGTGCGCTCTATCAGTGGACTGTTGTGCTAAAAAAAACTCAGACGAGGCAGGATGGTTTTCATCATAACTTGAGTTTTTTGGCTTCCTTTATTATAGATGAAAGTCTATGAACCAATACTTCCATACTATAAAATATGAAAGTACCTGAAAACAAATAGGCTTCTGTATGAAATATTTCTCTTGAATGTGAGCTCTTTGATTATTAGCATATGCATACTTCACATGTTTATAGGAATTCCTGTGTTCATTATTTTGATGGATAATGCATCTGTTAGGAGAGTGAACAACAAAACTGGATACAATGCGTTAAGTATTCAAACGTTAATATTTAAAGACTTCAATGATGAAGAAATTATGCTTCTATGGCCTATTTCAGATTTTGGAATTTTCCCAACAGCTTGTTTCTAAAACTGGCCACAATTGTAATTGTTTCATTCATTCGCCATGTACACAGTAACTACAACAGCAAATGTACTCCCACTTAACTTCCTGCCACTAATTTTCCATCATTTGTATTTCAATACGTTACAGGCAAAGTATCTTACAAAATGAGGAATTCAATCAGAACGGGATACCTAGCCAACTGAGTGGGTTATTAAAATGAGACAGGTTTTCCTTTGTGTAACCTAAATCAACAAGATAAGGAGATCTAACTCTAGACTCTGAATCAGTCACAGACCAGCCCTACCTATATTTGCGTAGCCTTACTAATGTGGGATAGTACATTCAGAACAATGAGAAACTTGGCTGAATTTGATAATATTCTTAGCTAGTCCTTTCTTCATACCAGAGGTAATGTTTTGATTGTCTTTTTAATGTTTCCACATGATACTTTTATTTAATATCCCTTTACATTCTATGGGGTGATCTTCGGAAATCATCTTTTAATTGGAGATGTCTCACTACTCTCACATATTTACTTTCCTCTCTGCCACCACTCATGGTCAAGACTGAAAATCTACCCCTTCCTTTACTACAAGAATGGGAATCTGTGTCTGTCTCTGATCTCCATAAAGTGGACCATTATGGAGTACTATTAACTATGGGAATATTGTGCATCTGTGTTCAATAATACTGTTAATGCAGAATTGGCTTGACATGTGAAAGTTCCATTTTCATAATATAAACCGAAAACCACAGACAATCTGAGAACTGACTGAAGGATTTTCTTTTCAGCGAGTAACTGCAGAGACTAACAAATGATAGATGTTCAGTCAGCATCAGTGTGTCACAAGTGGACGTGCGCACTTTGTTAATGCCATCTATGGATTAACTGTGTCCTTCTTGAAGACAGCTCCACAAGCATTCAGGCAAAATTCCTGCAAAATCAATTATGATGGACTGAACACTGTCTGGATGGCTGAAAAGCATCTCCCCACCAGGTCCTGTTTTCTCAACTTTCAAATAGCCAACACTCCAGGAAGGACAAAAAAAAAAACACTCTGAAGCTCTGCTTGAAGTGCAGCAGCATTGAAATTAATGACTGGGAGGGGATTGCTATCAATCGTTCAAAGAAGTGATAATTTGTCCATCAAGCTCCATCATTCTTTGAGTCATAATGTTTTAATGATAAGGCAGAGTGGTGGCAGAGAAGGAAAGAAAAGCAAGCAAATTCTGTACTCCATATCCCACTACTACTTGGGAAGTGTGCCCCATGTGCCCAAAGATCCGCAGGTTGAGAATCGGCCTGTTTGTTCAGCCACATGAAGACCCATGGGAGAAACTCGCCAACCTGAGCTGACATCATGCTCGAATCAAGGAACAGCCAACAACTGATTAGCTGTTTTCTGAATGAGAGGGTTATGCCAAAAATGCCAACAAAGGACATTCAATCTACTTTTGCATTATAGGTCTGCCTCAGCAGCACTGTAACAGTGCCTTTAGTCTGTGGTGCTATATTAATCCACTCCATTTACTTTGCAAGAGGCTTTCCTCTGCAATGGAATCTAAAAAGCAATTACACGTTTTTTAAAATTGCCATTTGCAACATGGTTTTCCAGTTGCAGCTTCTACAATGCCTGGTGTCAGTGGCCGTGCTTGAAGGTAAAAGGTAAATGGCAGACTTGTATAGCAAAAGGGTGAAAAGTTTGAAATACTTCCCACTCCCACTTTGCTCACTAATGTTTGTGAAACTTCAGCAGCATGCGCCTGCTCTCTAAATTCCATCTCATGAAAATGGAATAAAATTTCCACCATAGGATCTGGGCTTCCTACCTTGGTTAATAATAGAGTTGCTGCTCGGTTATCTGAATGAACAGAGACAACTTTATCGTCAATTAGATATTGTGGCTATCACTTCATAATTCCATGATTTATTCAGAAAGATTATTCTGTTGAACTTGACATAAAAGGTCGCCTGGGTGTAACGCATAGAGGAAAACTGGGTGGGAAGGATATGTGCCCATAATGAAACCTGTCTGATTTTCCATCGCAGGTGTGGAATCCTCCCCTGCAGAATTTCCTTTGTACATTATCCAGGTAATTAATGCCAAGTACAATAAGAGGAAAATCTGCACTATTGTTTCCATACTGGACCAACTTGGTATTTTCACTGTTCTACAAAATTATTCTACAAAGTATTTTCACGTGGTCTGGTGCCCAGGAAAATCGTGACTGAGGTGAACTTTCACCTAGTTATATACAGTGTGCAAAAGCATAGTAAGGGCTGAATTTTCACCCTTGAGTTGGGAGCACAGAGTCAGGAATAGTCCTGGCTTTGTGTATCCAATTTGGGAGAAAGTGCTCCGGATATCCTAATTTTCGTTCCAGTGTTTGGAAGGAGGCCACGAGTCATGTCCGCCGCCCTTCATAAACACTGCAGAGGCAGCCACATAGGCTGCTGAGTGCAGAGGAGGACGGCTGTGTGAAAGGCTAATCTTGGTGCTCAGGAACGTGCAAGAAGAATAAGACTAAAAAATAGCCCTCACCCCTCACACACTCCCCATGCCCCATCCATCCCAACTCATGCCATTACATGCCCCCACCCATCCCCATGGCCCCTCATACCCCCATGCCAACCTATGACCATTTACCCCCCCCATTGCCTTTTAAACCCCATTCCAAACTATGCCCCTCTACCCAACCCCCATGGCCTCTCATTACCCTCCATTACAACCTATGCCCCTCTACTTACCCACAGGGCTCTTTATAGCATCTATGCTAATGTAATGCCAACTCATAACCCACACCCACCACCCTTTTCTCTTACACCCTTCATGCCAATGCAGCCAGTATTTACCATAGGCAGACCTCAGGAGCCACGCTGAGATGAAATAAAGATCTAAGTGTCAATTGATGACTTCACTTTAAAAAAAAACGCTCTCATTAATTAAATTCATTCACTGCATTCAATGTCCCCTTAATCCTTTATGAAAAGCAAAGATTTCATTCAACTACTTAATCCCTTATAAAATCAAGCATTTGTGTTCATTGTCCCATATCAAATCTTCGTAACTTGGAGCTGTCAATCAAACTGAACTGATAGGCACCCCAGTGTGATAATGCAAGGTTGTGAAATCAGGCATGGAGCACAAATCCTTTAATGATAGGCTTATGTCAACAGTGAAATAGCAAATACTGATTATTTAAGAACTGTAGACTTTTACTTTAAGGGGTAGGAAATTTAAATGTGTTGATAGTTCCAATTAGTTTATCCATTATTTTTTTACACACTTCACGTCTACTTTTAATAATCCCAAAGGGTACTTGACCTCTCCCTTACTACTCCAAAAGGGTACCCTATCTCCGAAGAACTCCAGTAAGTTTAGACCTTCTCTTGTAAAGCATAAAGCCAACAAGTTGTATTTCAGAAGCCTAGGTGACAAAAATCGCATCTGACTGAAGGCAGCTGCATTTTTACATGTGCTGTTGCCTCCATGAACCATGGGCATGCAAAATGCAATCCATTCCCATTACCCCACTCTGGCAAAAATGGTGGGTGCTGAATTTGGGGCAGGATTTCTAAAATTGGGGTTTCAGCACCATTCTGGCTAAGCCAGGGGCCCTCTCTTAAACCTGCAAAAATTCAGGCCTAAGTGCTTACTTAGCTTTATTTGCCACTATGTAGCTGTGACAGAAGCAGTACGTAAGGATCTATATGACCAGAAAAAGGCTTTCAGACTGAAGCAACTATTCATTCTTTCTCTTTTCACAAGACATTCCTTAAGTTTTCATTCTTACCTTACTGCACAAGGTGAAACTTTGCCTATTGTTTTTGCTAAGTTCAGCCAATCCATTCTACAGTGACATCTGGTACAGAAGGTGTTTGTAAACTGGATATACATTTAATTAAATTTGAAAAGATGTCCTGACTGGGTGGCCAATTTGCTGCTGTTCAATCCTCATTACCTTTTGTTTATTTCCTGTATTTACAAGCCGTGCCAGTTCCTCACTGCTCATTAAGCAGATACATCATCCCTTTTACCATAATAGTCACACTTCACATGAAACCAATTCAAAATATTGGCCATTCTGTGATGTGAATCATTTCACAACAGGTAGCAGCCCTGAAGAAACCGAAATATTCTACTGAATTGTAGTATCTATAACATCTTTATAGCTATAGAATATTTTTTGTTTTAACTTTGCGCATTTTTAGGAGCATTTCGCTAAAACTGAAGGATTTTATTTTACATGGAAGGTGAAGGGAGCAAACATCATAATTCACTCAAATTCCAACACTCGCTGCTGGGGAAGATTCTTTTACCACGAAGGATGGTAATGATCATGGATGAAAGGAATTTGGAAAAGCTCAATAAATATTCACAGACAGCTGGGGAATCGTATCACATGAACCAGGAAAGTGGACAGATCCAGTTTACGTTACTGTGCCATGCTGAATTGGCTGACACCAGCTGAAGGCACTAAAGGTATTAAATGGACCCCAGTGCCTTGAGCAAGAGTAGAGAAAACAAGTTGGTCAAGACAGAATTGGTCAAGATTCTCTGATTGGTATTCAGTTAATTTTGTTAGAAAGTGGTCATATGTGGATGTTTGGGTGAGGGCAGGATTAAACTTAGACTGCAAGGACCCCACCCTCCCCCACCCCCACACACTTCCCTCAACCTCCCCAACTCCATGGTTCAACAGCCTGCTGGCACTCAGGACCTAGGCTCAGATATGAAGAATGGTCATCATGGTATCATGGTGAGGTCCACAGAAGCAGGAAATGTCCTCGGAACTGTATCCCAACATGCATGTATCAGCTCGTTTGGTGAGAAAATGGGAAAAAAATGTTCAACAAACCAAGAAATACGAATACAGTCAAGTACTGCAGAATTTTGTAACTTCTTTAAAATGAGATTTGAAAAGAAGCTTGCAGCAGAACAACAAATTAAACTGAAATCCCAAGGAGCTGCAACAACTAAAATGCACACTGAACAGATTCAATTCATAACTTTTCAAAGTTGCATTCTAAGTCAGAAAACAAAATTGGATGTATTGGCTTTTGAAAATACAGGAAAAATAGACATGGTGGTTTGATTATCTGTAAGAACCACTTGCTATAATTGTTACCATTCAAGGTCAGCCATCTAACAACAAAGATACGTCCCACAATTGTGGCACGTGACTATCATCAGTTTTATAAATAATGAAATCAAGTCCTAAAATGCCTTAAAATTTCTGAATTTAATCTAGCCCGCAAGCTAACAATTATGTTTCAAATATTGCACTTATTCATCCTTTGAGTGGCGTGGAAGTAGAAATATTTTTTTCTAGTTATCTTTTAACCTTGGGGAAATCAATGGATTCAGGGGAAATGTTGTCTTTCTGGGCTGAAGATTAGTTTTCAGCTATTGCATCCTGTGTCACTAGTATTAACATTAATATTACAAATCACGAATAACTTTGTTATCATAAGATTAACGCTAAACCACTAAATTTTAAAAACCCAACACAAAACTGATATCAAAGTAAGTACATTTGTACTTGTCCTACCATGCATTTTTTCCATTTGCATTCTCTTGTATTCTTTCTGACCCTTTTCATATTAACTTTGGTTTTACTCTTCTTAACCTACTCTAACCATGTTTTTTTTGTGAAATTGTTCTCTGACAAAAGCAAAAAGCAGGTGATGGTGAATTGGCAGGCTGATTCATACCATAGCAATCAAATTAATCTCCAGAATCTTTTATCCACGTCTCTTAAATAGCTCTGTGTTAATTGTCTGCTAATTGAGTATTTAACAGCATTCAGGTGGTGGGTACTATCTGAGGATTCACTTGTGCTCCTGTAAATAGGAACAAATTGAAACCATAGTTGTCTGTTTCAGAGGTGCATGTTTGTAATGCAGATCTCTGTAAATAAAAACTTAGAAAGTGTGTCAGTGTTAGTTTGCCCTTCAATTTTTTGTGCCTGGCTTTCTGTAATAGAACAGAATCACAGAATGTTTACAGTGCAGAACAAAACCATTTGGCCCATTGAGTCTGCACCGGCTCTCTGAAAGAGCATTTTACCTAGTCCTACTCCCTTACTTTATCTTCGTAGCCTTGCACATTCCATTCCTATTGTCCAATTTGAAAATGGGAACAACAAACAGCTGAACAAACAAATTGGCTGATAGGTTTTCACAGCTGATTTTCAGCCAGTGAAAATCCAGATATTGTAGATTGATAAGATCATACAAGCAGGGAGATAAGATTCCTTTTGTTTGCTATGCATAAAGGTAAGGGAAAATGTTTGTTATTTCTAGCAAAATTGTAAAAGCAGTGCAGAGGAAATTAGGAAATCTGCCTACTACATTAATAACCAGAAGACATCATCCACTAGTTCTATTTTTTACTTTACATAATGGTGTAGTTGGTATAGATTTTCTTAACACTTTTTTGAAACTTTTTCAATTAAAATGCGAAGCACAAATCCTCAATTCAGATTAAATGAGTGCATCATTTCTAGGCCTTTGCCATTGACATTCTCTGAAAGTTAAGATTTATGATAAACTCACTTGTTCCATGAAATGGTGAAATCAGATTTGCTAAAACTGTGAATAATGGCATTTAAACCAGACACATTAACCTTTATTATTATTGCCAACACAATTTTATGCCAATATCATTTCCTATTGTAATTAATTAAACATTCTTTGTATCCATGCATTATTAATTCTAATGGTATCAGCTGATCCCCAAACATAAAGGGGAGAATTCTCTGTTCGGCGTGCGGAGGTGGACCCCGCATGCTGATGCATAAAATGATGCACAGTGATGTCCGGCATGCATCCCGATGTCACCGTGCGTCATTCCGATCTTCTATTTGGCGGCTGCGCACTGGAGATGGCTATGTGCCTGCTGAACTGTCAAAGGCCTGTTAAGGCCATTACTAATCCAATTAAAGATGTCAACAGGGCTGCCCGTCCAACCTTAAGGTTGGTGGGCTGGCGAAGAGCCCAAGGAGCCTTTGCATTTTTCATGAAACCTCAGCCATGGGCGGGGTGAGGTTTCATGAATGTTTAATTAAGTAAATAAAAACATTTTTGACATTTCATAAGCATGTCCCAGCTCATGCGACACTGTCACATGAGGGGACTTGTCCAAATATTTTTTTTCTGTCTTTAATGAAAACTTTATTCCCGAACTTAATCTCCCTGAAGCAACTCCGTGCCCCAAGGAGATTTCTGCGCTCTTTCGTGCGCATGCGTGAAAGAGTGCAGGCCCCAACTCTCCCTCCTCCCCCTGCCCACACAGGTAGTACTGAGAACTATCGGGCACGCATCATGCTGAGTGGGCCTTAATTGGCCCGCCCATGTAAAATGGTGGCGTGCAGCCAATCGCGGGTGGCGATTGGCTCCACGTCCGCCCATGCCCGCTCCCGAGTGGCCAGACTGACGGGGAGAAAATTCTCCCCGTAGTGATCTGTATAAAATTAAGTTATGCCCAAAGTATAAAAGTAATTGGATAAGGTGAGGTAGTGGCATAGTGATACTGTCACTGGACTGGTAATCCAGAGGCCCTGTGTAATGCCATGGGGACGGACCTGGGTTTGAATCCCATCGCGGCAGATGGTGGAATTTGAATTCAATAAAAATCTGGAATTAAAAGTCTGTTGATTACCATGAAGCCATTGCCGATTGTTGTAAAAATCCATCTGGTTCACCAATGTCCTTTAGGGGAGGAAATCTGCTGTCCTTACCTGGCCTGCTCTACCTATGACTCCAGACCCACAGCAATGTGGTTGACTCTCAAATGCCCTCTGAACAAGGGCAATTAAGGATGGGCAATAAATGCTGGCCTAGCCAGTGACACCCACTTTCCATGAATGAATAAAAAAAACATTTTCTAAGGACGAACTAGTAGTTTGAAAATTGGCATCTAAACCTAATTTTTGACATGCAGCCTTTGGCAACATTTTAGAACTTAAATGTAAAACTCAAAATTGCTTCCTGATGTTAATTATTCCTTTTTATTTCAGACTTACCTAAGGAAAATATTTCCCACAGTAGCACTCCAAAAGACCAGACATCACTCTGAGTTGTGTAGATTTTATCAAATATGGATTCTGGTGCCATCCATTTGAGTGGGAGTCGGGCCTGCAATGATGCACAAGACTTTATCAGCCACTGGACAGAGATACAGGAGCACTAGTAATTCAGCTTCTGTGATCGAAAGCTGTAAACTTACATCTCCTTTCCGTACATAATCTGGGTCTTTGTAAATGTCACGAGCCAGCCCGAAGTCACAGATCTTCACAACATTGCTCTCAGACAGAAGAATGTTACGGGCTGCCAAGTCTCGGTGGATGCACTGGAATTAAAATGGAATATTCAAGAGCTTAGAAACAAAGCCCATTATGTTCTTTTGATTGCGTTTTTAAAAAATAAACACTGATATTCATTTTTTGGGTTTTGTAATGTTACCTTCACCCTCGCTGAAAATGGAAGTCAAAAGCCCCATTGCCAGGTCTCTGTCAATGCCAACAAATGCTTGGGGCTGAATTTGACGTATCCCTTATGGCTGTGTTTCCTATGGGGAGAGGTGGTGGTGCATGTAAAATGGGTTGGTGCCCATCCCAATGCCTTCCACCCACCCTGGAACTCATCCCCATAATATGGGGGGTGGATGGACACCATATTAAAATGGCCAATTAAGGGCCAATTAGGCTTATCTATTGACCCTAATAATATGCTGCCCATGCTATAATACATTTGGCATGAGCAGTGGGGCTGGAGCATGAACCATTTTAACCTGAAATGGTTAAAGGGCAGGAAGGAAAGGGGGGTTACTCTTTGGGGGCTGCCCTTTGGTAATCATGGAGCAACCCCCACTTAGATTGAACCCCCCCCCCCCCAACTTGGTTCCTACCCACTCCCTCTCCTAAACCCACCCTCCCCCCCCAACCAACTGCCCCTGTACCTAACACTCCCACACCTCCCAGCCCAAGACGCCAGACTTACCTTCTCAGGGGATCCTAGGCTTTGGGCTCCACTCCTCACTTGCAGTCCCAGCAATAGCCACTGATGCCTTCCTAGCACTGCTGGGACTGATGGAGTTGCCAGCCAATCTGATGAGGGGTAGAAGTCCCACTCAGCACTGGTTAATGAGCCCTGCAGTGTGATTTTCGGGGTTTGAGGTGGGGGCATGCCAACTGCAGCACCCCATGCCCCGGCCCCCCCAATCCCCACCCTCCTGCGTTATTCAGCCCTTGGCTTCCAATAAGAGTGCAATAGTAACATGTCTTGCCTGACACAAAGATTTTCCTTCCTTATGGGGAAATACTACGCTCTGCTTAGTGCCTTTTTATGGGTGCCTTAGTTGAGGTTGAGAACTTTGGCTTGCTACAGGCCGTCAGAGGATCACCTCCCCTCCTCAGATAAAAGCCTCCAATTATCAGCCAGATGAGAGTGGGAGTCAGTTGATTTCCTGCCCTCCAGCTGTGGTGTAGTAGAGCAATTGCTTGGTGCTTGTTGCTTGCTAGTGGCATGCAAATGACATAGAATTACATTCAATATATAGCACAGAATCACAATATTCAGCCCATCTAGTCAGTATTAGTGTTTATCCTCCACCTGAATCTCCTTCTATTCTGCCTACCTCACCTTAGACTTCCAGCATATTTTTCTACATGTGCTTGTCCAGTTTCCTTTTGAAAGCATCTATTATCTTCAACTACTTTTGGTGGTAGTAAGTTCTGCACTTAAACCTGGTCCAGATCTCAAATCCAAAAGTTTGGGCTGGTGGCAGCCTGGCAGGTGCACCTTGTCCATTCTCCACCTGAAGTTAAACTTGGCCCTTCCATGTGGTGAATCTGGAGCACAGGATGTTGAACTCCAATGATTATATGCTGACCAATTTTTTTAAGACAATTTTGACCAGGGTATCAATGATTGAAGCTGGATATGAAGGTTTGGGTCAGTACCAATAGTGAAAATGCAAATTTATGTTGAGGGCAAAACCTAATGTTTGTAAGAATTGGAAACAACTTACTTTCCTTGAAGCCAAAAATTCCATGCCTTTGGCTACTTGGAAACTGTAACAAATCAGGTCTTCCATAGCCATTGGTCGTTTATATAGGTCTTCAGCATCTGCAAAACAGGTCAAATGTCAGTAACAGCAGAATGGGTGTAAATTTATCATAGCCCGTCATTCTTAAATTTTCAATAGATCTTATTTGTGTTGCAGTCAGCAGCTTCTGTCTGGATTTGCCCTCTCTGTATTGTTGGGTGGAGTTCAGAACACTAGTGAAAGCATTCGAGCCACTGCACATTCACTGGATTGTCCAGTTTTCCTTCTTGGCCTTGTTCAAAAGTCATACTGCTGCTTCAAAGATATTGTGCGAATGCAATCTCACAGGTGTGCAGTTGCTTCCGACTTTCAGTCTTGGTGTTAGGTTTCCGTCGATGGACCTTCCTCAGTAGCTAAGGAAGGTCCACACAGGCTAACTACGTAAGAGCCTCACTATTGACCAACAAGAGATAGGTTGAGAGTTTAAAACTGGATGAAAATTACTCCAAATGCCATTCAGCGGCAGCACTTTTGCATATTTGCTGGTAGCAGCACAAGGACAGTCTAAAAGGGTATGGAAGCCAGGTGGGCCAGTAGTTAAGATGAAAATCTTCTCTGGGTACCTTCAATGAAGATTCTGTATGAAATGAACTGTTAGCAGTGAACATGGGTCCTCAGCACAAAACTGGTATTACTCTGCATATTATTGTGCTGTGGCTGACCTAAGAGTGCTTCATGCTGATCAAAATATGCTCAAAATGGAAACATGTTCCATTCCCAAACATTGGCTTCCCTCACCTTGAGAGCACAAATTAGGTTGTTGGAATAAGTTTGCAACCCTCAAAGGGCTAACTTTTCTATGGATTTGTGAGACAGTATTATCAGCTGGCAAGCTTATCGGGGTTGTTTACTTCTGATACCAGTAAGTTTACTGACAATGGCAACGTGATTATTAATGATAGCATAAAGTACACAATGCAATTTGTCCAAGCAATTTAATGATATTGTAAAGTACAACAGGATGTTTTGATCCTTTGGCAGGTATTTTTAGAACCTTTCAGAGGATCACTTGAGTTTAGCTTAAAAGGAAATTCCCTATTCATACAGTAAATTACTCTTGTTATAGATTTTTAATAGTCTTGCTACATTAATGAAAACAATCATGGCAATTCATTTATTCCCAATGTAGTACACATGAGGAAGGAAAATGAACGTACCTTCCTCTTCCTCTTCCGCGTCACTGTAACTCTTATCTTCCACAAAGCCTGAGCTTGTTGAGCTTCCTGTACTCGCCACGCTCTCCAATCTTCGCTTTATGCCTTCCATTACTTCAGAGCTGGTTTCATCTACAAGTGTGTCAGGCTGGCTGACGTTTTTCTGACACTGGAAATAGACATCAAGTTTACAGAGACTGCAGGAAGACAGGTGCATGCAATAGATGAGACCCTGCATGATCGGGGCTAATGGCAAAGAGTCAACACCCATAATGAGTAGATACTGCTCAGACCTGTAATAGCTGAAATATCCTTATGTGTGACGACTGTGCTTGACTTTAATGGGAAGCTGTTATTCCAAGACAAAGCCTTTAGATAGTAGAATGTAATTCACATGATTAAAATATTTCATCTTATATTTTTTCCCTCCTCCTGGTTTTATGATTTTCTACCATTCCGAGTGGCGTGTTGGTACTTGTGTTTATGTTTGTGTGTGACTTTCTTTTTAAAAAAGGAACTTACAAGAAGTTTCATTTTATCATTGTTAAAATTCTTTTGCAAGTTGTTTCAGTGCAGTGGTTAATCTATTTTGTTTCAAACTAGTTAATGACTGCAGTAGAATGATGCTGAATAAAAATGAGTTAGTCAGCACGCTTCTAGACAAAATTGTATTCCGAAGGGTTTAATGAAAGATGTATTGATTGCAGAGTTTGGGCTGTTAGATAAACCACTACCCCTCAGGTTACCAAAGTAACCTGGAACATTCAATCATGCTCTTAGTTTTTGGCCATACCTTGACTAAAATGAAGTCATTTCTCTTGCTCCTGAGGTAATTGGATAGGTTTCCATACTTGCAATATTCCACAATTACCATCAGAGGCCCTGGTGAAAAACAAACAAAACAAGTTTTAGAGAACAGACAGTGAACCTATCTCATGGGAACTTTTCTGCACAGAACACTGTGCTTGTTTGCACAAGTACACCAACGAATGGAAAATTGGCTTAAAGCTGGTGACTTGACCACAAAAAGTTAATTTTTACAAAGAATTTATTATGCTTGGAAAAAGCTCTTCCTTCTGAATTGACAGGTTATGCGTGAGGAAATATCCACAAGAACCTACTATTCATAATGCTAAATGTGAGCGATAGGTAAGGAATTGCTTTTCATAATTCATCAATCAGAATAATATGGGTATATGTTAGACAGTAGCTAATTAGTTGTAGTTACTGACTTCATCATTCAACTAATACCACAGCATTACCCTTTTAGTACTGATGGAGGTAGTATAACGAAATACAAGAGAATTTAGTGATCCCCAGGTGATGGGTTTCCTTTCTTTTCTGATTTGACAGTGGTAGGCGCTACTGAAGGTTAGGTCCTCTCCCAGACGACAGAAAGAAAATAATATTTATGCAGCAAATTGCCAGTGCAAAGGTCTGTGAGCATATGGACTGCACATCTGGTCCAAAAGCAAAATACTGCAAATGCTGGAAATCTGAAATTAAAACATAAAATGCTGCAAATACTCAGCAGATCAGCAGCATCTGTGGAAAGGGAAACAGAGTTAACATTTCAGGTCAATGAGCTTTCATCAGAACTTGGAATTGGCTGTTCTTTATGTGTGTGGTGGATGATAATCCGATTGAAATGACTAAGAACTCTGCAGCTAGGATCACTGGACAATGATCAGGAATGGGAACCCTGGCTGATTTTCCTCTCCTTAGCTTTAGCTCTTTAGCCATTTGAAGCATTCCTACTGTCATGCTATGATTAGCAAACTCAGCACAGACTGGGGACCAAACCTCAAACTTTCTTGGCCCATGTGGCTTATTGCATGACTGGGCAGACTCCTTTTATGAAACAATTAATAAGATACGATTGTTAACTTTGTCAGTTTGTTTTCATAGTCTTATCAGTAAGGAAACACGTTTATGATAGAAAAGTTTGAACATGAAATAAAAATAAGTTTTAATTATTGTAATTGATTGCAATTTGATTATTGCACTAAAATAACAATAAAGAAAACATGGCCAATATTAGTTCATTTAATTTTTTTAAAATTAGGTACGGCATAGGCTCAACGAGTCAAATGGCTTCCTCTATGCTGTGACCATTTTATGATGCTATAATTCACTTGAACTGATACATACAAGTCCCAGACGTTGGAGTAGAAATTAGTCTGCAGCCCTTTTCAGGCTGTGGAGAAAGTCTGTGCCTGAAGCACAAAGGCTGATGGTTTATATGAATTGGTTCTCAGCTTCACATCTGAATCAGTCTCCTCCCTGCCTCCGCTGACAGTGGACCAGTAGGTTCCAGGTGTTGGAATGGACTATGGGGTGGGGGGATAGGGGTGGAGTGAGGGGTTAGTGAGGGTGATTCTGACTCCTGTGGAATGGTGGGGGAGTACTCCAATCACTCTGGCTCCATAAGAAGGTGCTTTTGAAGAAAAAAATATCAAAAACAAAATACTGGTTGGTGGCCACAAGGACTGCTGAAGAATCCTGAAGAATCCTGAGTACAGGTGACCCAATATCTGCTCCGTTCATGAGGTGATCAATTTGTTAAACGAATTCCTGAAAAAAATCAGCTCCACAATTATGACAGTGGGTCTAACACCTGCACAGATTTGTGCAGGTCATTCCACATCTAAATTGATGTGTTTTGCATGTGTGTTACAGCAATTTCAACTCCATTATCCCTGCTATTCTTAGTAAACAGAATGATGGGAAATGTGACACATAATATGGAACCTCCCTTTGAATTGTATGCTTAACAAATCATTAAATAAATGTTGGAGCCAGAGATTCACAAACTAATGTTCCGAAGCTGAATATAAAGCTGCGATTGAGTTCCTTTGACATGCACAATTGCAATGTTTAATTTTGATAAACTGCAATTGTTTGGCTGTTGGTAGGTCAGGGACATTTATTATCTGGAGTTGCAGTGAAGCAAACAATACAATACATACAATTGGTTAATTTTACCTCCACTATAGAAAGCCATTATGTTATCTTATCCCAAATTAGGAAAGTGAGCACCAAGAAAGGAAGTTAGATTATTTTTGATATGAAGGGAATAGACTTGGGCAGTAAATTAGCAGAGAAACTCATTCAAGTATGCAGTATTAACAGGCTCATGAGACAATTAGAAATGTTTCTGGAGAGAGGAGGGATACAATGGGCAGAATTTAGCCCTTGTCAGGCAGCCTCGGCCGGAGCGGGTGAGGTGGTTGGGAAGCCGACAACTGCCCACGATCGAGGCCAGAAGGTGATTCACACTGGTGGGCCAATTAAGGCCCACCCAGCATGAAACATGAGTGGCAGCGCTCTGCATTGTCTGTGCGGGCAGGGTAGGAGGGCGAGCATGCACTTGAGAATCTCCCTCAGGCACAGAGCTGCCTCAGGGAGATGTAGAGTTTTCCAAAAAAAAAAATTAAAAATGTTATAAACATGTCCCCTCATGTGAGCAGAGACATGTTATTAATTAAATTTAAACATTTTTATTTTACTTTTATTTGCTTTAGGTAACTTCATCCTGCCCTTGGATGAGGTTTCCTAAAAAGTGCCAAGGCCGCTTGGCCTTTTCGCCTGCCCGCCAACTGTAAGGTTGGACGGGCAGTGAAAAATGTCAGTTAATTGAGACTTTAAAAGTCTTAACAGGCCTTTTAATTGTCAGCAGGCGCCCTGCCAATTACTGCGTGCACCCGCCGACTGAAATATTGCGCGACTATGTGTTGACATTGGGATCCTTGCCTGTCAATTTAAATTCGAGCGGATCAGGGCCTACGCCCCACCACCAAGGTAAATATTTTGCCCTATGAGTAGGTGGGGTAGTTTGGAGGATCCATCAAAATTCATGTGTGTGGAGTCTTCAGTTCTTACCTCCAGGCTTGGTACAGGCTCCCAGCATGTTCACGACATTCAGATGGTGGCCAATGTGGATAAGAATTTTCAGCTCTGACATCAGTGCTTTGCATTCATTTGTTGTAGCCCCTTCTGTTAAAGAATGAGATTGAAGTGAATTCACAGAATGGGAAACGTGTTTGGTCTGTCTACAATGAAGGTTAAAAAGCCAAGGTTGCAATGCTGTTTTTAGAATGTTAACAGAACAATGAAATGATAAGGTATTAACTCAAGGTTTGGCTTTGATCTCATTTCTTCTAATAATAAATATCTTGAGTTAGTGTTATAAATGGATTATAAGGTAATAAATTCCAAACAATGCATTAACAAAATGTGCAGGTAATACAATTAACATTGGAACATGGAGTGACCAAAATATGTTGTTTCCTTGTTTAGTAAAGAAAAATTTACGGTTTTGAATTCCTCAGTTTTTCCTGTCCCTTGATCTCTCAAACCCATCTGACCCCTGTCCTTAGTGTGGCTGGGGTATGAAAGGTCTACTCCTCATCCTCTCTCCATGCTTGTCATAACCAGAGAGCTACCTGGAAATGACTGAATTCTTTTTCCTTTCCTCTCTGGAGGGATGGCTGTCCTCACCATCTGCAGTTTGAATGAGTCCGATACACGTGAGGTTGGTGGAGGTGGTGGGGCTGCTGCTGTGCAGGCATGGTGGGGGAGGGTGCTGGGGATCAATCCTCTGTCCTGCATTGATATTCCAGCATTCACTGGTACTGGAAAATTCAGTGTCACCTTGCTGCAGAAAAAATCCTTATAACAAGAATGAATGTAACTAATTAACACTTGAAATCTTTCTTTTCTTTACCTTTTCTTTGTACTAGCTTCCCACTTCCCCAACTTTACTACTATGAATTTCAGTTGGTAGGTATATCTAGAAGATCAGAGACACTCTTTGGTTATTCTGTTAGGTCAGATTTTGTCTCGCTGTGAGACAGTTCTTGCTAAATTTGAAAATGTGCCACTTCCCTTCCAGAGAAACTTGGAAGTGAATGTGGTTGAAATTTGAGCTTGATCTTTTGCAAGAGGGCTGTGCCCTTGTGTTGTAACAATCCATTTGAAGTCATACTTACTACTTTACACGAAGCCAGAAGCTTCCAAATGAATATATCCTATTCTGTGAATTATACAGTAGAACCCATAGATTAAAATAAACTATTATAGAAATCTCAAAAAGGCCTTTATTGGTAGTGCAGAACTTGAAAATTGCTAGAGAGACATGTGCCAAAGCTTTTCAGCTTGTGCTCATCAGGACAAACAAGAATACCAAATTTCAAATGATCACAACAATTTATACTACAGGAGAAAAGGGTGCTTTGGCTACGCGTCTCCCTTTTCACCAATATTCAAGTACTGGCTTTTATGTTTTACTTATTGCATTGTGGAATTTGTAATTGTGTGATTAATATCTGATAGAAAAATTTAAACTGCAATTTTTATATATCTGATTTTTTTAAGGATAAATAGGCAAGTCCATGTTCTCGAGACAAGTTAAAGAAAGAGCTTTTTTTTTTATTCATTCTCGGGATGTGGGCTTCCCTGGTTGGGCCAGCACTTATTGCCCATCCCTAGTCTCCCTTGAGAAGGTGGTAGGGCGCTGCCTTCTTGAACTGTTGCAGTCCATGTGGTGTAGGTACACCCGCAGTGCTGTTAGGGAGGGAGTTCCAGGATTTTGACCCAGCGACAGTGAAGGAACAATGATATATTTCCAAGTCAGGATGGTGAGTGACTTGGAGGGGAACTTCCAGGTGGTGGTGTTCCCATCTATCTGCTGCCCCTGTCCTTCTAGATGGTAGTGGTCATGGGTTTGGAAGGTGCTGTCTAAGGATCCTTGGTAAATTCCTGCAGTGCATCTTGTAGATGGTACACACTGCTGTCACTGTGCATTGGTGATATGGAGGGAGTGAATGTTTGTGGATGTGGTGCCAATAAAGTGGGCTGCTTTGTCCTGGATGGTGTCAAGCTTCTTCAGTGTAGTAGGAGCAGTACTCATCCAGGCAAGTGGGGAGTATTCCATCAAACTCCTTGTAAATGGTGGACAGGCTTTAGGGAGTCGGTGGTGAGTTATTCACTGCAGGATTCCTAGACTCTGACCTGCTCTTAAAGCCACAGTATTTATATGGCTAGTCCAGTTCAGTTTCTGGTCAATGGTAACCCTCAAGATGTTGATAATGGGGAACTCAATGATTGTACTGCCAATGAATGTCAAGGGGTGATGGTTAGATTCTCTCTTGTTGGAGATGGCCATTGCCTGACACTTGCGTGCCACTAATGTTGCTTGCCACTTGTCAGCCCAAGTCTGGATATTGTCCAGGCCTTGCTGCATTTGGACACGGACTGCTTCAGGATCGGAGGAGTCGTGAATGGTGCTGAACATTGTGCAATCATCAGCGAACGTCCCCACTTCTGACCTTATGATGGAAGAAAGGTCATTGATGAAGCAGCTGAAGATGGTTGGGCCGAGGATACTATACTGAGGAACTCCTGCAGTGATGCCCTGGAGCAGAGATGACTGACCTCCAACAACTACAACCGTCTTCCTTTGTGCTAGGCAGCACTCCAAGCAGCTGAGACTTTTCCCCCTGATCCCCATTGACCCCAGATTTGCTAGGGCTCCTTGATGTCACTCTTGGTCAAAAGCAGCCTTGATGTCAAGGGCAGTCACTCTCCCCTCAATCAGGCACTGGGCGCCTTAGAAGAGGGACCCTCTCTGACAGCCCACAATCATCCTGCATGGGTTTGCTTATCATGGTCCCCGCAAGGCAACTTCCCCACCTGCTGCTGAGTAAATACCAGTGGCAGCAGAATAATGCATTTAAATTGCCCACTTGAAGGCCTCAATTGGTGGTGGTGGTGGTGATTGGGGGTGGGGGGGTGCGTGGTTGCAGGAAGGCTTTCCACAAGCCTTCTCCTCATGAACTTAACTAGGTTGGAGGGATGAAGACAGCAGGGTCCTCACCCGCCGCCCTCTGTCTGATTAACTGCCCTTCATTGTCAAGCCAACCTCAGGGGAGGACATCAAATTCCGTTCTCTATGCAGTCAGCTCAAAGTCAAAGATCTGATGGCAACTTTTGAAGAAGAGTAAATGGTTCTCCCAATGCCATGCTCAACAATGATTCCTTAACCAACACTACCAAAACAAATTAACCAGTGATTCATCCCATTGCTGTTTGTTGGGTCTTACTGTATGCATATTGGCTTTGTGCTTGCTGAGCAGACAATAGTGACTACATTTCAAGAGTAATTCGTTTCTTCTAAAGTAGACAAGTTGAAGACACACAGGGGTCTCATGCACTGCTGACTAAATTCTACATCTTTCCAAAAATGCCTGCTGGTTGCCTCCACAATTACGTTAATTGGTTTTCCTCTACACCCAAGGCGCAGGAGAAAATTCCCTTTGCTGTGTCCTGCAAAATTTGGGTTGGATGGGTTTTTGCCTTCCTCTTCCCCCAGCTTCAAATTCTGTACCAACAAATTACTTATTTGAGAAGATCTAGTGTGAGGCTGGAAGCTGCATCAGCATAATCCCCAGTGAAACATGCAGAAGCTGTTTATGGTTGGATGCACAGTACTTTAAAGGCAGCTGACTTTAATGACTGCTACATCTCCATGAAATCTATATTTATTGAGGGCACAAGAAAGTACCTTTCAGCATTTTTACAGCCACTGTTTTACAGGTTGAAGATTTATCAATCCCAAAAGCAGATGCCTCCACCACTTTGCCAAATGCACCAAGTCCAAGAGTTTTGCCTGTGCATTAGATAAAGAGAAAGGGTTCAGTTTACAATTTTTTTTAGATCAGGCTGTACAACTTTTACGGGTAGAAAGATGCAATTCAATATTAAAGATCTGGCACCATGTGAAATGAAGCAAACTCCACAATAATGGTAAGTTTCTAAAATTGATTAGATACAATAATTGTTCATTAGTTGATCTAAACAATAAAGTATACAATATTACAAAAGCAAAATACTGCAGATGCTGGAAATCTGAAATAAAAACAGAAAATTCTGGAAAATCTCAGTAGGTTTGACAGCATCTGTGGAGAGAGAAACAGAGTTAATGTTTCGAGGCTGTATGACTCTTCTACAGAGCTGCATGCACACTGCTTTGCTTTACTGAAGATAGAGTAAAAGTCCAAGGAATGAGGTGAAAGTTGGGAGTGGACTTTCCTTGGAACAGTCTTGGAGGGGTGGGGAGGCATTGGCCATTTTGAAGGCTGCACCTCATTGGCATCAGGACAATGGATCATGGCCAGTGATTGAGCATCCTGGTGCAGTCATTGCCTGTGGTGCTGAAAGAAGGTAGGCAGGAGGAAAGACTGATCTCTGGGGGTTTGGTAGAAAGTCAATATGGCAGGGTCCAGGCTGGTTTTGTGGAGGAGCATTACAACTTCTCCAGACTTTATAAATATGAAGAGGTACTTAAAAATAAGATCCTCATCAGCTGGGTTGCCAGATAATACAGGTCAGAGTGGGCACAGTGCACACTCTGACCAGTTTAGCATAAATAGCAATCCAGGTCCCAAGTATGTTTTTCACTCCACACACTCATGTTCCAGTAACTGCCTCTTGTGTATTACAAGCAATACAACTAGGACAGCACTGTTTAAGTTTATATTGAGCTCTGATCACAAGGTCACTGGTCACAGGTCTGTGTGTTAATGTGGCTGTGGATAAGGTACTTTTTTTATTGAGAAATCTAGATGAAGGATCAATTTGCTTTGAGGACAATGCCAATTTTCAAAACAGTAGGATGGAAGAAGAGCCACAACAAGTAGTGGTTGGGTGATGCAAGCTTGGATTTTAAAGATTTGTAGATTATAGGATGCAACAACACAAATAGTTACCACAATTTGAGATTCTTGGAAAGAATGGCGGGATTTTGTCGGGCTGACAGGAGTCTTGCCCATTGGTCAGAGGCCTGGCGGGAAACCTGGTGGGAGGCTCAATGGAATCAAGTACCCTCAGACACTTAAGAGTCCATCGGTGGATTTATCCCACGATTGAGGTCCCCAGTGGCAGACGTCTTGCTTGCCGAGAACTGCTGGCCAATCAGAGGCTGGCAATTCTTCATGCCACCAGTGCCAGCGGGAGTGGTGGCTGCTGGCAGTACTGCACCCACCAGAGGCCCAGGATTATCACGGGACCCCAGGCCAAAGGATTTGCTGGGCAGCCTTCCAAGGGTGCGGGAAAGACTTGCGGGCCTCATTAATCCCTGAGCCACGACTAAATTGCGGTGGGGGTTCAGGGATAATTGGCGTCAATTGGCTCATTAATAAGCCTAATTGACAACCCGCTGCCGGTAGCCGTGAATCTTACATCAGACCCTTCCACCCTCCCACTTAATCAGAGAAGGTTTTGCAACCAGCAAGAGATTGACATGGGGCCTCTCTCACGATCAAGTGGGTCTGGTTGCCATGTTTGGCACCAGAATGAGCTGCATTAAATGCAGCCTGATTAATAAGAAGGAAAGGCTGAGCTGAGCCTAGATTTCAAGGCTGCTATAAAACCAGCCATTGATAGAATTGGGTGACTGTTTTGAAGTAGTCAATTCAGATTGAAACTAAAATGTCAAAACAAAGAAAAGTTTGGCCGCAAGACTAATTTATGCTTAGTTCCATTATTACGTCTTTTAAAACACCCAAACTGTAAATGTGCTGTACTTACCGAGCCTGAGTCTGTCTCTAGGAAACTCCCATTTACTGCTATCATATGGGAGATGCTCACACTGTTCATCCAGTGGCACTTCATCTGGATCCATTATGATTGACAGATATCCAGCTTTAACATCCCCAGAACTAGGCTGCAAAGATATTATGTGCCATTGTCAGTTCACACACACGCAGCTCATTCTTCTGTTCCTGTCAAAAAAACTGCCTGAATCGCTCTCCTGATTGTTTAGAGAGCAAAACCACCTTTAGTGTATTAGTAAACCATACAGTTCTGGAACATCTTGTCCTGTGCTTCTGTCCTGTGCAGAGTTAGCTACTCCAAGCCAGGCTCGTGGTAGGGTCACCACAGTAAACAATGGCGCACTTGGGCTCTAAAAAATTAGCCAGGGGTTCCTGCCTTGAATTAGTGAATCCCACTGGAAATTTGTACACCTGTATGTGCTAATGCAACTTTCCCACGTGGTTGCGTAGGCTGTCAACATCAGCTGAAGTAGGTTTTCTGTTGATTTTACAGCAGAACCAAAGTGGACAGGGGCAGAAAGAGGAAAGGTCCTTCCACTTTTCTGCTGGAAGTAATGGATGACGTGGTATTTCCACCCATTTTATGGGTTGGCATGTTCTATTAGCATTCAAATAGCGGAAAAATATCATCTGATGTGTTTTCCCTTATTTATGCCACCAAACTGAACATCACGGCCTGAATTTTTCAGTTGGCGGGTGGGCTCGGTGCGAGTGGGCAGGGACGGTCAGGGAACCGACCGCTGCCCCTGATTGGCTCCGTGCCGCCATTTTACGCGGGCGGGCCAATTAAGGCCCATCCAGCATAAGATGCGAGCCATAGTGCTCAGCGCTACCTGTGCTGGCGGGGGGAGGAGGGAGAGTCGGGGCCAGAACTCTTTCGTGCATACGTGCAAAAGAGCGCTTCAATCTCCCTGAGGCACGGAGCTGCCTCAGGGAGACTGAATCACTATTGAAATTATTAAATAAATGGATAAAAAAAATTTACTTAAACATGTCCCCTTCTGTGACTGTGTCTCACATGAGATGGGACTTGTTGTTATATTTCGGAAAGATTTTAAAAAATTAATAAAAGCCTTAGGAAACCTCATCCCGCTCATGGATGAGGTTTCCAAAAAAACATGAAGGCCGTTTGACCTTTTCGCCTGCCCGCCAACCTTAAGGTTGGACGGGCAGCACTAACAGTTACATTAAAGACTTCCTTAATGGCCTTAACAGGCCGTTTATATATCGGCAAGCGCGCAGCCCACTCTGGCGCGTGCCTGCTGAATGAAACATCGTGAGTCAGCGCGATGACGTTAGGACGCAGGCCTGACGTCATCGCACCTCATTTTATGCCCCAGGCGTGTCGGGCCCGCCCCCACATGCTGATTGAAAAATTCAGGCCCTCAAGTTCCGGGTTGCTGTTTAAAATTTAAAATTCAGAAAATTTGCACCATCGATTACTGTGTGATGGTTCTAAAAAAATATTTTTTCTTAAATTGTTTTCTCATGGTGTTACAAGTGATGCTGGCCATGTTATGCTGTGGCAGTCTTGTCGCAGCCAGTCACCTTCCTCTTCAGACCACGTGGGGTCCCGGTAGAAGTCAATGGGCCTGCCAAAAATATTTCACTGACTGTGAGCCTAGTAAACTTGTAAGGGTCCGGGCACATATTGTGGTGTTTTAGAGGTCAGGCCTGCCAGAAATGAACCCAGTTCCAACAAAGCAGGATACAGGAATCATTATTCGGGCTGGATATGAAGAGTGAGAATTTAAATACAATCCCTGAGTGATCCCAGCAGCTATAGAAAGAACTTGCATTTATATAATGCCTGTCACAACCTCAGGATGTTCCAAAGCGCTTTACAGCCAATTAAGCACTCATGAAGTGTCATCACTGCAATAATGTAGGAAACAGGACAGCCAGTTATGGCAATTTCCCACAAGCAGCAATTAAATAATGAAAGCAATGATCTGTTGATTGAGGGATAAATGTTGGCTAGGACACTGGGGAGAAATCGCCTGTCCCTCTTCAAATAGTTTCATGGGATCTTTTACGTCTGCCTGAGAATGCAGACATTCAAAGTCTCATTTGAAAGATGTCTTCTCCAAAAGTGGAGTGTCAATCAAGATTATATGCTCAGATCTCCAGAGAATGACTTGAACGCATGATCCTCTGACTCAAAGGTGAGTGTTACCGTTGAGCCATGGCTAACACCTGGATTTAAACCATCAAGACAAGTTCCACCCTTTAAGAAATAAGGGCTGAAAACTGACAGTAAAGTGGAAATATTCTTATCACTATTTTTCTAGGGCTTACACTTCATTAAGAAATTAGTGATGTGTGTAATGACCCTTGCAAAGTTTCAGATATTGTAAACTGGAAACTCTGAACGGAGGTGGATGCTTTAGTCATTCAGTTTACAGCAATGTGGTGCCATAAATCTGCACATTTTTTCCTCATCTGACATTTTGCTCCTTTGTTTCATGGTGCAACATAAAGTTAGCAAACCAGAAAGATAATTTATAACCTTACCTTCTTGAGTTTACGGATAAAAAGTGTGAGTAAGAGCCAGAATAGTGTGGCTGCTACCCCAGTACAGACCAAAATAATCAGTTCCAAGTTGGATTTTTCTTCAGACCCTAAAAAAAGAAAGTGTTAAACGACATCAAAAATTGTTTTTGTTCATGGAAAAAGTTTTTATATGCTCTGGAATTAAATTTATTAAGGGTGACAAACACAGCTTATTATAATACCACACACCTCTGATGGGATGAAAGACTTACAGTATAAAATTTACAGCACAAAATTGCAATCAACCTAATGCTGTGATATCTCCTGAACTTTGAATGTGCAGGCATGTGTTAGGAGAGGAGCCATTATTTAAATTTGCTGTGGCATATAACCTATTCGCTATTACATTTACCATGGCACCAGAAAAAATTATTAACAGAAACACTTACGCATGCAATGACTGAGAAGATAGGCAGTGCAAAATATGGGTTATATCATGGGTCATTTGTTTATGGTGACTGAATGCATCAAAATCTTTATTTATTATATGAGATTCTGAAAAAATTTACTTGTATTCTGGTATCAATTTCTCATCAATTTGGCCATCTTTAAATGAAGTTCCGAAAGAGTGGCCATGGCTATATTGTAGGAAGAGTGCTGTGATGTAAATACTAGCGTGTGGGCTAACATTCTTTGGAAAAATGATAGATAAGTGTGCTTGAGTGTGCGTGTTTGTGTGTTTCATTATCTCATTTTCCACCATTTGAAAAAGGATTGTGAACGCAGTAGGAGAAGGACATTTCACTGTCATGGTCCACTACCCACAATTTCTATCAAAAAGAGGAAGAAAATTCTTGCAGATCCATACCTAGAACAGATACGTATGCAGATGTTTCCACTGTTCCCTTTTCGTTGGTGGCCTTGCATTTGTATTCTCCTTCATCATCAAATCTGACTCTTTCAATGATTAAAGTTTTGTTTCCTGCTTCCAGAAAAATGCCTGGGTAGGGAAAGAAATCACATTGTTGAGTATCAAGATTTAAGGAGGCCTTTGTTCCCATTTAAAGTCATGGTACTTGTTCCCACAGCTATTTCTGGTACAAATAAAAGCTAAGCTAGAGTCATAGAATGACTCTAGATTATAAATAAATATTGATCTTTGCTACAGATATTCTATGAACCGATTGAAATACAATCAGTATTCATTTACATTGCCTAGTCCAGATGGGTCAGGTTACAAAATTTCCCAAAAGGTTTTACCTTTAATTTGTAAATAGACAGTCTGGAAATTACTGAGTGCTATATTAGGATACGAGCACTTCATAAGCAAAATTTTATGGTCCCCATTCACAGATTTGAAGGTGGGGTCTTGTAAAATGCAAAACATGTCCTGCACGTCACCTAACTGCCCCACCCAATCTGTCCCCCATTTTATAGTTGGGAAGTTGAGGTGTCGCCCTTGGGCCTGTTGAGGCCCTTAAGCAGCCAATTAATGGCAACTTAAGTATCTCATCCCGCCCTTGCCGCTATCTACCTGTGGCAGGGGAAGGTCCACACCCAGGTGGGTAGCCCAGCAACTTTTACTGCATGGGCTGGTGATGGGCAAGGAGAGGAGCCTGCTTTGGGGTCCCCCTGTGCCCATTGGAGGCACCCCCAAAAGGTTATACTTTGTCCTTAACCCTCCCCCACTGGCCTCTCAAACCCAACCTTTCCCCCACCTTCATTCCCCTCCTAAAGGTACCCTGGGCTTATCTAAAGACCGGTATCCACAACCTCCTTTTCTTCAGGGACTACCTGTGGTCCCAGCTCTGCACTGCTGAAATGCCTAGATGGGGTGGAAACTTCGAACATGGGCAATTAGTGGCCTGTGGAATGTTAAACAGCTGTGGGGAAGCCAGGAACAGCAGGATTGGGTTCCTTGCCAACTCTTCAGAGGGCTGGGATGGAAGCCCCGGTATCTAAAAAAACTCATCCCCATATCTGTTTTTTAACAGAGGCATTAATCCATTTATTTTGAATGGGTTAATGCCTCCATAGTTCACAACCTTGGTGCTCTATTGAACGGTGAGTTAAGCATCCAAGGTCTTATTGTCTGCACCACAAAGACAGTCTCCAATATAAATAGAATCCTCATCCTTGTGTTAAAATTTGACAATCACCTTGCCCGTCTCCACCTCTGTAAGTCTTTCCAACACTACAACCCATGGAAACTCTCAATTCTTTTGACTCCAGCCTCTTGCACTTCTCTACCTTCAACCCGCCATTGGAAGCCGTACTTTCAGTTGCCTAGGTCCCACTCTCCAGGATTGCCTCTTTAGGACACCCTGCCTTTTCACCTTGTTCTTCTCCTTTAAGAACCCCCCTAATTCCCATCATTTCCATCAATTAGTTATCCTTCCTTATGTCTCCCAAAACTTGACATCTCTATTATTCCCCTATACCTCTGTGGGACATTTTCATACATTACCGGCACTATGTAAATTAAAATGACAGAGACAGGAATATTAAAAGAATTTATTGTACTTGTATGCTTATATTAAAAGTGATCATTTCGAAACTGTAGCCTATGACGTTTCAATCAAGTGTCAATGGACACTTGCGGTCCAGAACTCTCATGGATCAGTATTATCTTCTTAATCTGTGCCTTTTCTTCCTGCCAAATTCCTGCATTTGTCTCCTTTTCCGATAACCATGTCTGCTTGTGGGGATACCCTTTCTGATGCCTTCCTCAAACGGTTATTATTTTTACCTTGGCCTTGGCTGTGAGTATGAGACTGAGGGAACAGTACAGTCAGTTCTGATCCTGTTCTCACCTGATGTCTGCATTTCTTCAACATGGAGCAACAATCGCTGGAGTGCAATCAGGAGTGGGAATCTAATTTCCTTCATACCCCGCTAACACTCATGTTTTAGTCTCAAAGACGACAAATGGCCACATGGTGGGGCAACAAGGCGGCCGGTGGTGCATGTGGAACGGCACCTCAGCAAGGGTCACCAACTGAAGCCGAAGAAGAAACATCCAAAAATACAGAGGAGTGTAGAAATCTGCCAATCCTCCTTTTTAATCTACGTGGTAACTCCTCAGGCAAACAAGATATTTCTTGGCCAAGTTGTCAGCATTCGGTAAGTCAATTAAATAACCTTGTCTCCACATGCTTACATCTGATTTTATTTTAATGCAATGATGTAAGAAACTCCTTTATTTTTTTCTGTCATGATTTATTACACTGTGGAGGCTGTATAACACTTTCATGACATCTTATTAAGGTGCTATATAAAGAGAAATTATATGAGGGGAAACAAACGCAGAGCTGAGGCGAATATGAAAACCAAACTGTGTCTGCGATTCAACTGTTTCTATACTCTTCACTAATGGTGTCTTCAATTTTTAAAACATTTTTTTGCTGGGTGAGGACAGAACCCCAGCACAGTTCAAACAATGCTCAGCACTAATGTCACAGATTCCCCACGCTACCTCCACTTCTCCTACTTTTATCTCTTCCTCCCCCAATGCACTGATTCATGCTGTGTGGCAGTTCCATGGTTACAGTTTTTTTAATGTTTGATATGTTACAGTGAGTGTCAGCAATCTAATCTAAGCAATCTAATTAAGGAGGGTCTTATAGCTCAGCCTGATCCTAGTTCTCACTCTAACCTCCAAACATGCACACTATCGACCATCAAGCGCAGGTACCCTTACTTTCTCTAACTCAGGGCTGCTGAGGCAACTTATTGCATCTGCATTGAAACTCTGGCTGAAATCAGGTAGCCTGATTCCATTGGGGAATTAATCTGAGGCCTTCCTAGTCGGTAGGCCTCAGTACCACATAACCTTCTGGTTTACAAAAGCAAATTGTATCTGCTTTCAGGCAATCACAGTTAAATCTGGTTTATATACTGCACTTCTTTATTTTATGGTTGCATATAAATCATATTTATTTATAAGGCACATGCTGGAAAACATAAACATTGGCACAAAGATGATACGATTCATTTTGAGAGTAATATATGTTTGTTGTGTATTTGACTCAGTAAGCACACTTGCAATGCTGCTACTTATAGTACCTGTGCTGATTCACCCTCTGGATGTTATTGTACAAAAGATAGATAAATAAAAATTACGATGAAAATTTAAATGAATATAAAGAAAAAAAAATCAAAAAATTGGAAATGAATAAAAATGAATTGATGGGAATAAATTGATCAAGGACAAAAATCTGGGAATGAGAGAATGAAAGAAAATATTCCGGGTCTCTGAATTGTTGTGCACATTGAAACAATGATACAGACAGAATGTGATATCTCTTGCACTAGTATGCATTGAAGTTGTGCAAAAATACCATGAATAATACTTGGATTTCTACAGTATCCTTCAGATCAAAGCATTTCAAAGTGCTCTGTGCAACAATAAATACAGTGGCTGTTGTTACGTAGACAGATAGGAATGTTTGTCAAAGTTCATGGTGAACGTGACTTTAGAATATAAACCACCACCAATAAGGCAACTGTCTGAACTAAAAACCCTTAAGAGATCTGCCAAGAAATATTGTCTATATGTTCCACATGTGACAGGACAGTTATTCTCTTGACAGCTGCCCCACATGCCTCAAATACCATTTCCAGATGGACAGAAGATGGAGCTGCCAAAAAATTGTTAACAGCTAACACTGTTTAAAGATACAAACAAACGTATCCAAAAACATCAGCTTTGAAATCTCCTTTCATTATTATGGAGTTTAATTTTTTTTTAAATTGAGAAATCCAGGTGAAGCATCCAGGCCCACTGTATGGGAAGATGACCATATTTGAAAAGAGTAAGTAAGACCAATTCTGTTCAGACTAACTAACACGCCCATCTACTATCCTCATCACCTTGTTCAAAAAAAAAGAGAGAAAGGAATAGCAAATATCATGTCGTGCACCTGAAGCTGGGAGAACCTGTTGCTCATTTTTGTACCAGGTGATGCTGGGAGGGGGTCGCCCATTGACATCGCAGCTCAGGATCACAGTACTGCTGCTGTTGATCTCCAGGCTTGTCAGGTTCTTCTGCAGAACTGGAATGGTCTTAGCTGCAACGAAATACACAATTTTTTTTTGTTTTTTCTACTTATTAGTTTTATTTTTTCTTATTCTCTTCTCCTTTTCTTCCCCTGAAAGTAATGATTTAAATGTGATCTTCTAGACTGGTTTTGATTGTCGGTGGAGATGAAAGCAGAGATTTTCCCCTATGTCAGACCTGGGTTTTTGTCTCTCCCAGAAGATTAATGGCTACTGGGGAGTGGATGGGGGGAAGTGTTTAGTCACAAAGTTCTCAGTATTACAAGCACGGTACTGGTTTGATGGACCATGTGGCTTTTTCCTGCTCATCATTTTTGTATTTTTGCATGATTTCTGTCAGGTATGGTTTCATGGAGGAAAGACACCTCCCATAAGACTACTTCTCAAATGTGGGCCTAGACAGTGAGTCCATCAAAATATTGAACTGTGGAGGGCATCATAATCCTGAATTGAGTTCCACAGGCACACTATTCAGCAAGAGTATTTGAATAGAGATCAGGAATAGGAACCTGAGCTTATCATTTCCTTCCTTAGCTCAGAGAGGAAGAACAGTGTCAATTCTCACATCTCCAGTTATTGGTGCTATGGTCCGGCACATACATTGTAATTTTTGAAATGTATTTTTTGTTCTAACTGAATGCTGACTTTCTGACCCACACTTCTGTCGGGAGTAGCTCCTCACTGTATTCTTAACACGGAATCACCTCTATAACTTTAAACATTAGGAGAACAGTTTTACACAAAAGACAGAAGCATAATAGATGGAACAATAAATGATAATTGATTAAACAAATTGCTTTTTACAAAGCTGGTCGAAATCCATCTGCATAATGCAATAAACAGATTGATATATTCACAAAGAACATACTATTACTATAAGTAAGTAAAACATTATCTCCCTCCACTTTGCACATTTCCAACCTGTCATTCAACAGTTTTCAAAATAATAAAGTGATTATACTTCTTCTTGTGTTCTGATTTAATGGTTCAGTCAATGGAAGGCCAGGGTCAGTTGAGGGTCAGTTAATTTGGAGAATCAGCAAAACATATTGTGGGCTTAAAGATGTCAGGTTCAGGTGGCTTCATCATTCCGGAAAACTAGTGACTCATCCTTTGTGTAAATTTACCAAACTTATGTGGGTGTATGTAATAACTGTTCAAAAAGATGAGAACTTGGCTTTGAAACAGGCAAGAAAACTTTTCACAGTGAGTAAGCCCAAATATTTTAAGATTTGACCAGTAGAAATCCCCCCATTTCTGGCTTTCTGTGTTGACTCTTTCATATTAGGGCAGCAAATACTTGAACTAATCTTTTGGCCTAAAATGAATGTGGATGGACAGAGCATGCAAATTTAGTCAGAAGACAGCATAATTGTCTTGTAAAGCTGAGCTACTATAAGGGAATAGTCTGAATAAGCAAAATCACGCAATGCAAATTAGCCTGAAACCTAAGGGTTTTTAAAAATTAATTCTTGGGATGTGGGTTATGGCTAAGTTGCCCTGAGTTTGACACAACTGAATGACTTGCTAGGTTCCCTCAGAGGGCAGTTAAGAGTCAATTGTGTCGGCGTCAGACTGGGCTCATATACAGGTGAGGCCAGATAAGAATGGAAGACTTCCCCCACTAGATAAATAAATAAATAAAGAGAAACTCTTTCCAACAGTTGATAACCGTGGGCACAGACTTAAAGCGAATGGCAAAAGAACCAAAGGTGACAAAAGGAAAAGCTTTTTTATGCAATGAGTGGTTAGGATTTGAAATGCATTGCCTGATAGGGTGGTGGACACAGATTCAATAGTAACCTTCAAAATTGGATAAATACTTGGGCTTGAATCTTCTGGTCAGTGTGTAGGGATGGGCCCTGCTCACCGACACATAAAATGATGCGTGGTGCCTTCGGGCATGCATCCCGATGTCCACTGCGCGCCATTCAGATCTTCAGTTTGTCGAGCGCGCACTGGAGTCGGCTGTGTGCCCGCCGAACTGTTGAAGGCCTATTAAGGCTATTTAGAGAACAATTAAAAGAATTAACAGAGCTGCCGGCCCAACCTTAAGGTTGGCAGGCAGGTGAAGAATCCAGGCGGCCTTTGCATTTATCGTGAAACTTCATCCATGGGCGGGATGAGGTTTCATGAAGTTTTTAAACTTTAATAAAAATTTTTAATAAAATTCATTGACATGTCCCAGCTCATGTGACAGTTAAAATTTTTTTCCACCTTTGTTAAACTTCCCACAGCTTAAACTAATCTCCCTGAGGCAAACCCATGCCTCAGGGAGATTTCTGCGCTCTTTCACGTGCATGCCCCGATTCAGGGAATTTACCCCCCCGCTGCCCCCCCCCGTACGCACAAGGAGCGCTCGGCGCTTCCGGGTATGCGTCATGCTGGGCGGAACAATTAAGGTACACGTAAAATGGCGGCGCCCACCCGATTGGGGGCGCCAATTGGATTTGCGCTCACTCCTGCCCACCCCCGCACAACCCCTCCCCCCAGGACAGGGGGAAAACTCTTCCCTTAAAATCACATTGACAAAATGCTGTAGCCTACCTGGTCCATTAAACATAGTTTTACAGCTGTACAGGAATAACAATATCAGTAATGTTGGAGCTGCTTTTGTTAGGAGATTATGGGATAATTTGATAGAGGCGGCTAAAAGTATGAAGAGATGGGTAGATCGAAACAGGCTGAGACGTCTGAAACAAGGGGACATAGATCTCAGGTGAAATGTAAGAGACTTTGGACTGGGAATAGTTCAGACTTGTGAGATTGTGAAATTCACTAACAGAGTTAGTGAACAAAGCTGAGACCATACCTGAAAATTTCCATGGAACTGCTCCTACTCTGCTGTAGGTATGGCAGGAACTCTATGGCCAGGATTTTACATACATCGGGCGGGCTTGACGGGAGTGGGCAGTGGCAGAGCTGACCACTACACGTGAATGGCTTGGCACCGTGGTTTGGCCCACTCAGCGTGGATCGCGAGCGGCAGCGCTGAGTGCTACCTGTGTGGGTGGGGGGAAGGAGGGAGAGTCAGGTCCAGCGCTTGCGCGCGAAAGAGCCCTTCAATCTCCTGAGCTGCCTCAGGGAGACTGAAGCGCGTTTTAAAGAAATTATTAAAAACGTTAAAAATTTTATGAAATATGCCCCCTCACGAGATAGGACATGTTTTTATTTTTCAAAAAAAGTTTTCATTTAATTTGTAAAAGCTTTAGGAAACCTCATCCCGCTTGTGGATGAGGTTTCTTAAAAAACCACTTGGTCTTTTTGCCGCCCACCAACTGTTAGGTTGGACAGGCAGCGTAAATTTGGAGTTAATTAGTACGTTAATTGTCTTAATAGGCCTTTCAATTATCGGCAAGCGCGCAGTCAACTCTGGTGCGTGCCCGCTGAACAAAATATCGCGCGACAGTGTGATGACATCGGGACGCACTCCTGATGTCATGGCGCGTCATTTTACGTTCCAGCGTGCTGGACCCGCCCCCACACGCTGAATGTAAAATCCTGGCCCATGTGGATAAGCAGGGTTTCTCTCCACAATTCCAGTGAAGTTATGCCACAGGGTTGGAGCAACTCCCAGGAAATTTCCAGCCTGTGTTAGAATTTGAGGGTCATTTATTAACGTGGATGGTTGAAGAAAGGGGGAACAATTGATAATGGGAATGAGTGGACACGTGGGATTCGGACTATTGCTCATACAGAGGATAACCACCAATCTGGACTGGTTATGCTGAATGCTCTGTTTCATGTATAATTCCTACGTAATCCTATGTAACAATTTAATGACCTTTAGGTCAGTTACACTAATAGTATAATATATTTCAACTATGCTATTCAATTTCCCCTCAAATTAAAGTCTCAAAATGTTTTAGCTGTTATAAAATGTAATTGGCTTATATTGTTATCTGCAACTTGACTTCCTTTTGAATATGCAGACAGTTATGGTAACTGGATGTGCAGTAGGTTCGAAGCTATCCTTTCACTTCAGGTTTTGAATCCAGCCCACACCATGAGTGGTATTTAATCTGGATGACTGGGGCCTTGTCCATTGGCTAGGGAGCCAGCAAGAGCTCCCTGGTGCCTCCTTTGGAGAAGACCCACAGTATTAGGTGCAAATCAGGCATTTAAGTGGCCAGTGGTGGGGCCTTACCTGAAATCAAGGACGCTGCAGGGGGAGAAGTCCTACCCCTTGAGAGCTGCTGGCCAATCAGAGGCTGGCAACTCTCCAGTGCAGGCAGTGCCAGCAGGAACAGTGGCCGCCGTTGGCAATGTACCCATCAGAGGCCCAAGCCACAGTTGATTGAGGGCTGAATAGGGGTTATGTGGCGGGTGTCATTGGAGAGTGGGGGTGTTAAGCAGCATGGGCTGGGGGTGGCTCTCAGTGGACAAGCCCCACTTGCTGATGCCAGGTCCCTCTATCAGGCTCTGAGAGCCTTTGAATTAGGGACCCTCCCCTTCCCCCTGCACCCTGCAAGTAGACCCTGGAGGGTTTTGCTTTTTTGGGCTCCCTTCATGACGGGTCCCCTGCCCAATGCTGGTTGGATACCAGTGGTGGTGGGGTGAGGTCCCTAAGTGAGCATTAATTGCCCATTTAAGGGGCTTAATTGGTGGCAGGTGGGAATAGGCCATCCATGAGACTTGCTGCCCTGGACTTAGTCGGGGCAGAAGTGAGAAGGCAGCAGGAAGGGCCCTCACCTGGCAGACCCACTTGATTTAAAAGCCCCTTGCCACCACACTCTCAGCGGAGAGAGCATTAAATTCTGCCCTGTGATGGAAGTCTTGTGTGTTTGCTGGCTGTCAAGGTCCTAAGTGAAAATGAGCTTGGATGACCTCAAAGGAGTTGTTAGTGGACCTACACCTAATAACTGTCCTTAATTTGGAGCTGATTTCGCAACCTGGCTGATGTGCTAACAGAAAAGTGTCACCCTGTTGAATTAACATGTGCCCTTTAGAAGTTGGGCTGAGATACACTGTTTCAGTGGAGAAGTTCTATTTTGCATCAGATCATGCTGTAGCTAACCTGAGAGTCATTGATGCTGATGCTGGGTACCTGAAATGGTAAGCATTCCACGTCCCAGCATTAACATTTCCGATTAACATAAAAATTAAATAAAAGCTATTTGTTTCAGTAACTATACAATGCTAGTTCTAATGGGTGGAGTTATATTCAGGTACGATGTGGAATAACAATATGATCTAAATAGTTAAGTATCTTCCTTAAGTATCTAACTTAGTTTCAACCTTTTCCACTAATTTTCTCCCCAGTTGTTCTCTTCCACTGACCTTGCTGGGATAGCTACCGCCGGGAAAAGTTGATTCCAGATACTTCACCCAAGATAGCATTCTTCTTTACGAGAGTATCTAAACTATTTAACTGCTAGAGGAATCACAGCTCAACACAGGTCTTTCCACATCTACAGCCACACCTCCAGCAGGCCTTCTGGATTGTGATCGTGTTCAGGAACCGTGATCATTTTCTCCTTCCCTTATCCATGTGAACTCATGTAAATTATGGGCTCTCGACCGCTGACTCAGCTGACATCAGCTAACTCAGGACAGATCAGGGATCAAACTGAGGACCTTCTTGAATGGTATGGCACAGCCACCACAGTGGTATAGTTATTAGCTAAGCCATTGGAGCAGACTTAAATATTTCTTAATTGGGCCAAAATAAAAACAAACAGTGCATCTAAATAGCTAAAGTTGTTCTTGTGGGACTCACTTACGTTTTATATAGACCATAGTACGTTTCTCGTACTGCTCCTTGGAAGTTTTGTTCATTGCTCTGCACTTGTAAATGCCAGTATCCCTTTCAGTCACATTTCTGAGTTGGAGCGACAAAGTGTTGGAGTAGTTTCCATAAACTGTCTGAGTGGAACTGTTCAGATTAACCTCAGACGATTTCACCAAGGACTGGTAATACCAGGTAAATTCATTGATGAGGTACTTTCTAATTATACAGGTAAGAGTTAGGTCGCCTCCCTCAGTTTGAGATTCGTTGATATTTGCCTTAAGATGCAAGACATCTGGCTGATCTAATCAAAAACAGACAAAGACAGTAAACAAAAGTGACACATTGAATCCTATCGGCCTTTTTGTAAAACATCTTTAGTGATTGTTACCAAGAGGTAGAATTCTCCACATAATGCCAGTTTAAAGAAAACTCATACGCAAAAAAAAAATCTATTCAATGGGACTACAGTATAATTTGGACCCGACAACTCAGTATTACTTCAAACATGAATCAGTCTTTTGAAAGTCCTATACTCTTGTCCATTTACCAGGAATTTTATATAAATAATTTATTTTTCCAAAAAGAAAGATAGAATTTCACTTCAGTATCCCTTTTAAAAGCACAATTATGAAGCATTATTATTAATGTTAACTTCCTTTTCATTTCTGTTTGCATGGATTATAAAATATTTTTTGTCTGAACACTGAATGTTCACAAATTTATTCAAGTATATTGACTTTAAGATTTGTGTGAAGTGATTTAAATATCAGTAGAGACTGTTCTAATCCTGAAAGCCTGGTGAAGGATAGTACTGGGGCCAATCTTTAATCATGTTTACATTTATTTAGAGTGAAGCATCTCAAGCGTTTTTCTCCAAACCCAACTAAACAACGGTTTCAATAAGTGTTTCTTTTTATATGCTTAAGTGGAACATTTGCAGAAAGTGAATTTATCTATCACCCAAGGATCCAGGAGAAATAGGTAACACTGCGACAGATGAAAGTTCATCAATTTGTTACATCAGAATGCTAATACCATTGTCCCACAGCCAACCAGAGACAATCAGTTCAGTTGCAACAACACTTAATGTTGTTAAAGTTCTGGATACATCATTAACTACAAGTTTATAGGTTCTATTAAAAAGACTGGCTATTTAATGCTATTATTTAAGGGCTCCCCTTAGAGCCTAATCCTAAATAAATGCAAAATGTATATCTATCTCAAATACTGATTGCAACAGTAAGTTTATAATCAAGAGGCAGGAAATGCTGAATTATTTTGACATAACTGAATTGATATTATAGCCTCTAACATTTATTGAAAAAGAATCTGTTTACTAATTATTTGTATACTCAGGCCTGAATTTTCATGATGGAGAGGCTTATCTCAGGCTTATCCAAAATGCAACTGGAGGCCGGAATTTGGAAGTCCTGCTCCCACCATTTTTGCTGGAGTGGAGAACAGAGGTGGATAGTACTTGCACATCCATGGTTAACTCAGATCCAAGTTTCATGAGTGGGATGTCCAAAACATGATTTGGGGGCTTTAAACCTCTCAGGAGAAGATCTAACACTGTTGGAGAGGTAGGTACCCTATTGGATAGGTCCAGAGACACATTTGGGAGAGGTAAGATGCACTTTGGGAGAAATCAACTGCCCTTGGGGATTGTTAAAAGTAGAAATGAATGTGCATAAAAAGTGGATAAGGTCACTGGAACTGTCAAGCTGATTGGAGTCAAGGAAACTGTCAAGTTGTCAAGGTATATAAACCTCCCTGCCTTTATACTTTTGAAAAAAACTGCCTGCAGTGTAAAAAAAAATCAGTTCTTGCTATTTCACTCTGTCTGTTGATACAAGCCTGACGGTTATAGAATTTGTGTTGCAAAACTGACTTCACAACCTATCATTATCACAATGGGGAGCCTGTTAGTTCACAGTTTGATTGACAGCTCCACGTGCTTATAAAGTCTTTGAAGTGGGGCAATGAATTCAAATCCCTGTTTTTATTTGGGATTAAGTAGTTGAAAGAAGTTAAACGTAGTGAAAGTTTTTTTTAAAATCAATGATAGTGTTTTTTTTTAAATAGTGAATTCATCAATAGACACTTAAGGACTTTATTTTATTTCATCTCAGCATGGGTCTTGAAGTCTGCCCATGGTGATTAGTGGGTGAGTTGGCATGGAGGATGTAGGGACAAAGGGTGGTGGGTGGGGGTATGGATTGGCATGAGTTGGTACTAGTTGGCATAGGGGCTATAAAGGGCCATGTGGTACTGGGTAGAGGGGCATAGATTGATATGGATGGTATAAGTTGCCATGGGCAGTGGGTAGTGGCACTTGATGTGGCCTGGATGGGACATAGGGAGTGTGTGGGCATTGAGAGGATGTGAGAGGTGAGAACTCGAGGGCAGTTTCTTGTTTCATTGTTCTTTTAACAATTGCGACAAAGTCCCACTTCACTGAGACGGGCTATTCCCACAGCCTGCCACTGCACTTGGTGGCCCCTGCCCCCAGCTGTAGCTGCCTCCAAGCTCTTTCCAGGGGCAGCAGACCCAACTCTAGTTATCATCTGGCCCTCCCACAATGAAAGTCCGACTGCCTGGGGTGCCTACTCCTGTGCCAGGTTTGCAGAGTTGGGAATTTTCCTGACTGTGCTCCAGACTCAGAAGTGAAAATCCAGGTCTCAATGTTTAAATTTAATGGTGATTCTAAGGCTAATAAACAGTGGTTAGTTCATGGCTCTGCCCTGATTTCTCCTTTGATAACTTGATAATTAAAATAATCTGAACTGGTTGCTGCAAGACAGTTCCAGAAGCCAAATTTAGGCATCATTAACCTTTAACATAAATTGGGTGGGTAACACAGAGTTAAGTTGAAAGGTTTGCTTGTGCTTTTGTTAATTATTCTTGTCAGAATCTACATTGTAGTGTTTTGACAACTTTGATGTGTGAATAATAAAAAAATGCAGATGTGAGCCTGGAAGAAAAATTGCAAAATAATAATAAGATTGCAGGAACCCTTGTGAGCTGTTGAGAAATCACAATATCTGATGGCAGTGATAGCCACTGTTGGAAAGACTGATGTGCATCAATACTTAAGTCTTTCTTTTATGTCTTGCTCCATTGTTACTTTAAAATAAAATTCTTTGCAGTAGATCAATTAATTGGATAGTTTTCAGTGTGTTGGATGTGACAATATTGTTATGAATGTTTTGAATAATATCAAACTATCAAAAGAACCTTTAGAACCTTTGATACCTTTGGTATCCTTTGGAACCCCTGGGGCTGAAATTTGACGTTGGCGAGCAGGGGGCGTAAAATTACGCAGGATGATGTCGGGGTCTTAAATTTTCAGGAAGGCGGGGGCGCAGCAAAATCAGCTGCGGGCCCGCCGACCTGTCAATGGCCAATTGAGGCCATTGACAGGATCATTTAAACAATTAAAGGACCTGCCCGTCCAACCTTAAGGTTGGTGGGCAGGCCAGGAGCCCCGGCGGCAACTAGAAAAAACATGAAACCTCATCCACCGGCGGGATGAGGTTTCATACAGGGTTTCAAAAACTTTAATAAAGTTATTATGTAAATTATGAACAGGTCGCATCTCATGTGACATTGTCACATGAGGGGGACATGTTAGGGAATTTTTTTTTCACTACTTTTAATTTTTTTCAACGTGGAAGCGATCTCCCTGAGGCAGCACTTAGCCTCAGGGAGATGTGTACTCTTTCATGTGCATGCGCGAAAGTGCGCACTCTCGCTTTTGGGGAATCCCCCCCACCTGCACAGGAAGCGCATAGCGCTTCTCGGCAGATGTCACACTGGGCGGGCCTTAATTGGCCGCCCACATAAAATGGTGATGGGGCCCGCTTCTCCAGGGGGATCAGCTCCCCGCCCACTGGAGACTGGGTTGGGCCCACCCACTTGACAGGCAGAAAATTCTACCCCAGGATTGACATTCTGATTGAGTACCAAGGTGCATCAACTAACTAGGAACTGAAGTTGAGGCAGAAACTAGATCTGATAGAACTTTGTCTTGTGCAAGAGGCATAGAAAATTCCAATTGGAGGAGGAGGTAGGGGAAGGATTGGGGGAAACAGGCAATTCTATCCCAAGGATTCATTCACATGACAAAATTAAACCATATGGAATTCTCACCAGTTTTCTATGTAGGGATTAGTACAGGCCCCAGATCTGCACTTAGAGGGCTGAATTATTCCCCTGTTGGGGGTGAAGTTGATGGGTGGGCGTGTACAGACGCGCTTCTGATCGGCACCCCCGATCGGAGGCGCGCTGACATTTTACGTGTGCGGGTGCTCCCTGTGCGGGCTGGGGTGGGGGGTGGAATCCCAAAATCGAGAAAGTGCTCTTTTGTGCATGTGCACAAAAGAGCGCACTCATCTCCCTGAGGCTAAGTGCAGCCTCAGGGAGATCAGCTGCACGTGTGAAAAAGATAAAAATAGAAAAATAAAATTTCCCTTACATGTCCCCTCATGTGACAATGTCACATGAGTTGGGACAAGTCCATCATTTTTACAAAATCTTTATTAAAATTTTTTAAAGCCTACACGAAACCTCATCCCGCCCGTGGAAGAGGTTTCATGCTTTTTCTAGTTCCCGCCGGGGCTCCTGGCTTGCCCGCCAACTTTAAGGTTGGATGGGCAGGTCCTTTAATTACTTAATTGACCCTGTCAATGGCCTCAATTGGCCATTGACAGGTTGGCGGGCGCGCAGCTGATTTTGCTGCGTTCCCGCCTTCCTGAAAATTTCATTCGGGCACAATGATGTCGGGAGTTCCCCCTGATGTCATCGCGCGTCATTTTACATGTCGGCGAGCAGGCTCCGACCCCGCTCGCCGACTCGTAAAATTCTGCCCAGAGAGTTAATCCAACTTAGAAGGGGTGGATTACCTCCACCAGGTAAGCAATCAATATTTAATATTAAAATCTTAATTATTATATATTTAATATTTAAGTACCTAAATAATTAATTTAATAATTAAGATTTTAATATGAACTATTAATTATATAATACATTAATTATTTCTTAATAAATATTAAGTACCATCAAAAATGTAAATATTTAATAATATTTATTTATTAATTAATAATTTAGATTTAAATTATCCTGGCCTTGCAATTTGGGAAGAGATCTGCACTCTAGCTAAAGAATGAATGGAAATTCTTCTTCACCGCACTTGGCAGAACAGAAGACTTAGAGTATTGAGACAATGGATGGAATCATCCACTTCTATTTGTGGCGGGCGTCATAGTGAGCAGGAGCAGAAAATATAGGGAGATCGCAAAAATCGGTTTCACATCGTCGTAAAATCAGTTTGCGATTGTCCGCTCACTTGTCATTGGCGGGCTGCGTTTCCCACTGCTGCCATCGGGAAGCTAGTCTCAACACTTTAACATCTAATTATAAGCCCTGCTCTCCAGAAATAACTCCCAAGCTGGGTTATCCGAGCACACACTGACGTGTTTCAAAAATGTACGTAAGCGACGAGCACCTGGTGAGCTGCACTTCGCTCGGGACTTCGAGGTTTGTTTGTCCACCTTGCTTCAGGCAGCACTCACAGCCATCAGCGCCAGGCTTCACAGGCAGCACCACATCACTTTTAGAGGTGCTCACGGGCAGGTCTCCACCTACCATACCAGCCATTAGGTGATGGTGGCTGCAGGGCTAGGACTTGCTTGGGGAAGGGGGAGATGTGACCTCAGGCAAGGGAAGAAGCTGCAGGGCAAGGGCTGTACTGGGGAAAGGGGGTATCCCAGGGTGTGTGAGGGGCACATGTTGATCTGTGCAAGTGGCCTCAAGATAGTGAGGGCTGAGGAGGCAGTCTCCAGAGGAGATGAGACCAGATGGAGATGTGAGGGTGTGTGTGAGAATGGGTGATGATGTCCCTTGAGCTGGCAGTGAGTGAGATGCCAGTGAATGTGAGTTGACTTTGTCAGTGTGTGTTTAGAGTGATGAGATGGTTGCCTCACCCTGGCAGCACGGGTGAGATCATTCATCCTCTTTCTGCGCAGGATGGCAAACCACTTCTATGCAGTGTTGGCGCTGACCACCACTGCCACCACCTTCCAAGTTGGGGAGGTGAGATTGCTGGCCCTCCTACGACCAGAGTGAGGGTGGAGGACATCATGGCGGCCTCCAAAAGGCGTTCCAGTGACAGGTCACTGAACTCTGACTCTTGGCTTTCAGTGTCATGTCTTCATTGGAGAAGTCCTGGGCTGCAAGCATTGAGACTGTGTGCATGGCTGCATTGTAGATATGGCACCCACAGTGAGGAAATGGTGAGGCAACAGCATGCTGGGCGATTCAGAGGCCGCCCGCCAGAGAGACGGCGTGTTTCATGTGGCTGAATAATTACTGAGGCGGGAAGCGGACGATACAGCTCGAAAATCCACCAATGCACTGGCGGGAAAGTGCACTGAGAGTGGGCCAGTGGTCATCTGAATGACTTACTGAAAAGTGAATGGCTTCTAATGCCTCATAATAGACTCAAGGAAGTTAATGGTATATCATGCATCTCATATGATTAATTTAAAAAAGAGATATTTGTGTTTCAAACAGATGGTCTGCAATCATGTGTAATGCTATAAATTTAATTTATAACTTTTTAATTTATAACATTGCATTGTAGAAACTCTCATTAAAGCTGATAGCTTTTCACTCAGCCAAGCAGAATTATTCCTGGATCAAGCGATTGTTTCAGTTCAAGGGTTCGATTAAAGTTTCTCAGAGAACAATACTCCTTTAATTCAAAATAACTTTAGCGAAATTGAAGAAGAATCGTGGCAGTTATAGTATTCAATTTTCTTTGAAACACACTTTTCTACAAGTATAGACATGTGTTATAATTGTTAATATCTGCTGATCAGAATTTGGTACTCAAAAATCAGAATGGATGAGTGAGCAAGACTTGCTTCCAATCTCCATGTACTCCACCCAAGTACTTAGAGGATAGGATTCAACTAAATACATATCCATTGATGACAGTGCAACAGTGCAGCAATTAATGCAAATGTGTGAGGGAATACAATAACAAAGGACTTGCATTGCTATGGCACCTTTCAAGACCACAGGACATCTCATGATGCTTTACAGCCTTTGAAGTACTTTAGTGTAGTCACTGTTGCAATGTAGAAAATACACAGCCAATTTGTTCACAGCAAGATCCTACAAACAGCAATGCAGCAATGACCAGATTGTATGTTTTTGTGATGTTGATTGAGAGATAAATGCTGGTCAGGACACCAGGGATAGCTATGCTCTTCTTCAAAATAGTGCCATAGGATCTTTTACATCCACCTGACAGTGCAAACGGGACCTCGGTTTAATCTCATCCAAAAGACAACACCTCTGACAGTACAGCACTCCCTCAGTACTGCATTGTAATGTCAACCTTGCTGAAGTAGGATTTGAGCCTGCAACCTTCGGACACAAAGATAAGAGTATTACCAACTGAGGCACAGCTGATGCTTAAAAAGCACCGTGACTATGGACAAGATTAAAGCTGTGGGCCCAGATTTCCGACATGATGGAGACCCTCTCCATCATGGCAAAAATGGCTGAAAATCTTAAGTCCCACCCCCAAAACATGGCAATTCTGATTTTCATGGGGCGGGAATGGGGGCGGGATTTGTTTAGCGTATGTGTGCCAGCTGGCTGTTTAAATCACCAGCAGCCTCCACTGAGTGGGATTTTGGTAGCCTTGGAGCGTGAAACATGAAGTGTGAAAATTAGACCTGGTAGGAGCAGATCTAAAATTTTTGGATTCATTTGAATAGACTGGGTGCCCTTTTGGAGATGTAAGGTACCCCTTTGGATCTGGTCCCAGGGCACCTTTAGGGAAGATAAGGTACCCTTTGGTGGAGGTAACTGGCTCTTTGGAATTGTTAAAAGTAGGCATAAACATACATAAAAAATGCATTAGCTCATTACAGCCATGTTCATTGGAACTGTCAACAGATCTGTCAAAATCAATTGTCAAAACTGTCAGAAATACCTGTTAAAGGGACCTGTCAAAAGTATCAAGAGGACATGCCAAAGGGACCTGTCACAGGGAGCTGTCAATCTGTCAAAACATTTAAAAGTCCTGCCCTTTAAAGTTTTGAAAAAAAACCTGGAGTGTTATAAAATCATTGCTTGCTATTTCACTCTGTCAATTGACATAAGCCTGAAGGCTTCCATTACTAGATTACTGCTGCATAACTGATTTCACAACCACCCATTACCACAATAGAGTGCCTGCCATTTCACAGTTTGTTTAAATGCTACAAGTGGTTATAGGCTCTGAAGTAGGGCTATGAATTCCAATGCTTGGCTATAAGGGATTGTGCACTTGAATTAAATATTTGTTGTTTTAGGCTTCATTTAGTTGATGGAATAGATTTTCATGGATGAAAGTTTTTTGAACTTGCTGTTAATGTGAGTTGGAAAGATTTGCAGGTTGATACTCAACCTGTTTGGCCGCATCGTGAGCACACCTTCCTTGGCCGTTAGGTCTTGAGGTAGGAGTCTGGCTCATAGGCAGGGAAGCTACCCACTGCGCCACAAGACCTCACAATAGCAAATAGACCACCACTAGGCAAATATCACCATTATGGTAGAGAAATAGAATTATTTTTCAATTCAACATTTACTCAACTGTAATATTTTGGGACAATGTGAGGCTGCCCAAAAGAGTAATTAAGATTATACCTTCACAAACATATACTTACTGTGGAAAACAATACTTACACTCTTTGCTGCACAGTTTGGACTGTGCTTATATTTAGATTGGAACCCTGAGGCTCCAGGATTGTGCTTAAAAAACATGCTTCCATCCAATTGCTTACTGTGGGTGTACCTACACCACATGGACTGTAGACATTCAAGAAGGCAGCTCACCACATCTTCTCAAGGGCAATTAGGGATGGATTATAAATGCAGGCCTAGCCAGCGACACTCACATCCCATGAACAAATTTAAAAAAATATTTTTCTTCAAACTCAACTTATTAGTTTATGTAGAGATAATTTGGAACAGAAAAAGGAAAAAGCTGAATGAAACGTATTGTGCATCATTTTTCTTTGCTAATTTCCTTTTAGATTTTATGACTTTTCTGAGGCTACAGTTCTGAAGGTGTTCGTAAACATCCAGGCACGAGCAAAGATAGCTTATCTCATTGTACTGACAGCTGAGCCTGATCCCACCTGGCCTTCATCCTCCAACATCATTCACTGGATAGTGATAAGCAGTGGGAACTTTGACTGATATTTTTCTCCTTCACTATCCCATGATTTGCAAACCATTTGCAGTTTCCCAGGTCAGTTTATCTAACTCAACACAAATTAAGCATGGAACTTTCAGGTTTGAATAGTTTAATGTTGAAGGTGAGGGGACTGTGGATACTGTTAGTTTTTGATTTGGCATGTATGTGAATGAGCACATTAGCATGAATTTTAATGGGTGTCCCTTTTCAGGTCTGATCAGGATCTGAAGTTTAAAATACCTAGAAATACCTCCCTAAAAAATGCTGCCACTCGTCATATAAAATAATAGATTTCAGAACTAGCAACTTAAAGTAGATTTTCTCAACTATTGTACCAGCAATTCTTACTTTTCAAATAATATTTTTGAACAGCATCCAACAGAATAACAATGGTGCACATCAGCTGAGAAGTCAGTCCTTTATAGGTTTAAAGGGGTTATGTTGTAGAATTGTATAATAGGAAATCCCACAAACCTTGAAGGGAGCTTTTATTCAATTAAAAATATCATTTTGCATGTTATTTTAAATATATGAACAATACATAATCATTATATGGTGACAGGCATAGGTATGCACAGGATATAAGTGAGTGGGCAGGATGCCTACCAAAAATGAACTTACTCCTATTGACCATGACAACCAGGATGAAATCCCTGTTTTAATACTGTGTAAAGTAATGTGTATGTAAATGTGTGTAAAAAAGGGGCCATGAGGTGTGAGTCAGGGAAAGGAGTTGGCATTGAGATGGCATGGAGGGTATGAGGGGCTAAGGGTGGGGGGGGTGCGCTGAGTGTGGGGGTGAGGGCTAGAGGGCCTAAAATCTTCTAAAACAACTGGGACCAAGTCCCAGAGAACTGAGGCGAGCCTTCCAGCTGACTTCGGCATTCACCCATCCCCGGGTTCTCCAAGCACCTGATTCTGGCAGACCTGACGTCAGCCCACGCTCACCCCCTCCGCTCCTGGAGTGAAAATCTCGCGATGCAGGATGCTTTTTACTGAGGCTAGTCTGAAGAGTCAGGAAATTTTTCAGTAGCCAAAATTCAGCCCCTTCACTCTTGAGAAGTGATCAGCTCATCTTAAAACATTTCAATCTGACTTTTGCCAGCAGTGCAAGAGGGTCATGTCTGATTGATTCGTTCTAAGAGTTTCCAGTCCAGTTCTCCAACTGGTTTGGTTGCTGGACAATGAAAAACCTCCAATTACAGTAAACAAATTTGATTTTTTCCCCTTTGTAAAATATTAACAAGCTGGCAAATGGATTGATATATCGATGGTCAGCTTTAAATCTTTATTTTGATCGTGCACGGTCTCCTGAGAGCAAACAATTGCTTACCTGTAACGTAAAAGTTAATTCTTCTTCTGTCTTCACCACACTCACTGGTAGCTATACAGTGATAATTACCTGAGACCTTGGCTTTGGCCACAATCAGAGTGCTCACAGTCTAAAACAACAGAAAAGAGTTCCATTTATTAGCTGAAAACAGTAAACCTGTTCTTTAAAACATTAGGTAAAATTGGTGCCATGTCTTAGGTTAAGGGGAGAAAACTCGACTGCTGGGATCCCATAGAGCTTGACACACATGCAGAATCTTGTGGCTGTTTGGGAATCACAGCACAGTAGGCAATTCACCCCTAACAGATCTCTCTCTCTTAAGTATAAAAAGGATTCCTGTTTCAGAATATTATCCAATGACATCTGTTGGACGTATATATATGTGGATATTGGACAGGAACATAAATGGCATAAGCTGTTATGTTCCCCATGATCAGAACGCCGGCCAACACACTTTGACACATGTGAAGAATGGTCACTGGGCTGCCAACATGTCAGTGCATTCGAAACAGAGGACAAAAGATAATATTTGAATACCATCAAGGTATTCATTTACGCATAAAAGCAAACTGAACCAGCTCACCATCTGTGCAACATAATAGTTATGTAAAATGGACAACCTGCCAATAGATCAATTGATTTCAAAAGAATATCTGCTCAAGCCACTCAATACATTGGCTGGACACTCAACAGTGCATGCCCCGCAGAAGGACTGAATAAAGGGTGCAATTATTTTGTAAATAGCCTCATCAATACACTTGCCACATTGCATCATAGACCCTGTCTGAGGAATGTTTCACATTCGGAGGCTTTTGCCATATTGTAACATTATTTAGAAGCACTTGGAAACATACAACAACAAATTACATTTATATAGCAGCTTTAATATAGTAAAACATTCCGATGTCCTTCACATGGGACAAAATTTGACAAAAAACCCTATAAGGGGATATTAAGGACGGATGATCAGAGATTTTGTCAAAGAGGTAGGTTTTATAGCATTAGTGGTGGAGAGGTAGAAAGGTTTAAGGTGGGACTTCCAGAGCTTAGAGCCTCTGCTAAAGACCCGGCCAGCAATGGGGCAAAGGACTCAGGGCGAACATAAACAAGACAGACATCCTTTAAATAGGCCATGTTCAAACTAAAAATATAATAATTTCTGGTAACTGATAGCAAACATTCTGCAGAGTCTATGAACAAAGATATACAAAATATATTTTGGTTAGTAAAATGAGATGAGTAAAATGTTTTTCTCTCTCTTTCTTGCTTTAGTAGAAAACACAGTATGACGCTCTTTAAATAGAACTGCTTGCAGGCACCGCAGACTGACCTCATACTTGATGCTGATCCACATTAAACTGCTTTGTGAAAATGGCAAGGATCAGTTTAATTTGGGTTTGGTCCAATTATCAAGAGAGAAAACTCCTTTTTGCTGGCTTGTGCAGGCTGTGTTTGCACTCAACTCAGAACCTAAGTTCTGGAGTGTCTTTGAAAGATAATTGATTTTAGTTCATCCTCATCTATCCTGTCATTTTCCAGTGTGAACTTCCCTGTTCCTGGATTATAATGAGATCAATAGTGCTCCAAACCACATCCAACCCCCAAAGAAATAAACACGCCACGGGTATTCAATTTCTTTAGCAGTAACAAAGCCAAATGCTTGCAAAGATTAAGCAATGGGATACATGTTATCCTTAAAAGACACCTGTGGACTTGTGTGTGGTAGCAATTTCTGAACAGAAGCTGATGAACAATTTCACAAACAGTCATAAATATAGGACTATGACACGTAGTGACACTGAAGTACAGTGGGCACAAGTTTGCCCTAAATTAAGATGCAAGTATGCCCAACATTGCATTTCTTGTATAGTGGAAAGTTATGGCAAGAATTGCAGGGCTATATCCTAAACTGTGGGCAATCGGGATTCTGTTGTTAAATCTAATTTTTAAATGGATTTAAAATTGATAATATGCTAGTCTCAGTGACAAAACTGCAGAATCAATTTTCTTTGAAAATACTTTCCAATTCTGCTGTGGGAATTCTATGTCTTGCTAAGAGTAAGGGAATACATAGAGGGGAGACTACACCAGAGTGAAATGTAGACAGAGTGTGTTGTTGGGAATTTGGTCCATGTGGTAAGTTCTGCTGTCTTTCTCAAGTTTAAATTTAGATTAAAACTCAGACTCTGACATAGAACTTCCAAACTTCAAGCTAGTTAAATAGCCTTGTTAAACAGGGAGCTGCCTGGCAGTGGAAATTATCTGTCAATCAGTTCAAAATAGTTGGTTTAATAGGCATTAATAATTGTAGCAGGAAGCTAAGCTAGCTAGTGATTCATCAGAGGCTCTATACAGTAAATCCTCACTTAAAGTTGTGGTTGCACTCCTGAAGATCGCAACTTTAAGAAAAACAACTTTAAGCAAATCATAGGCTCCCATAGGGATCAATGTTACACTCAATGCTTTCTTGTTTGGAAAAAAACATTGTACAAGCTGAAATACTGTATTGTACATGTGCAGCACTGTGCATTCCTAGCTGGGATAACTTGCAAAATAAAATAAATCACAGAATGTAACAGAAATGGCATATAAATTCAAATTAGATAACACTAAATCACTCATACAAGCCCTGAGTAGCACAGCTTCTGTTTCCCACCTGCAGCACTCCTGAAACTCAGCTCAACTTTTTGCTTGCTTTCCTTTCCCACTTTGTCTGTCTGTCTGCCTCTCTCCTTTCCCACTGAATCTCTTACTCCATTCTTACTCTGTATTTCTGTCCTTCTCTCCAGAGCTTGGACCCCTTCCTGACAGTCTGTAGTGGATAAGCCTCTGTCCCTGAGGGAGGGTGGGGGGGTGGTCTGGTGGTGGTGGGGTCACAGAAGGAACCAGGGGCTGCAAAAGGAGCCGCAGGATTTGAGGGAGTAGCTGAAGGCCCTGCTCCCTCCACCCCTGCTCTGGGTTGCCCGCAGTTCATTGCCTGATCAACGGCCTGCAGCTTCCCTTCCCTGCCCTGTGCTCCTGCTCCCAGAATTTTGGGCCTTGCTCTCTCCCTTCAGCTTGGGCCTCTGGAATCAGAAAATGGCAGGGACTGTCCCTCCAGCCGAAGGGATGGGGCCAGTGTGCAGATACATCAAACTGAAAATAGCGATGGAAATCAAAAAAAAAGGCCCCAAAGAATAAATGACGTGATGCAAAATGACTTTAAGCGGGGCAACTTAAAGTGAATACTTAACTTTATAAGCAGAGAGGTCTTTCAAACCACATGGAGTAAGAGGATGCACGGAGAGAGACTACACTAGACTGAGACATAGACAGAGTGTGTAGTTGGGAATTTGATTAACTTGGGAATTTGGTGCAGCAGGGCAAAGAAGTACTCCTTTTTCTATTTTTTCTTTCAGCCTCCAGTGGTTGGTGAATTTTCTTCTTTCATCTCCAAAATAGGTAAGTGCAACTTTCTATTACTTTATCTGTGTAAATAATTAACTAATTGACTAAATAAATAAATAAGGTTGGACAGAAATGGCAGGGCTGGTGGTGTGCTATGGCTACAGCACGTGGGAATCTGTGGAATTCATTGCAATCCTGGACAATCATAACTGCAGTAAGTGTCTGCAGCTTAGGTAACTTCGGCTTAGAGCTGCTGAGCTGGAGTCTGAGTTGAGGATATTGCAGGGCATTAGGAAAGGGGAGAGTTACCCGGACACTTTGTTCCAGGAGGTAGTGACACTCCTTAGGTTATGCAGAACTTTAGAGTTGGTTAATGGTCAAGGACAGGCTGATGTGACTGCAAGTCAGGTAGGTATGGGGAATCAGCATGTAATGATGGAGGAGCCTCAGACCCTGACTTTATCCAGCAGGTATGAAATGCTTACTTCCTGTGTGGATGAGGAGAAGGAGTACAGGGTGGATGAATGGACTGGCCATGGCACAATGGTAAAGGATGTTATTCAAGTGGGGGAGTGAAGAGGAATTTGATAATGATAGATAGTAGAGTCATGGGGATAGACACTGTTCTCTGCAGCTGTGACCTGGAACTCTGAAGGTTGTGTTGCCTGTCTGATGCCAGGGTTAATGACATTTCCTTATGGTTGGACAGGACCTTGGGGAAGAATTTTCCCCCGTCAGGGGGGTTGTGTGGGGGCGGGTGGGGGCACACGAAAGAGTGCAGAAATTTCCCGGAGGCATGGATCTGCCTCAGGGAGTTTAAGTTTGGAAAGAAAGTTTTTATTAAAGACAGAAAAAAATTACTTATACATGTCCCCTCATGTGACAGTGTCACATGAGCTGGGACATGTTTATTAAATGTTTGAGAATTTTTAATTTAGTTAATAAACCCTTCATGAAAGCTCATCCCGCCTGTGGATGAGGTTTCATGCAAAATGTGAAGGCGACCTGGGCTCTTCGCCTGCCCGACAATCTTAAGGTTGGACGGCAGTTTTCTCAATAGGCTTAATTAGTTAATTAGTGGCCTTAACACGCCTTTGACAGTTCAGCGGGTGCGCAGCCGAGTCAACTGCGCGCCTGCCAAGCTGAAAATCTAAATGACATGCCCGACGTCACCTCGCATCATTTTACACATCGGTGAGCGGGCCCTGCCCCCACTCACCGACCCAAAAATTCTTCCCTTAATTAATTAAAGTTTTTAATTAAAATTCATAAACATGTCCCAGCTCCTGTGACACTGTCACATGAATGGTCACATCTGAATAATTTTATTTTTTTACTTTCACCATCCTTTGCATTGAACTGAATCTCCCTGAGGCAGCTCTGTGCCTCAGGGAGATTTCTGTGCTCCTTCGCGCACATACGGCCATACTAGTCTGAAAATGCCCGATCTTGGAAGCTAAGCAGCCTCAGGCCTGGTTAGTACTTGGATGGGAGACTGCCTGGGAGTACCAGGTGCAATAAGCTTCACTGAGAGCGAATTCTGAAAGATGTTTGGTCGCGGTAAAACCGGAGGCAAAGGGTGCGCCAAGGCCAAGACTCGTTCCTCCAGAGCCGGGCTCCAGTTCCCCGTCAGCCGTATCCACCAGCTGCTGTGCAAGGGTCACTATGCCAAGCAGGTCAGGGCCAGAGACCCGTCTACCTGGCCGCTGTCCTCGAATACCTGATGGCCAAGATCTTTAAGTTGGCCGGCAACTTGCCCTGGGACAACAAGAAGACCCGCATCATCCCCTGCCGCCTGCAGCTCGCCATCTGCAATGATGAAGAGCTCAACAAGCTGCTGGGAGGGGTCACCATAGCCCAGGGTGGGGTCCCGCCCAACACTCAGGCTGCGCTGCTGCCCAAGAAAACTGGCCACCCCAGCATGGTTTACGCCTGAAGGGGTGAGACCGGAAAAACAACACATGCGCAAAAGAGTGCAGGCCCCAACTCTCCCTCCTTCCCCCCGCCCACACAGGTTGCGTTCCGCCTGCCCACATAAAATGGTGACATGCAGCCGATCATGAGTGGTGATCGGCTCCGTACCTGCTCGCGACCGGCCAGCCCAATGGGGAGGAAATTCTCCCCTAGGAATAGCAAAAGTGAGAATACAGGAATACAGTGGTGGATGTGGTTTATAGTCTCGCTAATAATAGTTACACAATTGGACAAAGCATTAAACAAGAAATTATTGGAGCTAGTAACAAAGGAAATGTAACAATTGTGGGGGACTTTAATATTCATTTAGACTGGGACAATCAAACTCGCAAGAGTGGTCAGAAGATGAGTTTGTAGAATGTTTTCATGAAAGTTTCTTGGAGCAATACCTTATGGAACCAATTAGTGATATAACTCTCTTAGATCTAGTATTGTATAATGAAGCAAGGTTAATTAGTAATGTCATAATAAAAGAGCCACTGAGAAATAGTGATCATAATACCATTAAATTCCATGTTAAGTTTGAAAGTGACATGCTCCAATCACAAACAAGAATCTTAAATTTAAACAAAGTTAATTACATAGGTATGAAGGGAGAACTGGCTAAGGTTAATTGATTAATAGACTAGAAGGCATGTAGGTAAATTAACAGTGGGAAACATTTAAAGAAATAATAAAAAATGTTTAGCAAAATTACACTCCATTGAAAAAGAAAAATTCAGCAAAAAAACAACCCATCCGTGGCTCACTTCGGAAGTTAAATATAGTATTAGATTAAAAAAAGGCATATAATGTTGTAAAAAGTTGTGGCAAATCTGAGGATTGGGAGTGTTTTAGAAACCAGCAGAGGGCCACCAAAAAGTTGATCAAAAGGGAAGAAATAGAAACTGAGAGTAAACTTGCCAGGAATATAAAAACAGATTGTAAGAGCTTTTATAAGTATATAAAAAGGAAGAGAGTAGCTAAAGTAAACATTGGTCCCTTAGAAGCAGAGACAGGAGAAATGTACTTGGGAATGAGGAAACGGCAGAGGCATTGAACAAATATATTGTGTCTATAGAAGGCACAAGTTTCATACCAGAAATAGATAGCACCTATAGAATAAAAAGAGTGACAAAATAAGGAAATTAATATCAGCAGAGAAAAGGTATTGGAGGAACCTAAGGGAATAAAATCCACCAAATCCCCAAGGCCTGATGGCTTACACCCTAGGTATCTAAAAGAGATAGCTGCAGAAATAGTGGATGTGCTTGCTTTGATTTTCCAAACTTCCTTAGATTTGGAACAGTCCCATCAGATTGGAAGGTGGCAAATGTTACACCACCTTTTAAGAAAGGAGGGAGAGAGAAAACAACGAACTACAGGCCAGTTAACCTAACATCAATTGTTGGGAAAATGCTGGAATCTATCATTAAGGTAGTCTTAACAATGCACTTAGAACAAGTCAATATGGTTTACTAAAGAAAAATCCTGTTTGACAAATTTATCACAATTTTTTGAGAATGTAATTTGTAGATTAGATAAAGGGGAACCAATAGATGTAGTATACTGAATTTCCAAAAGACATTTGATAAGGTTCCACACAAAAGGTTAGTAGGCAAGATAAGGGTTCATGGAGTTGGGGTAATATATTAGCATAGAGAGAGGATTGGTTAATGGATAGAAAGCAGAGAGGAGGTGTAATCAGAGATTTTTCAAGTTGGCAGTCAGTGAATAGTTGAGTGCTGCAAGGATCAGTCCTGGGCCTCAGCTATTTGCTAACTATATTACTAATTTAGATGAAGAGACAGACGGTAATGTATCTAAGTTTACTGGTGACACTAAGCTAGGTGGAAAGATAAGCTGTGGGAAGGACACGGAGAGGCTGCAAAGAGATATAGGCAGGTTAATTGAGTGGGCAACATGATGGCAAATGGAGTTTAATGTAGGGAAGTGTGAATTTATTCATTTTGGTTGTAAGAATAGAAAAGAAGAATATTTTTCAAAAGGTGAGAAATTTGCAAGTGTTGATGTTCAAAGAGACTTGGGTGTGCTTATACAAGGATTGTAGAAAGTTTGCATGCAGGTGGAGCAAGCAAGTAGGAAGGCAAAAGGCATGTTGGCTTCTATTGCAAGGAGGTTAGAGCACAAGAATAAAGAAGTCTTGATACAGTTATACAGGGTTTTGGGGAGATCACATCTGGAATACTGTATGCAGATTTGGTCTCCACATTTAAGAAAGGATATACTTGCATTGGAAGTGGTACAAAGAGGGTTCACTACATTGGTCCCTGGGATAAGGGGGTCGTATTATAATGAGGGACTGAGTAAATTGGGCTTATATTCTCTGGAGTTTAGAAGAATGAGACGCTATCTGATTGAAACCTACAAAATTCTGAAGGGGCTTTTTAGGCTGGACGCTGAGAGATTGTTTCCACTGGTCAGCGAGTAGGAAACATGGGGGCATACTCTCAGGATAAGGGGCCTTTCATTTAGGACTGAGATGAGGAGAAGCTACTTCACTCAAAGGCTGTGATTCTTTGGAATTCTCTACCCCAGAGGGTTGTGGAAGCTCCACTGTTGAACAAATTTAAAGCTGCGACAGACAGGCTTTTGGTCTCTTAGAAAATTAAGGGATATGGGGAGCGGGTGGAAAAATGGAGTTGAAGCCCATGATCAGCCATGATCATAGTGGATGGTGGAGTAGGCTCGATGGGTCATACGGTCTACTCCTGCTCCTATTTCTTGTGTTCTTGTGATCTAAAGTATCATGAGTAAAAGCATCCACTGAAGCATTCCATTCCCCAGAACAGAAGCAGGCCCATCACTGGAGTGGAGGTGGATGGGGGCAAGCCTTTCCTTCCAGAAACATGGATTAACAGACACAGACCTTAAAAATCAACCTGTCCGTGTCCAACTCAGATGGTTGATATGTACAGTTAGTAGTTTGTATTAAGCTTGAAGTCCTGAAAAAGAATAACTTAAAGTCGGAGATAATTCAATGAATCTTGATTTCAAAAATGTGACATTGGAAGGAAAGGGAGTGCAAAATAGTGTATTTAAAGTTTAGGAGAGTTCACATTACCATAGTAATATTGATGAAAATAAGAAAGGTTGAGATGGAGAATGTTTGAAGATCAGAGATAAGGAAGGATCATCCAGCAGATCACAAGCTTCTATTTTTATTCTGTCCTAGATCCTACAAGAGAATGCTACAGAATGCATAGAAGTCATATACTGCATCTTGCATAGCTGAAATGCATCTGTACACAGTAGAGTTATAATAGTAGAGTTTACACTCTGCTACGCCGGTTTTTCCAGTGCATCACACCTGAAATGGATGGAACCAGCTGAGAGAGAACATGGAGTTTTAAGCGTAAATGATTTAGAGTGAAAATTGCATTTCCGTAATCTTTTACATAACTTTAAAAACATTGCACCAAAAGCCATCCTCACTGACAAAACTGGCCATGGCCCCAGATGAATTAATCACCATTAGGAGTTATTTGCACTCATCTGTAGGCCTTTAAGAGGCTGTAAAATTTAAGCTGGTTCTCTAAAGCACAAGGACAATACACAACACATTTTAAAAGCTTTGGAATATATATTCTTTTAGTTTACTAAGACACTGATTAAAGTCCACCAATATAACTAGCAAAGGATACTATGTACTTTGTGAAAGTCATTTTCAGTAAAATCAGGTTACTCATGGCCGGTGAATTGACACAGTGATTAAATGTTTATTTTTTGCCATAAAACACTTTCAGCTGTATTAATCAAACCGCACCAAACCAACACTGTTAAATATTTCAAGGAATACGTTTTAGAGCAAAATTTATTATAAAAAAATGCTTTTAAAATGCTGCCTGAGTATGCTGGTTCATGGCAGATTTTGCATTTGGCAATATGCAAATAATTCTGAGTTGAAACTTCGGGAAATAAAACACTTCTCGAAACAAGTGCAATTTTTTTGCATCCAGATTGCGATTTTTGCCTAAAGTGGAAACTCTATCCTGGGGCTGAATTCTCAGCTTGGTGGGCCTGCACATTCGACAGGCCTGGGAATGGTCGGGAAACGGACCTCTGACTGCGATCAGTCCCCCGACCGCGATTTCACGCTGGCTGATCAATTAACCACGGCCTGCCAGCGTGAAGCGGGTACTGAAAAGTTCAGCATTGCCGGGGCAGGGGAGGAGGGCGAGTGGTGATGTCAACAGGGGCACAGGCGAGCACTGAGAGAAAGCTCCCTGAAGGCAGAGAGCTGCCTCAGGGAGCTGAAGACCCGAAACCAGGAAATAAAGTTTTTCAAATCAGGAAAGAAACGTCCAAGCATCACAATCAGGCACTTGAACATGTAGATTATAAAAATGGTGTCCACAGATTTCTATTTTTATTTTATTTAATAACAGAAACTTCTTCCCGCCCTTGGATGAGGTTTGCTAAGAAGTGTAAAGGCTGCCTGGCCGATTCGCCTGTTGGCCAACCGTAAGGTTGGACAGGCTGTGTAAAAAGACAACAGTTGCATCGTTAATGGGCTTAATTTCCCTCTTCATTGTCGGCGGGTGCGCTTCTGACTTTTGCGTGCGCCCACCGACCGAAATATCGCGTGAGCGCAGGATGATGTTGGGGCGCTCGCCCGACGTCACCTCATGCCACTTCATGCCTGATTGGGTCGGCTGTGCGCCTCCCCCCGCCCATCAGTGTAAAATTTAGCCCCTGGTGTATTTCAGCAGCTTGTACACATTGAACATGTGTGTTGTAGATTGCAGAAGCTGTGTGTCTACCAGAGTAATGTGGTCAGTATGCTGGAGCTGGTGATGCAGGAATTAGCATTTGAGAGCGGACCAAGAAGTGAGCTGATGATGGAATTGGCCACATTTACTTGGCATAGATAAAAATTGAGAAGATAAAGGGCAGGATTTTCTGCCCCACCCCTACCCTCCCCCACTGGTGGGATCATCTGGTCCCACAGAAGTCAATGGACTGTTGGCTGGCTCACCACATCAGCCATGGCAGGACCCACTGCACCAGGGATATAAACCCATGGATAATATTAGACATCTAAAGTAAAATTCTGGAAATATACATTTTTCCATTTGTGCTGTGTGCAATCCTGGTCACCCCATTACAGAAAGGATGTACTTACATTGGAGAGGGTACAGAGGAGATTTACAAGGATATCGCCAGGACTGAAAAATTGCAGCCATGAGGAGGAATTGGATAGGCTGGGGTTGTCCTCCTTGGAAAGGAGGAGGCTGAGGGGGCTTTTGATTGAGATGTACAAAATTGTGAGTGGCCTGGATAGAGTGGATGGGAAGGACCTATTTACTTCAGCAGAGAGGTCAGAGACTAGGGGGGGCATAGATTTAAAGTGATTGATGGAAAGATTAGAGGGGAGATGAGATAAAATGTTTTCACACAGAGGGTTGTGGGGGTCTGGAACTCACTGCCTGAAAGGGGAGTAGAGGCAGAAATTCTCAACTCATTTGATGGTGTCTGGATATGCATGTTAAGTGCCATAACCTGCAGGGCCACAGACTAAATGCTGGAAAGTGGGATTAGGCTGGGTGGCTTGTCTTTTGGCCGGTGCAGACACGATGGGCCAAGTGGCCTCTTTTTGTGCTGTAAATTTTCAATGGCTCCATGGTTCTATCAGTCTCTGAAAGAGATCAACATTCCAGTGAGATGTCGGAATTGGTGTAAACATCCACACAAATATTAATCCATCTTTACCTTTTAACCTGCTGTGCAAAATGTGGTTTTGATTTATGTAGTATCTTAAAGGACTTGAGAGGCTACATAAATGTGAAGCACTTACTGTACAATGCCACATGTTTCCTATATAGATCCCTGCATGTTACCTTTACTATGTTATATAACTAATGGCTTACAAATGTTCCTGGGGCTGTCCAAAATATGTCTGTGACCTTTTGAGGTGACTAATACAATGGTGCCTGTTGAATCAAATCAGGCACAGAGAGCTGGTGCCTACTTCCATTTATCTTTCAGAATTTTTGATCACATCTGTCTTCAAGGAAATAATTTTGGGTTTTGAATTATGTTTAAGTGCTGTGCTTTAAAGCAAGGTAAGTTAACATGGAGTTCAAAACATACAAGCTTTAGACATTGAAGCTGTGCATTAAAGCAAGTTGGGCTATTTATGGAATATCATAGGCTATTTCAAGCTACTATGTTGAGGGCCACTTGTCTCATTTGTAACTCAGTAACAAGATGACCTCCATTAGTTTCAAAAACATTAGGAGATGGTTTCTTTAAACTCAGACCCCAAGGTGGGAAGAGATATAACTGGTCTTATTGACTGACCTATGAGTGAATCACTAACAAAGGAGGAAATCAGCATCACTGACCTTCCTCTGGCTAAGAACACAGAGAGAAAAAAAAACAAAGAACACATGGACAGTCATGCTTTAAACATGAGACTGTCATATGTAAACCTGAAATATGAAGCTGAAAGATAACAAACAGAAGGGCAATATTTATAATTAGAAATAATTGGAAAGAAAGATCATGCCAAAAACAAGAAAGTCAGCCCACATAAGGCACTGGCTGCCTGAGTTATGTATTTTGAAAGAGGGAAGTGAAATTGAGTTAAGTAAGTGAAATTTGCTTTGACTGTAGGTTCACTTATTGCCTGTGAAATGTTTATTGTCTGGTGTTACAGTCTGCCTAATGAAAAAGCTGAAGGTACATACAAAAGGCATCGGGGCAATTTTTAATCATTGTGTTTGCCCATTTCTGCCTGGAAAATGGGTGGCTGGCGGTTGGAAATCAGGGTTGGGTGGAATGCACCCCCACGCCCCATTGATACCTAAAGCCCCTCTCATGGGTTTGTATGTGGACAAGTAGTCTGCCTGCCTGAAAAAGGTGGGCAGCTGCTTATGTATGTCAGAATCTTTGCCAACCCCAGGAAATGCAAGGAATAGGGTAGTGGTAGTCTCAGGCTTAGTAGCATTAAGCTTCCTAGGTCAGTTGGTGGAGGGAGAGGGCATTTTAGGTTCCCTCAATAATGGTGCCAAAAGCACAACTTTGTCCATTTCAAGGACATCATTTAAAAATATTTCCTACAGCCTTCAAGGTACTTGTGCCCTTTTTTACAAGCGGTACCTTATCGTTTGATGTGGGACTGCAATAGTTGTCCTGCTGCATCTCCCTGGCCCAGCAACAATGGTCTTCCCTTGTTACTGGAGGAATGTAGAATGGGGTCATGGCAGGCTAGATGGCTGGAGGAAGATTTCACCCCTGATCTCTGCTTATCAGGGGTATAAAGCTGGTTCATTGCTCCACCAAAATCTAACTCTGACTTTAATGTTTTGTGAAGCCACGACTGGCCAGAGCTGGAATGTACATGTGGTACCTCATCCTGTCTCATAGGAACATAGGACTTAGGAACAGGAGTAGGCAATTCGCCCCTTTAAGCCTGCTCTGCCATTCAATAAGATCATGGCTGGTCTGATTGTGGTCACAAATCCACTTTCCTCTCTGCCCTTGAGAAACCTTGACTCCCTAATGGAAGAACTGCTTTAAAAGGAAGAAGGCTTCAGAAGAAGCAAGAGAGAGAGACAGGAAACCAAGTAAAATAGATTGAAAATATTTACCAACATTAAAATTGATGAAATCACCGTGTGTTGCATTTATAGGATGGAACTGAAATAAAGTTAGTGGCTAGCAGACGCTAGCTATTCTGAAGACTTTTCCATTACCTCTTCCATACAACATGGATTGTTATTTTCTTAGATAAATTAACTGCAAATAAATGAACTACACAAGAAGGGGTTACAGTCAAAAGTGGTGCCAGCCTGTTTTCAAAGGCTCTGTTTTTGAAATCTAATTATTTTGCAGTGCTTGAGATCAAAGAGCATTTTAACACTGGCACTTGAGATCTGCTTTGGATTAATTCAGAATTTTTTTGGAAGAGACAGACAAGAGATTTATCTACTTTCTCAGAGATGCTCCGGCCTAAGATCCTGCTGCTTTGAGGTATAGAAACACACAGAGGCTTCAAGCACAAACTTAAACCTTGTGGAGAAAGGAAAGCAGAGTTGGATTTAGCCTTCAGTGCTCTAAATTAAATAACATTTGTGGCTGAAAAACTTCAAAAAGAATAAAAATTGATTATGGCAGCAAGTAGCAGATTCAATAACACTAACAAATTCAGTAACATATTCATTGGCACTTCACACTCCCACTTGACACTTCATAAATAAAGATTTCAAACTTTATACAGATTTATTCTGCAAACTTCAAAAAATGAGCATTGGTGGTTTCATCACACAATTAACTATATACTTTCTCCCATGGACAAAGCCATAGAGTGTTATGCTTTGCATAGATTTTTGTTAAATCAATTCTTTTGCTATTTTTCATTATATCAGATTGCTTCCATATATCCTTACAGCTGATCTTATCCACTGCATCCTGCAGGAAATGGTTTGTATATGTGCACTGGATAAAACAAGAGCAGGCTCAAATTAAAAAAAAAATGTTCCAGGAATGAGTGCAGTGCTGGCAAGGTTCATATATTGTCCATCCTTAGTTGCCCCCCAGAAGGTGGTGGTGTGTGATTGTAAAACTGCATGTCTTGCTAGAGGAAAGCAAGAATCAACTACAAAGATCACCTGGAGGCAAGACTCAGTAACGGTGGCAGGTTTCTTTTCACTAAGTGACAATAATGAACCAATTGGCTTTATACCACAAGTTGGCAGCTTTTTTTCATGCTTATTTTTTTCTGGTGCCAGTCCACAAGTTATCAGATTTATTGATTCCAGTTTGACAGAATGTAATGTTGGAATTTAATCTCTGGGGAGTGGGAAGGGGGTAGTCATTTTGATTTTGGTCACATGACGAAATTTGGAGGCTGTGGATCAGCTGTCTGATTTTACAATTTACACACTAACTGATTTCCTTCTTGATAATCTTCAAATCAAAAAGAAATTGGGTGGGGTATATAAAGGGTGGTCGATCCGCAAGTGCCAGTTTTCCTCCTGTGCCCATATTGAAAATTACCGCTACAGCCTCTGGGTAAACAGTTCAGTATCATAACCACCACGCTACTACGTTCTCCGTTACATGTCCTGCATTGTAACATCCTCTGGCTTTACTACATGTAGATGCCAACGGCATTAACCTTATAGTGCAAATGCACCAAATCCAGATAGATCACATACATACACTGTTTTTATCATTATACGATTCCATTCTGTGAGTGATGTTCTCGATTCTGTTGCCTAGGTTTGTCTGAAATGGTTTTGAAATGTTAATTTTCACATCATCATTTGTTTCACACCTGTCAACAGATGATAAGAAATGGTTACAAACAGCCCTGGATAACTTCAAAGGAAAGCATCTGCAATTGATTAATAGCATTTTGAGAGAGCATGCCCAGCGTTACAAGGAAATCCACTTGTAAATTATGCTTAAAGAAACATATGTGTTGACGGATGTTCAAAGAGAAAAGAAAGGCTTTCCCCATGTTTGATTAGAGGCTCTTGGATTAGATGCCAGTGAGAGATTAGGCAGGCAATACAAGTCTCAAACCTAGAGGAAATCAGCCGCACTGCAGTGGGGGAGAACAAAACAATTGGGTTACTGGGAATGGCTTTCCATGAGGGAGGAAGCCGGACAACAACAGGAAAGCAAATCATGCGTCATTTCACGCAGGAAAGCAGTTTCACCTTCTGTTAGGCCAAGATAAGAATGCACTCAAGGCCCCATAGATGAAGGCCGCTGCTATCACACTCGTCTCTCTAATGTCACCTTCTTGACACAGCTATCATGTAAACTAAATAACGTCATGAGGATCTATGAGAAATGTGATAGCATAGAAGGATTAGGGGTTAAAAGTCAGGCAGGGAAGATCTGTATAACTTTATAAACTGTTAATCAAAACGCAAGAACCTTTCACTGCGACCCAGTTTAAGTAGAAACTCTTGGGCAGGGAAAAATAAATCGGAAATAGAATGATATTTATATAAATATTGTGAGGCATATAGAGAAATATGTTTGCTAGTTCCTGAGCATGTCAGGTTAATTGCCATCAATTTATTAATCCCTTTCTTCCCCTTTGTACCCTGAGCCATATATATTGCCTTAGGCTGGCATCTATTGTGGGAAAGAAGAGGCAATAAGTCTTACGTTGTATGGGATAGGTTGCTGATGCAGGGCTGCCATTGCCAGTGAATTGTGGGAGATGGAATTCCAAAGGCAGTACAGGTCAGCTTATGTTTCTTCCCAAGCAGATAAAACCTTTCCTCTTGGGGTCCCACTGCATTGTCATAGATCTGTGGTTTTGCTGAAAGTAAACAGTAGAAAGTGAGATTTTAATACTCCAGTAGACAAAATAGTATTTATCATGATTTATACCACAGATGCGTTCAGGGAACTGTGAAATAACATTTTTGTCATTCCATTTTATTTTAATTGTTCCTGGCATGTGAGCATTGTTGGCCAGGTCAGCATTCATTGCTCATCCCTAATTGCCCTTGAGAAGGCGGTGGTGAGCTGACTTCTTGAACCACTGCAGTGCTGTTAGGGAGGGACTTCCAGAATTTTGGCTCCACAACAGTGAAGGAATGGTGATATATTTCCAAGTCAGGATGGTGTGTGGCTTGGAGGGGAATTTCCAGGCAGTGGTGTTCCCATGCATCTGCTGCCCTTGTCCTTCTAGGTGATAGAGGTTGTGAGCTTTGAACATATTGTCGAAGTAGCATAATTATTGAAATTGCAGGAACTGCACTGCTTTCCAATGTGACCTTCAGTTCACCCAAACTATCTGCTGTAACTAGAATAGAGATGACACCTCAGCCCCCAAAACACCTTGCTTCAGTGGGGCTGTGATGACTTCTTAGCTTCATGATTTGAACCAACAGAAAAATGAGCTAAGTAACTTCCCAATTTTCCAATGGCCTGAATTTTCAGCTCGGCGAGCAGGGGAGGGGCGTCCCGACGTCACCCCGTGTCATTTAGATTCATTTAGACTCAGCTGCGCACCCGCCGAACTGTCAAAGGCCTATTAAGGCCATTTAAAAATCAATTAAAGTAATAAACTGAGCTGCCCGTCCAACCTTAAGGTTAGTGGGCAGGCGAAGAGCCCAGGCGGCCTTCGCATTTTTCATGGAACCTCATCCATGGACGCGATGACGTTTCATGAAGGGTTTATAAATTTAATAAATTTTTGCATTACTGTCCATTGATGTGTCCCAGCTCATGTGACACTATCACATGAGGGGACATGGCCTAAAATTTTTTCTTCTCTTTATTAAATTTTTGAAACTTAAACTAATCTCCCTGACTCAGGGAACCCACCCCCCACCCGCACAGGGAGCGCACAGCGCATGGCGGCGCGGATCCAATTGGGGGCACTGATTGAGTTCGCGCTCATCCCCGCCTGCCCCCGCACAACCCGCCCAACAGGGAGAAAATTCTCCCCCACAATTATGATTTGAGGCAACAGATTCTTGCAAATGGAATTAGCTCAAGAAACGGACCATGTCAGTTCCTTGTGGCGCTTTACTTGTGAGTTGCTGTACTACAGTACAAAAGCAATAAAGGGAAGTATTTTTGCAGTTTGAACATACGTCAACAATTACTCACTAAGATAAAAGCAAAATACTGCGGATGCTGGAAATCTAGAGAAACAACAATTATTCAGTTGGGGCTGAGTTTTGTTTTCGGTTTATCGACTGGGCAATCCCACTGTGCTCTCACTGAAACACACTGGAGGCCTGAATGAGATTTGTGATCGATGCTCATTAGAATAAATGTGAGTTACCACTCTTGAATAAATACTGACAGCAGAGATCCCTGATTCACTTATATTCTATGAAGTTATTATACATACGGGTGCACATTCACATACATTCTGTGAAGCGATTGGACAATTGAGAATAGATATTGTGATCAAGTTCCTGTTTCCAGCCATTTTGGAAAGGAATCTTAGAGACCACTGGGAGTATGAGCAATCTTACTATCCAGGAGGATCTCACTAGTTCTCACTAAACCTGAAAAGGCTCCCCGCTACAAGAAGACTTTTGTGAGCCCTGCTACTAGATGCACAGAGATGCACTTCTTCCTCATTGGGGATGTGTAACCATACCCACAGAAGACACTTCGCTGAAAGAGATGTAGCAAATGCCAAGCAGAATGATTTTGGACCCCCTGCTGAGATGTGCAGGCACTTAACAGCGTGGTTAGTTCTGTCTGCATGCTACATTCAAGGTAATGAGCAAGCTGCATGAAGTTAATGTACTGCCTGCATCACACTGAACGGGTGTGGGTTAATTGAGCATCGTCAGCCCCACTCCTGTTTTTGGGGCTGTTCAGCTTAGCCCACTCAGTTTTCAGCATAGCCCTAGGGTAGAAATATGGTACACAGCCCTTCCATGTCTTTCTTTTCATATGTTAATGAAACTTAAATCGATCCTCAGCTGAAGCTTTAGACACCCGTCCTAGAATAATGAATATTGAGTGTGGCTGTTTAACTCAACAGGAATCTAGCAGAACTGAAATCAAGCCAGAAATAAGACATAATCTGCACTTAAGCAGGAAATTTCCATGGAGGTTCTCCCACTACATCTCCCACCATCCCCCAGTGACTTCCGTTATGCTGTTTGTCCACGGTTTCTGCGGCTCTTCTGACAAAGTTCCGACGGTAAGCAGGAGAATGGAAATTAACCAAACTGTATCATTTGGCACACGGGTTTTCATATTCAAAAAGTAACTTAACAAAGAGATCTTGTTGCCTGTGTTCCAGATGGGCCAGATTTAGTTTCTCACAAGTGATCGATGTTTGGGTGGCTCCAATGAAGCATCTTGGGATGCTTTATTGTATTAAAAGCACTATGTAGATATAAGTTGTTGCTTTTGGATGTTCTCACTCCTGTTGGCTTGTCTGTTTTGGACAACACATGGGGCTGAAATCTCCGGTTGGTGAGCAGAGGTAGGACCCACTCGTCGATGCGTGAAATGACGCGTGGTGACATCGGGCGGGTGTCCTGACGTCACTACACGTCACTTAGATTTCCAGTTCCACGAGAGGTGCCTCAGGGAGATTTCTGAGTTCTTTCACGCACAGGCACGAAAGAGTGCCGCCCCTGACTCAGGAAACCGCAGGCCCTCCCCCCCATCCGCACAGCACTCCTGGGCGAGCGTCACGCTGGGTGGGCCTTAATTGGCCCACCCACGTAAAATGGTGGCACGGCCCTGATCAGGGGCGCCGATCGGGTTTGCGCTGGCTCCCACACAACCCCCCCCCCCCAATGGGGGATAATTTTTTCCATGCACTTTCTAGAAGGGACTGTTTAGCACAATGAGACTATAGAATTTAAGTGTTATAAACAAAGCGAAGCAGTACTCAGCCTGGTATTTGTACATGTGTAGAATAGCTTAGAGTGCACTGCTTTCCACTGTGTTTCCAGTATGGTTAAGAAAAAAGATAATTGGGCGATGTCTCTTTAAGGAAATTCTGTATTAAACAGCTGAATGAGACCCATTCTCTTGGACACCATTTTAGATGTCGCTGTACTTGACAGTGACTAAAAATACATTCAATGTAAAATAATCCAAGGCCGGGATTTTCCGGCCCCGTCATGGATGGGACCTTCCACGGGCGAGGCGGCGTCCCAGCCAGAAGTCCATTGACTTGTGGTGGGACTGGAAGATCGCAGCAGCGAACAGGTGTGGAAATTCCCACCGAAAGTCACAATTGGAGCAGTTTTCACACATGTAGCTCATGTAAAGCAACTCAACAATATGTTTTGCTGCATGTTTTCTCCCTCTTGTCTGCATTTCGTAATTAAATATTATTTTTTTATCCATTTTGTCCCAAGCTGAAGTTAGTGAACCTTACACTCAGGCCTCTCTGACCCGGGCTCAAATGCTGCCAAGCCTGCTTAGGGTTTCCAGCATTTTCTGTTTTATTTCAGATTTCCAGCATCTGCAGTATTTTAGTCTTGTCATAAAAATAGTGGTTAGGTGATATCATGCTTAGGTTATAGTTAAAGAAAGAGCTTATATTTATATGCATCTTTGAGATCCTCAGGATGTCCCAAAGCACTTTATAGACAATAAACATCTCATGTGAAAGATGACACCTCCAATTGTACAGTACTCGCTCAAGTGTCAGCCTAGGTTACATGTTCAGTCTCTGAAGTGTGGATTAAATTCTCAAGTTTCTGACTTAGAGGGGCAAATTCTACCATGAGCGGAGGTAGTGGATGAAAAGACTGAAGGAGGTAAGGAGTTCCAGAATTTTGAACTCTTGACAAAGAATGATGGCGTTTGCTGAGTCGAGATAAAACAGTGGCAACTATATTTAATTGTAGCATCTTTTTCGTCCAGATGGAAGTAATTTGTGTTGTTAATTTGGGAGTGCTTATTGTTAGGGACAAATGTTTCAAGGAGCTATTGAGTTCAATAATTTCAGCAAGTCAAATTAATACACACACAAATACAAATTAATTCTGAAGCACCATTGAACTGTTGATGTTAACGCAACTCACACACATCATCAGTTCTATAATGGACCAATAAGCCGGTCTGCCAGATTATCGGGAGGTGAAATAAAAATATTCTCCAGTAGCTCATTCACAAGTATTTACTAGTGTAACAGAAACACAGCACACAATTGTTTCTTAAATTGTTGTCACATTTTTCTCAGCCTTCCCTAAAGGCACTAACCCTTGATGGATAATATCTCCATGGATGCCTGCACTCCAGAATTTCACCAAGTAACCACTTGTGAACATCGGCAAGATATTTCACCTCAAAGCCAAACCCAATTCTGACCACTTTTACTGACCACAAATGCACACTTTCGAGTAACCGTTCAGTGTTACAGTAATACCATTATCATGAACTCAGTGTCGATCAGACAATGAATCTTTGACTTTCTGGTATGTAGTAGGCCAGTCTCGCACTCTCCAGTGCAATTACCAGCAGGGACCATCAGAGGCACCTGCGCTGATTGAATTTTTACACTGTGTTTGGCTATAAAATTTCTCTTTAATAGTCAACTTTCCACAGTTTATTAGATTCTGGATCCCGCTTTTCTAACTAAATGTCCAACTTAATGTCTGACATTTCATTGTAAATTATGCACTCGGCTTCAATGCTGAAAGTGAATTCTTGTCAATACTTTCAAGGCATAAAACCTGAGAGCAATCAGATCTGTCTGTCCAGACTCCCACCACTCACCAGTAAGAAAGAAAAAATATGGTGCTCTTCACAAGCTATCACCTCATGTTTTTTTTTAAATTCCCTTGACAGACAATTGCTCTTGGTAGTTATGGAGCTTTATATTAAGCTTACTTCAAAAGAAATTTCACTGGTTGAAGTACTGCTTGTAATTATTACCAGCATTTTTTGCTGTAAAGCCATTGATGTTTTTTTTTACTATCTCTGGCATAGCTTTTTCTTCAAGAGAACTACTTTGACAAGAAAGCAAAGAAAAACTAAACATAACACAACGTGCAAACAATAAATCCATTACAGCCTACAAGGGTACTCTGCTGTACAAAAAAATAACTGCATTGCATGCTTTGAATTTTTTGCAAAATATATCTGACCCCCAATAGAAATACTTGCTACTTCTAATGAAATCAAAATAGTTTGGATGATTTTTCTTGCATTATACACACTCCCTCCGAGGCTCTTCCAGCTGACCTAGATCATTATGTGTGATGAAATCAAAACAGAAATGTTGGAAAGATGCAGCAGATTCATCAGAGTCTGAAAAGCAAAAAATAATGCAGGCTAATATTTTGGGTGTAGTTAGATGAAGAGTTCCAATGAAGGTTATGTGCTCAGGACATTAATTTGTCTTTTTTCTTTTCAAGCCCTGACCAACATTTGTATTTTAAGGATTTTCTATTTTTATTTTAGAGTTGTACAATATTCTTGATGTTGTTAGACTAATGCAAATACGTAATGAGCCTGCAGAGGTATATGAAACAGGAGATTTATTGGAACACTTCTTCCATGAGGCTATAGGCGAGATCAAATCATGTAATGTTGTGTCATTTCCTGTGATGATGTACACAGTATAGGATTAGCATATTGAACAATTAGAGATAAACCATTAACAAACCAATAACCAATATAACACATTGCAGTACATCTCCCCACAAAGTCTCTGATTCCCATTGCTATATTGTGAGGATCAAACAAATGTCAACTTTAAACTCTGGTGTGTTGCAATACTAAATCTTGTTTTCTTCTCTTAGATCCCCTTCTTTCCTCTATTCTTTTTATATGGAATACTGCTGTGGTGATTTCACAAGTCTACAAGAACAGATCCTCTTCTCCTTTGGAGAGACTGGATGTTTGTGGTCCCTCAGGCTGTGCTGGGTAGAAGGGAAATTTGTAGATGACTCAGGTTCACCAGTCAGATTGTCATCTGAAGTGGTGAATGATTGCAGCATCCTGGGCCAGTTAGATTGGGTAGATGACTGCTTCCATTTAGTTGCTGAGTTGTTGCTGGCAGAGTTACAGTTGTTGTCAAAATAAAGGTTTCCACCTCTTCAACAAGGGCTACATCATATTCTTCAGGCCTTGCCATTAGGATACAGGTCAAAACATCCGCAGTATTCTGCAAACATCGTCATCTCAATCTGAGTTGTTGTACTTGTGGGGCTATTTTTGCTAACATCTTAGAATTTAACAGTGTCACCAAGGGTTTGAGATGTGTCTCTACCATGAAGTGGAGACCAAGAACATAATCTCCAAACCTCTCGCAAGCCCAAATAGCAGCTGATACTTCTTTCACTGTCACTGCATATCTCTGTTCAGCCTCTGTCAGTAAACGGATGCCTGGTAAATTGATCTGTGCTTTCCATGCATCTGTATCTGAGAAGCTTAGAGCTCCCAAACCTGTAGATGATGCATTTTCCCGCACCTACATACATTCGTGAAGTTCCCCGCTTGCCCTCCTCCCCCCCCAACACGAGCAGCGCTGAGCGCTGCAGCACGTGCTACACGCTGGGCGGGCCTTAATTGGCCCGCCAGTGTGAAATCGGGGTCGTGGCTCGATCACGGGCAGCGGTGAGCTTCCCGAACCCTCCTGCTCGCCCCCGCCGAGTCTGCCTGACAAGGGCAAAATCCTGACCAATATTTCTGTGATTTCTTCCTTTCAATACTGGAGAGTTGCCTTCAGTTCTCCTATGATCTTGAGTTCTATCCTTTCCGGTCCAAATAGATTTTGCATGATGGCTGAAGAGAGCTTCTCTTCGACCATGGTTCAGCATTGGAAAGAACTGAAACTGCTGCACCCAAGCTTAGCTTAAGGTCTGCCTTGTTTCCCTCCACTAGGTTATCAGCATTCCAGTAGCTTCTGCTTGGTTCCTGGTTATCTCCAACGAAAAGCACCTCAATAATATGGATATTTTCTACTCCATGCATCTTGCCACCTCTCATAGACTTACCTTTGTGTGTATTCTGAACAGGCTTCTTGGCCCAGAACTTGGAAGTGGCCCATTTTTCAGCATAAATGACGTTTGGTCTCTTTGGTGGGGTACTTTTCATGTCTGCATTTTTCCCTGCCACACCAATTACAGTTAGCTTGGACTATTGATGGTTGCTCTTCCTGTCCCCCCTGCTTTTTTTATGAAAGTTTTTCCTTTTATATATTTGGCATATGCTAATGAGTCAGCTGCTTCTGAGATAGGACTTTCCCTGTCACTTCGAACCACAGACTGATTCTGTTTCCTGACCTCAGCTTGTCTGCTCAATTGGATTGCCTTTGCTAAGGTTAGATCATTTCTGGATTGCAAGTGGTCCAACAAGGCATCATCCAACACTCCCATGATGATTCTGTTTCTCATTAGTTCATCTTTTGAGCTGTCACACTCATAGTCCCATGGAAGCCTATAAAGGTCATTTATGAATGCGCCAACACTTTCCCTGTGATGTTGGATACATTTGTTAAATTTAGCCCGCTCACAATGGTATTCTTTCTCAGATTGAAATAGTTACCAATTGCTTTGATTACTTTATCATCTGCAGCTTTCTCCTCATCGATACCCTGCATGACAAGGATATCATCTGCACAGTCACCCATCACATATAACAGCATACTGACGTGCGCACAGCTTGCCTTTGTAGCAAGGCCTGGTGCAGTGCAATACCTGGCAAACATCTGACACCATTTCAGCCACTCTTCTGCTTGATTGAGACACGCAACCTTCTCAAAGTTTTCAAACAAAGTAGAGCCTTCTCAATCACTGTTTTTCATGTGCTGCCACCATACAATATTCTTGGTATTGTTAGACTAATGCAAATACTTAATGAGTTTGCAGACTTATATAAAACAATGGCTTTATTGGAACATATCTTACTGCTCTGGCTTACATTTTCCACAAGGCTGTACGAGACACAAAATCATGTGATGTTGCATTTCTTCCTGTGATGATGTACACGGTATATGATTAGCATATTAAATGATTAGAATTAACCCAATAACAACCTAAAATCCAATATAACACATTATACTGCAATTTGTAGCATTTGCTACTTATTACTATCTTAGATTATGTGCTGTTAAGCATAAATGGATTGTAACTGACTTACCAAGCACTCTTAGTGTGATGGTGAGGTTCTTCTGCAGATTATGCAGCTTGTTGGTTAGTGAAATGGTGTAATTCCCTTCATCATCTTTTGACACACGCATTATTTTTAATGCATAGTGGTTTTGGGTATAGCAAGTCTGATTGTGTGTAATGAGTTTTCCGTTTTTGTACCTGTTACACAAAAACTACAGATTAGATGGACTAAATAAAGATTAACATTCCTTGTGTATTTTATCCCAATTGTAACATTTAATATTTGCACTCTAACTTTAACTTAATTAATTGGCTCAGTTGATAGCATTTGCACTTCTGAACCAGAAGTTTATGCCCCAAGATCTGAGCTCTTTACTTATGCTGACAATCATGTGCAATACAGAGGGAGTGTTGCATTTTCAATCAGTGCCATCTTTCAGATAAGATGTTACACCAATGTTTTATTGATGGGCTATCTCAATATTAATGATTCAACAGAATGATTTGAAGAGCAGTAGAGTGTCTCAAAGTTCTGGCTCACATTCTTTATGATCAGAAACAAATGAATTGATTACTCATCACATTGGTATTTAAATAGTTGTTTGGTAGTACAGAGCTTGATTATTGCTAAAAAAATACTTTTTTTGTAGAAGCTTTTCATCTTGCAAGAATGCAAAATGAAAGGGGAACAACAATTTTGCAGATGGAAAGAACATGTACACACATTGCACCTTTTTCAGCTAAACAAAATAAGTGACAGCTAGTTGATGGTTCATTCCTCAGGGCAATGCCTTGACCAATCAGAGTCAAGCTATCTGGTTTAAATTAAATAAAAAAGCTTGGCAGTTAACTGTGAGTCACCGTCAACTGGGGTATTGTCCATGGCACTGCCTCTACTACTTGCAACCAATCAGCACTCTCTTCTCATACAGTATAAACGGTATTTGGCATTCTTGCCAATTGTCCTGATGAGTGCAAGACAAAAAGCTTTGACAAAAAAGCCTCATTTTTCAGCAATACATTGGTATTTGTGGGATCCTCTTATGCATAACATAGATACTACATTTGCACACTGCTAGCAGCAATTGCACTTCAAATTAATTCATTGCGTTTTTGAAATATTTTCAAGTGTCTGTAAATGATATGCAAGGCACCATGGCATTATCATTCTTTCTTCATTTTCACTTTCAAGTGGAACAAAAGCTAATGTTAGAGGGATGGTTCATTAGTTGTGGATTGCTGGCCGCAGTCAAAGTTTTTCTATTACATTTTCCCCACCTCTCATGCACATCAACCTACATTCAGGCAACCTTCACTAATAGTTCTCAAAAAAGAGGCTGAAAATCATTCTGGTGTGATTCTAAGTCTGGCTAATCAATAAGGGCCTAAATTTAAATCTGGGCTTGTGCTGAATTAGTTGCTCTCTGTCAGTCCAGTGATGGAGTGAACTATTAAGATCACAGTTGCTGTTTCCCTGAGCCCAGATTAAGGCCTAGAGTTTCTGCTCAATTGCTCTGCTTTTTCCAAAGCAAATTATCTGATATTGGTATAACCAGTGCAAACGATTGTGGAATTTTAAGTGCAAATTCCATTCAACTTGAGTTTCCACGATCTTTTGCACTAGGTTTAAAATCATTGTGGTTGAAGTAGGACCCACCCACAAAACTGAAAACCCCTCCAAAGTGAATTAACCACTATTCACAGTTTCCGCTAACTACCATAATTTGCATGTATTTTAGAAGGCTTCAAATATTAAGCAGGATCATTTGGATACACAGATGCTAATAGGTGTGTTTTGAATGATTTTTTAATGTTTTTATTAATTTACTAAGAAACTGAATTTTGTACCTAGGAAATAGCTTTATAAATTTTTAAAAGTAATTTAAAATTTTGTTACTTTCCGGTGGATTGTGATTTACATTTATTTTCCTGTTAAAGAAGTAACAATTGAACCAAGTTTACACAGTTTTAAGAATCATTTATTTATTTATTTAAGTGTTCATTCCTGGCACTTGACTTTGTTTTTCTTACAATCACTCTCTGGAAAATAAATTAAATATTTTCTGAAATATTTTGGAATTAATCTTGTTTCGCTCTATAAAGTGGCAGCAAGAATGGATACACAGAGTTATGATAAGTGCAAATACTAATTCTTTAAAGGAATGACTGAAACTTCTAAGGTATGACTCCTTTATTGTTTAATTAACTGGAATGGTTTTATTTTTGATTTTCATAGCTATTGTGCTTAATCTCTGGAGTATACTCGTAGTCAGGAAACTGACTTCAAATAGCAATTTCCTTGGGTAGGCTTTAGCTAAAATGCTAGTCTCGTTGATTTAGGATGATTGTGGGCATAATTGTTTCTTGCAACAGAATAACCTCTTGCTTGAAAATGTGCACTACAAAGAGGTAGGGAAATCATGCTGCAGCACATGTCCTGTTTATATCTTCATGTTCATCTTGTACAAAGTGCCTATCCTCATGTATAAAATGTCCTAAAAACACTGCGACCGGACATACGATGGCAACTACTCCGCCAGCCGAAGTGCAGCAGAGTGGAACCCCCAACTGAGTGATGGTAAAGCCACAGACACCATCCCACAATTGGGAAGCAGGTTATTTGTATGGAGTGGGTGCTTAGCGCCTACTTCAGTTATCTGGCAGAGGGGCGTGCAAAAAACAGCCTGACACTAGGACACCAAAATCCGGAAAGGGCTGATATGAAGGACATTGTAAGTGGAAGTTTTGTTTCTTAGATACTGACCTGGAGACATTTCAAAGATAACTGACTCTGCTGATACATTCTTCCCTATTTTTGGAGCTTCTGAAGTCTTTTTACTGGATCTCAGTGGACTGCATCCAAGCTGGCTGAGGCATTATAAGGGTAGGATGGGAAGAATTTATTGATATGGAATGGTTCAAAGGCAGATATTAAAGGGACATTACAAGTGAGGCTGAAACTTGACTTTTTTTTTCATTCATTCATAGGATGTGGGCTTTGCTGGCTGGGCCAGCATTTATTGCCCATCCCTCGTTGCTCTTGAGAAGGTGGTGGTGAGCTGCCGCCTTGAACCGCTGCAGTCCATGTGGTGTAGGTACACCCACAGTGCTGTTAGGAAGGGAGTTCCAGCATTTTGACCCAGTGACAGTGAAGGAATGCCGATATATTTCCAAGTCAGGATGGTGAGTTACTTGGAGGGGAACCTCCAGGTGGTGATTTTCCCATCTATCTGCTGCCCTTGTCCTTCTTGGTGGTAGGGGTTGCGGGTTTGCAAGATGCTATCTAAGGAGCCTTGGTGAATCCTGCAGTGCATCTTGTAGGTGGTACACACTGCTGCTACTGTGCGTCAGTGGTGGAGGGAGTGAATGTTTGTGGATGTGGTGCCAATCAAGCGGGCTGCTTTGTCCTGGAAGGTGTCAAGCTTCTTCGGTGTTGTGGGAGCTGCACTGGAGAGTAGCCAGTGGAGAGTATTCCATCACATTCCTGACCTGTGTCTTGTAGATGGTGGACAGGTTTTGGGGGGTCAGGAGGTGAGTTATTTGTCGCACGATTCCTAGCTTCTGACTTGCTTTTGTAGCCACAGTGTCTATATGGCTAGTCCAGTTCAGCTTCTGGTCAGTGATATCCCCCAGGATGTTGATAGTGGGGGATTCAGTTATGGTAATGCCATTGAACATCAAGGGGCGATGGTTTGATTCTCTCTTATTGGAGATGGTCATTGCCTGACACTTGTGCGGTGCAAATGTTACTAGCCACTTATCAGTCCAAGCCTGGATATTGTCCAGGACTTGCTGCGTTTGGACATAGATGTCTGAGGAGTCGCAATTAGTGCTGAACATTGTGCAATCATCAGGGAACCTCCCCATTTCTGACTTTATGTTGGAAGGAAAGTCATTGATAAAGCAGCTGAAGATGGTTGGACTGAGGATACTGCCCTGAGGAACTCCTGCAGCGATGTACTGGAGCTGAGATGGCTGACCTCCAACAACTACAACCATCTTTCTTTGTGCTAGGTAAGACTCCAATCAGCAGAGAGTTTTCCCCCCGATTTTTATTGACTCCAGTTTTGCTTGGGCTCCTTGATGCTACACTCGGTCAAATGTGGCCTTGATGTCAAGGGCAGTCACTCTCACCTCACTTAAATGGCTTGCACCTCAAATTCTTTGCCCATTTGGGCAGGAATAACCCTTGCCACCTTCTTGGGCCTCAGGAGACTTGAAGCTTGCTTCCCTATCTTTCAAAGTGAGTGAAAAAGTTCAGCAAGATTCCCATTCTTGGTTGGTATCCAGTGATTGTCGATCAAACATGTGAGAATGTTAAGTGATGGCCCGATTGGGGTCAGGTGTTGTGCTTTCCAGAGTTAAATAATCTGCTTACAATCACTATCAAGTCCCCAATGCAAAGAAATGCCTGATGGCTCTGGACACCTGTAGAAACATGAATCAACACAAGGAGAGGAGTGGAGAAAGCTAGAAAAAGGGATGAGCCACTGCTTCCATTACAACAGAGTAATTCACAGAAAGGCTATGAGGTGGCATGGTAGCTTCAGTAGCTGTGTTGTTTTACTCTCAATCAGGTGTTCCTGGTTTACAATTTCAGGCTACTTTGGTTTAGTGCATTTCAACAGATCTCAGCCTTTGCACGCTGGAGAAGAGCAACATGTTAATGGTCCACTCCTATTGGAGAAGTGGTAATGCTAATACTGGCAGAATCAGTAATTTAAAGTACACATACTCTTTTTCAATCATAAAGCTATTCTGCTAAGATGTGTGTGCTACGAGATGGTACGATATTCTCTGCTTAACAAAATCACATGGGAAGTGTGACTATTTGCTCAATGGTGAGAAAGTCAGAGGAAAAGATTAAAGAAAGTAGTTTTATTAACATTCAGTACATATCACCTATCATTTTGCCAGGTATTGAGTAAGTATGATCAGTGATTTTGGCAGCAATTTGTAACGTGGTTAAAAGCTATACTTTTTAAGTGGGATGATGAGAAGCCTGCAAGAACTTCCTTCACCAGTTGTCTGATTACCATCCTTCTTCTTTGAAACTTGATACATTTATTTTCTGAGCAGATTGTCAGCTTTCTAAAAGATCTGTTTCTTTCAAAAAGATCAAACCCAGTTTTTGCAGAACATGGAGACATTAACAAGGCTGTCAACCTTTTTAATAAATTCTCACAACCAGCAAAGCAAATCTCAGAGCTCAAGTTATGGTCCTTGTTAAATAGATCCAAAGGCAAATGGTGAAGAATTAAACTAGATGCTAACCCTTTTCCTTGATAGTAAGTTTATTTACAGAATGCAGCATTACACATATTTGCCTTCTACCTTCCACCACAGTGTCCCAGCTGTCTCTTGAGTCAAAACAATTAAACTAAATTAACAACATTGGGACAAATTAAAAAGCAGCCCCTTAAAGGGAAACTGCAAAAAACAAAGACAAAATTTAAAGGAAACTTACAAATATTAAACCAAAAAATGTGATTAAGAGAATCACTAAAACATCCCAGTCCCTGTAGTGCCCACCAAGCACGGAAGGCCTCGACAGTGCCAGCAGACACCACGTGCTCCCTCTCCAGGGACACCAGGTTGTGAACATAGTCACGGAAAAGAGGCAGATAGTCGGGTCGGATGACCCCTATGATTGCCCGCTGCCTGGACCTGTTAATGGCCAACCTGGCCAAGCCCAGGAGCAGGTTCACACGGAGGACCTCCTCACTCCCAGCCACCCTCCGCACCGGGTGCCCATAGATCAGGAGCGTGGGGTGAAGTGCAAACAAAACAGAAGCAAAAGGTTCTTCATGTAACTAAAAAGGGGGTGCAGACTACAACAACTTATATGTGTGTGGTCCACAGGCTCCACAAGGCTGCAAAAAACGCAGGCATCTTGGGAGTCTGTGAACCGACACATCCTATGGTTGTATGGGACTAATGCGTGCAATACCCTCCACCCCAGGTCCCCGATGGAAAATTGGAGGACACCCCTTTAGAGGGCCCCCCCACTGGAGACCTCAGCTGCAGGATGGCAACAAGGCACACCAAAGCGTGCCCAAGCAACAGGTGAGGGCAAGGAAGGGAAGGGTGTGTAACAGCAGCCCATACAGGAAACCCCTCCATGCCAGGCTAAAGGGCTGTCTCTCTTTATAAGTATTTAACTGAACAATGCCATTCACCTGTGTATCTTAACAATATAATTAACATATCATTAACTACCACTGGGAGCCTACCTCATGTTTGGGCTTGGCAAAAGGTGATAACTCTACCAGAAAGACATTGGATAAGAAAGTACATATGTAGACAACTTAACCAACATAACAACCACTTCTCTGAATTCCTGTGTGGTTTCCCAGATCTGCATGATATCCGAAGTTTCAGCTAGGTCAGTTGGTAGCGTTCTCACTCCTGAGTGAAAAGGTTTTGGATTCAAATCCCAATCCAACAGTTTAAGGGCAAAATCTAGACTGACACTACATTGTAGTACTGAGGGAAGGCTGCACTGTGGGAGGTGCAGTCTTTCGGAAGATATATATTAATCTGAGGCCCTGCCTGCCCTCTCAGGTGGATGTAAAGGATTTAATTTCATAATTTTGAAGAAGGGCAGGGCAGTCATCGCTGGTATCCTGGCAAACATTTATCCCTGGATCAACATCATTAAAAAAAAACAAATTATCTGGTCATTATTGCATTGTTGTTGGTGGGATCTTTCTGTGCAGAAAATGACTGTCGCATTTCCTACATTGCAACAGTGATTGCACTTCAGAAATGCTTTATTGGGTGTAAAGCACTTCAGGACATCCTGAGGTCATGAAAGGTGCTGTATAAATGGAAGTTTTTTTTTCCCTTTATTTCCCAGTGCAATTTTGGTGAACCCCAGGAGAAATGGCCTAAGCAATTATTTTTGGGCAGGGGTTCTAGCAATCACCTGTTGGAAAAAATTCCAGGTGCACCTGCCAAGACTCATCCTGTTTTGTCCTTCAAGGTTGGTTTTGCATTTTTTCCACTAAAATCCACAATTACTATTCAGGGTACAGTGTTGAGGCTGTTGCTGTGATGATTGTGCGAGATTGTGAGTTCCTATAACATAAGAATGTATGAAATAGAAGCTGGAGTAGGCTATTTGGCCCTTCGAGGCTGCTCTGCCCTTCAACAAGGTCATGGACGATCTTCTATTTCAACTCCAACTTCCTGCATTATTCCCATATCCCTTAATTCCCTTAGCAACCAAAAATCTATCAGCCTCTGTCTTGAATATACTCAATGACTGAGCAGCCACAGCCCTCTGGAATAGAGAATTCCAAATATTCACAATCCTTTGAAGATATCTCTTCATCTCAGTCTTAAATGGCTAAACACTTATTCTGAAATGGTGACAACGTGTTCTAGATTCCCCAGCCAGGGGAAGTATTTCCTCAGCATCTACCCTGAAGTCCCTTAAGAATTTTATCTGTTTAAATTAGATCACCTTTCATTCTTCTAAACTCTAGGGGATGTAGGCCTAGGTTAGTCAATTTCTCCTCGGAGGACAATTTCCTCATCCCAGGAAATAGTCGTGAACCTTCATTGCACTCCCTCAAGGGAAATTATATAATTTGTTAGGTGTTAGGTAAGGAGGCCAAAACTGCACAAAGTACTTAAGGTGTGGCATCACAAATGCCATCTGCACTCAGAGTTAGGCTTCTTTACTCTTATACTCCAATGCTTTTGTAACAAAAGCTAACATACAATTTGGTGTACCTGTATGATAACTTTCTATGCTTCATGTACAAGGACATGCAGGTTTCTCTGAATGCAAACATTTTCCAGTCTTTCACCATTCAAAAATAGTCTACTTTTATATTTTTCCTACCAAAGTGGACAACTTCACTCTTCGACACAATGTATTCCATCTGCCATGTTCTTGTCTGCATACCCAACCTGGCTAATTCCTTTTGCAACCTTCTCATTGCTTACTTTCCTAGCAAACTTGTATTTGTTAAAGTCAGTACTCTCATCCAAGTCTTTAATATAGATTATAAATAGCTGAATAGTGTTATTTTATTTTTTGGAAGTGAGGACTGCTGGCAAGGTCAGGATTTCTTGCCCATCCTTAATTGCACTTGAGGAGGTGGTGGCAAGTTGCCTTCTGGAACTGCAACAGTTCATCTGGTGTAGTTACACCCACAGTGCTGTTAGGAAGGGAGTTCCAGGTTTTTGATCCAGTGACAATGAAGGAACGGTGATAAAGTTCCAAGTCAGGATGATGTGTGGTTTGGAGGGGAACTTGCCAGTGGTTGCGTTCCCATGAGTCTGCTACCGTTGTCCTTTTAGGTGGTAGAGGTTGTGGCAGGAGGGGTGGGGGCAGGGGGTACATTGTTTATTGCTTGTGCCCCAGTAGAAAAATCAGTTGCAAACCGGCCAACTTTAAAAAAGGCTGTACTGCAGTGATAATATGCCGAGTGTGGCCTTAATGAGGTGAGTGTGGGATTTCTACCCCTCAGGAAAAAGAAGTCCCACCCTCAAGAGATACTGGTGAACCTGATAGGCCAGCAGCTGAGTTGTCTCAGCAGTACCAGAACCAAGTAGTGGCTGCTGCTGGAACTACAAGGGAATGCCTGGAAGAAGTGTCATGGATGCTGGACTGAGGTAAGTCAGTTCTTTCTGGGCAGGGAGGGATCATCGACACTAGGGAGGGGGGCAGTGGGGAGTGGGGTGGAATTTTGGTTGAAGGCAGGGAGGAAGCACAAAGGGGGAGTATCATCTTGGGCTGATTCCCCTATGTGCCCAGCAAAACGCCAATAAAGCAGTTAAACCCCATTCCTTCATGCCTTTTCACCAGAGTTGGTAAAGAAGCAGGCAGGCCTCTTTCCTCCACCCATCGTATTATGGCAGTGGAGGCAGAATTAAGCCCTTAACCGGCAAGTTAAGGGCCTCAGTAGGCTTTAGGCCATGTAGGCTGTCTGATGCCTTACCCTCCAACCGCATTATGGGGAACAGCTTGGGGGTGGGCATGGAAGGCAGTGGGCTAGCTATTTTATGTGACCCTATGCCTCAAGTACACTGGGCAGGCAATGTAAAACTCACCCCCCCACCCTAGCAGAGTCTGTGAAAAAATGCTCAAAAACATTTTAGCTGGTTTAAGCTCTGAATCTTATGGATTTTTTTTTGAATATTACAGGAGGTTACTCACGATCAAGTATGGTTAATTGAGACTTTGGATAATTTTACTTGGTGTAACAGATTAATTTTATATGCTACGATGTCACATTTTCCTGTATCTTGGTTACCTACTAAGATTTGATATATATTGGGTTGCCAACTTTTGTCAAGCCCAAAACTAGATGGGGCGGAACGGTAGTGAACTCATTGTTTAAATGCTGTGTAGTGCTTTCTGATGATGAAAATATATAGTAAATTTTAATAAACACAATAATTACTGCCTTTGCATCATCAGTCACAAAGTAATGTGGAAAAAGTACTTTTGAAGGTCTCCTGTTAACCTCTTGGAAATGCAACTCACCCTTAAACTGCAATGTTTGGCCTAGCACCAGACAAGAAATTCACTTAAATTGTGGAGTTTGAATTTAAAACAACGGTTTTGAGTGTAAATGTACTAACTGGTGTGGTACTAAACAAACCAGGAGGCTCACCAGTTCAAACACTACCCTGTGCTGAATTCACAGCTTCTAGCCAGGAAACTGGTAAATGGCTAGGGAGTTGAAAACACATCCAAGGGTCACTGTCCAATGGTTTCGGCTGGAAAGTGCATGGCCAGAGAGTTGATTGATTTGACTATTGCCTGACCCTAATATCCTTCTGTGAATAGCCTGTTGATCCAAGCTACCTAGACATCTTGATATCTAAATAGCAAAGACAGTCATTTGGAAAATTATACCACTGGGCAATTACATTCCAATACGTCTTCACCTTTAGGAAAGGATAAGAGAGAATTTGTACAGTTAAAAAGAAAACATTCAAATCAATAAGCTCACTAAAAAACGGAATTTGTGGAAGAATCAAAATGATGGACTTTACCAGGACACTTCTGGAGTTGGGAAAGCATTCACTTTCACAGCTAGTTTCACAGGTTTTCCTCCAGCTAATATGCGTAAAGGGTTCTGAGTTTTGAAACTTGCTTCAATAAAAGGCTCTTCTGAAATTGGAAGAGAAAAATAAAACTATTAGGAGACGAGTGAGGCAGTATAGTATCATGTTGAATAAACAAATTTAGGCTGACTGAAACCAGTTGTACTGTGGATACTGTGGGGTTCAATTGACGCTGCTACTCCATGGTATCTGCTGAGGTTATGTTGGACAACTGGGAAACCCTCACAGACATTCCAGGAGTTTACATTTAGTTTCACAGTAATTTGAAAATATTCACCATTTTTATTATTTTAAGGAATGTACTTGAAAGCAGCTTCAATGTGCAACCCAAAAAGCACAGCGAGGAATGGAACTTTTTACCAGATTCACAGGCTTTTAAAAAAGTCATCCTATGTTTAAAATGTCGAAAGTGAAGGTGATGTATGTAAGTTAAACTAGCAGAAAGTTCTATGCCTCTGTTATTCTGTTCAGTGCCACATTTGCAAAGAGCTTCTTGTTTCTCTCAGCACAGATGCTGCCAGATTTGCCGAGAATTTTCAGCAATTTTTGCTTTCCTTACAATGAATTGAGCAGCTTCAGCATGTTGATGTAAATGGCAGTAGAGGTGAATCTGACATGTGGATAGTAGTGGCTCCCAACTGATAAGGCAACCTTAAGTTATATTTTCCAGGAAGTAAATGAATGTGGACTACTTTGACTAGAAGCCATTTTCCTTACAATTTCCTTTTTACTTGCAGAAAAGATTCATGAAAATGGTTCCGTGGATGAGGAATTTCAGTTATGAAGATAGATTGAAGAAGTTGGGACTGTTTTCCTTAGAGAAAGGAAGGCTGAGAGGAGATTTTGATAGAGATATTCAAAATCATGGGTCTCAACAGGGTAGATAAGGTGAAACTGTTCCTGCTTGTGAAAGGATTGAGAATGAGAGGGCCCAGATTGAAAGTAACTAGTAAAAGAAGCAAAAGTGATATGAGGAAGAACTTTTTCACATGGTTAGGTTTGGAATGCACTGCCTGAGAGTGTCACGGTGGCAGGTTCAATTGAAGCATTCCAAAAGGAATTAGAATATTATCTGAAAAGGAAGAGTGGGGTTCTGGGGAGAAAATAGAGAAATGGCACTAGATGAGTTGCTCATTTGAAGAGCTGATATAAATATGATCGGCCAAATGGCACAACCTTCTGTTCCATAACAATTCTGTGATTCACTTAATCCATATTATCTATTGGAAATACATCTTCCATGATGTTGCTCACAGGTAGTTCATGAGATGGACTGAAGAGCATTTGGATGGAGAATGAGGCATGGAACACAAGTTAGTAGGGAATGCAACCAGCCAAAGTCAAAGCTCGAGTGAAGAATAGATCTAGGATCCATGTTGTGACAGATGGAGCAGGGTAATTTTCCTGTGAGTTGCCAAATGAGAGTGGAAAAGTTGCTTTCAAGACTAAGATCACATTTTTTTTTAGAGATGGATATCAAGTGACATGGTGGCTAAATGGAGTTGAGGTATTGATCAGCATGGTCAATTTGAATGGCAGAGGAGACTTGAGGGGCTTGAATGGCTGAATCTTGTTACTAAATGGAAATCCTAGACATTAGATGAGCCTGAGGTCAGTAAAATCTAGGATATTGGATGGGCAAAGATATTAATTGGGCCCAAACCAGGGCACTGGCTTGAATCTGTGGTGAGGTCTGGAGTCTTGGGCCGCTCCTTAACAAGCAAAAGTCCCTATAATTTTTTTTGAGTGTGCATGCGTATTTGTTAAGTCTGTGAAGCCTTTAAATTTTTTTGCACAGCTGCTCATGGCTGGTATTTTAAAGGGTTGACTTGTGTGCCACAACCATCCAATGAGCTAAAGTGCAAACTGTGATTGATCAACAAATTTGGAAAGTTACTCTACAAACAAAAAAAAAATGCATTGAACATATTTAAGTCAATTGAGATTCAGTTAGCTACAACATAATTTGAAAAACATTGATTTCAAGCTGCATAAGGATTTTACATAAATAAGATGGATCCATTGATCCTGCAATTCATTTAGAATTTACTCATTTCAATGCTTAGCTTTGAGTTCCACCTATTTTATATTTTGATTATTGCTAATTCAAACTATGAACACATACTATAAGTTACCTTTGGAATCCCCAATGATCCTTCTCCTAACCAAATACAACCCCTCAGTAGCATCATCCATAAACGCAATGTTAGATTCCATTGGTATGCTGATGACACCCAGTTCTACCTCACCACCAACTCTCTTGACCCCTCCACTGTCTCTAATTTCCAGAACTTTCCTCTGGCTAAATGTTGGTAAGACTGAAGCCATTGTCTTCGGTCTCTACGACAAACTCCCTTCCCTAGCCACCGGCTCCAAGCCTCTCCCTGGCAACAATCTCAGAGCTGAACCAGAAAGCTCACAAGATGGGTGTTCTACTTGACATTGAGATGAGATTTTGATCACTTGGCTGTTCCATCACTATGATGACCTACTTCTCCCTCCATAATGCTGACCAATTCTACCCTGCCTCAGATATGCTGCTGCTAAAACCCTCATTCCCACCTTTGTTATCTCTATATTTGACTATTCCAATGCTTGCTGATCTCCCCATCTTCTATCCAACATAAAATTGTTCATTGAAAGCTCTTCTGCCCTTGTCCTAACTCGCACCAAGTTCTGTTCACTAATCAGCGTTGTGCTCACTGCACCACTCCCAGTCAGGCAACATCTCAATTTTAAAATTCTCAGCCTTATTTTCAAATCTCTTCATAGCCTGATCCCTCCCTATCTCTGTAGCCTGTGGAACTCCTACAAGTCTTATCCCTCTGCTCCTCCAATTCTATGTACTTCCCCAATTTTAATTTCTGCCAAGAGCCTAAGCTCTGGAATTCCATTCCTAAAACTCTTGGCATTTCTACATCTCTCTCCTCTTTTAAGACACTCCTTAAAACCTACCTCTTTGTCCAAGCTTTTAATCATCTGTCCTGATATCTCCTCCTGTGATTTGGTGTCAAATTGCTGTCTAATAATTGCTTCTGTGAAGTGTCTTGGGGACACTTTACAATGTCAAAGGTGCTACATAAATACAAGCTGTTGTATTCCCCAAAGCTGAGTGGGATTGGAAAATAGATTTACTCACCAATAGATAAGCTCACCAAGGCTCCTTAGACAGCACCTTCCAAACTCTTGATTACTACCACCAAGAAGGACAAGGGCAGCAGATACACGGTAACACCACCACTTGTAAGTTCCCCTCCAAGCCACTCACTACTGTGACTTGGAAGTATATCGCCGTTCCCTCACTGTCACTGGGTCAAAATTCACCACATGGACTGCAGCAGTTCAAGAAGGCAGCTCACTACCACCTTTTCAAGGGCAATTCGGGGTGAGCAATAAATGCTGGCCCAGCCAGCAAAGCCCATATCCCTCGAATGAATAAAAAAAAAATATCTTATTGCATAGCCAGTCACCAGGACACACCAAGATGCACCGGATTATGGTGTAGGTTGATTGACTGCCCCTCTGTGAATGCCATTCCAAGTCATATAAGTGAAATGTGTTTGAAAGGTCCACAATAGCTTACCAATGACAATAACTTTAGTCCTGTTTTGCGATATATTTTTATTCAATACTTTGCAAATGTAGGTTCCTTTGTCACTTCGCTGTATGTCCTTCAGAGTTAGCATACTGTAATATACAGTTGGCATTACCCGTGCATTATAAATATTAACTGTCCGATTAGCCTGTGAATAAATGAAAAGAATTATGCATTGTAATCCTATTATTATACAACAGCTCCTCATGGGAGGAGCTCATTAAAGACATTGATATGGCTTCCTCCCTGTGTCACTTATTAAGCAGAGAAGCAACAAATGGTATTCAGTTACGAATAGTTGCTGCTTTTGCATGTTTAAATTTTGTAGGGTCAAAACTCGATAGCCCCTGATAACAGTTGTGGGGATTATGATATATTATTAACTCACACCCATTGTTTCTGATGCAGGCAACATGCCAACTTCATGCTGCTTGCCAATTTGCATGATTGCTGCACCAGCATTAAATGTGCTGTTAAGTAGCTGCATACAGCAATCATGCAAATTGAATGCAGGGGGTCTAGAATTGTGCGAGAGTGGCATGAGTTAAAGCTAGCTTGTATTACTTAAAGCCAGCCTGCATCTCTTACATGGGGACACATTCTGGCTAGAGCAGCCGCTGGAAGTGGCTGGGGAAGACATTCTGAGCAGGAAGAAGAGTTAATAATGGTGCAAAGGGGAGTGAGCATGCTCCAAGTTTCCCTGTCACTATTTCTCTAGATGTCCTGCTGTTCTAGATGTCTTAGTAGAGAAGGTACTAAGGTGGAATAATATGATAAGGGGCTAGGAAGCCCTCTAGACAAACCTTACAAAGGCAGTGTGGCCAGATAGCCATCACAGTCAATGTCAGAAGTCAAGTCTGGAGGACCTGGATGCAGTGCCACAAAAAGTTCAATGAGCTCACAAGTGATCAAGGTCAGGGAAGGTATCTTCAAATGCCATATCCCACCACCTGCACCACTAGCCTCGTACTCTGCTCAATATACTGCATGCCCCATTACTCACCTGCCAACAATTTCTACTGATCATGATGCATACTTCACATTCATAACTTCACCTCACCCTCACACACCTAGCACTGTTGCCAGCCTCACATCCACATCTCACAGCTTGCACACACTACCAGTTATTCAACATGACAGCCATATCAAACAAACACATCGCATCATGCTTATTGACACATGTCCACTGCTCTTGCAGCAAAAGATGGTGCATTACTGCTGCCAGGATACCAGGCATTGGCTACATGATTCTTTGTATATGGTCAAACTCCAGCTGGACATTGAAGGGGTGGAATCGCTGTTGTTTACAATCCATCTCAGAATTGTCATGCACTATTCGCAAAGCATTGTGTGTGCACTCAATGGCACTCTGCACCATAGGAAGGCACACATGCTCTGCCTGCCTCTCTATGGCAAGTGAGTGAAGTCTATTCAGTTCTCTTGGAATATAGAGCCTCATTGACCTCCCTTATGCCACATTGGGTGGCAAACTGGAACATGTTGCAAATATCATCTGCTCCAGCCTGAAAGAAGAAGGACAAATAAAACCCTTCACAGCCACTGGAAATCCAGTTCTAATCCTGTTCTGAGGTTGCAGGTGTGGCAGCTGCAGTTGGCAGATGTCAGTGAGGACATCCTCCATGAAGTGCAGGTGTCTGACTCACCATTCCTTGCTGAGGTTCAGACAGGAGAATTGCTCCCTGAACACCCTGGGTAAATACGGCCTCTTACTGAGAACCCTGGCTTCATCTCCTCCTCCTCCTCCATCTTCCAGCAGTTTGCCCTGCTCTGTATCACCTCTGCTCCTTCTTTCTGCCATGCTGTAGCCCAAGGGGAATTCATAATGGTGCATCCATGTCTGGGAGCAAATGGTTTGTGCAGTATCCTTGAAGTCAGGACAGAGTCAGGACAGCAATTGCCACATGGCTCCCTGTCGGCTTTAGCAATTTTAAACAACTCTAGAAACCAATAAACACTTCTAAAATCACAGTTATGGCCACTAGAAATCACTCAGTAACTAATCTTAAAGCAGCTTATGATCCATTTCTTGGCACTGTTGGGAGAGCCTGCTGCTGAATAAATGCCTAACTATGCACCTTTAAGAGAGAATGTCAGATGGTGTTAGGGTTCAAATTGGCAGCGTGGCCTCAAATTAGTGTTGACATCGTAATCTGTCTACTCGGCACGCTTCTGGTGCATGCTCCCTGCACACATTGACACCCACAATAAAATGGTGTCTGCTGCATCCTGCACCAGAAGTATGAGTACAAACCATCTTTGTTTATGTTCTGTTAGGTTTATCAGTATAAATTGTAGGAATATGCTGGAAATACATCCGTTAAAAATTTGGAATGAAATTTTGAGCAGCTGTAAGGTTTTCAGATTGCATGAAATGGAAGGTTTTCGCCAGAAATTAGTGTTGGCCTTATTAGTGGATGAAGGTTCAACTTGTTTGTATGGCATTCCTTTCATATTTCAATGCAGATATTAATATGTTTAGCATGTAGCAGACATAGGAATGCCAAATGAATATGTCAATGCGTCCATCTGTAAATTGTGCTAGCAGTAATTTTGAAGCTTTTGCATCAAAATATTAATAAAATCCTTCAGAAAATCTGGTAAATGTGCTTCAAGATGACATAAGTCAGGACTTACTGCTTTGCCAGGATACTCCCACTGAAATTCAGGTCTGGCATTCAAAGGCATTTTTGCTGTGCACTTGATAGATAGTGTATCCCCAGACAGCACCTTGATTCGTGCACTGGTATTAAGGTGAAGATATTTCACCCCTTCAACTGAGGATAAAAGGCAAAACAACATATATACACAACAAACCACAATAATCAAGCACTTGAGCTTAGGTCAGAAAAACAAATGACAGAGAAGTAATGCAGCAATTTCCATCTTTGCTAACTTTGTTGTACTGCTACAAGTGTTTTCTTTGAACAAATTAGAAACCAGGTAGTAGATGTTAATTGCATATCAGTTGTCTTTAACTCCATGCAGATGGTGAGCATTAACTAGAGATTCATTTGTACCCTTATACAAAGGAACTGGGGGCTTGGCCTAAATAGCCAAGTGGTTATGGTACTGGGTTTGTAACCCCAAGATCAAGAGTTCAAATCTCACAGTGGCAAACTATGAAACAATGTAACTTCATCTGAAACAGATGGAAACAGGTTTACTCAAAAGAGTATCAAGAGTTCAAATCTCACAATGGCAAACTATGAAACAATGTAACTTCATCTGAAACAGATGGAAACAGGTTTACTCAAAAGAGTATCAAGAGTTCAAAATTTAAAAGATTTAAAAGATTATCAAGAGTTCAAATCTCACAATGGCAAACTATGAAACAATGTAACTTCATTTGAAATAGATGGAAACGTGTTTGTACTCAAAAGAGTTGCAAAGGAACTGACTGAAACTTTTTGCTGAGTTGGGAGGTACAAGTTTGTAATATCTCTGTATCTCCGTAAATAAATACTTATAAAACTTGGCAAAGATTGGCTCTAGTTCTAGCTTTTGCCATCTTGTTTGTTAGAGTAGAATAGTGGAAATTTTTGTTTGGTGAACTTTTGTATTCACCAAGGTGAAGGATGTTATCCAGGAGGCTTTTCTATATGTTCCAAGCACTGTCAGGATGAGACATGTTGAGGTTGAATATTAGCTAAGTTTAAGTGTTAAATAATTTCCCTCCACCCTTTTTCAAGCAATGTGCTTTTATCCCAAACTTAGAAGAGCATTTTCTATTGCCAATTAGCACCCCTCTTATTCTGGAACAGGATCTCTTTGGAGAGCAACAGCCCATTCTGTTTCCCTCTAGGCTTTGGCTAATCCATGTGGCTACCTTGCTGAAAGTTAGTTGAATGGCTGAAACACATAGTGCAACTAACACTAAATTTGAGAAGACTGGTGAGCTGCCGCTTTCCACTCAAAACAGGCCAGGAGCTGACCAGTGACATTCAAATGAGGCCAGGCAGTTCAAATTAACCAGGCCTGTAATGAAGACTCTGACAGGATAGCTGTCCACTCACATTGGCTTGCTAGAGGGAGTTGACATTAGCCCAATAAATTTGGAAGGAAAGAAAGCACTTACCTTCTTTGGATATTATAAAGTAAGACCTGAAGGCTTGATTTTTGACCATAGTTTTGCATTGCAGCATGCCAGAGGGAATATGTTCCAGATTTCGAATAATAAAGCCTTGCGTAGGATCCCATACACTATTTGTCCCATTGATTTCAAAGATGGTGTAATCCTGTATCAGGCAGAAATTATCATCTGTTAAACTGAAACCCATAACAAACAAGGTAAGCATGAATTATCATGTGGAAAGAATTGGACTTCTTTAGTAGGCCTCATTAAAGAATTGCACATGAATGGATAATGCAAAATTTAAGAATATAAATTTTTGATTGGATCTAAATAAATTAATTACTTAATTTGTTATGATGGTGGACTAATGGGTACCAGTTACTTGCGGGCAAGTTGAACTTTTTATGGAAGACAATAAAAGTAAAGATACTGAGCAAAAGATGGCTGATAATGTAAAGCGACCACTTTCTAGAAAATTCCTATGTGGATTATACTTGACTGGTCCTGAGAGGACATGGAATGTCACACCTGAAATGGGTCATGGCCTTCTTCAAACATAGGCATTTGAGAGGGAAATAGGAAAGGTGCAAAAGACTGAACTTTAATCTCCTGTGGTTCCAGAGACAAAAGACTGATTTGCATGTCTCAGCAGACATCCGATATCCATCGCCTGTTGGTTTATATCTCAGAATGTATAAATGGTGTGAGATGAAAAGAACATGGAGGCTGGGTGTGAGTCATAGTTTTTTCTCTTCCAGAATACACAGGGAAAAATCATTTATAAAGCTGATGTGCTAGATTGACTGTGTGTTACAACAAGTGGAAGAACAAGCTAGTCACCACCCCCCCCCTTCAGCTTGCAGGTGAAGGATCTCTCTCTGTTGCTGCAGGCAAAGCTTGGCAGAAGCACAATCTAAAGGAAATAGGACAGCGTTTCAGCCACCCTGAAGAACTGAGTTTCTCCAAACTAACTGCGAAACTGCCAAAGTCAGCTCGACTGGAACAGCTGCAACGTACAGCCATCTAAGCCTCATGGACAAGCCAAAGACTGATTCATTTTAAAAAAAAATTTATTTGGATTCTTAACTTCTCATTTCTGATCCGTGTGCATGTGTGTTGCATTTTTATTATTTTTCTCAAGTTTTAGTAACTAATTAGTAACTAATAAACTTACTCTTTCTTTGACTCAAGAAAGCCTGGTTAAACTGGCTCCTTCAAAAAAATAAATATATTTGGATTTTTAAATTAACCTTGTTGCGACCAACTGAGGAGGTTGAATAAAGAAGAACAGCCAGCTCATTCCTCCTCATCTGGGGGCATAACAAAATTGCAGTCCTGTTCAGAAAGTTAACAAATTGAGGGGACATCACCTGGGGACCGGTCATAACAAGTACTGATATATTTGTAGAACTTCATATTCAGGCAATCTCTTAAATTTATATTTGTTTTACATTTCTAGTCAAACTAAAAAAAGAGGAAAATATAGAAGGTGCCAAATTTCATTTGATACTCAGTTTCATTGTAGCAATGTGACATGTGAGGATGCTTCCCCCTCATGCTGGAATCTAGAACTAGGGGGCATAGTTTCAAAATAAGGGCCAGATTTTCATCCAAGAGGGGGGTAGCGGGAGTCGGGAGAATTTCTAGGCTCAGCCCGCCCACTTCACCTGGAAGGATGCGATTTTCATTGGAGTCAGGCTAGGTGGCCCAGCAAAAAGGTTTGGAGGCAGCCAGTGGGGCTGCTGGGTGCTGAGACCTACCTCAGTGCTTGGGATTCATCCCAGTTAAAATAAAAACAGAAATCCCACCAGCCCTCATCCCTCACATCCTCTCACACACTTCACATGCTCCATCCATGTCACCTAATGCCCCCACCCACTCCTTTTAGCCCCTCATGGGGAGGGGCTATATAGCCCCACATAGAAGTATCATAGCTTGGCATGAGAGGCATGAGGGGTCATGGGAAGGATTGTTTGGGGGAGCATAACTTAGCATGGGGTGGAGGTGCATGAGGGGGACCTTTTGAACTTGCCTTTTAAAATATTCATTCATGGAGACTATGGCCAGGATTTTCCCCTCGGCGATTTGGGGGCGGGGCCCGCTCACCGAGGGGAAAATGATGCGGGATGACGTTGGGAGGAATCCCTGATGTCATCCTGGCCATTTAAATCTTAAGGATGGCAGGCGGACAGCGAAATCAGCTGTCCACCTGCCGACTGTCAATGGCCAATTAAGGCCATTGACAGGCTCATTAAGATAGTTAAATGCCCTGCCCAGCCAACCTTAAGGCTTGTGGGCAGGCCAGGAGCCCCAGTGGCCTGTAGATTATTAATGAAACTTCATCCACTGGCGGGATGAAGTTTCATTACTGTTTTCTAAAAGTTTAATACATTTTATGAGTTTGTTATCAACATGTCCCATCTCGTGTGACATTGTCACATGAGGGGGACATGTTAATTTTAAAATGTCTATTTTTTGACTTTACTTACCTTTCACTAAACTACCTGAGACAGGACTTGGCCTCAGAGTGCAGCGTGCTCTTTTGTGCGCATGTGTGAAAGAGCGCACTTTGACAGATGGGGAATCCCTCACCCCTGCACAGGAAGCGCATAGCGCTTCCTGTCGGGCAGGCTGCTGGCCGGACCTTAATTGGCCTGCCCACTCAAAATGGTGGCGGGCCCCATTTCGCCAGCGGGGTTCGGCTGCCTGCCTGCCGCCGAGTCGGTGGGGCCCGCCCGCCAGCCAAGGGCTAATTTCTGCCCAATGGTTTGCAACATCTCTGAGGTGCGCGCGAACCTCGACTCATTGAAAACCTGGCCCGGTTCCATGAAAATTGTGGAGGGCTAGGATGCATCTATCCTCGCAATGGAGCCAGCCAGGTCGGGAGTGCAGGGTTCCGGCTTTTGACCCAAACCAATCCACACCCTTAATAGGCACTTCCAAAAATTGGAAACCCTGGAAATAGGGTCTGGGATCCTGGAATCGTGTTCCCGGCTGCCATTTTTAAAGGGCTCTTGAGTCAACAGAACTCGATGAAAATCCAGCCCAAGGTGTTCCCCATTTAAGATGGAGATGAGAAGAATTTTCTTCAACAGAAGGTTATTATTGTTTGGAATTCTCTTCCTCAGGAAGCAGTGGAAATGTGGGTCATTGCATATATTCAAGGTTGAGTTAGACAGATTTTTGATTGACAAGGGAGCTAAGGTTTATGAGGGCAGGCAGGAAAGAGAGGTTAAGGTTTCAATTAGATCAGCCATGATTGTATAGAATCGTGGAACAGGATTGAGGGGCTGAAAGACCTCCTCCTGCTCCTATTTCTTATGTTTGTATATAGGGCCTTGAAAATCTACCTATTTCTCTTTTCTTGTTCTTTCTTCCTTCATCTATTGTCTGTATATTGCCAAGTCCTAAATTGGGTTCTAGGGTCAGTTTAAAATGTCTAGACTCTCACGTAACTTGTGAATTGTGCCCACAGGAGTTGTGTACTGTTAGGAATGTTATACTGGACATGTCTTGTGTTACTCATCTTTGGAATTCTCTTCCCCCAACAAGCTGGGTCATTGAATACATTCTAGGTTGGGTTGGACAGATTTTTGATTCACGAGGGAGTCAAGGGCTTTGGAAGGCAGGCAAGAAAGTGGAGTTGAGGCCACAATCAGATCACCATGATTGTACTGAATGGTGGAGCAGGCTCGAGGGGCTGAACTGCCTCCTCCTGCTCCTGTTATTAATTCCGAAGGAGGACTTAATATCGAGCTCCAGGAAATAAACAGAACATTTTTAATAATAAGAGCTGGAACAATCATCTGGAGGGGTGACTTTTGTTGGATGCTGAAGTTAAGCATGTGCCAATAACTGAAATCTTGCTCATGGCATAAAGGGAAGTAAATGTTCCTATATCCCCTCTTGTGTAAATGGGGACACGGTCTTTTATGTAGTCATCATGCATTGAGTTCATTAAAATATCTGCTTTATTTAGCTGCACAGATTATTTCAGCACCAATTAGAATACCATATTAAAAGATGTCACACCAGAAAATGGACATTTTTGAGAATCAAAAGTTACAGCTATAATATAAAAAAATTACATTTATCTGACTAGCGTTACATAAACTAAAATACAGGAATCACATTTTAACATGTTTTTTGTTTCAATTTGATTTGAGGTTTTAAATGTTAGTACTTTAATTCCTTTTATTTCCCTTTTCTTGAACTGTGAATATTAATGTCTATAGAAAATGGACATGATAGTTACTGTGAAAAGATTTCTGTGAGAAACTGATCACAGTAGTTCCTTGCTAAAATTATTAAAGGACAGAATGACTCACGCATTTACAATTTTTACAGTGAAAACAAATAACTTTAAAACTTGAGAAATTTAACTTAATTTAAACTTTCCCTTCTTTTCCAAATGTCCCATCAGGAAGAATGAAATTCTGGATGGTGGTTTCATTACTCAAGTTTGAAGGAAGCTCTCAGTATGGAGGGAAGATAGAGCAAAAATCCTGAAGTTAAATATGTTTATTTAAGCAGAATCTATCAGTTACATAAAGCATTGGGACATTTATTGGCAAAGTGCCGCCTCAGGGAGATCGGTGGAAGTTATTAAATTTTTTAAAGGGTAGAAAAAATTTTCCTGACATGTTGCCTCATGTGACACTGTCACATGAGCTGGGACATGTCCATTACTTTTATTTAAGAATATTCTGAAATTTTTAAATCCCTCATGAAATCTCATCCCGCCCGTGGATGAGGTTTTGTGCTTTTTCGGAAGGCCGCCTGGACTCGTCACCTGCCCGCCAACCTAATGATTGGGCAGGTCCATTAATCATTTCAATTACTTTTTTAATGGCTGTAATAGGCTGTTGACAGGCCGGCGGGTGCGCAGCCAACTCGGCTGCGTGCCCGCCGAACTGAAAATCTAAATGGCACGGGGAGACATCGGGACGCACGCCTGACATCACCCCGCGTCATTTTATGCGTCGGCGAGCGGGGCCTGCCCCTGCCTCCGCCCCCACCCCCAGCCTTGCTCACCGATGGGATAAAGCTGCCCTATGAATAAATTTGAAGATTTTTGTCTTTGTTATGCTAAAAGCCCTATTTTAAAGTAATTTTCACTGGTTACTGATAAGTCACGATACTATCATAGAACAACAGAAAATTACATCATAGAAGGAAGTTATTCAATCCTTCATACATGCTTGAAAGAGCTGTGCTGTTTAGTCCCGCGCCCCCTGCACTTTGACATAACATTGTAAATCCCTAATGTTGGAAAGCTTTTGCTTTCAATATTTTGTGGGACTTTATTGATACCCCATCTCTGTTTCATGAGCTGTTTTATGGGTAGCTCTGTTGTTCATTTTTGACTTAAAATAGCGAGTAGGCAAACTACCAGTTTGTAGTTTTTGGACACGCTTGTCACTTGTTCATCAGTAAATTTGCAAACTTTTCAGCCAAAATTTGTTACTTTTTGATGAGTATGGTCTTTGAACCAATCAGGTGCAAGTCTGACAGACACTTTGCTTGTTGAGTATTTACATGATGTGTTGTAATGTAATACTTTAAAAGATGATGGTATTTTGATGTTTTACACATAGGATTCAGACTCTTAGTTTTATAGGTTGTTTTAGAGTTCTCAGTAATCTGATATTGAAGGACAGTGCGCAGGCAACTGGATTTATTATTGTTGATATCAAACTTACTTTCAGGCAAAGCTTAACAGCTCAATCCCTACCTATAACTTTCATTGTGTAATGCTGACCTATGCTTCCAATTTAATCTTATCCAGTTATATTAATGGAAACATAGTGAGAACATGCTTGGACTGAAACATCAATGTTTACTTATGTTAGGGAGTATCTCGAATGGTCATAAATTTGCATTCTAAAATTCACCTGTCATTAAGGATATAACATTGTTTTAGACTCCAAATCGGACTGCATACCTTTTCATTAGCAGTCTCATTATTTTGTTTTCTTTAGCTATTTGCACACCTCCATGAAATGATCTCATGATAAGTCTGCTTAGGCACTTGAAGCAGGAGCGTATCTCACAGCTTCTTTCTAAACTCTTGGCATTGCTGGTTATCCCATCATGCATTTTTTAGACAGAACCCAAATTCAGTCAATCACCATGGGGTGAATTTTCTGATTGTCGGGTGGGCTGGTTGGGAGCGGGCGTGGGCACGGGCAGGCATGGAGCCAATCGCCGCCCGTGATCGGCTCCGCACCACCATTTTACATGGGCAGGCCAATTAAGACCCGCCCAGCGTGATGCACAGTCTCAGGAATATTAAGTACATATTGATAACTTTTAATAAAGATGAAAATTATTTGTACATGTTCCCTCATGTGACATGTTTATGAATTGAGCAAAAAATATTTATTTAATAAAACCTTCGGGAAACCTCATCCCACTCGAGGATGAGGTTTCCTGAAAAACGCGAAGGTCGCTTGGGCTCTTCGCCTGCCCGCCAACCTTAAGTTGGACGGCCAGCATTGTTAAGTACTTTAATTGGTTTTTTAATGGCCTTAACAGGCCTTTGACAGTTCGAAGGGGACACAGCCACCTCCGGCACACGCCCGAATGAAAGATCTAAATGACATGTGATGACGTCGGGATGCACGCCGCATCATCTTACGTATTCTCACTCTCATCCACGTTTGGTGCTTGTTAATTTTCTGTATAGCTGCTCTAGTTCTGCACTTGTGGCCCAAATTGAACAGACTGCTTTCGTTTATGCCATCTTTGCCTCTTAGCCTTCTAAAGATCTACATATCGTATTCCCTATGGCTTACTGATAAAACAAATTTGTTTTTATTTCTGCTTTCATTTGCTGGGAAGAAACTTAATACCCATGAGCTATTGGTTAACAACAACATTTCTCATAGTTAATCAATCTGGCAAGGTAAATCTGAAATGTATCAAATCCTTCATTTCAAGTTAGAGATTATTGTAAACTAACAAAGTTAGAGAGATGAACAACTTTGGGTTGACTGCTTAGGTTTGCCAGTCATCTCTTGTTGCAATGATGCACGAGAGGCAATACATTACTGGGTATCAATATGCAATGAATTTTAATGGTCGCCCTCTTTGTGGTAAAGTTAATTTCATGTCACATTAAAAAGTGCTGAAGTTAACGTGCCTAACATTTTCATTAGGAAGAATTTTCTGGTTGGCGAGCAGGGGCTGGGCCCGCTTGCTGACGTGTAATATGACATGGGGTGATGTCGGGCGTGCGTCCCAATGTCATTGTGGGTCTTTTAGATTTTCAGTTCGGCGGGTGCGCAGCCAACTCGGCTGTGCACCCACTGAACTGTCAAAGGCCTATTAAGACCATTAAGAAAGTAATTAAAGTAGTTAAGAATGCTGCCCGTCCAACCTTAAGGTTGGTGGGGCGGGCAGGCGAAGAGCCCAGGCGGCCTTCACGTTTTTCATGAAATCTCATCCACGGGCGGGATGAGGTTTCATGAAGGGATTATAAATTAAATAAAAAATTTTGAAAAAATGAATTGACGTGTCACATGAGGGACATGTATTAAAATATTTTCTTTTCTTTATTTAAATGTTTAAACTATAAATTAATCGCCCTGAGGCACCTCCGGCCCGCAAAGGGAGCGATTAGTGCTTCTGGGTGAGCGTCACACTGGGCGGATCTTAATTGGCCTGCTCACGTAAAATGGTGGGGTGGCCCCAATCAGGGGTGTCGATCGGGTTTGCACCCCCCCGCCCCCGCCCCCGACGGGAGAGGGGGAACTTCTGCCCATTATTTTGTCTTTCCAAGAGAAGTAAATTGTGTACCCTACTATAGTTGAAAAATATGTTGAAAATCAAAATAAACAATTTTCTTAAAAGATACATCATTGCCTGAAAGAGAGTTGACAGAATAAGGACATAACCTGCCCATTGGTCCTAATTCTGAGGAGATTTTCATTGTTTTTTGACAGATGTCAATGGTAAACCATGGGGAACAGTAAGCGAACATTCTGGACACATACCAATCAGAGCGACTGCTTAAATCAAGTAAAGTCTGTAACACTACAAGTCACATTGGAACAGAATTCACATCAGCTCTGAAGGTAATGAGAAAGATGTTTCCATCCCTGACAAGATATTCCCATACCTTTCCAAGCTAATTTGCAAAACTTTGCGGTGGAGGTATTTACCAGCCTGATAAAGGTAGCAGAAAGTCCTGACAAGTTTTACTGGAACTTTTTAAAAAGCTGCCAGTCTACTTATCGCCTGGATCAGGCAAGAAGAGGGCACAGAGCAGTTGCCTGCAGGGGAAGATTGAGTGGCCCTTTCCCCCCTATCAATTCCAAGATAAGTTGTGGGGATAGGGTTTCAGGATTGACTTGTAGGGGGAAGAGTGAGAGCTCAGCGCAGAGGAACTCCTGATACTCCTGCTGTTCCAGGCCCCACAAAACAAGTTCTTCCAGAGGCTTGCACACTTAATCTCGGCTGGAACTCTGGTGTAGTGCCAATGGAGTGCTGCGCTGTAGGAGGTGATGTCTTTCAGATGATATGCCAAATGTAGCAGTCCTTCAGTAAGAATGTATTCAACTTTAAAAAAAGCAACATGTGAAAGCCCAAAGAAAATACTGCAAAAAGGCCATTTGTAATAGACAATTTTCAGAAATTGGCCCAACTTTGCTTCCCAACATTTCACAGGACCTTGGAACTGGACCTAAAAAAACCTTCAAAACCTGACATAGACACCAATGGGTGACTTTTTCAATACACTAGTCAAGAGATGGCAGGCCACACAATGGGTATAGGAACATAGGAGCAGAATAGGCCATTCAGCCCTTCAAGCCTGCTCTCCCATTCAATAAGATAATGGCTGATCTGGTTGTGGTCTCAATTCCATTTTGCCATCTGTACCCAAAACACATGACTCCCTTGTCTATCAAAAAGCTAATTCTGCCTTGAATAAATTCAATGTCCCAGCCTCCACTGCTTTCTGAGGAAGAGAATCACACAGACTAATGATCCTTTGACAGAAAAAAATTCTCCTTACCTCCATCTGAAATGGGAGACCTCTTAAGCCTTAAACTATGTCCCCTGGTTCTAGTCTCTCCCACAAGTGGAAACATCCTCCCGGCATTGATCCTATCAAATCCCTTCAAGCTCTGATGTGTTTCAATAAGATCACTTCTCTCTTTTAAACTCCAATGGTAAAGGCGCAACCTGTTCAACTTATCTTCACCAGATAAGCCCCTCATCCCAGGAATGATTTGAGCGAACCTTCTCTGAACTGCTTCTAATGCAATTATATATTTTTTCAAATTTGGAGACCAAAACTGTACACAGTATTCCAGACGTAGCCTCACCAATGCCCTGTACAGCTTAATTAAAACTTCCCTACTTTTACACTCTATTCCCCTTGCACTTAATGCCAAAACTCCATTTGCCTTCCTAATCAGTTGCTGTACCTGCATACTAACTTCATGATTCATGTATCAGGACACCCAGATCCCTCTGTACCACTGGGTTCTGTAGTGTCTCCCCATTTAAGTAGTGCAGTACTTTTTTATTCTTACTGTCAAAGTGGACAAGTTCACATTCTCCCACATTATACTCCATCTGTCAGATTTTTACCCACTCATTTAACCTGTCTACATGTGTTTGCAGGCTCTCTACCTCTTTTAACAACCTGACAGCCATTTTCTAAATCACTCGACCCTTCCAGATTCTAAGGAATTTTGGAAGATTATAACCAGTGCACCTACTATCTATTCAGTCGCTTCTTTTAAGACCCTAAGATGCAGGCCATCTGGTCCTGGGGACGTGTCAGCCTTTAGGTCAAATAGTTTTCCCAGCACCTTTTCCCTGGTGATGGTGATTGTTTTAAGTTCCTCCCTCCTGTTCCTTCCTTGATTTTCAAATATCTTTGGGAAGTTTTCGAAGTCTTCTACAGTGAAGACAGATAGAAAATTCCTGTTCAACTCCTCTGCTGGTTCCTTGCTTTTCATGATCAATTCTCCAGACTCACTCTCTAGAGGACCAACACTAGCTTTAGTTGCTCTTTTACTATTTATATACTTGTAGAAACTCTTACTATCTGCTTTTATATTACTACCCAGCTTTCCCTCATACTTTTCTTTCTCCCTCTTTATTTTTTTTAGTCATTGCTGGTTCTTAAAATTTGACTAATGCACATGTCCACTTAAATTATTTGTCTTGACCATTGAACTCTTGTATCCAAACTATAGGTCGGTAAGAAGAAAAGACTAACGAGCTATGTGGGGCCACTGTGTTTGACTGTGCCCCTGCATTCCTTGGAAATGGCAATCCCAAGAATTGCCTGATTAGAGTGAAACCTGGTGATGTGGTAACTAGAATCTTCCCCATGGAAACACCTTCCTATGTTAATGGACAATTCCTGAACCCAGGATATGATATTGTTGCAATGTGTAAGAATCCACAGGTTTAGGGAGGGCTTTGTGGTAATCATTGTAATAGTGTGATTTTTGGTGGCTTTAGGAAACGTTTGTTTAGCAGTAAGAGGAGTCACAGAAACAGCAGTAGCAGCACTGAACAGTATGGAGCTTCTCAGAAAATATATTTAATGAGGGGATTGGATGAATTAAAACAGGAAATATAAGCTAAAGAAACATTAATAACAGAATTAGCATCTCTTCAGAAGCATAGCTCTTCTAGGGTTAACAGCGTGAGTGCAACTCAGAAGTTACAGGAAGAGTGTGAGTGTGGTACTGATTTAACTTAAAAGAGAGCAGGGTACTGAGGTTTGTAAGTCATTAATGGTCAAGATCATTTGTAAGTACTGATCTAACTTAAGGGGAGTAGGGCACTGATGTTTTTAAGTTTGCCAATATTACAATAAACTATCGAAAAGAAGAGTTGTGAGCCTTGATCATTTTCTCCACCTGGACTGGCTCAGCCCAAATCCTAGAGTTAGGAGTAAAAGAGGGGAGGGAGATGCAGGTTCACTACCTATAAAATTGATGCTCTCTTAAGTGGATTAAAAAATCCTATGGTACTATTTCAAAGGAGAGCAAGAGAGTTGTACCCAGTTTCCTGGCCAATATTTACCCCCTCAACCATCATTAATAAAACAAATTATTTGCTCATGTATCACATTGTTGTTTTTGGGAACTTGCTGTGGCACAAATTGTCTGCCGCATTTCCCTGTGACTACACTTTAAAAGTTTTTCATTGTCTATAAAGCACTTTGAGACATCCTAAGGTCTTGAAAGCTGCTATATAAATGAAAGGCATTATTTCTTTTTATGTCTGGAATGATTTCTTTGTTTTTCCCACCAGCTTCTGATCTGCTGCAGCCTGGCAAGAAAACTGTGGCATCAACACCACTCAGGGACCAGTTAAAATATCATTGGGATGCCATTGGCATAAAAGAACCCTGAAGTGTATAAATTCATCAGGCATGTGCTTCTGAAGTCGAATTCTAATCCTAATTGGAATCCAACTGTGAAACTGCAAATTGAACTGGCATCCATGTTGGTGGTGAGTTGACCTGGATAAACTTGGCAGATTAAACTATTGAAAAATTAGGAAGGTACCTCATTTACCTGCAGAGCTGCGAAGTTGAGTAGTCGAAAGGGTAAAATTCTGAGCAGATAATTCAGCTGCTTGTTTTTCACAGGCTGGTTACTGCCAGGCAGGTTGGGTTAAATCCAACCTTCCCACCTCTCCTCACCTCACTATCCCCCAACAAAAATCTGCCTAATGGGCACTGTTGCTGTGACTTTTCCTCAGTATTCACCAATGGGATTTAACCAGTGCCTGAACTGTAAAACTTTTGTTCTGAGGAGACACAGGCATTCAGCAGTATGACAACAGGTTGAAAGAGTTCTGTTGAAGGGTCATGAGGACTCGAAATGTCAACTCTTTTCTTCTCCGCCGATGCTGCCAGACCTGCTGAGCTTTTCCAGGTAATTCTGTTTTTGTTTTGAAAGAGTGAAGTCTTCCACTCACAGAGGATTTAGTCCATCATAAATAAATAATAAAGACATTATATAAAATTCCTTTAGCAAAGTAGAAGGGGGAAATCTTGGGCATTTTGTGATATTTTGCCATGCAATGAGAGATAGATTTAAGAAATGGAAGAAAATTGCGTTAGCAGCACAGTGATTGATTTGGAGGTGCCAGCTAAGAAAATATAACTCGCTATCCTGCCACCAGTGGGCTGCATGCCCCAAATGAGTATCACTCGGCAGTTTACTGGCTTCAAGCCAGTCCAACATTCATGTGGTGCATGGGCTGACTCAGCCAGCAGGAAGTTAGAGTCAGAGGGGAAGCATTTTTGCACTTCCTGGTCCCAGATAAACCATTACTTACATACAGTTTTAGAACATCCTCCATTTCATCACCCAGTCATCCCTCTAAAATGCATTTGGGGCTTATGCAAGTCAGAAGACCCCAATTTGCATACAGTAATAGGCTACTGCTGGAAGGCCGGGGCTCCAGCCAATTTGGTGCAAGTAAGTAGTGCACCGCAATCTTAACTCTACCACAGCCAGTTTCCACCAGGTTGAGTTAAAATTGGCCCTTGTTTCTCTTGGGTAATAACTAGCCATTAGCTGACCTGTGTTCTTGCACAGTCTGGCCCACTATCAGCACTGTAAACCATATCATTCCACTTGCCAAAAGCAGTTGATTCTTTGAGCTTGTAAAAATATGTGATTTGTAGAAGTGTGATGGCTCTGGGAATAGATTTAATTTCCTGAGAAATGTCAGTACATCCAACATAAGAGTCTGTCACAATCTTTTCAAGAAAGCTACTTTTGAAGAGTTGAAGCAGTATTGTTTTCACATGAAAGCTTCATCTCTAGGGACTGAACCATTTAAACTTTTTAATAGTTCAGTCTGCCAAATTTATCCAGATCAACTCACCACCAACATTCAGCAACATGGATACTATTTCAATTTACAGTTTCAGAGTTAGATCCCAACTAGGATTTGGATTTGACTTCAGTGGCAAGATTAGATTTGGATTGTAGGTTTGGGAAATTTTTTTCTCCCCTTCCTTAAGGTATCAGCTCATTCCAGGCTGCAGGCACGTGAGCAGTAATGGACCTTTGTACGTCAACGATAGGTCTTCATGGGTGAATCTAAACAATGAGTATTAACAGTCTGTGGATGTGTGTCGGTGATGCTACATTCTAGTGTGATTAGATCCTCAATCCTTGTTCCCACAAAGGCACTTTACAGGAATCACTGAATAGTGATCAGCAGCAGACACCCAGCTGAATTTTTCCCAGTGTTGCTACGGCTAATTTTAGTACCCTAACTGTTATGCAAGCTGAGATCAGCTAACCGTACAGAGACTGCGAATCATATCCCAGGGTTGCTCATTTGGTGTGGCTTAGTACACTGAGAGAACATCAGGCAAGGTTTCTTGGCATTATTTGTCAATATAACTTTGGGAAATGTTCAAGAAGGAAAGAGCCAAGCAGAATGTAAACACATTTTCCTGTTTTCCTGGATTGGAGGCCTTGTTTAAAGTTCATAAAATTTAAAGGCTTGGCGGAGGATGTTTGTAAATGGGACTAGAAACTCTCCCATCGCTTCCTCTTGCAATGCAGGAAGCAGACAGCTTGTCTCTGCGACACTCAGACAGTGGGACCTGGGAACCAACTCAAATGTCTCTATTACTCAGAAGGAGAGGTAAAAATTAACTACAATGATTTAAGAACAGATATCAAGGTGCATATTAAACATATTTATTTCAAAATAATTTCCCCCATTTTCTGCACCAGTTAGAAGATTCCACCTCATGGGCATTTGTGTCATCAATACTATCCTTCGGCCAGAATTATGGTAAGTCTCCATGTGATTATCTCCCAATATTTGAAGCCTTATCTAGTAAACATCCGCAAATGATTGCACATTTGGAGCAGTCTGAAGATGTGATAAATATATATATTTTAAACAAATGTATAGCATTTCCAGGGCAAAAATAAGGAAATGTTAAAATGATAAGAATTATCAGTAGAAGTATGATGGAATGCTGACAGCATCAATCCTGCATGGATTGCAATAGCCTACTTAATGTAGTTGCTAATTCAATCAGTCACATGCTGGCAGGTATCGCGAGGGAATCATTGGAAACAGGAACAATGCTGGAAAAACTGCAATAAGTTGAATAAACCAATTTGTGAAAAGAGGCATAACAAATACTCTGGGGAATATAGGGATGGGAACCTGATGCATATAGTAAAAGGGAGCCTGAAGGAGCGAATAATGAATTACCTACGGAATAAGAGGTCAATTTGGCTTCTTGGGCAGGGTGCCGGGGAGCAATCGGGGGAGATGGAGTCATGCTTGCCAAATCTCGTGGAAATGGGAATTCAGTGCATGTTATTATATTCAAATTTTAGCAAAGCTTTTTGACCCACAATGCTGGAAGTAAGGGGAAATCTTCTGAAGTGGCTGCATCAGAGAAATCTTTGCATCATTTTACAAGAAGCTACACTGGGAAGAAAGCAGGGATCAATTCTTGGGACATTATTGTTCACAATGATAGATTAAGAAGTTTGGCTGACAAGTCGAAGATGTTGTTTAATGTGGATACATGTAAAACAGTGAGAATATGGAAGGAAAGTAAGGGATGACAGATAAGATAAACTGATCTAGTCTACCAGAGAGAGGTATTCTGGAGGATAGCTCACTGAACACAAGAACACATGAACTGAACTGCATGCGGAAGTGGTAGAGTATAAACGCAATAAAGACTTATATTTTACCATTCACATCCTTAGGGCAAGCAAGTGTCTTACAGCCATAAGCTATTTTTTGAAATATAATCACTTTAATTTGTAGGCAAATGGAGCAGCTAACGAGTACACAGCAAGAAACTACAAACAGCAGTTAAAAATTTTTGGTGGTGTTGGTTGAGGGCTACATGTTAATTAGGATAGAGAATTGTCCATTTTTTTTCTTGGTAAAGAATCCATGCGCTGTATTTTTCCCTCGTTGGGTGGGCTCAGTGTGGGTGGGTGGGAGGGGTTGGGAAGCCGACCGCTGCCCACGATCGGGGCCAGACCGCGATTTCATGCTGGCGGGCCTGTGGGGGGTTGGAGGAGGGCAAGCGCGCAAGTTCATGTGCATGCACGGGCGTGCGCCTGGAAAGCTCCCCGAGGCACAGAGCTGCCTCAGGGAGGTGAAGATATAAAACATTAAAAATAAAGCATTTGAAGATGGCAAAAAGCATGTTCCCGCAGGAACATGTCAGAAATTAAGATGAAATTTTTACATTTTTTTTTAAATGACGGATCAAAACTTCATCCCACCCATGAATGAGGTTTCATAAAAAATGAAAAGGCCGCTTCCCACTCCTGCGCGCACCCACCCGACCAAAATAGCGTGCAAGTGCGTGATGACATCGGAACGCTCGGCCAACGTCATCACGCGTCATTTTACACTCATTCGGGTCAGGTGCACGCCCACCCAATGAGTGAAAAATCTTGCCCTATATATCCATCTGCACAGGTAGATGGGGTGTCAGGTTAATATTTCAGGAAAAAGATCACACGTCTAACAATGCAGGATTCTTGTTTTATTTTGTTTATTCATTTGCGAGATGTGTGTCACTGGTTAGGCCAGCATTTATTGCCCATTCCTAATTGCCCTTGAGAAGGTGGTGTGAGCTGCCTTCTTGAACCATTGCAGTCCATGTGGTATAGGAACACGCACAGTGGTGTTAGGAAGGGAGTTCCAAGATTTTGACCCAGTGATAGTGAAAGAAAGGCAATATAGTTCCACGTCAGGAAGGTGTGTGGCCTGGAATGGAACTTGCAGGTGGTGGATTTCCCATGCATCTGCTGCCCTTGTCCTTCTAGGTGGTGGAGATTGTAGGTTTGGAAGGTGCTATTGAAGGAGTCTTGGTGAGTTGCTACAGTGTATCTTGTAGAATGTACACATTGCTGCGTCAGTGGTGGAGGGAGTGAATGTTTGTGAATGAGGTGCCAATCAAGCGGGCTGCTTTGTCCAGGATGGTGCCGAGTTTTTTGAGTATTTTTGGAGCTGCACTCATCCAGGTAAGTGGATTGTACTCCATCACGCTCCTGACTTATTCTTTCTGGACGGTGGACAAGTTTTGGGGAGTCAGGAAGTGAATTCCTAGCCTCTGACCTGCTCTTGTAGCCACAGTATTTATATAGGTGGAACATTCTGTTTCTGGTCAATGGTAACCGCCAGGATGTTGATAGTGGGGAATTCAGCGATGGTGATGCCATTGAATGTGAAGGGGAGATGGTTAGATTCTCTCTTGTTGGAGGTGGTCATTGCTTGGCACTTGTATGGTGCCAATGTTACTTGCCACTTATCAGCCCAAACCTGAATGTTGTCCAGGTCTTGCTGAATATGGAACATAGACTATTTCAGTTTCTGAGGAGCTGCAGATGGCGCTGAACCTTGCGCAATCATCAGCGAACATCCCCACTTCTGACCTTATGATGGAAGGAAGGTCATTGATGAAGCAGCTGAAGATGGTTGGACCTGGGACACTACCCTGAGGAACTCCTGCAGTAATGTCTTGGGACTAAGGTGATTGACCTCCAGCAACCGCAACCATCTTCCTTTGTGCTCGATATGACTCCAACCAGTGGAGAGTTTCCCCCCCGATTCCCAATGACTTCAATTTTGCTAGGGCTCCTTGATGCCAAATGTGGTCAAATGCTGCCTTGATGTCAAGGGAAGTCATTCTCCTCTCACCACCAGCCTAGGCTCGCTTGGAGTGCTGTCGTGATCATTGTATCATTGTAGAATGATCTGATCAATGGTGAGAGCATATTGAAAGGCAACTGAATTAATATTTTGAATTAGATTTTGAAGAGAGGTTACGGAAATGAAAAATACTACATTGGAGAATTATGAAGAATTATGCGATTATAATTATTATGATGAAGACTAAAGTCAGTCCTTATCAATGGATCCAAGATTCTAGGGGGCTACAAGTAGTTTGAAAGTTATGCTTGCTGTTATCGTAAACTCGATAACAAAAGGTTTGAATTAAAGTTCAGAAAAGGGGAAGTGAACAGGCTGTTTAAATGTAATTGTTATCCTCAGAGGATGGTGGATATATGGTACAGTCTGCCTGTTTCAGGAAGCATTAGAGGTGAAGAATGTTGGCAAAGTGAAGAAGGAACTTGATAAATATTTGGCAGTGTAAGGGATTGAGCAATAGGGGATTGAACAGTGTGACAGGTATTGTGGTGTTTGTCATTTTTCAAATGTTCACATTAGATGTAGGACTTCAACAGTCTTCCAGTTATGTGCATTCCTATCTTGCCAAATAAATCAGAAATAAAAACTAATTTATTTGGATAATAAATTAGTAAAATCAGATCTTTTATCAACTTAACCTAATTTTTTCTCAATGCAATGTTTGCATTGTATTGTACTTTCTCCACTTTGCCTGCATCTCCTCTTCTCCTGAACTAAAGACGATGATGTACTGGGATATTATATCATGGGCAATGGCAGTTCACAACTGCCTTGTGCATGAGCCTAGACAGTGAGTGTTGATAGACTATTTGAATGTGGAAGGTATTACAACCTCTCAACTAATGTTCACACTCACACTTCCCAGTTCTGGTAAGTGGGTGGTAGCTGGAACTTAAGACAAGGGAACTGAGGCCAGTTGTAGCAACAGTTGTCGATTATTGGACCAATCGTATGTGTACATTTTTAGTCATTAGCTGTGTACCTGTGATAAAAGCACAAATATGACTAAAATTATCAGGCTATATCTGTCATATTGATTACAGTGGATGACTGTTTGATGTTTACCTTTCTGTTTTATTCCTTTGTCTCTCTTATTTTTGTCTTTCTTCACAACTGACCTGGCTGATGGATTTGCAAGTATTTTCTTTTACTATGGAATGAGATGAGGAAAATACAGCCATGGAAATAGCAGCATCTGACCAATCATAGTGCTAGTGAATGTTCACCATTAAAACAGTAGGGTTAAATGCTTAACAGACGGCACTTGCTATTAGTGCGAATGATGACTCCTGCTTTAAGAACAACATCTTACTTTCTCCCGCTCTTCAGACAGACAAAGCAAGAGAAATCTTAGGCAAAGTTAATGCATGCATGACATTACAACTTTATGCATATACTCCTGCCAAACTCAGGAGAGGTGGCATACCTGATTTATAGCACCACTTTTGCCACCAAGTTTGAGATCACTTAAGTTAGTGCAGACCAAGCATTGAACCATGGAACCTCCATGCTCCTCTGGAACATTTAGGCACAAATGATCAGAACTTTACAATTTCAAAGAGTTTGTTATATACCAGCAGATAACATCTTGTGGGCAATCATATAGCAAAAGCATGTGCCTAGTAACACTTGGTAACAAGCAACATTTTCAGAGAAAACAAATGTTAGTGGTGAAAAGCTGAAATAAAATCAGAACATGTTAAAGTTACGCAGTTGATCAGTGGATCTGAAAAGGTAGATATTGATTTGGTTGACTTGTGAGCTGTTATCCTACTTTTCTCTTTTTAAAATGCTCTTTGTGCTTCCAATCTTTACTGCGCTTTACATAACATTTCTTAGAAAGACACTTTACATTATATACCTTGTTTGTTGCAGATCAGAAGCATTTATGAAAACTTTTCTTTTAAGCCTCTTACCATCAGTAGTGTGACCTGTAGATTTGGTGCTGTGACGCGGCAGGGGATCACAATCTCACTACTTCCACTGAACTTTATCACTTCAGGACGTTCTGTATGAGGTTCCACAAATGGACTTTGATGATCTTATTTTTAAAAAAAAAGCACAGGACAAAGGTTTATACTCCACACTAATTTATAACATTTTAAAGGCTTGGTTTTCCTAAGACAGTCCAACTCGAGTGCGGTTAATATTATCATTATTTTCTGGAAGACGATTTTAACCCCTTAAATGCTAAATCTCATTTGTAGGTTTTCAAATTCCATCTTGATCCCTATAATCATATGCATGGATTATCATCTTACAACGTAAGGTAAAAGCTCTGTAACATAAGCTCCTAGGGTGGGAACAAGGAGCACCAGGCCATGGCCTGATATACTTTCCAAGGCTGTTCACACTAGATGTTCCAAACTGGCCCTTTCACTACTGTTGTAATTTAAACTGCCCATTCTTTTTTTCCTCCTCCTACAGTGAATTTACTAATGAGATTGTAGCTTTGAATTTAAAAATGGGATTGCACAACCTTACCCACATTAAGCACAATGAATCACAAGGCTGCACAGTAAACTAGAACATTCAGGCATTGTAATGATGCAGAGAATTCTGACTCTTGAAATTATTTTAAACCATGGGAGTAAATGTATAATCCTGCGTTCCCGGCAGCGAGTTGTACTTGCAGGAATAATGAATCAGAGGACTGGGGTTACAGTATTGTGGCCTGATCTCCCACTCTCATTTCCTTTGCTGGGAGTCTGGAATCAACATCAATTATTTACACTCTGCACTGAAAAGCAGTATTTGTGCAGGCCTGAAATTGGCAGAATGACAATGGAGTTTATTCTGCAGCAATCGCAGTAAGTTTGCAAAGGCAGTTATGATGCAACTGCTGCAAATTTATATTTAATATTTTCATTCTCGGCAACTAAAATATATTAAGTAACAAGAGAATTGTTCTGAAATCCAAGTCAATAAATCTTGTGAAATACATTCAATTTTGCATGAACTGAGGGGAAGATTCACTTTTTCTCAGGAATGGAAAATATTTCCAGATGGTGTCTTTGAGGTGTTGATGCTTGTAGTGAGAAAGGTAGGGCTGCCCTTGACGTATAAGAGCCTCTTGGTAGAGAAGAATGACCTGAAAGACCTAGCAAGAAAGAGGCAAACTCAGGCCTAAGGAAAAGTGCCAATATACTGCTGCCCAACAGATACCTCGTAGGCACCTAACCTGAGCTTACACATATGAATATACAAACATGTGAAATAGGAACAGAAGTAGGCTATTCAGCCCCTCGAGCCTGCTCCGACACCCAATAGGATCATGGCCGGTCCATTTGTGTTTCAACTTCTACATTCCCATCTATCCCCGATAACCTTTGATTCGCTTGCGTAACACAAATCTATCTACCCCAGCCTTAAAAATATCCAGTGAACTCATCTCCACTGACCTTCTGAGGCAGAGTTCCAAAGTCACACAACCCTCTGAGAAAAATTCTCCTCATCTCTGTCCTATAAAGCCAACTCCTAGTTTTAAAACAGTGGCCCCCTAGTTCTGGACTCACCCACAAGAGGAAACATCCTTTCTACGTCCAGCTTGCCAAGACCATTCAGGATCTTATATACTTCAGTCAAATCACCCCTCACCCTTCTAAACCATAAATGCATAGTGGCAACAATCGCAGTAAGTTGCAAAGACAGTTATGATACAACTGCTGCAAATTTATATTTAATATTTTCATGCTCAGCAACTAAAATACATTAAGTAACATTTGTGTTTCAAGTTCTACATTACCATCTATCCCGATAACCTTTGATTCACTTATGTAACAAGAACCTATCTACCCCTGCCTTAAAAATATTCAGTGAACTCGTCTCCCATGCCTTCTGAGGCAATTTCTACCAATTCTACCAATTTCAGGCCCGCACAAATACTGCTTTTCAGTGCAGAATTTAAATAATTGATGTTGATGCCACTAGTCACATCCTGCCAATCAGATAAAGACCCATTTAACCATAGTGGAAACAAGCCCAGCCTGTCCAACCTATTTTATAAAGCGACCTGCTCATTCTAGTAAACCGCCTCTGAACCGCCTCTAACACATTTACATCCTTCCTTTAAATAAGGAGACCAAAACTACACACAGTATTCAAGATGTGGTCTCACCAATGCCCTGTAAAACTGAAGCATAACATCCTTACTTTATATTCAATTCCTCTCATGATAAAGGATAGCATTCCATTAGCCTTCTTTATTTCATGCTGTACCTGCATATTAACTTTTTGTGACTCATGCATGAGAATGCCTAGATCTCTCTGCACCTCGGAATTCTGCAGTCTTTCTCTATTTAAGTAATGCCCTGCTTTTCTATTCTTCCTGCCAAAGCGAACAACTTCATATTTTCCCACATTATACTCCGTCTGTCAGGTTCTTGCCCACTCACTTAACTTATTATATCCATCTGCAAACTCCTCATGTCTTCTTTACAACATACTTTCCTACCTATCTTTGTGTCATCTGCAAATTTAGCTACCATGCCTTCGCTCCCCTCATGTAAGTCACTGATATAAATCGTAAAAAGTTGAGGCCCCAGCACAGACCCCTCCCTGCGGGCAGCCCTACTTTTCTCACTACAAGCATCAACACCTCAAAGACGCCACCTGGAAATATTTTCCATTCCTGAGAAAAAGTGAATCTTCCTCTCAGTTCATGCAAAATTGAATGTATTTCATGGGGTTTATTGGCTTGGATTTCAGATCAACTCTTTTGTTACTTATTTTAGTTGCTGAGAATGAAAATATTAAATATAAATTTACAGCAGTTGCATCATAACTGCCTTTGCAACTTACTGCGATTGCTGCAGAATAAACTCCATTGTCGTTCTACCAATTTCAGGCCTGCACAAATACTGCTTTTCAGTGCAGAGTGTAAATAATTGATGTTGACCCCACTGGTCACTTCCTACCAATCAGACAAAGACCCATTTATGCATACTCTCTGTTTTCTAACCAGCTAGCCAATCCTCTATCCAGACTAATATGTTACCTGCTACACCATGAACTGCTTAATCCTTCAAAGCCATCATTCAGCCTCAGATCCTTTGAATGTTCAGTTTAGTGGATGTAACTTGCATCTAATTCCAGCCCAGGATCCTGGAATGTAAGCCTCTCCTCTTATTGGCTACTATAGCTCTTTGTGAACTGAGTATGAACAGCCCCACCTCGGTTCATGGCCATACAGCAGCACATAAACCCAGGATACAAGTTACATTTGGAACAGTTGTTATACTGAAACCTGAATGGTGCTTGACACAGCAAATTCTGCAGCATACCATCGCACTATGTTCACTTAATTATATGGGAAGAACTTCAGGATAGCTACATGGATGCCATCAGTGATTGTTCCAGCAGTTTCTGAAATGCAGCTTTGCATTCTTCCATTTCTATTTTGTGGGAAGGGTGTTGTATGTACTGACCCTATTAACCAATGCATCAGTCATTTGCTTGATACATCTGTAGTTATCTTGAAAGGAAGCAGAGACCTAATAGTGAGGGAGACTTTGTTTTCAAATATGGAAACTCATGGATCACATGGATTCAAGGTCAAAATTCACAAAAAAGTAGCCATTTAAAATCTTTAAGGGGTCCCTTCACCAACACAATAATGCCATTGGCCTTTAATGGCATTAGTCCATGTAACCATCCACATGTGAGGTATATGGCAGGACTGTGACTGAAAAAAACTGCAGTGGAAAGGATGGTGAATTCAGCAAAGGTGGTGTATTACAATTTGACTGGTTGGTGGTAGAAGAAAGAATATTTCTTCCTCCTTACCATCCACGGTTGATTGGTGAGTAATGGTTATTTTAAGCAAAACCACTGTCACATGGCTTGATACCAGAGTGAACAGATATGGGTTTCAGCTGAATGTAGCTTAATGGTCCAATGGATTTAGTGACGCATAGCTTAATTCACAGAAAAACCACAGGCACTTTAAATGACTTTGAGAGGTTATACATTCACTTGCACTTGTTTGAGAATTTGTTTTTTTTTACAGGGAACTGGAAATAGAAATGGCCATTCTATTTTTATATTTAATCAGAAACATATGTAAAGAAAGCTGTGTGTACTGTTACAATCCTGTTAGATGCTGTTAACATTTAAAGAAGAAATCTGAACACCTAACAGTCAGCAACATAACTACACCACAAGATTTCACACTTTCCTACAAAAACAAACTTTATTGTACATATAAAGAGAAATTAAGCAATGCAAGCATTGCTAACTTAACACTATAGTATATAAAGCTTATGCTATAAACTCAATTCTGCTTTATACTTGTCCCCAAGAGTTCCCTTATCTTACAAAATCTTGAAGGTTCATTCACTTTTCCTGGGACCAACCTGAAGGTGTGCCACAGCCCCCTGGAATTCATTTTAATTCTCAGCTATCGCCTGAAATAAGGTTCTGTTGGGGTCCTTTCATTAGCTTTTTTGGCTATACGATCCTCTGCATTTACAGATCTCATAACTGTGGATGCTTCAGCTACTTGTTCAGGTTGCCAGCAGATACCCAATTACCTTCCCATAGCTTCCCGAACTAACTCTGCTGACTGATTTCTGCCTCAAGACTCTGTGAGGACCACTGTAGATTTCTTCCACCAGCTGTAAGCTAGAACAAATCTTCCAGCTGCTTTTCTCTCATGAAATCCAAACTGAGAATGAGCATCCACTTGAATTTCAAGCACTGAATGATGAAGTTAGTATTTTCTCTGACTGAAGAGCAGGTCTAACTAACTAACTAACATCTCTGTGGCTCTCTCAGTCAGGTGAGATGCAGTCTACACCACAGCGGCTCTCTCAGTCAGGTGAGATGCAGTCTACACCACAGCAAAGCTGCAGCTGCCTCTGTCTGTTTCCAATGAACCACTTGCTTCTGTTAGCAAGCACACAAAGGCAAATTAAACAAAGGAACCTTCTAACCAAGGTTCCACTTTGAATCACTATCTCTATGTCGGTGTGCATGCTTTAGGATGATTCAAACAAAAATGCAAAGAGATTACTTTATCTTCTGCACAACTCTTTGATTTTGAAACCCATGTGAATAATTTGTATTGCTAATGGAGTTTGACAACTTTTTCTCAGAATTCCTAGCACTTAGTTTTTTCTATGGAGATAATGAGGTCCAGAAAAGGGTCATCTGTTGTTCAGTGTTTACAGTTCTAACTCTTCCTCAGGGCAATGCCTTGACCAATCAGGGTCAAGCTGCCTGGTTTAAATTTCAAACAATACTTGGCAGTTATCTGTCTGTCACCATCAGTGGTGCTTTCTCCATGGCAACTCCACTTGCCAACCAATCAGTGCTCTCTTCACATACAGTATAAATTGTTGTCGTCCCCTTATATTGGTATTCTTGGCAGTGTCCTGCTGAGTGCAAGACGAAAAACTTAGCCATGTCTCTCTTTTCGACAATACTCAAGTTCTGTACTACCAAATGACTATTAAGGCAGTGCTCTCAAATCATTCCTGAAATTGGATCAATGTAAACTGGAATCTGTTCTAATGGTTCAGAATTCCATTTTGCCCTGCAATTTTGCATTTGGAGCACATGGTGAAAGAAGGTAAGCATAACTGAATGGTGCAATTGCCTTTCAACTCTGGGACTTGGATTCAAACGCACCTCAGTCTGATAGGATGAATGTTTTATTTGTCTGATGGTAAAACAAAAATTCCTATGTGAAATGATTTGGCCTGACCAAATCCTGGTCTAACTGAAATCAATGGTAGCGCTAATACATCTGAGTCAGAGGGTTGGGGTTCTCAATTCCACTCCAAGGACTTGAGCACAAAATCTAAGTTGACACAACAGTAGTAATGAGGGAGTGCTGCACTGTCAGAGGTGCCATCCTTCAGATGAGATGTTAAACCGAGGCTCTATCTGCCCCCTGAAGTGAACGTTAATGATCCCATGGCAAGAAGAGTACGTGAGCTATCTCCTGTGTCTTGGCCAATATTTATCAATACCCAAAAAACATTATCACATTACTGTTTATGGGAAATTGCTTAGTGCAAATTGTCAGTTGAATTTCCTACGTTGTAACAGTAAAGCACTTTGGACATCCTGAGGTTGCAAAAGGTGCTATTTAAATGGAAGTCTTGGCTTTTTGTTTTCTTTCATTGGTCTACTGTACCAAATTGCCCTTATTTAACATTGAACTTGCATTCTATAACATTCGAATTCTTCAGGTGAGTGTCAGACTGAGAAAAAAAATCTAACAACTATGCGGCAAAAAAAAAAAAAATTCTTGCCTCTGACCTTCCTCTTTCTCTTGTGAGAGAAATGCCCAAAGAATTGCTCTAACTGTGTCCTGAAAATGGAGTGAGCAGTCAAAATATGAGAAAAGGAGAAGGCCAATGCTAATTTAAGCATGGAAATTTATACAAACATGATATTCCTTATCAGATATTGAAAACAAGCCATCAAACCATAAGCTATGCTTGTTAAGGGGAAAATAAAGACGTCTGGAAACAGTGCATGACCCTTTTGCAAGAAAAGACCTGAAGCTAAGGGGTAAATGAGTGATTGGCATGTCTAGGCACTGATGTTTTATTGATTTGGAGATCATGAAGACTACCAACATGGCTTTAAGAACATAAGAATACATAAGAAATAGGAGCAGGAGTAGACCATTTGGCCCCTCAACCTGCTCCGCGACTCAAATAGGATCTTGGCGAATCTGATCGCCACTTCAACCCCACTTTCCTGTCTGCCGCACCATAACTCTTGACTCCTTTGTAGATCAAAAATTTGTCTAACTCAGCGTGATCTGACTGACACCCGAAGAATCAAACTCTTTTAATATGTATCCCGCAAGTTATCTCTAGAACTGAGGTGAGTCATTGGAGATTAGAGCTGAAGTCTCCATTGTCATTTCTTAGTTTATTTCTAGTTCTTGTTGCAGTTTCTGTAGTAGGAGGTGTAGGATTTCTTTGTCTAGTCTACTATACAAAGCATAAAGTTGGCAAGTCCATCCTTAAGAGAACGAGAGAAAATGAGAGTGAGAGCAAAAGGTTACAGAAGTTAAGATCGCATAGTGATACTAGCCAGATACAAGTATGTCACCTAGATGTACCAATCCCCTAGAAATCAAGGGAGACAAGATTTAAGCCAGCTAATTCAGATATAATTAACAAGGTGGAAGGTGAATTTATTCAAGAATAGAGAAGAAACAAATTGAACCTCTACAACAGCAACTACTTGTACTTATAAAGCATCTTTAATGTGAAGAGCATGGTTACTCACTCTGACGTGTCAGAAGGCTAACTTCATCTTCCCAAAGGAAAGCTAAGCAGCCTGTTCACCCATATCACATAACAATAAGGCTGTACAAGGTCTGGAAACATTGCTAACTACAACCATATAAACTTTAATCTATTGAATACACTAAAAGAAAAAGAAAGAAAGACTTGCATTTATAAAGCAATTCACATGACCACCAGACGCCTCAATGCACTTTACATCTAATGAAGTACTTTAGAACCGTGTTTACTGTTGTAATGTAGAACTAGCTATCTAATGTCAATTTCCGCTAAGGGGTCTAATCATAAAGTACCCTCACAAATTTATTTCAATCTCTGATGTGGATCTCAACTGTGAAGTTATTATTAGCAATCAGTTAATGCTGGGTTAGTGTGGTATAACTGAACTGGCTTTGTAGTCTCTTTTATTTCATAAATAAACCCTATCTACAAATTATTTACATATTCGATATTTAAGCCTAATTACTGCTAACTATGTTTCCAGGGCTAATTGTTGTTCGTTTATGACTGTGGTCATAACATGGATTCCTTATTTGATAGTTGTCCAGAAAAGGTTAATTTAGTCATTTGGTAGCTTGTGTAGATCATGGTGGAAGGTTAGTACCGTAAATGCTAATATAACTTGAACTTTATGAGGGACAGTTCAGCAAGCCTATAGCCTTGGCATAGGCTAGATGGAAAGGTCTCTTGACAGGGAGTTATGGTGAAGGCATTAAGGATTTGTCCAATGTCCAGTATTCATTTCAGGATTACCAATTCCAGTATTCCTACACTTAGACGTACACTAGAACCAAAATCATATTCCAGATGAAACAGCGTCATTCCATTTTTGCTATATAATTGATGACATATTAGACCTATTTTATGCTGTTCCTGTGCTTGGAATTTTGAACGTCTGTAGTGAACACATGCACTTCATACATAAAGCTGTCCGCTGTGGAATGTATTTGATTCTTTTTAAAACTGGGAACCTGTTTTTCATCACCTCACATCTACAAGAACAGTATAGTACTCAATAATTTGGGTGCTCACTATTCTAAAGCAAAGATGGTGAAGGTCACAACAGATGTTTCATAAACTACAACAATATTACTTTAGGTTTGATGCAAAATGCTCATTAAACCAAGAAGGACTGAACCAAATAAGTAACCTGGTCATGTACAGAATGAAATGGTTTTACAATTATATATCAACGTGAACACATTGAAGTCATTTTAAATTCCTCTTGGGAGTTTTTACAAGTATGCTCAGGCCTTTGGATAGCTTGTATTGAAACCATGCATGGTGAAAAATATTGTTTTGATGATTTTGCATACTTCTCCATCCATATTGATAATGATAATCCAAAATATTCATCCACAGAAAGGCTTGTGCATCATACATCAGCTACATTTTATACATCTCAGCATTGTTAAACATTTGATACTTTAAGGTGCAAGACGGACAGTAATTTCATGTTGGTTTTGGTGACCTGCAGCCAAAAGTTTGCAAGCATCTGCCTATTGGTGAGCTTCTCTCACCGACAATAATTAACCTGCAGTTGAGCTGGGCATACGCCTCTTTACAAATATACCTTGTGACTTTAAAAGGAATAGGTCAAGTTAAAGACATTTGCACCTTGGCAGCAATGAAGCATTGCACAGTTCATGGTATAAATTTCCTGATATTATAAAACAGAATTATTACCCAATCTATTTTGAGTAATGTCACCAGTAATCCATTAGTTTATTAAAGCCATTTGAAGTATTGCATTTCTGTGCTGGTTAAGGCGATAGAAATGGAGCACGATCACGGTTAGAACACCCATTATTAGCATTAAGCACTCCCAAGTTAGATGTAGAACAATCAGATACATAGTAAAGCTTCCTTATCTCAGAGAACATTTCCTAATGCAGAGGTGACATTTTCCAATACCTCACTCACCCCGTACCCCCTCTGAATGCAGTTACAATTTTCATGCCAACTAGCGCAATATTGCACTTTGAGCTGATGATCACTGGATAGCACTACAGTTGAGACTGTCTAAACACATTCTAGAGTGAACCGTTAGAATCAACAAAGAAACCAGGCTGTGATTCTAGCATTTTGGAATGGAATTACACAGTGGTTGCACCCTCTGTGTTATTTTTTTCTTCATTCTTTCATGGGATGTGGGTCGCTGGCAAGGCCAGCATTTGTTGCCCGTCTCTAATTGCCCTTGAACTGGGTGGCTTGTTAGGCCATTTCAGAGGGCATTTAAGAGCCAACTACATTGCTGTGGGTCTGGAGTCACATATAGGCCAGACCAGTAAGGACGACAGATTTCCTTCCCAAAAGGGCATTAGTGAACCAGATAGGTTTTTACAACAATCAATGATAATTTTATGGTCACTATTACTGAGACTAGCTTTATATTGCAGATTTATTAATTAAATTCAAATTCCACATCTGCCATGTTGGGATTTAAACCCTTATCCCTGCAGCATTAGCCTGGGCCTGTGGGTCACTAGTCCAGTGACCTTGCTCCAGGATATAACTCAGACACCAGTCTGCCAATGCTTTAATCTTAAAAGTCTCATAGCTGTGTTCAAATTACTCCACGGCGTCAGCTCTCTCTATCTCTGTAACCTCTTTCAGCTCTGCAATCCTCCGAAATATCTGTGCTCCTCCAATTCTGGCTTCTTCCACAGGCCTGATTTTATTCCCTCCACTTCCAGCTGCCTAGGCCCCAAGCTCTAGGGCAGGATTTCATGTTTGTTGGGCGGGTATGTGCCCGCCCGGACATAAAATAGTGCGCGATGACGTTGGGCGAGTGTCCCAATGTCATCGCGCACTCATGTGATATTTCAGTCGGCGGGCACGTGCGAGAGTTGGCAGCGCACCCGCTGACAATGAAGAGGGTTATTAAGCTCATATCAATTAATTCAGCAGCGTTTCTTGCTGCCCGTCCAACCTTATGGTTGGCTGGTGGACAAATTGGCCAAGCGGCCTTTGGATTTTTTAAGGAAACCTCATGCATGGATGGGATGAGGCTTCCAACAGTAATTAAAAGGAAATAAAATTTTTAAACATCATTTTCAATATGTCCCTGTTCATGTGACTGAGTCACATGTGGAGACGTGTTTCTTTCATTTTTTAAAAATCTTGATTTTTGATTGTAAAAATTCTTCAGCTCCCTGAGGCAGCTCTGTGCCTTCAGGGAACTTTCAGTGCACGCTCTCCCCCTCCGCACGTGCTGAGGCTTTAGCTCTCATGCTCCTCCTGCCCCCACCTCAGCAGTGCTGAGCTCCTCAGCGCGACTTTCATGCTGGCTGGCCATTAACTGGCCAGCCAGTATAACATCGCGGTCGGGGCCTGATCGGAACGTTTCCTGACCACTCCTGGGCCGGCCCACTGCACCCGGGATGGAAAATCGTGGCCCTAGAATTTCCTCCTTCAACCTCTTCATATGTCTATCCTCGCCTTTAACACACTCTTTAAAACCTGTCATACGGATCAAACCTTTGGTCACCTGCCCTCATATCTTATATGTGACTCAGTGTCAAAAGCTGTTTGCTAATTGTAGAGCGGCTTTTAATGCATTAAATAGTCTTATAAATACAAGTTGTTTTTGTTGTTGTTGAAGTGGGTAGAGCCCCACCTCCTAGAGCTTCATTCCCTGATGTTGAATTTTGGCCATTTTATTCTCCTTTGCATGGTTATATCACCAACATTTTAGCTCTGATCCAAATTGCTTGTGAAATGGACAGCACACACCCAAGACGGTTCTTTCATCTTTGGAAAAAGTTTATTTTGGGAGTGTGCTGTTGTTACCATAAAGTGACCTTTGAGTTTACTTATTAATTCTCAAATGGCTTCTACTAGAGTAAATCAAGATAAAGAAAGGCTGACTTTCAGTAAATAAATGTACAGCCAAATTACATTACATTGTATCACTTGGTGCTTCTTAGTCACTGCCAGTTTTCAAAGATCCTGACGATGATGCATCATGTTATATTGGGAACTTTTAAAAGTACTGGAGGAGCAGGAAATAATAGAGTATGGCCAGCATTTCCGAAACATTCACAATCCATTTCCCTATAGCAGAAGCGAAATCAAAGGGGCACTAAACAATTCCCTTTCAGTAATGTGCACTTAACTCACCATATTTTCCATCCCACTAGCTCTTGCTGCATTTCACTGACTATGTTCCTGTATTTCTATTTAAAACTGTCATGCTATGAGAAACAGTGGCGTTGAGTCTAGACTGTGTGACCCTTGCGACACATCCTTTACATTGAAATCTACTATAAGGAGTTCGCTTTGTATTTGGTTTGCATATTCCAGCTACATGTGATTGCCAAGTTCCGAGAATGATTTTTTAAAACAAGGTTCAAGTAACTCAAGAAAAGCAACTTGGTTTACAGTTCTTTTTAGTAACCCACACCTGTATCTGTTACTATGGAGTTATCCGGGAGATGGGTTTGACTCTCGGCCAGGACAAGGTAGTAAAATGCCCCTTTTTCTCCTGGTGGTAAAAAGAATAAGTGAAATGTTTTTGGGTCTTTTGACCAGCTCCCATGCCCATGGCACAGAACTAGCCATAGTACAGGGCAGCTTGTAGATTCATTCTTTTTTTATTATTCATTCACAGGATGTGGGCTTCGCTGGCTGGGCCAGCATTTATTGCCCATCCCTAGTTGCCCTTGAGAAGTTGGTGGTGAGCTGCCTTCTTGATCCGCTGCAGTCTATGTAGTATAGGTACACCCACAGTGCTGTTAGGAAGAGAGTTCCTGCATTTTGACCCTGCGACATTGAAGGAACGGCGATATATTTCCAAGTCAGGATGGTAAGTGACTTGGAGGGAAACTTTCAGATGGTGGTGTTGCCATCTATCTGCTACCCTTGTCCTTCCAGGTAGTAATGGTCGTAGGTTTGGAAGGTGCTGTCTAAGGAGCCTTGGTGAGTTCCTGACATGGCTGAAAGCACTGGATGCTGCAGGAAGGATGCTACATTCACGAAGGCTGGTGTGGAAAATGGATGCAAACCACACTAGCTCCTTGTTGAGGCAAAACAGTGGAATCTTTTTTTGTCTCTTCCTCCTCTTGCAATACCTGATCGTGGGTATATTACATTCATAATGCCAAAAGAGGAAAGAATGTTCCATTCCTCAGCAGTTATGGGGGAATTTTAATGCAGGTGAACTCATGGGTTTAGGCGTGGGTTGGGGTGAAATACAGGAAAAATGCGAGTGCATTGGACAGCTGGCTGCATCTCGCCAACTTCAGCATTTTACTCCAGTGTGTCAGACTGCTTGTGTGTATCCCCCTTAGGGAAAGGCAGATGGTGAATTTTAATATGTTAATTGCTCTATTAGAACAATATTAATGTGGGTTTTGCAGTTTAATTTTGGCTTCATGAGTCTCTCAGGCTTGCTGGAATTTGTGAGGGAAAGCAAGATGAGAAGATGGTGGCAATTGAGGCAGCTGAAACCATGACAAGGAAATGTAGCAACAAGTACACAGTACTTATGAGCTCTGCAGAGCATGTATTAGACAGAAATCAATAGATTTCGAGAGACCAATGACATCAATGGATATGAGGATAGTGCTGAAAAGTGGCATGGAGCTGGATGATCAGCCATGATCAAATTGGATGGTGGAGCAGGTTCGATGGGCCAAATGGCCTAGTCCTGTTCCTATGTACTGAAAATCGCTTTCTTACCTGCTTGGGTGAAAGGCTTTGTTCACAGTACTGTGCTGGGAGATGACATTGCACACTTCGGTGGTGTTATCTTCAGTTTGGAAATGCGAAAGTCTGCTCTGTAACTTGGAGCTCTGATCTATCAGATCAGCATGGGTGCTGTGTTATTACAGACCTTAGGTGAGGAACAAGGTGACCACAAGCAGCACCAGAGCAGCAGGAGCAGCAAGACCTGCACCAATTACAGCCTGCAGTTCCATAGGAGAGAGAGAAACAGCAGCGAGGTGCAGCTCACAGGAGGCAACATATGGTAGGCACGGGGTCTTCAGGCAGAGGAGAAGCCTTATCGATATATTGGAACATCAGGGTTTCAGGAGGTGCAATGTATCATAGGTAGTAGAAGGAATTTGCAGCTTTCTGGAACAAGACCTGCTGTCAACTGGACCTGGTGTCTATGCATTAGAAGTGGCTGTCGATGTCACCACCACCGTCAACTATTTTTTGCCTCCGGATCCTTCTAGAGCTCTGCCGGAGACATTTGCAGCATATTGCAATCGGTGCAAGATAAGTGACTGATTACTTCTTTGCCAGGCTATGCCAGTCTCACCTGATGATGCCAGTCGGAATGAGCACTCTGGTCTGCAGCTCTGCCTGGCTTTCGCAGGGACAGGGCATCATTGACATGTGGCAATTAAGCAACTGTAGGTCAGTGAGGAGAATTTGTTAACTTCAAAGGCTTAACTCCATTAACGTTCAGCTAGTGAACAACCACCAAAAGATCTTTATGCAGGTGTACACAAGATTCCCAGGCAGCTATTATGATGCTTTCACCCCGTGGCAGTGCATCTGGCCAAGCATCTTTGTGCTTGGAAATAGAGTTATCTGCTAGCTGTTCAGAGATAAGGGATACCCTCTGAAAACCTCAATGCCAATCTCAAAAACCTGAGGAATGAGGCCCAGGAGCAATAGAACCAGCAGATATTATTTCAAATAAACCATTGGCATGTTGAATATATACCAGGTGCTTAGCGAAATCTGGAGGCGTCCTTCAAGTACACACCCATCAGGGTGTTCAGAATGTGAACATTGCATAGCAGTGAGGTTTGGATCTGCAAGAGCAACAAGATGCAGAGCACAGAGCCTCTTCACACGATTTTGAGGGAGAGGACAATGGGGAGGGGGAGAAGGTAATGTAGAAAATGTACCATCAATGGTGCACATGGTTTTCTGGGATGCCTTGATTATGACAAGACTCGTTCTGTTCTATGCATCTATCCAGCAACTTCTTAAGCCACTTTTGTACCCCCTCCCATCCCAACCCCTACCATGGCACTGCAAACAACTAAGTCTGGCTTTCAGAGTAACAGCAACCCCCATCCCTTCATTGCTCATGTCAATTCATATCTTCCCATTTGTCATGAAGCAATTGACTAGGCCATATGCCGACAAGCAACCAAGAATGAACAAGACAGGAAAGTGGTCCAAAACAATATGATTTATGTGGCTCACATATAAAACAGGAAGTTATCAATCTGACATTGTGTAACACACCCATGAGTATACCATTGTGCAACTACAAATCTTTATTCTAGCACCAGTACTTCTATGTGGTGCAATCCCTATGGCTTTAGCAGGTGGGTGCAGGCTGCTCAGATCTCTGCTCTGATTGCTGAGATGCTGTCGAACAAGACCCTTTGGGTTTTGGAGCCTGTGTTGCTTGCTTTAAGATGGTTGGAGGGCTCTCTTTCTCTCCCTGGTGTTTTGTTCTCTCTTCTCCTGCATGGAGGGATATTAATGTCTTACGTTGGTCAGATGGATGGAGAGCCTTTGTTGAGGGTGACCTTGAGGGAGAGGTGTGACATTGCATAAGGATGAGGGTGAGTGTCAGTCATGGGTGGATCAATGGATATGTGAGAGTGCAGAGGCAGGAAGGGATAGGTGTTCCTGCAATGTAAGTTGGTTAGAGCAGTGATGTGCGAGAGTAAGCTTGAGAAAGAAGAGTAAGAAAATTGTGCTCATCAGGATATAGGTGAATGCGCCATTGCTCTCACCTTTCCTGCCCTGCTGAGGTCATTGGATAGCTTCCTATATTATATCCAGGAGTGACATGCTCCTGCTGTTTGGCCTCTTGTGCTACCTCCAACCATGCCTTCTTGCTATCCCCAGCTTCTGTTATTACGGAATAGAACACCCCTCCGTGTCCTCACAGCCCTCAGCAGCACATCCAAGAGACATCACTGAAATGAGGCACAGTTTTTGACATTCTCGTATTCCCTTCTCTTTGGCTACCAACTCCAATCTCCTTCATATTTCTGTTTTGAATGTCCCTGTAAAAATTGGAGTTGAAATTGCATCATGTGGCATCTTCACGACCACTGATGCTAATTGATTAGGAAACCCAGAGATCATATGATAAGGAAATGGCTCAGTTAAATAGCCACTGACAGATGCGCTGTACTGAATTCTGGGTTTCCCGCATGTTACTGGACTCCCCAGCTCCCACCACCTGGCAAACTTAAAATCCAGCGCTATATATTTTACTACTCAAATCCATCCAAAATTTCTAATTCCTAATTTTGTCAGAAGCCAGCATTACTGATGCAATAACTAGGCAAGTTACAGTGATCTGAGAACAATCTTTAAGCAAGTTACAAATAAACTGGATCATACACAATGTAATTTAACTGGATTAACTTATTGTTAAACAGTAAACTCCCCTTCCTTAAATGATATTCATTTCCCCAAATCACATGCTATTCTGTGATGGAAAAATACCACTAGAAGGTCACAGGAGGGGTCCGAGGTAACTTGTTCACTGCTACATCCTTCCTCTCTGTAAGGGAGTAGTAAGTCTCCAGTCTGCATTTCCTCCTGAATTACAGGTTCCAAAGTGTGCCCCAATTTTCCACACCATGGCATCCCAGAAGACCACCCCATCATTTCAAACTTCATGCTTGCAGGAATATTGATTTGTCAATAAGTTATTAACTCAGTCAGACTATTATTCAGCAAGTGTAGGCTATTTTGTCTCAAATAAACATATATTCTTTGAGTTGTAAGCTCCTTCAGACATTCCCTTGTGTAATTTTATTGTATTCTACAGTTGAAGAGTCACCAAGCCACACTGTATCACACTCAGGGTTTTCCATGATAGGTTTAGAGCACATCCAGACAGTCAAGGCCAACAGTTATAGACAAAGGGGACTTTATGGTTTCCTTACCTGTGACAAATAAATAGATCTGGGATTTAAGGCTTTCATTGGCTTCGGAAGTGGCATATTTACAAGTATAGCTTCCAGTATCACTGCGATGAGCCTTACTTAAAGTCATGGTACTGCAAAAATACTTCTTCTTGTCATTGCACCTGTAGTTGGTTATGCTTAATCTGTCTTTTGTAGCATAAGGTTGATTGGGTCCAAACCAGTTCAAGGATGCCTGCCCCCTGTTGATAAACCATAATGGTTAAAATTAATCACAGACATAACAGCTGCACCACCAGTACCATTGCATCTGCTTTGTTTTTCCATTTTTATTTCACTAATAACTCAAACTTATGTCCAGCCTTTTGTATTACAAACCTCGTCAATTCTCTAGCTTGGTGATCCTTTATGGGAAAACAGAGCAATTGCTTTCATTTATACAGCTCCTTATCACCTTAAAGCTCAAAGCGTGCCACACTACAGGGGAGATTTTTAAAAAATTCATGCATGGGATGTGGGCTTCACTGGCTGGGCCAGCACTTATTGTCCATACCTAGTCGCTCTTAAAAAGGTGTTGGTGGGCAGCCTTCATGGACTGCTGCAGTCCATGTGGTGTAGGTACATCCACAGTGCTGTAGGGAAGGGAGTTTCAGGATTTTGACCCAGCGACAGCGAAGGAATGGTAATATATTTCCAAGTCAGGATGGTGAGTGACTTGGAGGGGAACTTCCAGGTGGTGGTGTTCCCATTTATCTGCTTCCCTTGTCCTTCTAGGTGGTAGTGGTTGTGGGTTTGGAAGGTGCTGTCTAAGGAGCCTTGGTGAATTCCTGCAGTGCATCTTGTAGATGGTACACACTGCTGCTTCTGTGCCTCGGTGGTGGAGGGAGTGAATGTTTGTGGATGTGGTGCCAATCAAATGAGTTGCTTTGTCCTGGGCGGTGTCAAGCTTCTTGAGTGTAGTGGGACCTGTACCCGTCCAGGCAAGTGGGGAGTATTCCATCACACTCCTGACTGTGATCCATACCCATAGTGGGTTCGGCACTTGTCTCTGGAAATGCCAACATATAAACAATGATGTAGAGATACTATGGTCTATCCAGCCTGTCTCACACAATTCCGATACCTTCTGTATCATAATGCCACCCCACCCAGCATGAAATCATGTGATCCCCTGGGAGAGGCAAAAAAATCTATAAAAACTCAGATCAATTTGAGGGATTGAAATCTGAGAAATTCCTTTCCAAACCATTTAGCTGATCGAAACTAATCTAATAGATCACTGGTCCTGAATCTCCCAAAATACCTATCTTTTGTAAACGTGATCTCTGCCCCAACAAGAAACAGGGCTAACACTACCTTGAAGGAATTCAGTGAATCAGCAACCACCACACAGTCAGCAGCCTCTTCCATAGGGAACATGTTCTCCGTGAGAAAACCATTTCCTGACATCTAACCCAGGTCTGGCCTTATACAACTTCAAATTGCAACCCCCTGTCCTCCCAAACCTTTTTAATTAGCACAAACTTTTAATTGGCACATAATCTATCCCCTTCACCATCTGAAAAGCCCCAATCAAATTACCCCCAATTCTGAGTTTCACTATTGTGTACAGTCTCAACTTCTTCAGCCTACCTTGGTAACTAAGATGCTTTATACTGAGAATTAGTCTAGTAGCCCTTCCCTGTACCCTTTACAAAGCCTCAACATATAAAGAGACCAAAACTGGACATGACACTCCAAGTGAGACCTAATCATATTGAAAAACTTCTAGAACGCAGTAGTCAAACATGGTAGATATTCTGCTCCAGCAACTTCCCACGGATTTCAGTCTTCAGTTATTCTGTATGGTTGAGAAAAGAATGTGGCCAGGTCACTGGGATCTGTTCCTAATGTTTCCCTGATAAAACCATGGCATCTTTAATGTCCACCTGAAGACCAAACAAGAGCTTGTTTAACATCTCACTTAAGTAATGGATCACTCCCTCAGTACCGCCTTTCATTGTCAGCCACCATTATGAATCCAATTTATGGAGCAATGCCCAAACCTAGGGGTGGAGCTAAGTTCAAAGAATTGGGGGAATTTGAAGTTTGCTTGACTTGGCACAGCAGAGGCATGATGACATCCTCCAATTCCATGTTTTTGTTCATGTCAGACTCAAATGGCAACGTGACTGTGAAATTAAAAGTTAATCAACAACTACAACTTATATTTATATGGTACCTTTAACACAATACAAGGCCCCAAGGTGTCTTGCAGGAACGTGATGAAACAAAATTTGGCACTGAGATGCATAAGGAGATATTATGTCAATTGACCAAAAGCTTGGCCAAAGAGGTAGGTTTACCATAGTTTCTTAAAGGAGGGAAGTGAGTTAGAGGCATGGAGATGTAGGGAGAGCATTCCAGAGCTTAGGGCCTAGGTAACTGAAAGCACAGTCAACAATGGTGGAGTGATTAAAATCTAAGATGCTCAAGAGGCCAGAATTTGGTGAGCATAGATATTTCAGAGGTTTGTAGGGCTGGGGAAAATTACAGAGCTAGGGTGGGAGCAAGCCCATGGAGGCATCGAAAACAAGGATGAGAACTTTAAAATCACAATGTTGCTTGGTGGGAGCAAATGAAGCTCAGCAAGCACAGATGTAGTAACTGAAGATATAGCCTCTCCTTCTGACTATCAGGGGTCATGTGATGTTCTTGGAGGCTCCAACCAATGAGCCCTAATCGCGGGCAATCCGGGGGTTGGGGCTTCCTGACGAGAGTCCTGATCGAGCGTTAAACACTTGAAAAGCTCTCTGTTATAAAGTTTCTGTTTCTTGTTGAAACCTGTCCACTCCATCAAGCCTTTACAACAGGGGTGATAGGTGAATGGGGCTCAGTGTGAGCTAGAACACAGAACAACGGCTTTGAATGATCTCAAGCGTATTGAAATAGTCCAGTCTAGAGGTAACAAAGGCATGGTCGAGGCATTCAGCAGCAGAGTAGGTGCGTTAAATATTTGCAGTTGGTTTTGGCCAATTCCTGACCTACAAAATTGGCCAGCCTCAAACTGTTTGAGATGGCATACTGGGGAAGAAGTGTGATGGGGTGTTTGGATCACAATCAGTCCCCCCTACTCACTAGCTTTCACACTGATCAAATGTACAAGATCCCTCAGAGGGGAAAGTGTTAACTGAGTTAAACTGATACAAGGTGACTTTGTATTCATTGGGTGGTCTATCCAAACTGATTGAGGATTGCACCAATATCAAAAGCTGCCCAACTGTAAATATATATATATATACACATACATAAAACAATTAGTGTAATTTATGACATAAGCATAAGGCAAAGAAAAAAGCAATGTATTCTCCCAATAATATAATGCTGCAGAAATCCATCGAATCCATTTCCCTCTGTTCAAATTAAACCTACATTTTTTTTCACTTACTGTGTGAAGTGCATTAATAAAACGAAGGGCAGGATTTTCGGGTTGTTGGGTGGTCGTGATGGGCGGGTCTGGGAGCGGCCGGGAAACAGCTTGCCATCCACGATTGATCCCCAACTGCGATTTCACACTGGCTGGCCAGTTAATGAACAGCCAGTCTGAAAGACGCACTGAGAAGCTCAGTGCTGCTGGGGTGGGGGTGGGAGGAGGGCGAGCGTAAAACTTTGCGGGGAGCATGCACTGAAAGCTCCCTGAAGGCTGGGAGCTGCCTCGGGGAGCTGAAGAGTTTTAAAATCAAAAATAAAGCTTTTCAAAATTGGAAAAAAATGCCCCCACATATGACTCACTCACATGAACAGAAACATAACAAAAATTATGTCAAAACATTTTTATTTTCTTAAAAATTAATATCAGGAACCTCATCCTGCCTGTGGATGAGGTTTCCTCAAAAATGCAAAGGCTGTCTGGCCGCTTTGCCAATCGTAAAGTTGGATGGGCAGCGAAAAATCGCTTATAGTTAATTCTTCAGTGGCTTTAATAGGCCTTTTAATGGTTGGCGGGCGTGCTTCCAACTCTTGTGCACGCCCACCAACCATAATATCGCACACTATTTTATGCCTGATTGGGTCAGACGTGCGCCTGCCTGCAGGATGTAAAGTTGTGCCCCAGGTATTTATGGTATATAATACCATTGTGAAATTTCATGTAATACGCAAAGGATAAGTTTTCCAGAACTGAAAGTGTTTGAGACAAGAACTAATGATTTTGACAACAGAGGACATTTTGGCAGAAGAAATGCTGGTGTGGTGATCGATGTAGCTTTATTTTTAAAATCAATGAAATTCCCATCAAGGTTTAAACGGCTAAAAGAGATGAAACAAGTTAAAAAGTAATGAAAGATGATGCAAGGTTATCATTTAAAAGCCTTCAGTGTAGAAGGGTAGATGGAAAATATTGATTTGAAGAAGGAGAAGGTGAAATGAGGAGAAAGAAAAAGGTGAAACATAATGATAGTGAGATTGCGAGTGATTGGTGGAGGTGGGGATTAAAAATAGCAGTATTATGAATGATCAGCAAAGTGCTATCACCATTCATTTTAAAAAAGCTTTATCTCATATTATTGTATTTTTCAATATTTGTAGAGCAGTAGCATTTTGAAAGATATACAGTTACGCAGTGCCACTTCAATTGTCACTATCTCCAGTTACATCATAGAATGAAAAGATACTGTGGGTTTGGTGGCCGTCATGAAAACAGCATTTTACAGACTCATTTAAGGTTGCTTACTTGAATGACATCAAAGAACATCGGTATGTTTTTGAAACTATTTTGTGACCAAAATGTTTCTTGTACCACTTTTGCCGTCTAGTACCTTGGTTGGACAACACTTTAAGTACTGTGGGCAGTTCTGGTCTCCATATTTTTAAAAGGATATAGATGCATTGGAGAAGATACAAAAAAGATTTACCAGAATGAAACCAGTACTGAGAGGTTACACTGATCAGGAAAGATTGAACAGACAGGGGCTGTTTTCTCTAGAAAAGAGTAACCTGGTAGAGCTCTTTAAGATTATGGAAATATTTGATAGAGAAGATGTTTCCACTTGCTGGGAAGACTAGAACCAGGTACCATAAATATAAGATAGTCACTAATAAATCCAATAGGAAATTCAGGAGAGAACCTTCTTTACTCAGAGAGTTGTTGGGGATGGAACTTGCTATTGCAGGTAGTTGAGGCATATAGCATTGATGCAATTAAGGGGAAGCTAGGTAAACTCAAGAGGGAGAAAGAAATAGAAAGATATATTAATAAAAACAAAAAAACTGCGGATGCTGGAAATCCAAAACAAAAACAAAAACAGAATTACCTGAAAGATATATTAATGAGTTTAGATGAAGAAGGATGGGCAAAGACTAGATGGATTATAAACACTGGCATGGACCTGTTGGGTTGAATGGCTTTTTTTGTGCCGTAATTACAATGCAATACTATGCACTCAATATTTTCTCATGCAGCCACTGCCTCTTTAAACAATTTGACAATTGTGTCAGCACCCAAAGTAAAACAACCTATCTGCTTTTTGAAGTAAATGTTCTTTTCTTAGTAAGAATAGACAGATTTAAGCCAAAGTATTATGATCTTAATTCAAACACTCTCAATCCTGGCATGTAGTTCAAAGAAAGATTTAAACAAGATAGTTGCAGTGCTACCATCTTTCTGTGGACCCACTTTACAATTTAAATAATTTGGGTTGTGTGGGATGGTGGCCAGTGCTATAATAAAGCTGCTGGTTTAACTCTCACCACTGAGTAATACTTGGGTCCACCCACCAATTCTGTGATGAAGAACATCATATTTCTATGAGAGAAAAATGTGATTGCATGCAGCTACTGATGTTTGGATGATTTTCCAAAGTGGTACTGATCATCATTGGTGTCAGACGTTATCAAAGAGTTTGTCACACATTAGACAAATTCTCAGCTGGAAGTAGGATGTTTGGACCATGGTTATGAAAAATGGAAGAAGGGGTAAATAATTTGAACAATACAAATTGCATGAGGAAGCAGCTTACACAATGAAGTAGATAAGTCATGAATGAACAAGAATGAGACTGATGCTGTCTGCAGATCATTTTTGCAGCAGATTCCTTGACATACATTCATAAGGGCTGACATTTGGATCTTAGACTTTACTGGCTAACTTCTGCTTGTGTGTTCTTGCCAGTCCTCAGCAGGGACATTCAGTAGCAAGTGAACAAGACAAAGATTCAGTAGGAAGATAGAGTTCTGCTTCCAAAAGTGCCCTTCCCCCGTTCAGAGATAGTGACACTTACTGTGCCTGTGGAAAGTTAAGAATATTCCAAAGCAGCAACAGATCATTTGGCCTATTAGGTCTGTGCCAATATTTTATTCCATTTGAAGCTGTCATCTTATTTGTTGCTGAGTCCCATTAATATTTCTCTTTTAGAAACAACAAACCTTCAAAAATAATTTATGGATTCTACTTCAACAGTTTGTGGGAAGAGGGATCCATGGGCTAACTGTTATCTTCCAGAAAGTCAACAATAACAACAACTTATAATTTATATTTATACAGTGCCTTTAACATAATAAAATGTTCCAAAGCACTTCACGGAAGTATTATAAAACTAAATATGACACAGAGTCAGATAAGAATGACCTTGGTCAAAGAAGTAGGTTTCAAGGAGCGTCTTAAAGGATGAGTGCAAGGTAAAGAGGTGAAGAAGTGTAGGGAGGGTATTCCCGAGCTTCGGGCTCAGGCAGCTGAAGACATAGGACAGAATTTTATGACAGTGGGATTTTACATTCCCGCTATTGTCAATGGGGTTTAGAATGTCTCGCCGCATTTTATGTCCCCATCCCCACCGAAACAGGGCCGTAAAATTCTGCCCAGGGATTTTCTGGTCCCGCCTACCATGGGCTGAGTGCAGGCAGATTGTCTACATTATTTAGATGGGGCAAAGAACACAAAGGTGTTTTGGGTTTCTTGCTGAAATCACTAGGCAATGCATGCTCAGTTGATAATTGCTCCCATACCTTTACATACCAAACAAAATAACCTGTTTGCCCTTTTATGTCCTTATCAACTTGCACTACACCTTAATAAGCTCTGATTTGCACGTGGATACCTTACTGGAGTCCATTTAAAATCATGCCTTTTAAGGTATTTTCCAGTACACACTTCCATATAATGTGGTGGAGGCAGATACAATCAAGGCATTCAAAAGTGAATTGGATAATTGGACCTGAAGAGAGAAAAAAAATGAAGGCTATGGGGAAAAGGTAGGGAAGTGGAACTAAGTTGCTCATGCAGAGGGTGGACAGAGGAATGACAGGCCAAATAGCCTTTGCTGCAACTATTATATGATTCGACACTCCTTTCCAAATTTTTACTTTTAAGTTAGATTCACATTTTGATAGAGAAACATAGTGTCCATATGCTTTCTCAGCCTCTTAAGAGAAAGAGGAAAGGGTTGCATCAGGAAAGAAACAAATGAACAACAGGAGTTACAATGTCAGCAGCTTGGCTGGTCATGATGAATCGGTAGCCAATTTTTCACCCTGCTACTTTTGACTTTTCATTGACTTCAAAAATTTTAACTTTGAAATAACAGTGAACAAACATGTCTCCAAAAGCAGTTTAAACTACGAACTTCAGCGGAAGAAGATTGGAAATGGTGGAAAGTCACCTGCCAATTCACCAAGTGCCCATTTCGTTCTGTTGGTGTAAACCAATTTCACCCGCTAAATATTTTAAATTTTTTCTTGCCCTTCCTTTCAACTTATTCTTTCCTCTTTCTCTCTTAATTCAATTATTCTTTTTCTCACTTCATTTCTCTCTCAGTACTATTCACCTATTATAATTCATTGCCCTGCTTTGTCATTCCCCTGTTTCTTTTTCAATCCTTAAATCTCATGTATTGTTCATGAAGTTCTCAGGTGCCCTGTTGCTCTCGTCATGCCATCATCAGCTAAGCCTTCTGACAATTTACAGGGCAAACCTTTTTTCAAGGTGCTGGATAAGGGTAAAGGTCTAACTAGCAGAACGCACTATGTAATGCCCCTCTCCAGCAAAATTTGGGTCATTATATATTTGCAACTGTTTAATTAATTGGCCATTAAATATAAGCAGTGGGTTTGGGAAAGTTTTCAACAGGTTATAAAAGACAGATGCACAAATAAATCAAACAAAGAAACAATGAGGGAGTGGAGATGTTGGGATTAACACAGACTGTTACACAGTCTGCGGCTTTGTTTTTCGACTCACCAGACTATGGGAAGTCACTTCCCTGATAGGCTAAAAAGTGGAATTTTGCAAGCAATTGGAAATTGTAGCCATTTTTACTAACAACAGCTCCACTACACAGAGACTGTCCACCTAGGGAGAAATGTGCTGTGTGAAGTGAGTTATATGCCTTGGCAACTGATGATATAGAAAATGAAATATGAGGGAAGTCATTAAGATAATCAATAAATCTATGTTCTACATTGAAGTGAATTCCCTGAGCTATGTTAGACATCCCATTCCATTCCATTTATGTTATCCACCTATAACAATCTGTCTGGTTTAAGGATATACTTATTTAAAATGTATGCAGAACTTTGACCATATTCAGATTGTAAAGGATGATTTTTTTAATGCAATTAGCACATTCCACTGATTATTCATTCTCAGGCTTTTACCTATATGTGGAGGAAAGAATAAGCAAAAGAAGTAAGAAAGACAGTTTGTAAAATAAGAATGATTTAAAAAATGGTCTTCAGAAAACACCAAATTATGAAAAAACTGAGCAAGTTTAAAGCAATTATGGTTACATGGGCAGGATTTTCCAATTGACTTTTGGCTGCTCTCCAAATTTTCCAGTCCAGGACAATTCCCACTGTGGGCGGGACTAGAAAATCCTGGCCAATATTTTAGTACAGGAAAAACACAATTCACTTGAGTTTTAGAAGACAGTTTACAGTGTATACTCAAGAACATCATAATCCAGTATAAAGAGTACTCTGCTTTTACTTATAATGCCTTTATTTATCACATGACAATACTTGACAGTTTAATTTCCAATAAAAACACTTAGGGCTGCAAGGGTGGTGGGTTTGGAGTCAGGCGTGCTAGCAATTTCGGGTCACTGGTAGGTGTGCCAGTCTGCTGGCATGTTCCTGTTTCCAGCCTATTTTCAGTTAGGCTGCTTCTGGGTGGGTGACGAGTACCCGCCCTGCACTGTCAGGTAGCCATTAAGGCCAATTAAAGTGTCTATCGAGGGCAGTCTTCAGAAGTTGTTTCCAGATGGGCCTCTCGCTGAGGCCAAAGTCTGGAAGATGGATGGAGGCAGCCTCCCGATGGCTAACCGGAGCTGGGGTCTAGTGGTGCCTCCTTTAACTCCCTCTCCGCCCTCTCCCATCCTGGCACGCTGTGCATCAAAGGGCCAAAACTGCAGGCACAGTCTATTGTATGGAGGAGCTCTCCTCTGAAATAGGGACCAAATTCACTTTGAACTGTCTGACTTCCAGTTTTAACTGAGGCAAGATGAGGATAGCTAATCTGATTGCGGTCTGAAAGTGGGTTAGTCATTGAAATATTATAATGAGGCTTTGTGCCTTAATTTTAACAGTTATTCCATTGAATCCATGAGGTAGGTGCATTTACAGGGGGAGAGAAGTGTTTCCTCAAGGCCCAAAAATCTACCTAGTAAACTCCCACCACTGAAATCAATCCAACTCACACCATTGGAACCCTGGACAAACATGGGCGTCCCACCACGCCACAATTGAAATTCAATATGCTCTCCCCCACACCACCATCACGATTGGAATCTTTTGGACCCCTATGGAATCATCTTCCTTGCAACTGGGGCCTAGTCCACCATTGGATACCTCTCCCCGATCCCATGATTGGAACCCCCTATATCACCATGGGAAACCCCACTTCTGCGATCCAGACCCCACTTCCCATAATCCATTTCTGGGGTCTAATTGGAGCTCACTTCAGATCTCGGCTGACGTGATCTTCATGATATAACATGACACAATAACTCTTAAGGGTTAGCGGGGGCAGAATTCCATACCATGATACCTTTTAAGGTTTAATGGGGCAGAATTCAAGAGGTGGCTCAAGAACTTCCTTCGCCAGCCTGACTGATGGTGAGGGAGGCATAAGGAAGGTGCACTCCTGCCTCCAACCTTGTAAGAAAATGCAACAGAATTTAGGTTCAATCCGTGTCCACCCCTTTCTCCAAAGTTGTTGCCAAAGAATTGCTCCAGTTGCATCTTCGGTATTTTGGGTACATTGGGAAATTCAAATAAGCATACTTTTTGATGGTGCTACCATTCCTGGTAGATAATTTATTATAAAGAGTATAAAATGCTGAGAGAATTTTTAAATGCATTCATTGAATTTGGATGATGTTCATAAGCCATTGGAGCTCATTATTGCATTCTCAGTTCCCCTATGAACTTTTGACTATAGACTTCAAAGCAGCTTGGCTAATTTTGTACTATTCCCGTTTGATCTATATTTTCTATTGACTGAAAAGTCCCCTTCAAGTGTATAAATTAGCATCAATTGCAACCAGATACATTTCGACAGTATATTTTTGATTCTACTCAGATGTGGAACTAACTTTAGAAACAAAATGGCATACTTAGAACCTGATAGAAATATATTTGCTTTTATTTTAGAAACAGCATTAAACGTAGATAAATAATGTGTAAAGCAGTCAATCTGTCGTTTCAACAGACATGTAAAATGACTAAGCTAGAAATGTTCTGAGGTTCTGATTAAAAGTTCAGTGGGACACAGGTAAGTGTTTGCTCTGTCGGTTTGAAAAAATACTGCAAGTTTAAATCAAGTCAGGTTACACATATGTGGGTAGTTAATCATCCTATTTTCAGGATATCTCATCTGTCCCATCCTGCTCCCTGTTATGTTAAGGTCTTCCCACCCTGTCCCAGCCCTGTAAACTGTTTATTTAACCCTATTCCTTCCCTGTTTTTTCTAAAGCTAGGTTCAAATTGTAGTTTAGGTTGTTAAAAAGTTGAAATAAAAGTCACAGTCTCACAAATAATGAATTGACTTTCTTTTAATTTTTAAATACTGCTTTTTCATTCTGAGAGACATCTTTGTGCAAAGTATTACTTGACAGGATCTCCCTGAATACTGTACAGTCCATTTTGATCATCAGTGAGTATTGTTGGCATGGAACATATAATTTGACTTGCAAGTGATGAAAGAATGCTCAATGCTGGGCAATTCATCAATTACGTAGAACACTTGCACAGTAATGATTTACTCACAACACATTCAACTGCATCTGCTGAAAGACATTATTGCCTTCCAGACGGAAAAGAGATGAGTAACCAAGCTGACTTTCGGAAAGCTTGAGGAGTTTTGGCTTGCTCTTTTTGGGAAATATGAAATTTTGAAATGATTCAACTAAAGTTCACATGACTATCGATAAATCAATTCAGACATTTTTATCCCTGTGATAATGGGCTCAAAAGACAGGAAACACAAGTAAAAATTAAGAAATTTGTGCTCATTAAAGTAGAGAATCAGCAGACAATGCGTGGGAGGAGTTCACAATAGAATATACATTTGTAGAATCGATGAAGGGAACATAATGGGACAAAATGCCTTGGTCAAATAGCTGGAATGTATTCCATTCAAAATTAGCATGACAAAGAAACAGACTAGAAGAGCAAGTTGAAATGAACACAATAAATAAGTTCAAAATTCAATGGGCTTAGGAAAGTTAAGGTGGGGCTGTTTTGCCAAAAACATATTTGGCCTGGTGACATTTTCCTGTTCCTGATTGTATTTGTGCCATCTTAGACAGCTTGGTAGCACTCTTTAAACCCAGAACCTTCAGATCCATAGGTAACTAATAAAATTTGGATTGATATTCCTGTGCAGTGGATGTGCTTATTTGATTGCAGTCTTTCACCAAAAATGGTTAGAGGACAGCGTCAGAAGCATAATATAGGAGAATGCTTTAAACGTTTCCTTGCTTTTACTTATGGCTAGGTCTTATTTATTCACTTTGCAAAGCTCATTATTGTTATTTTTATGTTAATTTTTATACACTTTTGTATTAGTTCCATAAATATATGAGACATACCAATGGTTATTAGTTATTACATAAGATATCCTTGTTGATTCTTCCTCTCTCAATATTTTTATGACCAGGATTAGTTGCTCCTCTGTAGGTGGCACTGAACTTCATGTGAAGGATTTGATGGTTTTACATAGCTTGGAATAGTTTGAAGTAGTCTGGTATTGTAAAAACTGCAACAATGGATAAAAGAAACACCAAAAAATAGGCATGTGGGAACGCGTTGCCAGTGGCTGTCAAGGGCCTGCCACTGGAACACCACACTACAACTCCCCAAGGTTCTCTGCCTCTCTTTAAGCTATGTTCCTGCTTCACCTGCAAGAAGAGAAAGCAAAGAGGTGTGTGTTGTGAGTGTTTGTAATGACTTATGTAAAGAGGAGGGAAGGATAACATTTGTGGAGGGACACTGTGAGGTTCTGGATCCTCTTGATGTACTCTCTCCAGGTTGGAGGGACCACAGTCCTGCTGCTCACTTCCTCTGTCACTTCCCTCTATGCCTGCATTGTCAGTGATACTTACTTTCCAGGTCTCCTCCCCCTTGCGGTTGCTACAGCCTCAAAAAAAAGCACATTATGCTTCCCTCTCTCCCTGATTGGTCAGGGTACCTGAGGTAATGCTGTGGTTCTGGGAAAGAGCTTTGGCAAAACTTCTTCATTATTCATATTTTGAACATGCAAATGGTCCCACCATTCTGACAGGGACTAAGTGCAGCAAATTCCACCCGTTAATTCTGTTTCTTTCTCTACAGTTGTTGTCTGACCTGCTTAGTATTTCCAGAAGTTTCTGTTATTTCATATTTTTAGCAATTGTAGTATTTTGCTTTTGTATTGGTATTTAAAACTAGCTTGCTTTAATTTTATCATATTGACTGAACCCACAGTAATGTATAAGCATTTACTTTGGCAATAAAAAGAGAAGAGGCAGTAAAGCTTCAGTGGTAGTTGAATAAACTCACACTCCTCCTTTTCCTTCAGGTACCATGCCCTAAAAGGGCATCAGTGACCATGAACTTCCATTGGATTGGTCCATGATTCTGCTTGGCAAAGTACTGCAGTGGTTTGGCATTGCCTTCTGCAGTATGGCTGGCCAGCAAGCTCTGCTGTGTTTAACACCTGCCATCAGGAGTATTGGAAGGATGTATAGGTTGATAATCAACCTGTTTGGCCACATTATGAATGCATCAAGTGCCGAGGTGGAACTTGAACCCGGAGCTTCAGGGCCAGAGGTAGGGATGCTACCAACTGCACCACAAGACATCCCACATGCTCACACTACGTATAGCATATTCAATCAGGGTGCATGATTAGATGAATCATTATTGTAATGAAATCCGATGCTTACCTTGGTTTTGAATTGGCAGTCGAAGTTGGATCTTAGGGCTTTCTGCACGTGTGCCATTCGGGAAATGGCTGCACATGTGCAGTTTGGGTTTCTTTTACATTCCTCAGGCCTCCTGCGCACGCGCTGGCCGGGAGATGGTTGCACATGCGCAGCTTGTTGATTTCACATTTTTCAGCTGGGAATCGGCCTTGTGCACATGCACAGAAGAAAAGGAAGTAAAGACATGAAACAGTGTGAAGCTGCAGGTCAGGTGACCTGAACCAGAGCGCCATTGCAGAGCTTGTGTCCCAAGGAGCAGGATGGGGAGGGGGAATGGGAGAAGGTCTCAAACCAGAAGAAGGTCCTAGGCAAGGAGAAAGATAGGGATCAGAAATAGATCCCATTGAGTCAAAATAAATGATAGAAGCAGAAAAAAAGCCTCCAAGTTAAAGAAAGAGCTGTGGGGAGCAGATTTGAAGTGAAGCAGGCTTGAAAGAAGTCCAGAAGAACTGAGAGGGCAGCCAAATGTTGGTGACTCAGTGCTGCAGGCTGTAAGGAAAAAGGTACCCTTTTGGAGCAGTGGTTCTGCTTGGCATGGCTGAAGATCTGAAAGTATGCTTAGAAGGTGAAGCTTGAGTGTACTTGGAGATCCAGGGGAAAGGAACCTCGGAAGGCGAGATTGAAGCCCTGGGGGTGGATCTTTGATGAAGACATCTGAGTGGCAGCGATGTTTGGAGAGAATTCCAAAGTGAGTTTTTCAAACATGGAGATTGGAAACCCTTGTGAGAAAGACAGAGGCTGGAATTTTCTGGCCCCTCATGTTCGTGGGATCTTCCGGTCCCGCTGATGTGAACGGAGATTTCAATGGTTTGCGGGCTCTGCCACGGGAGGATCAGCCCCGGGGTGGGGGGAGGAGGGGGCTGGAAAATTTCAGCCAGAATTTCAGTAAGACTAGTTTGCTTACCTAGTGTGACAAACATCTGGATGGGTTGTTGAGGAATCCATGGAATCTGCTTGGGTCATACCTGTCATTTACTTTCGAGAGTTCGCCTGTTAATTCATATGTACTGCATACTTAACCTGAATGTTAGAGTATAAGATAGATGTGGTAAATTGCTTCATCCTTCTGAATTTGTATATCTGTAACGTTATAGATGGGATGAAGGAATAGTGAATATTGAATCGTTTTCTTGTGTTTATACTGAGATCTTTCCAACCTTTTTGCCTGATGTAATACTGTTCATTTTCCTTGTTTACTAAATGTTTTACTCTTTGTGTTAAAAGTTCATCAACAGACTCCTGTGAATTTGTTCATTAATTTTCCTCCACAGTTTTAAAAAAAAAGTTAGGATCTATCAAGCCAGGTTCCCCTCTGGAATCTGCCTTGTCCAGTAGTGATATTATGATTAAACTATCAACCTGGTGACCTAACCTGTTTTGATGCATTACTCAACCTATTGGGTAGAATGACCAATGGAAACTCTGGAATGTGAATTTGAAGAATTGATACTCTGTAAAGAGGGAAAGTGGTTAAGAGAGAAGAAATAAACCAAAAGTACCATCTTATGGTAAACAAATAATGTAACCTCACCTGCAGGTGACTGTGATTGTTCCATTTACTTCAATGACCAACTGCTTGTCAGTTATATTCAGTTCTGGTGCAATCCGATTGACTTGAGAAGCTGAACCTGAATAAAGAAAAACCATAGCATGCATTTAGTTACATACCATCCACCGCATGGTTCAAGTAGGTCCAACTCTAGTGGAGCACTGCTTAAAAAGATACTGTAGACACTGATAGTGAGGTTCATGCATTTCATTGGCATGATCAGGCTACTGTTTTTGTTGTTATTTAACATTGGTGATCCATATAAAAGAGCAAATTAAAAGGTACATGTCTGATTTTGAACAGAAAACCGGCATTAGCCTGGCATGACCAAAGTGCCATCAGTTGGATTAAACAATGGGAATTCTAAACAACAGTCTTAATGTTGAGAACGGAGGATCAACATTGTTAAAACCTTTTCATTATCTCCTCTCCCCACCATATCTCAGTGATATTGCTTGCCATTAAATATTCTTCAGTTAAAGGAGTAAGCTGGGCTCTGGGCTCCAGGCCAGCATCAACATCCTTCCGTGAAGTATCTCAACTCACTTCAAACAGGGAGCACTGATCAGTTGTTCTTTTTTTGCTTAATAGGAAGTCTTACCACATGATGGACTATCTATGATACGTGTCTGCAAACAGATGGAATTTATTAGACTGAATGGGGGAGAAATTGGACACACCATTGCCTGTTTTGTACCTGAAAAATGGGCACCCTGCAGCTGAAATTAGAGGGTGCCCCAGCCACTCCTTTGACACCTCATGTCTAGCTGATGAGTAATAAGTAATGAGCTGCCCACATGCCTGACACGGGCATAAGGCTGCTTAAATATGCAAATCTGGACCTCAAAAGCAAAATTCATGCATAAATAGGTGGAACATGCATATTCTAACTCAATTGCACCAGACACTGAGCAGCTAGCAGTGCTTATAGGAATCACAGTTGGTTGCTTAAAAAAAATGGCCAGTAAATTTTGAGGAGTGCTCCACCTGGACCCACAAAATAATTCTGGCCCATGGCAGGCCTGTTGAGGGTCCCTTTCCTGGGACCACTACCTTCCTCACAGGCCTGAATTATATTTTATTCATCTGTGGCCCTGATCAGTCAAAGTCTTTTATCATTATCTATATAACTATTTTCAGTTGTTACAAAACCTAGGTGCACTAAATGCTATGTTCAAAAACAAGTTTGTTTTGTTACAAGCTGTAACAGCTGCAGGCATGGAAGGCATGTTTTGAAAAATGTTGCTCAAGGCATTTTATTTTTCTGCTTAGATGTCAAGATTTGTGACTTCAGTATCGCTTACACCCTGCTACTAGATTACCCGTTTAGCAAATATTTCTGCTTGGCATTACTGCCAACTTCCACCTTTGATACGTAAGTACATATTAATTTAATTAAGTGTACATGGGACATCAAACATTAATTTAGCACAAGCACTATCACTCTCTTTTTACAGCCATAAGGTAGGAATTACTGTTGATGATATTGGCAAATGAACATTTAATACATTTGTGTGACATTCTTGTCTTTTACCCTCATTGTTGGCCTTAGTCCAATCATATTAAATGTGTTAACATGTCCATTGAAATAGTGGACAGAGGAATGTCAAAAAAGGGCCAAGTGTTCATGTGCCAATATCTCCAATATTAATCCAGCCTTAGATATGACTTTATAGTGACCATCAATAAAAGTGTTTGTTTTTAAACTATGGAATGAAAATAACCCAGAATATGGGATCTGAGATTATTTGAATAGACTCAGATCAAATTTGAGAGAAATGTTGGCCAAGGCACTTGGATAACTTCCTACTCTTTGAATATTGCCAATTGGCTATGTTATTCACTTGAACCACCAGAAGCAGCAGACAGGATGTTGGTTTAATATCCCATTTAATGGGTGACACTTCCCATAATATGACACTTCTCTGTTCTGCAGTGCTATGTCAATCATAGGTCATGTACTCAGATGATGCAGTGGGACCTGGTCTCCAGTTTTCTGACTCAGTCAAGAGTGTTACCAGTCGAGTTGTTTATCATTATTGAATTTGTAAGCATCTGAATCCAGGACAAAGAAACTGTGCTGTCAGAAATTTGACATTCTCCAATTTTGATCACTTTGTTCACAATTTCTTTTACCTTAAGGGTAGATTCTAGCTAGGGATAAGGAGGCATTATCAATACATTATTCTAATTCTTGTATAGGGCACACTTGCTGTTCACAAAGCTTTCTTGCTATTGTCACCATTTTGCATCACACTTTTCAGTCAACATTTACTATAGAAACTTGTTATGTCAAATGACATTAAGTAGCTTGTGGTCCTGGCACTAGATGTTATTGCGAAATGAGTTTGCGAAGTCTCTCACCCAATTTCATTGTCATATTGTATATAAAAAAAAATACTTATAATTGCCAAATGACCATGGGTAATTTGTAGTATAAGTTTAAAAAATTGTGCATTGTATTCTGATAAAATCAGCTCTTGGCTACTTTTCTAATGTCTGCATCTTACTTTCGAAGGAGGGAGGAAAATCAAGTAGCTGGATGCAAAAGTAAACAATATAT